>NW_027611703.1:1200000-1851000 GCF_964261635.1 Lissotriton helveticus | reverse complement strand
CGGGACGTTCAGCTGGGGTGCAGCTGTGATGCCCCCACCTGGGGGGGCGAGGGAGACTCGTTCACATCGTCTCCTTCTCCCGGTGCACTGCATGCCGCTCCTTTTCATCGCCCCGCATGAAGGTCTCTCCACATCCGGTGTTCCCCAAGTGCCACCATTGTACGTTCGGTGCTGCGCAAGTACTGGGGTGCCACCATTGTACGTTCGGTGCTGCGCAAGTACTGGGGTGCCACCATTGTACGTTCGGTGCTGTGGAAGTATTGGCACCATCGCCTGACTGGGGGTGTTCGGCGTCGGGCCGGGGGCTGGGAAACCTCCTATCGGTGGAGGTGGGAGAGGCTCGTCCGCGTCGCCTCTCCCTCCCAGCCCAACTTGGACAAATTGTTGTGGAGGTACGTGCAGGACATCCCGCCGTCCAGGACTGCTGCGGCTGTGACGGAAGAGAAAAGGAAGAGGTGCCTCGTTCTCCTCTGGACATGTGGCGGGACTACCTTAGTCTTTCCAGGCCCTTTGCGGCCGGCCAAGGAGACATGTGGCGGGACTACCTGCAAATGCCCAGGCTGCGGGCTCCTGCCTCTCCTCCGGCTCCCCCATACGTTAAGATTTCCTGACCAAGAGTTGGCGGCCGGGCTCGCCTTATATGGGTTGCCGTTGGTTGGGCGTAGCCGTAACCCTGCCCTACTTTGGAAGGTTCCAGAATGGGGGGGGGGCGAATGTTCTGTTTGACTTTCATTTTCTACAGTTTATCGTTATTATTCCTTGTTTGTTGTGTTAAATTAAAAGTTCAAGTTCATTAATGGTCTACGGATTTTGTTTTACCATTTCTTTCTTTCCAGGTTGCTTTTATGCTAAGTTTCTGCTAACAGAGGTCGAGTAACACGGAAGCACGTGTAGAGGGATGACGCAGATTTGTACATTACATACACACAAACTCAGACGGGGGACAGTACAAGTACGACATACAAAGACCCAAGACAAATATAAAAACAGTTATTGGTCATAATTATCTCTTTCCGTCTGTGAATTTTAAACGAGGCTGGGTTCCCGTCTTGACATTGCCCGACCTAGGAGAACTTGAGCATGCCGCTGAGATTTTCCTGGCGAAATCTGTGCCATCGGGCATAATCAAACGTGGTAGTTCTGTCTGGTCTGTCTATGTAAGTCGGGTTCTTCTTTGTCTCGCGCCTTTTCTCGTACTGTCGGTCTGTCGTTCTTGTCGGCCCTTTGCCTTTACTCACGCTCAGTAGAGTCGGGCATTGGGCTTTCCAGTGTCCGACATACCTACAAAAAGCGCATTGGTTTGACCCTAAGTCTGGTCGTCCTTTGCATAGTGTCGGGGGATAAGTCGTGGGTAGCGGTGTCCTGGGGTTGTCCTGTCGGTATATTTCTCTACTTTGTTTGTCCTCGTCTTTTCTCAGTCGTTGCATAGCCTCTCTGCGCCACATACCGAGACTGTCGAGCATAATTGGCGTTGTCTTATTATTTCGAAGGGCTATTTCTAACGTTTCTATTTTATCAAGGTCAAAGGATCCTGCCAGTGGCCACTGTTTGTCTTGACTCTCTTCGGTATACCTGTGCCATAATTTATTATAAGCTATGGTGACTAACCCATAGTTTATGAACATGTCCTTATTAGGGGTGCCTTCTAGTGGAGCTATATGGTCCACCTCTAACACCCGGTCCGGGCTAAACAGGCTATTTATCAGTGGGGAGAAGACAGACATGACGGCTCGTAACGAGGGACTAAAAAAAGTCAGCACTGCCTATCTTATCACTAGGTGCAAAGACTAGACAGAATATTTCTATTCTACGTTGTTTGCAGGCAGTGAATACCTCATGGACCAAAAAACCAAAAGACCAATAAATAACAATGGGGAGAATGAGTAGGTCCGCAAAGATCTGCGTTACCTACCCTTTTCACTATCTGCAAAAAGGGTGGTCACTTCCCTGTTTGCAGACAGGGAATCTCCAGGAAACAATATTTTTGCGAACAACAGTTCAGTTTCAAGCAATTATTAAGTGGGGGAGAAAGAAAACAAGCACGGCTGCTACCCTACCTATCCTCCACTGCTTGCAAAGAGAGAGAGCCTGTTGTTTCTCCGTTTGCAGACAGTGAATCTCCAAAATAAAAAAAATAAAAATAAAACGAGCAATACTAGTATTTTTGAACAATCAAGCAATCAAACAAATTTTTTCGCAACTTGTCGTGGCAACACGACCTTACCCGGACCATGTGGACAGTTTCTTGTCTTCCGAATCCAGCGCCCGATCGTCCTCTTTTTCTCGTATTTCTCACGGCACTCCTGATGGTTCCCAGTCAGGACCGTAGATCACTCGAGAGAGGTCTGTTCGGAACTAGTGAAGTTCGGATGATCGGCTGCCAGACGAGGGTCTATTGGGCAAGAGCTCTCCCGATCGTTGCAGTCGTTCACTCTGTCGTCGGGACCTCTCCCACTGGATCCACGAGTCGCTGATGGGCCCCACGCTTGGGACGCCAATTGTAAAAAGTTCAATCGGGTCGGGGACAATCGATATTTGCCCGGCGGTATTGCCTCTGTGACCCTCTAGTTATTAAATCAAATGAAGAGGCAGGCGCTGGAGACTGGAAAGCAGGAAACAAGGTTTTTTATTCTCTCCGGAGGAGAACACAACGAAACGGACAGAAGGTATCGTTCTGAGGTGCTCTAACTGTATTCCTGAGGCCTGGCCTCTTATACACACATTTATGACTTTATTGTAGATTACACATACATGTTAAAGCTTTGATGTACGGAAAAGACATTCTCGGAACTCCCCTTTGGGCCCGTTCCCATACACATTTACAGTTGAAGTCCCCACCCTAGTCACAACAGGTGATGAGCATCGCGCAGCTGGATAATCCGCCGATTCACGGAATGTGGGGGGTTTGATCGGGTCTCATGGGGTGGGGGCTTTGATCAACCCGGGGATTCTTTGATGGGGGAAGCTTTCTATTGTACGGGGAGGGGCAAGGATGGTATCGGCAGAGCTGGGTGTCGGCTTGGGAACGGGGAGGACAAAACGGGCACACGGGGAAAAAGGGGGTTTGCATCTAAGGGCCGGAGATCATGAAAGGAAAGCAGGGAGGTGTCGCGCTGGGAACAGGATGAGGGCCTGGGGCAGAGCAGCGCCGAAGAGGGGTTTATGACTCAAGGCAGGTGCAAGCAGGGGGTGGTCAGCGTGCAGGCTTAGCGAAGGCAAAGGGCTATGTCAGGGGCCAGCGGCATGCAAAAGGGTTTGTTCTGATCGGGGCATCTTAAAATGGCGGGCGCGCACGACAAAAGTGTGGCATCAGGGGAAGAGGCAAGATGGCGCAGATAATGTTCACCAAAACGTACTAATTTTCAACAGATAGAGGTCATCGTGATCTCGTGATCTCGGAAAAGGTATGTTCAGAGCGGATGATAGCCGCCACTCCGCCACCAGTCTTCCCAGCGGGCCGCTTGGCGTGCATAATGTAGTATCCAGTGGGGCCAATGGGGGAGCCTCGCTGGGCTCTCAAAGAACAATGGTGGGGCGAACACGATGTGGGAGCCTCACAGGCTCTGCAGCAACAAAATGTCCCCCTGAGCCTCTCTGGGCTCTTCAACACAACTTTGGCGCCTGGAGCCTCTAACCGGGCCCTAAGAAATGACTGTGGCCCTCCAGAGCCTCACTGGGCTCTAATAACAAATGGACTGCCCCATAGCCTCTCTGGGCTCCTTAACACTGGGGCGCCTTGAGCCTCTCAGGGCTCTAAATGCCAATGCCCCCTTTGGAGCCCTCGTGGCTCGGAGTAACCACGGAGCCTCTCTGGGCTCAAGCGACCCTGCAATGCCCCGGAGGTCGCGCTAATGAGAGGGGGCGGGGCGGACACCGGCAATGTGTCCCGACGCCCCCCTCTCCTTTCCAAAGCACTAGCACTCACCGGGCTCTGGCCCTGCAGCTCTCCTCTCTCTCCTGCACTCCTCTGTGTGCAGCGCGGGGCTCTCCTTCCGGCACCGGAGCCCCGCCTGCATCTGCAGCCGCCCTGTTCCTCTCGCAGCACTTCCTGGGACCGGAGCGCAGGGTAGGCTCCTTTCGACTTCCGGCTGTCCCACCTGTTCCGCCTGACTTCCGGTTCGGGGCCGCCAATGGCAGCGCGGCCCTGATGGTGTGGAGGCGGGACTTCCGGGTCGCCGTAGGCAGCGCGGCGGCCCGGCAGGGTTCCTGGGCTGCGGCGGTGATTTCAACACGGGGTGAGCTCCCGAGAAAATAAATCACGCAAATATGCGGCGTGGGCAGCCGCTAGAGCAGCAAAATGCAGGGTGGGCACCTGCCTTACAAAAGCGCTCCCAAGCGCCTCGTGGGCACAAACTGCAGCGCTCCCAGCGCTAGGACGTCGCAATAAAGCGCGCTCAGCGCTACAAGCAAAACAAAGCGCTCCCAGGCGCTAGGAAAATCAGGAAGCGCTCACCAGCGCTAGGAACAACAAAGTCCAGCAAAAGTCCTTCCAGGGGGCAGGGGGGCAAGGCTGGGCCCAGAGCCAGCTCACTGGGTCTCCAGGCAGGGAGACACCCCAAGTGGCGGTCCTCTGGCCCAGCAGCAGCAACAGCCCCCTCAGGATCCTGGAAGAGAACAGCATCTGTGGGGACACAGCCCCATTTTTATACACCATTTCCCTTTGTCTGAAGGTGCAGAGTGGGGGCGGAACCAGTCGCAGCTGGTTCTTGAGTACTCTGTTTACCTCAACCACCCTCTCTATTCACTGGCAGGGCTTGGGTCATTAGACACACCACAGGGGCGGAGCCAGCATTGTGTGGGGAAAACCCAGCCCATCCAGGACACAGGTACACTCCTCCCACACATTACTCATGCTAATCTCCCACTCACCAACGGGCAGACCCATCCAGACTTCCTGGAGCCTGGCATGCCGGCCAGCTCCAGCCAATCACACGCCAGCACCCTCACAGCACACGTACAGCCATGTCTAGAAATGGCGCTTCCCTACTAGACACATACATGCTGCATACACCATCTCGCAGCATTCACTCTCACGAGTTCACACATACCAGACTCAAGCCTGTACACCCCACGCATCAGGAACTACCAGGGACACATACATTCCCCATGCATTCCTATGGGCGGGCAGGCCTAGCTCAGCACATGCACTCAGAGTGCGCACGCACTTTCCACTGGGACACAGTGAAAGTGCGCAGAATCCCAGAAATCACCATTGCCAGGTCACCATTTCAAGCAAAAAGTCTAGGGGTGAACCTGCCCTAAGGCCCAAGTCCAACACAACCCCCTTCCAGCCAAAACGCAGGGTAGAACAATCACCACCGTGATGGACTTCCCTGCTTGGGGCGATAGAACACGGACGCGGGCCCGCAACTGCAGGGACACCCTCCTGTTCTACGCCACGGTGAACCCATGGGATTCCTTCTCAACACACTGTCTGGACCAACTGGGCTACCCCACTGGTACTCCCAAGTTGTCCACGGCCAGGACCAGGCCCTGGGCCACCCAGGTGCCACTGGTCCTTGCCTATTCGTAGAGCGGGGGGTAGTAACCCCTGGCACATAGGAGCCATTCTCCACTCTTCCTGTCTGCAAGACAGGACTAGACTGCCACTGGTTCTCCAGCCTAGGGCCTACAACCTCAGGCGGACCAGGAGTCTCAGGGAAGGCTCTCCTCCCTTTACCTCTTCTCCTAGGGTTCCTCCTCCTCCGGGCGAGGGGTACCCCTAGAACGCCATTCCAACCCAGGGCTTATCCACTCAGGTTGCACCGGGGTCAGAGGTGGGCTCTCCCACCCTCTGCACCCCCTTCCAGAGGTCTGCCCTCTCCCACCTGGAGAAGTTCCTCTGGAAGTAGAACCGGTCAGGACACTGGTTACAGTCGTCCTACCCTTCAGGTCAGGCTGATCCTGAACCTGGCCTTCCAACCTCTGGTCTAAAACCTTCAGTGGAACAATTGCCTGGCACTCCAGGACTTCTGGGGATTCACACGCAATCCCCCTGAGGCTAACAAATGACACATCTGTTGCGTGACTGTCTGTCTGGCGCAGATCTACCGCCCTCTGTCCACCTGACAGTGCGTGACGATCCCCCAGACCAGAAGTGGCGCCACCCGGGTCCCCCCAAGAAGATCTAGCCCAACTGGCTAGTCCCTGGTCCACTGGTGCATCCACTGGGAAACTCATCCCCCAATCACTCCTCACGCTGGACTCCTGTACCCTCCCTACCAGAGCGGTACTGCCAGCCTCTAGAACCACAGGAGCTCTGTTTACAGACCCTCCAGGTCCTCTACTCACTAGGAGATCTTCCTCAAATGGACTAACAGGACAGCCTAGGTCCCCAACCTGGTGTTCCCTACAGAAACCATCCAAGTCCTGAGGCAGGGCTTCGGGCGTCTGGGGAACCTCGGTCTCCCCCTCACTCCTGCTCCACTGAGCCAGGCAGTGAGCCCCTACACCCTCCTCACTATCCTGGGACCTAGCTTGGCTACACTGAGCCTCTTCCACCACTCTGGGCTGGAAGATCCCTGAACCACTACTTTTGGAGTCACTCACCAATGACTCTAGAGAACCTCTGGCCCTTTCCCAGCGGTCTGCTTCATCTGCAAGCTCACATGCGCTAGACAATCCACACCCCAACAGGTGCGTGCGCAACCCTGGTGAACAACAACTGAGCAGATGCTCTTTGACAATCAGACCAAACAAGATGTCAAAATCATCTTTCGTGTGAACTTGCACCCAAGCCCACAGTGTATCACAACATTCATCCTCAAATTCCTCCCAAGACTGGTGAGACAGTTTCCTACTGTCCCTGAACTTCAACCTTAACTCCTCCTCTGGGGAAACAGGTACCAGACTGGGGGAACTGGGACTGGGATTTCTTACACTGAAATCTAAATAGCTGCCACCACTGGACCCAACCCTCCCTGGGGGATCCAGGCACTCAACACTGCGCGCAGGGGATAGACTACCCTCCAGAGCTACTTTGCCTCTGGTGGAGGCCCTCTCAGCCTCCTCTATCCTTTCCTGCGCTAAGACCCTCTCAGTCTCTAGCTGTTGCTTCTTAACCTCCAGCTGTTGCTTTCTAATGCCCAGCTGTGCCATAGCCTGGGCATGCTCCAACTTGAGCTTCTCTAAAGCCAGCTGGTGCTCCCTTTCTCTCCTCCTATCTTCCAGCTCCTCTGGGGACAGGTAAAGGGATGAGGCGCTGCCTCCTACGCTGGACCCAGCAAGGGACTCCCTATCTATGGGGTCCTCACTATCTGCTGGCGTCCCTGTGCTATAATTTTCTTCCTCCTCTTCTGAATCTTCAGGGCTCCCCACAGACCCACCACCCTCATGGCGTAAAGCCCGGGCCCTTTCCTCACTGCGCTTAAAATCCCACTGACCCTTTTGCCACAGGATCAGGCTGCTCCTAAGTTCGGACTGAGTGTCTAACTCATCCACCCCTATGTCTCTCTCTTCACAGAACCTTACCAACTCTCCCATACTGTATCTAAACAGATCACAGACATGAAAAGCAGGCTCCATTCTGGCGGACGTTCTAGAGAAGAGATCAAACAGGGAACCTAGGGGTCTGAGCTAACACAGGAGTACACAATTCACAAAGGTATCAGCAAGCTCTCTATCCCAGAGAACTCACACTCACTTGCCTAGTGCCACACACCATTCATCCACACACAACCCCCCCTCGGACTAGTAAGGCAGTTTCTAACACCCCTGACTTTTCAACCTGACCACATGTGACACAGGTACCAGACTCTGGGCGCGGGGTGGGGGACAAATGCACTGGACACAATTACACAATGGATACCTTCAGGAGAAGAAAATATGAAACTTAAAAAAAAACAATCCCCTAAAATGTGGTCATCTAAAATGCAGAGCTTTGCGGTATGGCCCGTTGCCACTGTGGTACAACGCAAACACAAATCCTTATCCTCACCGCTTGCCGCCAATGTTGGAAATGGGATCCCTGGCTGGCCAGGGCTTTCGCCAAAGTCAGTCAGAGACCACCACCCCCAAGTCAGGGCAAGGGAGTTACACGCCAAGATAACCCCCACTCACCCTCTAGGTAACGTGGCGCGAGCAGCAAGGCTAAACTTGGAGGCGATGTAAGTTAAGTATTTGCGCACGCACCCCAGCAACAACACCCAGGACCCACCACAAAGGAAACTCCACACAAGGTTATATAAAAATAGCCTTTGTATTACACAAAACACATTAGATAAAACACACACTTTACAATGTGCCAGAGGCACGGGCAGAATTTACAGGGGATATGTACAAGACAGGGCCACCTGGACCACTGTCAGGAATCAGAAGTAACACTTTCAGATATAGCACTTTAGAATGTAAAATCTAAAATCACTGTAGCACAAAATAGCACACAACCAGTAATCACTGGTAACAGGACCTCACTAGCACCACCTGTACTAGGGAGAAAACAACCACCTATGTATCACAATACCTGTAGGGGTGTAAGAACAAAACACATGATGCAATGCATAACATTCATTCAGAGGTGTAAAGGCACATGACGCATAAACAATACATTCAGAGGTGCATAGAAAGTACAATTGCGCCAAACTCACGTAAGTCACCACCTGTGACTGTCCCTAGGCCCTCTGGCCTTGTTGGGGCTAGGACGCCCTGTGTCCAGTGTCCAGGGGCCTAAACGTAGCAGTTGCCCACAAAGTGCTGGGCAACTGGCGCAACAATGTTTGAGCCTTCCAGGGCTCAAAAACAACAGTGGGGCCAATGGGGGAGCCTCGCTGGGCTCTCAAAGAACACTGGTGGGGCGAACACGATGTGGGAGCCTCACAGGCTCTGCAGCAACAAAATGTCCCCCTGAGCCTCTCTGGGCTCTTCAACACAACTTTGGCGCCTGGAGCCTCTCTCCGGGCCCTAAGAAATGACTGTGGCCCTCCAGAGCCTCACTGGGCTCTAAGAACAAATGGACTGCCCCATAGCCTCTCTGGGCTCATTAACACTGGGGCGCCTTGAGCCTCTCAGGGCTCTAAATGCCAATGCCCCCTTTGGAGCCCTCATGGCTCGGAGTAACCACGGAGCCTCTCTGGGCTCAAGCGACCCTGCAATGCCCCCGGAGGTCGCGCTAATGAGAGGGGGTGGGGCGGACACCGGCAATGTGTCCCGACGCCCCCCTCTCCTTTCCAAAGCACCAGCACTCACCGGGTTCTGGCGCTGCAGCTCTCCTCTCTCTCCTGCACTCCTCTGTGTGCAGCGCGGGGCTCTCCTTCCGGCACCGGAGCCCCGCCTGCCTCTGCAGCCGCCCTGTTCCTCTCGCAGCACTTCCTGGGACCGGAGCGCAGGGTAGGCTCCTGTCGACTTCCGGCTGTCCCACCTGTTCCGCCTGACTTCCGGTTCGGGGCCGCCAATGGCAGCGCGGCCCTGATGGTGTTGTGGCGGGACTTCCGGGTCGCCGTAGGCAGCGCGGCGGCCCGGCAGGGTTCCTGGGCTGCGGCGGTGATTTCAACACGGGGTGAGCTCCCGATAAAATAAATCACGCAAATATGCGGCGTGGGCAGCCGCTAGAGCAGCAAAATGCAGGGTGGGCACCTGCCTTACAAAAGCGCTCCCAAGCGCCTCGTGGGCACAAACTGCAGCGCTCCCAGCGCTAGGACGTCGCAATAAAGCGCGCTCAGCGCTACAAGCAAAACAAAGCGCTCCCAGGCGCTAGGAAAATCAGGAAGCGCTCACCTGCGCTAGGAACAACAAAGTCCAGCAAAAGTCCTTCCAGGGGGCAGGGGGGCAAGGCTGGGCCCAGAGCCAGCTCACTGGGTCTCCAGGCAGGGAGACACCCCAAGTGGCGGTCCTCTGGCCCAGCAGCAGCAACAGCCCCCTCAGGATCCTGGAAGAGAACAACATCTGTGGGGACACAGCCCCATTTTTATACACCATTTCCCTTTGTCTGAAGGTGCAGAGTGGGGGCGGAACCAGTCGCAGCTGGTTCTTGAGTACTCTGTTTACCTCAACCACCCTCTCTATTCACTGGCAGGGCTTGGGTCATTAGACACACCACAGGGGGGCGGAGCCAGCATTGTGTGGGGAAAACCCAGTCCATCCAGGACACAGGTACACTCCTCCCACACATTACTCATGCTAATCTCCCACTCACCACCGGGCAGACCCATCCAGACTTCCTGGAGCCTGGCATGCCAGCCAGCTCCAGCCAATCACACGCCAGCACCCTCACAGCACACGTACAGCCATGTCCAGAAATGGCGCTTCCCTACTAGACACATACATGCTGCATACACCATCTCGCAGCATTCACTCTCACGAGTTCACACATACCAGACTCAAGCCTGTACACCCCACGCATCAGGAACTACCAGGGACACATACATTCCCCATGCATTCCTATGGGCGGGCAGGCCTAGCTCAGCACATGCACTCAGAGTGCGCACGCACTTTCCACTGGGACACGGTGAAAGTGCGCAGAATCCCAAAAATCACCATTGCCAGGTCACCATTTCAAGCAAAAAGTCTAGGGGTGAACCTGCCCAAAGGTCCAAGTCCAACAAATACCAAGGAGAAAAGATTCCCTCATGACCTAAATACTTTAGTACTTAGCAATTCTCTTATTTTTATCAACAAAGTTTCTAACACAAGGTGACAACACTATATTTTATCAAAAGTTTTTTTTAAATTTATTTCTTTTTTTAAATTTATATTTTTCACAGTGATTACAAATTACATTACAATTATTTTATCAATAAGAACATATAAATCAATAAGTAAAATAAATCCACACAACGGAAAAAATTATTTTCAAAAAACAATCTCACATATCTCTCATACATGCACTCTCATACATTATACATTCATCCACTATTCTGTGTCTGAGGGATCACAGGTTTGTAGTGTGATCTTCTACGCTAGGTCGGCGCGTTTCGGTGGGATAGAACCACCTTCCTCAGGACGTTTAGCAGAACAGATATTCTTTCCAATCAATTTGTAAATTCTGTGTGGATATCTGTAATCATAAATAACATATCATGTATCTGATTGCTACACATGAATTATCACTAAATACATAAATTCATACTTTTTTCTGTTGTCCTAATTCCTTATGTATTACTTTCAGGGCATTGCTCATTACAATTAACCTAAAACATTTAGTGTCTTTCGTGGTTGCTCCATTTATGGTGTTGTCCAGCACTAGAACCTAAAACAGAATCTCCATAAATTTAGACTAACATTTAGTAATTTAAGAATGGATAGAGAGTACAAAAAGAGAGAAGAAAAATTACTATTCAGAATTCTGTAAGTTTTGATCGCTCACCTAGTTAAAGAGTGTAATAACGAAGAAATTATACTGATATCTTAGTAAAGGAGTGGTACCTAGAAAAGGCTTCACGGGTGTTATATGAGTAACCCTCACGTATCAATCTGTTCCTATATATATACCTATTGTACCTCAAATAAAAAGAGTTCTTACCCTGGTCGAATGTGTTCAAGGGTTTCCTAGTTTCAATTATCCATCTGATGAAAGACAAGCGTTCCTGTAAATGTAATAAATTTGTCTTTGTACGAATACCTTATCTGATTTTAAGGAGTACTCCAGTTTTTATATAGATAGGACAACTTACCCTCAATTAACAGTCAGTAGATCTCATTCAAAGTCTAGTGGGCTTCTCTTCAATAGGGAGTTTATTAGAATGTGAGTCGATTTCTGAAAGGAGTATACAGATAACTTAGCCACCTATCCCTCATGTGTCATTATATTGATGACTAAGGTCTGGTAAGTGCAAAACTAACCTGAGATGATGAGGCCTGGGTTGATGTGTTATCCAGTAACGCGCAATGAGTCATTTGTCATGGCAATTTCGAAAACACGTCAATTTCTGAAAGGGATATAGATTGAACTTAGTCCCATTCTATCTTTATGATGTATTTTACCAACCATCTCACTCAATAAACACTGACCTTCTGTCTGACGTAAACAATTCCACTGTATATCCGGCAAAAACGCTTTAGATCCCTCGTCTGTCTCAATAGTAATTTGGTGGCTCCTCTGTATTCCTTTCCTGTCGAAAAAGAGCATATTGCCTATATGTGCATACAAATAGTGTACAAGTTCGTCAAACCAATGTGAAACGATTGTTTCCCCGTGTGCAACAGGTATACGGGTCAAATCTAGGTATAACGTTGCATTTTCCTCTCGCCTGCATGTCGAGCGGTAAATGCAACTCCCGTCCACACAAAAGTTTGTACTACTTCTGCCGATGTCGTACCCTTTCTCTGTTGAATATTAGTTTTTTAGATAACGCTTTCTATATTTAAACTGCGCTGTCGAATACGACAAACCGCAAGGTTCAGAGCTCATTCTACCACGATTCTCCTGTATTCGTTTCAGGCTTTTAGTATGTGTCCCAGCTCCCGGTAGTTATTATTACATTCCCATTCGAGTTTCCTAACGTGGTTGTGCTTACCTTCTTTTTTCCAAGAATCCGTCGTCCCGGTCTGTCGTCCCGTATGCTCTAAGGACCTAGCGAGTCTACCTCTATTTGAATGCTAAAGTTCGCGCCAAATGTCTATTTGCCGATGTCCGATTGTGGCGGGCTGCATGGGCGCCATTTGTAAATGGTGAAGTACATCGTATTGTACCTCTGTTATTCACCATGTTCCATATAACTTGGACACCATATCTAGATGGCTAAAGATCAAAGGGGGATACTAAGCTACGCGTCAAGTATCCTTTCGCCGATCTTCGATTGTGGCATGCTACAACGAGTAACATTAGTAGCTAGTAAAGTATATTATGTTAAAGGTCTGTTCCTTAACAAATCGTGTAGATCTAAGACGCCATATTTAAATGGCAAAAAAAAGGTGGTCCGTGAGGAATAACCAATCATCAGTTTGTTTCTTTATATTCCAGATAACTATTATATTAGTCCCTCATTTGTTTGACATAAGAATTCATTATCTCACTCGCTACAATTTTAATCGAGCCGTCATACTATATTCATGGAAATTTATGTAAGGTGTCTTGATTTCGGTGTCCTTCATGCCAAAACGGACGCCATTTATAAAAGGTAGATGAAATTGCTAAGTTCACTATAGGGACGTTTTTCTTGGAGACCTATATCGTTGTGTCATTTTTTTACACATGGAACTAGTCATCTGGATATGTCTCTCTACATTTATTTTTCAAGTTCAGAGAAAATAGGGTGCTCTCTCTGGGACGTGATCCAAATACATCAAATGGATTGATCATTCAGTCACATACCAGGATATATTTTCATTCAAACCTAATCTTACGCTGTCCAACTTGAAAATCCAGTAACATTCGCGCTTTTTCCTAGTTCGTTCCATTAATTCTCCATTCTTGTGTTGTACCTTTTCCAAAATACACCACTTGAGTTCAGATTCCTTGTGATTCAGATCCATACAATGTTGGGTTAAAGGTGCTGTCATTTTGTTTGTCCTCACCGCTGATTTGTGTTCACTAAACCTGAGCCTAAATTCACACCCTGTTTCCCCTATGTAGAAACTTTGTTGATAAAAATAAGAGAATTGCTAAGTACTAAAGTATTTAGGTCATGAGGGAATCTTTTCTCCTTCTTTGCTGAAGACACCTCTAACTATCCTTGTCTTGTGGTAATCTGCCGCAGCTGTGTAGGTGGGAGGCAACAGGAACGAAACAAAGCATGTGCCCGAAAAGTCAGGGGGCAACCATGTATAGGCTCTATCATGGCAGATGAAATAGGTACCTTAGCTGCTAAGAACGAAGGGGAAGTCTGAGATGCAAAAACATACGTTTTAGTGCAGATACTCTTCCCTTACTGAGCTCTGGGATTCTTGCCATTACCTTGCAGACACAGGTGACCCTGATGGGGTACAATCCAAATCGGGGAAGATCTCTTTGTTTCTCACTCAGAGTAGCTCCATATCCGGTTACGTTCCATCCTATGTATACTAGTTTCTCATCTCTCGTGATAGTCTCGTAGAAATGTCTTCCTTAATCATGTCTACTATACCCTTAACTAGAGCACTGTTCTTAGGATTGTCTGTTATAGAACGTAGGGGGTAGACTTCGTGTGCGTAGATGAACATTGTTCTGTATACCCACACAGAACCATTGTGGCTGAATGGCAGGACCAGATAGGGAATACCTTTATCCGTTGTGTGAGGCATAAGACCACACACCCAACAGTTAGTCGTGTTCATTACTAGTTGGTGTTGATGCAAAAGCTGAACGAAGGAGTTATTAATAAACTCTAATCTCCTAGCGGATTCATGTTCAGGAAGGGGTTGAAAAGAGTGTGGGGAAACAGTAGAAGGAGGAGGTATGGGCGATGTAGTGGGTGCAAATGTCACTCGAAAAGAGAATAAAACATATCCTATTAAAAATATCATTACACTGAATAACATGAAAATGCACAATATCAAAAAGCTTTTCTTGGTCATCATTTTACATATTCTGCTTTTAAAGTTCATTTCTTTGGCAGGTCTCTCCACCTCGAAAAACTCCATCCTCTCTAATATGCTGCTCGCGATGGTTGGGTGTTCTATGCTAAGGAATGCTTCTGTCAGTCCAGGGCAACTCCCTTAGACCAACCAGAACTGTCGACCTAATGTCTTCAGCTGCACCCCAAAGACTTTGGGCAACCGCGACCCTACAGCGGAACCCGGATGGGGGTTCGAAAAACAAAAATAAATAAGTTTCTCAGATGGGAGAGCTGCGCTTTCAAAAATAGCAAAGGAAAGGAATATCTTTTTATTAGTTCATAGTTCTCGGCCTCAGATTGTATCTTTGCTTTCCAGGTATTGTTTGATCTTGAAACAAGAGTTCAGGCTCAGTAGTGTTCAATCAAATTGACGGCGGCACAGCTGCTTGCAAGAGCTTGTCACTTTCTTTCTCAGAAATTGTTCCTTTTATACGTGCATCACTGAAAGGCAGAAAACGAGGCACAGTTTCAGTCTCTGAGTCGGCGACACCCTCCTGGACCCACCTGTCGTACGGCAGAGGCAAAGGCACCCTCTTGCAATGTACACCGTGGATCCAGTGTTTCTTTCCTTCTACACAAACAGCTGATCTCGTTGACGGAAGGACGAGGTGAGGGCCGGTCCACCTGGGCTGGTCGTTCTTTGTTCGCTGAAAGTTTTTTACCAGCACCCAGGATCCAGGATCGATTTGGTGACCTGGAGCTTCAGAGGCTTGAGGCAGAGTATTGTGAACCTGTTGGTGTAAAACACGCAATTTAGCCGTCAATTCGTACAAATAGTCAAGCAAAACAGGGTGTTCGATTTCACTAAATTTTGTGGGCCTTGGCACTCCCCATATGTTGGCCGGGCGGCCAAAAACTATCTCGTAAGGACTAAGTCCCACTCGCGAATGCACAGTCATTCTGGTTGATAGGAGTGCTAAAGGGAGAGCGTCAGGCCATTTAAGACCAGAGCTCGCTTGAATTTTGGCCAGTTTTAACTTTAGCGTGCCATTGTAGCATTCTACTAGTCCAGCTGATTGAGGGTGATTTGCAGCGTGGAATTTCTGCTGGATGCCTAGCCCTTCACATACTTTCTTCATCACACGACCCACAAATTCACTTCCATTGTCACTCCAGACCATTTTTCGGCATTCCAAATCTAGGGAAAAACTCTTTCACAAGGGCTTTAGCTGTGGATAAGGCAGTGTTGTCCCTTAGGGGGTATGCTTCTATCCATCTTGAAAAGGCACAAACAACAACGAGTACGTATTTTAAATTGTTGCACCTCTCCATGTGGATGAAATCTAGCTGCAAAACCTCGAACGGATACGTAGGAGGCGCAAAATGACCAGCTGGAGTTGGGGTTCCCCTACCAGGATTGTATTTCAGACACACCATGCAATTCTTGACCACATTCTCTGCACACTTAGGAATTCCAGCATTTTGCCATACCGGAGCCAACAACTTGCAAATCCCTTTCACACTGATGTGAGCCATTCCATGGGCCATCGTAACCACTGCAAGCACATACGCATCGGGTAGCAACCATCTCTGATGCTCTGACAATTCAACCCAACATCCATTGGCATCCATTTTACCCGTACTTTCTCTCCACACACTCAACTCTTTCTCTGTAGCTTCAGCTTGAATCGATTTCACACTCTCTATCGTGTCTTCACACATTCCAACGTCACCAATCCATCTTGCAGGGCCTGCAACATAAATTCGGCTCATCACATTCCTTGCTGTTTCTTTTGCGATTTCGTCAGCAAATGCATTTCCACGACCAACATCATCAGTCACCTTCTTATGTGCACTGCATTTCACAATCGCAACTTGCAACAGCAAAGTAAGTGACTCAAGAAGCTCATTCACCAACTGACCATGCTGTATCTTAGCTCCATGCGAAGTCAGGAACCCACGTTCTTTCCACAATCGTCCAAAACTATGAGCCACACCAAATGCATACTGGCTGTCGGTATAGATGGTCACTTTCATTCCTTTCGACAACACACATGTTCGTGTAAGTGCAATCAACTCTGCTGCTTGAGCTGAATTATGTGGGATACGTGCAGCTTCAACAATCTTATGCAAAGTTGTGACAGCATATGCTGCAGTCGTATCACCATTCGAAAGCTTGAAGCATGAACCATCCACCCATAAGGTACCATCACACTTTACAAGAGGAGTGTCTTTGAGGTCTATTCTACCTTTCGTTTCTTCTTCTGTTCTAAGAAAACAATCATGCTGTTCAGAAGTATCTAACTCTGTTACAATTGGCAACTACGTAGCTGGGTTCAGTGTGTTGCATCTTTTATATGCACATGGCTCGCTAACAATGTCAACTCGTAACCTGACAATCGAGCACTAGTTAAGTGCTGTGTCTTGGTTCTGTTTAACAACGTGTCCACTGCATGTGGAACCATCACAATCAATGTATTATTCATCACTAAACCAGCAGACTGCCGAATAGAAACAGCTGCTGCCGCTGTGGCTCTCAAGCAACTCGGCAATGCTTTAGCAACCGGGTCCAAAGTCGACGAAAAATACGCGCATGGACGCTGCTTGTCTCTGAACAACTGACAATGCACAACCTTCTTTCTCGTGGACATGCAATGTAAAGGGCTTTTAGTAGTCGGGGGTACCCAACACAGGAGCCGAACATAATGCATCACACAATTCGGAAAAACGTTTCTGACAGTCTTCAGACCATGGGACGGGATTCGGTGTATCTTTACAAGTTAATGCCACCAAAGGTTTGGCCAGCAAGGAAAAATTTGGTATCCACTGTCTACAGTACGATTTAATACCCAAGAAAGCACGCACTTCTCTCTGTGTTCTTGGCACACTCAATTTTGCTATTGCCTGAATTCTTTCTGGGGTCAGTTTCCTTCCCTCCTTCGATAAGAGATGACCTAAGTAGGTCACTTCTTGTTGACAATATTGCAATTTTGAGAGAGACACTTTGTGATGCAACTCACACAAATGACGCAATAAAGACAATGTGGCTTCCTTACAGATATCTGCAGCAACAAGCAAATCATCAACATACTGAATGAGGGTAGCGCCATCAGGTAAAACAATCGTATCAAGATGTGTTTTTAAAGCTTGACTATATATTGATGGACTTTCACAGTAGCCCTGGGGAGCGCGTTTAAAGCGGAAGCTTCGACCTCCTAAACTGAAGCCAAAAATATCCCTACTCTCCTAAGCAATCGGGATGCTGAATAAAGCATTCTTCAAGTCAATCACCGAGAACCAGGTGGCAGAAGCTGGAATCATAGTCAATAGGGCAGTAATGTCAGGAACGACTGGAAATTGTGGCACAACTATTTTATTCACCTCTCTAAGTTCAATCACAAATCTGTAAACAGGTGGCTGGGAAGGGTCAGTTCGCTTCAAAACAGGCAGAACAGGACTATTGCAAACGTTGCCTCTTGTCTCTTCAATTACATCTTTTTCAATCAGGTCGTAAATGATCGCTAGCAAAGCTTTTTCACCTTCACTAGAAATTTTGTATTGGGAAATGCGTGGCATTTTAACATTGGCTTTCAATGTCACAACATATGGCGGTATTTCCAAAAGGCCCACATCATTAGGACCAGTAGCCCAAAGAATATCAGGAAGAAACGACAATTCTGTCGGGAGTTTGTCCTTCGACAAATACATTGAGGAAACCACTTTCTTACGTAGTGTAAGTTGTACTCCTGAAGGAGAACAGTACAACGTCGCATACAATCTTTTTAACAGATCTAATCCCAACAAGTTTTCACCACAACCTGTTGTCAGAATAAGGGGTGCTTCGAATTCACAAGGACCAACAGAAAGAGACATAGGACTAGAAATCGGATTTCTAACTGGGGCGCCAGAAAAACCTACGGAAACATTCATTTCGCCAGACAAAGGTGCGCCAGGGAGTTTGGAGTGCATAATAGAATTCTTTGTAGCACCAGTATCCAACAGAAAAGGTTCTGACACACCTGATGTAATCACCTCAACGTAAGGTCCACTCTGATCTACTGGAACTGAAACAACTCCCTCTCTTTGTCTATGGCTGTCCTAGCAATCATTACCTTCCATATGCTCATCTTCTGCATAGTAATCATCAGCATAGTACTGAGCTGTCCTACCAGACGCGTTATTCTGCTGATCAAAACTATTCATTGAATGTTGAGGCGGAAAGGAACGTGCGTTCTGGGGGAAATTTCCACGTCCTCTACCTCTAGGAGCTTGTTGAACACCTCGACCTCTTGAGCCAGAAACACCATTTCCACGCTGTAACAAAATAGGACAACTATACTTGAAATGACCCTCTTCCTTACAATATGAACACTGATTGGGACCTACAGGGACACGTGGTTGAGTATACTCGACTCTTTGCAAGTTCCTCTGAAACTGTTGAGGCTGCTGATAGTTACTCTGACCGCCACTATTTTGACCACCACGTGGCGGATACGCTTGCTGTAACAGAACCTTCGTTTTCAACTCTTTAGTTTTCTTCTCTGCTCTATCTTTCTCATCTTTATCTCGATTTTCGTAGTACTGTGCAGTAGCCAATATCTGTGCTGAAGAGGAAACTGCCCAAGAACTCTCTGAATCTTTTAATTTCTTACACAAATCGGGAAGCAAATTATGCACAAATTTATCGACGAACAACCGTTGGCCACCTTCTGTACTCATATCTTGACCACTGTGGTCGACAAACGTTTCTTCAAACCTGGTGAAGAAATCTGACACCGTTTCATCTTTCTTCTGCTTACACGCAGACAACTTGTCCCAATTCACATGCATCGCAGGCATTAAAGTTTTCATGTAATTAATGATCCTACCAGGGAGATCTGCTACTAAAGGCTCGGGTTTAGCACCACCAACTTGTCGGGCATCTGCAGCAGTAATATTAGCCCATGAGTCACCTAACTCCTGATCATGATCCGCATGACGAATCTTTCCCCATAAAGGCTGTGGAACAACATTCCCAAACATCATGTCTATGTCGGCTAAATTCATAATGCAAGAGCCTGCAGTCTGTGAGAGTTCCTTGTAATACCCTGCAGGATTTTTACGGGGATCAGGCAATGTCTGCTTAAGGGCCAATACTTCAGCTCGCTTCCAAGGGACATGTACCCACACACGCTGAAAATGTGCTGGTATAGCTGGGGGAACATTATTAGCACCAGCAGCTACTTCTTCCTTCCGTACTGGAGGAACTTCTCTCATTGGGTATTGTCTCACCTTCTTTTTAACAGAGGAATCAGACTCGAACAATGACCGAGAAACACCTTCAGTTCTTAATGACAACAATGTCGCAACTGCTTTCTTAACATCTGAACCCACAATTGCGCCTTTCCCAAACTCGAACCGTATACGACACAACTCAGGCGGATTGGGCTCCAAATCCTTCTCCTCTAAATCCTCACAAAGGAAAGTACACATTTTCTCAAAAACGTACCTCTGCTTTGATGCTTCCCACTGATGGAAGACATCCATGACAGATTCTAGCCCATACCTCGTTGGGTCGGTAACCCATTTATGTGCCAAATAATTCAACGTATCCTTCTCCCTAGAATCAGGCAGTTGGCTACGTAATTGTTTACGCTCTGTGACAGGGGTTGCACTTGTTGCTCCAAAGAGAGGGTATAGAAAGCTAGTAACAGTGCTAGTCATTCTCTGGCGAACAGAAGGAGAAGTCGATGAAAGGACAGGTGGAAAGCAGAGTGAGGCAAGGCAGACGCAGAGGCAGTGTCAGGAGGAGTACCAGGAGTGGTAGTTGATACAGTGGTCTAAGTTGTAGGAAGTAAAGGCAGAGCAGATGTCAAAGCCGGTGGCCCTTGAGGAGGCTGCACCGGGGGAATAGGAGCCAACTGAAGAGCAGCTGGTGGTTGTGGAGGAGCAGGAGGCAATACAACCAAGGGTTGCGCAACTAAAGGTTGCGGAGGTGCCGTAGCATTCTGCGCATAAGGGGGTGGCGAACTTAACAAATGGGACATTAGGGGATCTTTTTCAAGGTCTTTTGCTGCATCTTGCTGAAGAGGCGGCAAAACTGGATAACATTTATCGATCACCATTTTACGTTGCCTGTGCAACTGCTCACTCATCTGTTCTTCTTCGTTATCTTTGAACTGCATAGCAGCTTGTATTATCGAGATACCCCTTTCTCTCTTATTTTTCTTCGGTAATTTAATTTCCATCTGTTTGGCTTCCTTACGCCATAGGCGGAAAGAGTCAAATATCGCCGGCCGGGCTTTCTTCTTCAAAAGTTTAACTTCGAGATTATCTAAGATTTCCGTGTCAAAGCTACCATATTGGGGCCATTTTAAAACACCAATATTTTCTGGTGTATTTGATCCACACTTCATTATATGTGATGGGGCCTATGCTATGTTTCACATACAATTCATAAGTTGGAGTTCCAATCGGAGGAACCGGACACGAGTCCTCCAATCGGGAATCCCTATTACTACAACCAAGACAAAACAAATTTCCAAGTCTGCTAAGACCAGGCATCTTCGCTCTCTAGTCCAGCTTCAAACTTCAAAGGATTATCGATTACGATATTCTCGTGAATACACAAGTCCTTCGGCTTTGGTACTTGCAAGTTCCAAATCAAAGATCCCAAGGGGATACCCAAACTAAGAACCAACTAAGGACTGGGAGACGCTCCACTTATACTTAACTGAGGTATCGATGACGTCACCAGAAGACTCGTCTATCGTTTCGCTCTACCAAACATCAAGGGTCCAAATCAGGGCGATAGCCAGGGCAGCAGTCCTTCGTAGCCGTCGGGAAGCGGGGAACCTCGCAGCAAAGACTTTCGGACCACGTCGACATGCAGGGGTCGATGAAGTGGCGGCCTTCCTCCAGAATTTTCACACGAAGCTCCTCACAAACCTCTGGCTTGGACCGGTACCGTTGGTATCGCCCCACGTTGGGCGCCAGCTGAGGTACTGGGTTTTTTGGAACCCAGTGGTGTCAGGGTACACCCTAAGACCTCGGGTACTTTCCTGATTCAGACACAGAAACTCAGAGTCTTCTAGGTGAAGTCAAAGATCGGATTTATTGGCTGCAACCAAGTAACAGGCGTCCTAGAAGTACAACGTATGTATATTCTCAGGAGACTGCTCAATCTTACAAAGCCAGTCTTCTCTTTTTATACAAAATATTATGCTTCAGGCAAACATTCTTAGATTTACAGTAGACTATTCACATATTTTCACTACAAAGAAAAAGCAGAGTCATGATGACAAACCCACATTTCAGTTCGTCCAGCCCACAACAAATTACCCGGCAAGGCCCAACATTTTCATCAGATATCGGTGGACCCCCAATAAAAACGGGCACCTCCTCCTCGTAAAGCAAGACATATGTAAAGAAACAGGGGCAGGTGTGAGCAAGATTAGGCAGGGTGTGTGTGCGATGAAAAGGTTTATGGCATGTTGTGCCTTGATGCTATCTCGTTCGGCCACTGGGAGAGGAACTGACCGAACAGGTTTGGCCTTGGGCAGTGGAGTCAGCTTGCCCAGGTCGCAGAGAAGTCAGGAAAGGTGTACGTGTCCTTCAGAATCGTGTTTGGCCTATGTGAGGGCAACTCACAAAATGGCTGCCGTACACAAAATGGAAGCCGAGGGTTCAGGACGCAAATTACGATTTTGAGGTGAAATCGTCACTCGAATATGACGAAAATGCTTGTACATAGTGTACTAGCCATTCTCGGTCTTTTGATACCAAAATCGTCATACAACGACAAAGTTTATTACACGAGTCCAGAATTTTCAGAACCTCAAAATGCATCAAGTTTAAAAGCACGTACTTGTTCTTTCAGATGATTCTGAAAGCACACCTCATGTTTGTAGACTTTTCTAAGTAGAGCGCATCTTTGGAATTGATTGTATGCCTTTTGAAAGTATTTGTTAAGTGCTGTCCTTGACGGGCACTGTGATTAACATAAATACTTTGAAAAGGCCCACAATCAGCCGAGCTCTAGTTAGAAAAGAACGGCAGCAAGTACATGTTATGTTAATTAAACTTTTAGAGTGCAACGGTTTCCTGAGGTGTCCTGGAGCTATGCACTGCACATCAGGAGAAATTATGTCACTGAGTAAACAGCCATGTTTTCAGCCCTCTTCAAAAAAAGAGGAGATCTGCTGAATTTCTCAAATGGAACGGCAGATCATTCCAGGCCTTAGATGCGCAGGCGATGAAACTCCTAGCTTCCCAATTGGGTTAATGCGCCTCCTGCAGAGAGTCTGCCAGCATATTACAGGACTCTATTTTATATGGATAGTTCAGTGGGTTGATCCACCTCCTGCAGAGAGTCTGCCAGCATATTACAGAATTGTATTTTATATGGATAGCTCAGTGGGTTATTGCGCCTCCTGCAGAGAGTCTGCATGCATTTTACAGGGCTGTATTTAAATGGGGAGCTCAGGGGGTTAATGCGCCTCCTGCAGAGAGTGTGCATGCATTTTACAGGGCTGTATTTTATATGGGGAGCTCAGTGGGTTAATGCTTCTCCTGCTGAGAGTCTGCCAGCATATTACAGGACTGTATTTTAAATGGATAGCTCAGTGGGTTGATGCGCCTCCTGCAGAGAGTCTGCCACCATATTACAGGACTGTATTTTATACAGATACCTCAGTGGGTTAATGCGTCTCCTGCAGAGATTCTGCCGGCATATTACAGGACTGTATTTTATATTGATAGCACAGTGGGTTAATGCGCCTCCTGCAGAGAGTCTTCCGGCATATTATAGGACTGTATTTAATATGGATAACTCAGTGGGTTAATGCGCCTCCTGCAGAGAGTCTGCCAGCATATTACAGGACTGCATTTTCTATGGATAGCTCAGTGGATTAATGCGCCTCCCACAGAAGTGGCCTGGTAAAATGTGTCTAAGGTCTGCCATTGCAGAACCTGCGTGCAGTCTGGTACTGTCATGCCGACTGGGCAAGTGCACCCACTTGCCAGTCCCTAAACCTTCCCATAACTTCATATTAGTCACCCCTATGGTAGGCGCAAGGGCAGGGCGTATTGTAAGTATAAGGTAGGACAAGCCCTCATGTGTGTGGCATGTCCTAATAGTGAATTACAACCATTTTCGTTTTTCACTATTGTAAGGCTACCTGTTCTCATAGGCCAGAATGGGCTGTTGGAATTGTTACACTCTATGATCCCAACAGACTCGGGGAACATGGTAGCAATTCAAGTTTAGTATGCCTGAACTCAGAATAATAAAATACATCTTTTAGTAAAGTTTATTTTATTGTTCTGTGTTTGCAAATACCACTTTTAGAATGTTAGTATTTGCTTGCCTAACCATTTTAGCCCGCTTCTTCTAGGATGTGTATCTGCTGTCTGGTTTTTGTGTGTGACAGGGCTGGGGAATTCCAGGAGACAGGCTGGGCAGCCAGGTGGTGAATAGAAAGATTACACCAGGATGGGTGGGAGGAGCGCCCCTTGACTCTGAATAGGGCTGTGCTCTGACACCACCATGCTGGCTCCACCTCCTGTGGAGCGTCTGATGTCTCTGCCCTGCACCATGAAAGCAGAAGCCTTCATCATGTAAACAAAGTGCTCAGGAACTGGACTGAACAAGGCAAAGGCCCCTTGACCTGAAAGAACAAAGAAATGCAGTATAAATATAGGAGCCCGGCTCCTAAGAAAAAAGATCCTGCTTGAACCACGAAGAACCTCTGCCCGACAAGAAGGACCTGGAAAAGCGGAAGGAGGAGTACTGTCCCTTATCTGGGGGACTGGCCTGCAGTGGGTGCCTTGCTGAGAAAGGAGAGGAAAAGACTGAGAGAGACTTTTCAGAACTTGTGCTTCAACCAAATCTCCAAGGGCTTGGGGGTGAGCTTGCCCCTGAATGGAGTCCCAGGAATATTGGACTCCTCCTGCCTCAAGAGCCACTGGACATTGACCAAAACCTACCCTGCCACTGGAGTCGCGATCGAAGTGCGACTCGAAACCCTGTTTACCCTGCAGCCGTGTCCATGGCTGCCCCGCACGCGTGGCTCCGCTCTGTACGAGCCATAACCCGCACTGTCCACTGCCGGGCTGGCTACATCCCGCTGCACCCTCCCCCGTGAGCCGCACTGCTCGTCTTGCCGCCCCGGCCGCTGGTAGTTAAAAACCGGAGCGCCCCGCAAGGAGAATCCGCCCCGTACGCCAAAGGCTCGAGGCATACCGCCCGCCCCGTACTGCACTGCTGGGTTCGGATTGGCATCCCCGTTCCAAGGTACGACACGCATCCCGCGCCGCATTGTGAAGCCGCTATGATCCGCTTTGTGCTGCAGCCCCGCTCAGATGCCCCGAACCGAGGTATCTAACCAAGCCAGGCCAGCACCGGAGAAGAGCCCTCGCACGCTCCTGGGACACCTTCACCTGCCGCATCATTCGCGTCGACCCCTACGAACTTCAAGGTACTGTCAGAGTCACCCCTGACTGTGTGCGCATCGGACCAGCGAGTCCGCAACGTTTTTTTACTCTTTTAAGACATGAGAGAACCGTGCAGTCAGCGCGACACGCAGAGACCATTAAGACACACATTTGTGAAGTAAAACTTTGCCTTTCTAATAGTATTGTGGCCTAATTTTAAAACGTAATTGGTTCTTTCGCTAAGCCTTATTTAACCCCTTCCATGCGCATGACGAGCTGAGCTCGTCATGAGTTGTGCCGCTCGCATGCTGCTGACGAGCTCAGCTCGTCATGTAACGCTGCTTTTCGCAAAAAGCCGCACAGCGCGAAAATAGCGGCCGCACGCATGCGGATAAAGTAATTATTTTTGATACAAAACAGCGTGTGGTATCCCTTTTGTGGTGTTATCATTGAATTACTGTATGCACTTACAAATGCTTAACCCATAACGCTCTGAAGTTTAGCCTTCTTTGCTTGCGCCACCCAACCTAGAGGGTGAGCAGGGGTTATTTTAAAGAGTTAGTCCCTTGCCCTGACTAGAGGAGAGGGTCCCTGCTTGTCACAAGTCCTTATCTGTGCCTACCAGAGACCCCCAATTCTAACATTGGAGGCAGCTGTGAGGATTTCTAATTTGCATTTGTAATTAATATACAGTGATTGGTGAACACCACGTAGTGAGTTCAGACCAATAACGCAACCACATAATTGTGATTTTTGTTTTACCACGAGACCTCCATTTTTAAAGAAAAGTCATGCCTGGTTCAGTGAGAAGGGAAAAGGCAGCATCCATTTCATCTATTGACTGTGATTGGGAGAAACTAGAAAACTACACCAACAAACAGCTCAGGAGCTTCTGCAAAAATGTAAACATTTCCATGACCGGACTCTCCAGAAGGGAGCAGTTCCAAAAGGCGCTGAGGGCCTGGGTCGAGGCAAGGAATGCCCCTGGAAATGAGAGTGAATTTGAGGATGCAGAACAGCAGCTGGAGGGACCACTGGGTCCAGAAGGGAGAGGTGCAACCTCCCCGTTGGGTAGCAGTGTTTCTGCCCGAGGTCTGTCGCCAGAGGAGTTGGCAGACAGGAGGGAGACCAGGATACATGAAATGGAGACGGCATAACTGAATGTACAACTGGAGCTAGAAGCTAGGAAATTAGTCCTGAGAGAAAAGAAAAGGCAGTTTGAGCATGACTTGATAATAAGGAAACTTGATTTGGAGCTCGAGTGGCTTGAGGCCATGAGCGTTTCAGCCCAGCAACAAGAAAGGTGTGTAGTTCAGAGATTGAGCTTTGCTGAGTTGGAGGGGGAGTCCAGCTCAGATGGTGGCAGCAACATTAAGGTATCTAGTGCTGGGAGAGTAGTGCACACACCCAGAGATGTGGCACCTGACTTGGAGGGGGTTAACATTCACCAGGAGGTTCAAGGACATGAGGTAGCTCCAGTAGTGCGCAGTGTCCCTGAAGGGAATAGGGTAACTGGCGTAGGGGTTCATGGTCCTAGTAGTGGGAGTGACACTCTACTGACTCTAGATGAGAGTTACAGGGAGAGGGATTCCCCCAAAGTTGAAGTCTTGGAATGCAAGTGTGGAGACTGCCCAGAAGAGTTTGGGTTGTGGGACAGAGACAGTCAGATACTGTCTTGCCAATCTCAGGAGAGTGTTGTGGAGTATGTGTGTGAGGCACTGGATGGTGAGGTGAAGGGTAGTTTGGTTGACCCCTGTAGGGGGCTGTGTGATTCAATTCTGGGAGAGCATATTTTAAGTCCCTGTTTTCCAGAGCTATGCCATCACCTGTTGGAGAGTGAGTTCTCTCACCCCAGAGAGCTCACATTGGAGGCTGACCCTTTGGTGGATTTCAGAGGGTCTGAAGAAGCATTGGGGAGTGATTCCCACAAGAGTGACTCAGGTAACTTCCAGTCATGTGTGATGGAAGGGGTGCAGTGTAGCCCAGCTAAGTCTCAGTGTAGTGGGAGGGGTGTAGGGGCTCACGTCCTGTCTCAGAGGAGGAGGAGTGAGAGTGGGATCTGTCCCAAGGTACCCGAAACCCAGTCTCAGGGCCTAGATGGTTTCTTAAGGGAACATCAAGACGGGGGCCTAGGCTGTACTTGTAGGCCATTTGAGGAGAATCTCCAAGTATCTAGAGAACGTGGAGACTCTGTAACCAGAGCTCCAGTAGTTCCGGTATCTGGCATTGCCACTCCAGTTGGGAGGGTGCAGAAGTCCAGATGGAGGGGTGAGAGGGGGAAAGAGTGCTCAGTGGAAGAACCAGTGGGTCAGAGGCCAGCCAGAAGGGCTGCGTCCCCAGGGAATGACCATGGGGACACCACTTCTGTCCTGGGGAATCTTTGCGCACTGTCAGATGGACAGGGGACGGGAGATCTGCGCCTGGCAGACTGTCACACAACACAGGAGTTATGTGTTACCCTCAGGGGGGGCATTCGTGCTCCCAAGGAAGTCCTGGTGCCCCAGGCAAGTGTTCAACTGCAGGGTTGGGTCCCTGAGTTGAGAAACCAGGTACAGGGGTTACCTGACCTGGAGGGGGGGACATCTGTAATCAGTGTCCCTACCAGTCTGTCTTCCTGGTGTACCACTCCAGGTGGGAGGGTACAGCCGTCTGGAAGAGGGTGCAGAGGTAGGGAGTCCTCGCCTCTAACCCTGGTGCAGCTTGAGGGTTTAGACCGTAGGTTAGAGGGCCAGGTGCAGGGTATCCCCCCTGACCTGGTACCCCAGTTGCAGGATAGCACCCCTGAACTGGAGGGCGAATTGTGCAGGTCACCTGCCACAGGCACCCTGACAATTCTGGAAGGGGGTACCACTCCAGGTGGGAGGGTACAGAGCCCCAAGGAGTCGGACCGGGTGTGGGAGAGCCCACACCAGTCTTTGGTCCAGCCGCCAGGTACAGGCCTCGGGCTGGTGGATCAGTTCAATTCAAACAAACCCTGTCCCTGGACGATAAAAATGGGTATCCGTTTTCAACAATAGAGAGGCTACATGTCAATTTCTACTATTGTGCCACCGGACTTTGCCAGCTTAATCTTCGGGTGTGATACATGTCTCGTCCTATTCTATAACCTAGAGTTTCCTTGTGAACTTTCAAGAGGACAGTCAACACGAACACAAAATGATGTCTGAATTCACAATTTTCACAGTACATCGGCAATCAAATGTGAAAAAATGTGTAGAGAACAAAATTACCCCTCACGGGCGCACCACATTGAGGCCACTGGCAGGTACTCACCAGATTACACCCCTTTTATCATCATAGGTAGTCATTTTGTTCAAAAATAACAGTGTCCAAAATAAAGAAAAACAAATATGTGAGGTGCAAAGGAGTAATTAGTATTCACTCTTTTTGTGACAAACAGTGATTAAAATCAACAGGCACACCTAGCACGCAACTTTTATTCTGGATTATCAGGCGTGATCTGTTGAACTAAAAAGGCTGGTAGCTAGCTCTGCATACCATTACCTATTGCCAACATGTTTCTCTGCCTCTAGAATTTTGGCAGATTCATCAGGGCTGAACTCCTTGTCACCGCACCAGTGTTGGACACCTTGTTCTCTGTGACTGTCAAATTGAAAGAACACATTCATTGAAAAACACCCCCGGATGCACCTCTCCCCATACACCTTATCAGAGAGTCCTCCTAGAAATTTAAAATAATTACCCTCTGCCAGCACTTTTATCTCGTACCGGCTGAAGAGGTGAATTAGTTCACTCCTATTGTGAGCTTTTACTTAAAATGGTTTGCTCCTGCGATTGTCTCATCAATCTGGTGAGAGGAATACAGCGTATACCACAAGTATTACTTTCCATTCGCTAGTGCCATGTCCAAGACAGAAAAATAAGGTAACAGCCATTCCACAACTTGCCACTCGCTTACAAGGACCTGAAAGTGCTGTAAAGTCAGAGAGCCCTCATGTTTTAATTAGACCCACTTGTGATATAATAGTATGAAGGGGTTCCTTCTAGTGATTCTCCAAACTTCGGGGCACCCCATACGTGTAAAACAAACAAACTCGTCCTACTGCTCAGCTCTCTCTCACTTCGTGCTGCCAACTAATTTGCCATGTAAAATGACATGCTTCACGGCAAACTTGTTGCTAACGTCCTGACAAAATCAAAGCTGCTTGCTTTTCAAACCCGGCTCCCCCACTCCTCACAGTATCGGGCTGCACAGAGCTCTGCATCTCCTCCTGTGGCCTTCGTAATCACCCGCCTTCGATAAAAACACATTCGGCGTGTGACGTCGTTCGAAGCTGGTCGCGTGACCAGCATCCTCGACATTACGTGCCATAATTGTTTGGGCATTTAAAACTGACTGACCCTATCTAAAGTAAGGGGTTGCATATTCAAAACGTGGACGTTTTCGCACCAGATTTTCAAAAATTAACAACAGGTGCCATTACAGAGTGCGCTTAGAGGGCCCTCCTTGGTTTCATTGAATAATGGGCCCGAAACTAACGTTTTTGCAAACATTTTCCCAAATACAATGGAAATGGTAAATATAGAGGCGGTAGATATAAAAACGGGGCACTCATTCATTAAAAGCACCACATCTCGTTACCGCATTCCTAATGCCACATCTTATGCATCTAGATATTAGCTCTATAGCTGGCAGTGAGGAAGTAGAGCCAGAATGTTAAAACCGCCAGCCTTTCCATACCCAATATCAATAAATTGATGTTAGGCACCATTACAAAGAGGGTCTTTTCTAATGCCATGGGGTGACAGGGGGAAGCTATATCCAACAAATGCTCAAAAGGCCAGAGTTTAAAGAAATTGTGTCACCCAACCGGAGCCCCGGTGGAAACCAAAGAGCAAAACAGGATTTTAATGGGGTAAACCACTATCTGTGTCACTTAACCCTATTCCTCTCTATAATCTCATTCAGGCCCTGCTGATCACTTTTTCTGTATAGATCCAGCGGGCCTCTTTGGACAAAAGTATGTTCTCAATATTATACGGAGTACCCTTCACTTTTTCAAGTACTGTCCAGGTGAAATTGCCTTTTTCCTTGAAACAGTCCTGAACCAGTTTGGTTGTGAGCTTGCCTGCCCTTATGGTACTTAGATGTTTTTGCACCCTGACCTTGATCTTAAGTGATGTTAATCCAATATACTGCAAACCGCATTCACACAGCAAACGGTATACCACATTGGTGGTGTTACAATTACTGAACTGATTAAGAAACCACTCCTTGCCTGAAGCCAAAATCACACTGTTGCACTTTTTTGTGAAAGGGCACACAGAACAGGAGCCACAAGGGCGGTGCCCATTCGAAAAGAGAGAAAGAGGATCTCAGTTAAGGAGGTGGATTTTCTGGTGAATGACACCCTAGGAACTCCGGCCTTCTATATACTGCCCAAGATACACAAGCCCACTCGCCCCCCGCCCGGCCGCCCGATAGTCTCGGGCATCCAGTCGGTGTTGGAACCCCTCTCGCAATATGCCGAATTTTTCCTTCGGGAATCAGTAGTCAACCAGAAGTCTTTTATAAAGGATACCGTAGAGGTCCTCAACATCTTGGAGTGCACATGTTTTGATTTCAAGAGCTAATTTCTTGTGACAATTGACATCGAATCGTTATACACATGTATTCCCCAGGACGCGACGCTGGTGGCAGCAGCTCGCGCCCTGGGTGAACAAGAATGGTTCTACGACACACCACAATCTTTTGTGATGCAGTGTGTCGAATTAGCATTGACTAGAAACCACTTCTGTTATAAAGATCAGCTGTACCATCAGACCTCGGGGACTTCAATGGGGGCCACTATACCCCCCAGCTTGGCCTGCATTTATGTTGGCTAATTTGAGGAGCACGTCGTCTACCCTTCCACCAATCCCTTCCAGAGGAATTTACGCCTCTGGAAGAGGTATATAAACAACGTGCTCTGCATTTGGTCAGGGACTGAGGAAACACTTTTTGAGTTTCTTCAGTGGCTTAACATCCAGGACCCTAGCTTGAGATTCACTTGGTCCTAGAGCCATGATTCTGCGGTATATCTGGATCTAGTTATTGAATCCAAGGACAATGTCCTTAATACTCGTGTCCACCAGAAACTCACTGACAGGAATTTGCTGCTGCTATATAACTCTTACCACCCCAGAGCACTCAGGGATAATCTCCCGGTAGGACAGTTTCTCCGTTACAGAAGAAACTGTTCCACAACGGAATCCTTCTTGGAACAATCTCAGGACCTTACGACTAAGTTAAGACATCGTATTTATCCATCTAAAGTCGTGAAACATGCAAAAAAGAGAGCCCTCAATACCCCACGCAGTGTTCTTTTGAAAAGAAATGCGAAGGAAAAGGAAGCCTGCGTTCCGGTGGTCATAACGTTCGACCCCATTGTGACCAAAATCAGGCAATCTATACGCAGACACTGGTTCCTCCTATCAAATAAGGATTTCTGTATGCCTCCCCCTAGATTTGCTTTTAAAAGATCCAGTAATCTCAAGGACAGGCTTGTCCATACGCGCAAATCTACCGGGGGCAATAAGAGCACTACCAACATTCCGAATGGGCACCACCCTTGTGGCTCCTGTTCTGTGTGTCTTCTCAAAAAAAGTGCAACAGTGGGATTTTGGCTTCAGGCAAGGAGTGGTTTCTTAATCAGTTCAGTAATTGTAACACCACCAATGTGGTATACCGTTTGCTGTGTGAATACGGTTTGCAGTATATTGGATTAACATCACTTAAGATCAAGGTCAGGGTACAAGAACATCTAAGTACCATAAGGGCAGGCAAGCTCACAACCAAACTGGTTCAGCACTACTTCAAGGAAAAACACAATTTCACCTGGACAGTACTTGAAAAAGTGAAGGGTACTCAGCATAATATTGAGAACATACTTTTGTCCAATGAGGCCAGCTGGATCTATAGAGGAAAAAGTGATCAGCAGGGCCTGAATGAGATTATAGAGAGGAATAGGGTTAAGTGACACAGATAGTGGGTTTACCCCATAAAAATCCTGTTTTGCTCTTTGGTGTCCACCGGGGCTCCGGTTGGGTGACAAAATTTCTTTAAACTCTGGCCTTTTGAGAATTTGTTGGATATAGCTTCCCCCTGCCACCCCATGGCATTAGAAAAGACCTTCTTTGTAATGGTGCCTATCATCATTTTATTGATATTGGGTATGGAAAGGCTGGCGGTCTTAACATTCTGGCTCTACATCCACACTGCCAACTATAGAGCTAATATCTAGATGCATAAGATGTGGCATTAGGAATGCGGTAACGAGATGTGGTGCTTTTAATAAATGAGTGCCCCGTTTTTTATATCTACCGCCTCTATATTTACCACTTCCATTGTATTTGAGAAAATGTTTGCAAAAACATTAGTTTCGAGCCCATTATTCAATTAAACCAGGGAGGGTCCTCTAAGCGCACTCTGTAATGGCACCTGTTGTTAACTTTTGAAAATCGGGTGCGAAAACGTCTGCATTTTGAATATGCAACCCATTACTTTAGATAGGGTCAGTCAGTTTTAAATGCCCAAACAATTATTGCGCCTAACGTCGAGGACGCTGGTCACGCAACCAGCGGCGAAAGACGTCACACGCCGAATGTGTTTTTATCGAAGGTGGGGGATTACGAAGGCCACAGGAGGAGACGCAGAGCTCTGTGCAGCCCGATATGGTGAGGAGTGGGGGAGCCGGGTTTGAAAAGCAAGCAGCTTTGATTTTGTCAGGACTTTAACAACAAGTTTGCCGTGAAGCATGTCATTTTACACGGCAAATTAGTTTGCAGCACGAAGAGAGAGAGAGCTGAGCAGTGGGACTAGTTTGTTTATTTTACACGCATGGGGTGCCCCGAAGTTTGGAGAATCACTAGAAGGAACCCCTTCATACTATTACATCACAAGTGGGTCTAATTAAAACATGAAGGCTCCCTGGCTTTACAGCGCTTTCAGCTCCTTGTAAGCGAGTGGCAAGTTGTGGAATGGCTGTTACCTTATTTTTCTGTCTTGGACATGGCACGAGCGAGTGGAAAGTAATACTTGTGGTATACACTGTATTCCTCTCACCAGATTGATGAGACAATCGCAGGAGCAAACCATTTTAAATACAAGCTAACAATAGGGGTGAACTAATTCACCTCTGCAGCCGGTACGAGATAAAAGTGCTGGCAGAGGGTAATTATTTTAAATTTCTAGTATGACTCTCTGATAAGGTGTATAGGGAGAGGTGCATCCGGGGTGTTTTTCAATGAATGTGTTCTTTCAATTTGACAGTCACAGAGAACAAGGTGTCCAACACTGGTGCGGTGACAAGGTGTCCAGCCCTGATTAATCTGCCAAAATTCTAGAGGCAGAGAAACATGTTGGCAATAGGTAATGGTATGCAGAGCTAGCTACCAGCCTTTTTAGTTCAACAGATCAAGCCTGATAATCCAGAATAAAAGTTGCGTGCTAGGTGTGCCTGTTGATTTTAATCACTGTTTGTCACAAAAGGAGTGAATAATAATTACTCCTTTGCACCGCACATATTTGTTTTTCTTTATTTTGGACACTGTTATTTTTTAACAAAATGACTACCTATGATGATAAAAGGGGTGTAATCTGGTCGTACCTGCCAGTGGCCTTGAGTGTGGTGTGCCCGTGAGGGGTAATTTTGTTCTCCACACATTTTTTCACGTTTGATTGCCGATGTACTGTGAAAAATTGTGAATTCAGACATCATTTTGTGTTTGTGTTGACTGTCCTCTTGAAAGTTCAAAAGGAAACTCTCTAGGTTTTAGAATCGGACGAGACATGGTATCACACCTGAAGATTAAGCTGGCAAAGTCTGGTGGAATAATATTAGAAATTGACATGTAGCCTCTCTATTGTTGAAAACGGATACCCATTTTTATCGTCCAGGGACAGGGTTTGTTTGAATTGTTTATGAGTGGAGGGCAACCATGGTTTTCCCTTTTTCCCTCTTGGCTCCTGTTTGGAAAATCTGGTGGATCAGTGCCAGGATGTCATACCGGACCTGACAGGAGGGAAAGTGGACCAAGGGTGCCAAGCACCTGGGGCTACTGCCCCCCGCTCTCTAACGCCACAGAGGTTTGAGAGCCCTGAGAGGCACAAGGCCTGGATCTCATCCCTGACTACTGTCAGGGGCCACTGTGACTTGCTGTCTGTCTGTTGGGACACACATTTGAGCAAGTTAAGGTTAGATGCTACCCAGGTGGTGTCAACAGGTGAAGAGAATAGTTCTCCACGGATTAGCTTGGTGAACCCTGAGAGTGTGGACAGAGGATTTGAAATGGGTTCAGATTGGCGTAGAACTGGAATATGCCCCTGCTGTTGCGGGCAAGGTCCATGTTCGATCGCCTTAAGCAGGGAAGCCCATCATGGTAGTGATAGGTCTACCCTGCGTTTTGGCAGGAAGCGGGTTGTGTCATCCCTGAACTTTTTGCCTTCCTCCTATATTCTCTCTGACCTGTTTTTGTTGGTTTAATGACTCTGGGCACTTTACCACTGCTGATCAGCGCTAAAGTGCATATGCTCTCCCTACTATAAATGAATGCTATATTGATTGGATTCCATGATTGGCTTATTTGGTTTACTGTCAGACCCCAGTAAAGTGCACCAGGAGTGCCAGGATTTGTAAATGCAAATGCTGCTGGTGGGCTTGCAAAACACACAAGATGATGGACGGAATGTTGCACAATGGCAAAACATTCACCCCCAGTCACAGATCTTGGTTTATTCCATCGTTATTTTGCTCACCAAGCCACCCCAGTTCAGACATGGCCATATGCAAATCAGTCTTGACCCTGTGCCTCATGGGAACAGTCTAGCCCGAACTGTCAGGCCCCAGTAAAGTGCACCAGGAGTGCCAGGGCTTGTAAATGCAAATGCTGCTGGTGGGCTTGCAGCACCGGTTGTGCCACCCACAGAATCGACCTGGTAAAATGTGTCTAAGGTCTGCCATTGCAGAACCTGCGTGCAGTCTAGTACTGTCATGCTGACTGGGCAAGTGCACCCACTTGCCAGTCCCTAAACCTTCCCTTAACTTCATATTAGTCACCCCTATGGTAGGCCCATGGGCAGGGTGTATTGTAAGTATAAGGTAGGACAAGCCCTCATGTGTGTGGCATGTCCTAATAGTGAATTACAGCCATTTCAGTTTTTCACTATTGTAAAGCTACCTGTTCTCATAGGCCAGAATGGGCTGTTGGAATTGTTACACTCTATGATCCCAACAGACTCAGGGAACATGGTAGCAATTCGAGTTTGGTATGCCTGAACTCAGAATAATAAAATACATATTTTAGTAAAGTTTATTTTAATGTTCTGTGTTTGCAAATACCACTTTTAGAAAGTTGGTATTTGCTTGCCTAACCATTTTAGCCCGCCTCTTCTAGGATGTGTATCTGCTATCTGGTTTCTGTGTGTGACAGGGCTGGCGAATTCCAGGAGACAGGCTGGGCAGCCAGGTGTTGAATGGAAAGATTACACCAGGATGGGTGGGAGGAGTGCCCTCTGACTCTGAATAGGGCTGTGTTCTGCCACCACCATGCTGGCTCCACCTCCTGTGGAGCGTCTGATGTCTCTGCCCTGCACCCTGAAAGCAGAAGCCTGCATCATGTCAACAAAGTGCTCAGGAACTGGACTGAATAAGGCAAAGGCCCCCTGGCCTGAAAGAACAAAAGAAATGCAGTATAAATATAGGAGCCCTGCTCCTAAGAAATCAGATCCTGCTTGAACCACGAAAAACCTCTGCCCGACAAGAAGGACCTGGAAAAGCTGAAGTACTGTCCCTTACCTGGGGATTGGCCTGCAGTGGGTGCCTTGCTGAGAAAGGAGAGGAAAAGACTGAGAGAGACTTTGCAGAACTTGTGCTTCAACCAAATCTCCAAGGGCTTGTGGGTGAGCTTGCCCCCTGAACGGAACCCCAGGAATATTGGACTCCTCCTGCCTCAGACATTGCCCAAAACTTGCCCTGCCGCTGGAGCCGCGATCAAAGTGTGACTTGAAACCCTGTTTACTCGACAGCCGTGGCCGCCCCGCACCGCGTGACTCTGCTCTGTACGAGTCGTAACCCGCACTGTCCATGCCGGGCCGCCTACAACCCGCTGCACCCTCCCCCGTGAGCTGCACAGATCGTCTCGCCGCCCCGGCCGCTGGCAGTTAAAGAACGGAGCGCCCCGCAAGGAGAATCCGCCCTGTACGCCAAAGAGTACCGGCTCCCCTGGCGCCGCACTCCCGAACCCGCAGCCGCGCACTGAAGAGTACTGCTCATACGCTCGAGACGTACCGGCCGCCCGTACTGCACCGCTGGGTTCTGATTGGCATCCCCGCTCCGAGGCACGAAGCGCATCCCGCACCGCATTGTGAAGAGGCTACGACCCGGACCGTCCGCTTTGTCCTGCAGCCCCGCTCAGACGCCCCGAACCGAGGCATCTAACCAAGCCAGGCCCGCACCAGAGAAGAGCCCACGTACACTCCTGGGACACCTTCACCTGCCGCATCATCCGCGTCGACCCCTACGAACTTCAAGGTACTGTGAGAGTCACCCCTGACTGTGTGCGCATCGGACCAGCTAGTCCGCAATGTTTTTTTACTCTTTTAAGACACGACAGAACCGCGCAGTCAGCGCGACACACAGAGACCATTAAGACACACATTTGTGAAGTAAAACTTTGCCTTTCTAATAGTATAGTGGCCTAATTTTAAAACGGAATTGGTTCTTATGCTAAGCCTTATATAAAGTCATTATTTTTTATACAAAACCTTGTGTGGTATCCCTTTTGTGGTGTTATCATTGAATTACTGTATGCACTTACAAATGCTTAACCCATAACGCTCTGAAGTTTAGCCTTGTCTTCTCGCGCCACGCAACCTAGAGGGTGAGCAGGGGTTATTTTAAAGAGTAAGTCCCTTGCCCTGACTAGAGGAGAGGGTCCCTGCTTGTCACAAGTCCTTACCTGTGCCAACCAGAGACCCCCAATTCTAACAGTGGTCCATTGTTGCACTCCATAGCCACTGTACATTGCTGCAGTCCATTGCCGCAGTCCGATGCTGCAGTCCATTGCTGCGGTCCATTGCTGCAGTTGTCTATTGCTGCAGTTGTCCATTGCTGCAGTCGTCCATTGCTGCACTCTGTTGATGTACTCTATTGCTGCAGTCGCCCATTGCTGCAGTCGTCCATTGATGCACTCCATTGCTGCACTGCATTGCTGCAGTCCATTGCTGCAGTCCATTGCTGCAGTCCATTGCTGCACTCCAGTGCGGCACTCCAGTGCGGCACTCCATTGCTGCACTCCAGTGCGGCACTCCATTGCTGCAGTCCATTGCTGCAGTCCATTGCTGCAGTCCATTGCTGCTGCACTCCAGTGCTGCACTCCATTGCTGCAGTACATTGCAGTCATCCATTGCTGCACTCCATTGCTGCACTCATCCATTGCTGCACTCCATTGCTGCACTCCATTGCTGCAGTCCATTGCTGTGGTCCATTGCCGCGGTCCATTGCTGCACTCCATTGCTGCAGCCGTCCGTTGCTGCAGTCCGTTGCTGCAGTCCGTTGCTGCGGTCCGTTGCTGCATTCCGTTGCTGCGGTCCATTCTGCGATCCATTGCTGCAGTCGTCCATTGCTGCAGTCCATTGCTGCACTCCATTGCTGCAGTCCATTTCTGCAATCGTCCATTACTGCACTCCATTGCTGCACTCCATTGCTGCGGTCTATTGCTGCAGTCGTCCATCGCTGCAGTCGTCCATCGCTGCAGTCGTCCATTGCTGCGGTCCATTGCTGCAGTCCATTGCTGCAGTCCATTGCTGCAGTCCATTGCTGCACTCCATTGCTGCCGTCCATTGCTGCAGTCCATAACTGCACTCCATTGCTCTATTTTTATCAGAGGGTAATGTCAGAAGCAAGATGGTTGTTAAAATGTCAAGTTCAAACTTGCGCCATAGTTTAAAGATCTTTAAAGGGACTGGGGTGCTTGTTTCAAAATGTAGGGCTTGATGCGGGAGGGAGCAAGGGAAAGTGGAGAAGACTATTGGTAATAACCCATCGGGGTTATTGGCGACGCCGAATTCTGTTTTTTGTTACATTTAGTATTGCGAATCTGATAAGGAGCGCCTATCATCAAGACCCAGGATTATATAAATTAGAATACAAATACAGTGATTGCGTTATATTTGAATTTTATCAAAATAAGATTTACTGTCCAACTTCCACATAAAATAAATTTCTGCTACGGCTTCATTTTCTTTTTCTTGTGTGTGTTTGCTTGAAGGAAGGGTGGGTGTAGTTTCTCTTGCCTGTCAGTTGCGTGAAGTCAGAGGAGGCCGCATGCTGTCACTGCTGCCTGGGCGTGGAGTGTAAAGATGGAATTCATTTCCGCGGGGTTTTCTTTTTGTTTTATAGCTATAAGGGAGTCTAATAAACTACGTATCTCTAGAATCGCCATGGTTCATCTCTGCAGTTATTTTTCGGCTTTAATCCTCTGGGCTATTTCTTGGCCAGAGGCAACAATTGTCTCGTTCTTAATTAACCTAATTGTAGCAGGGAGACGTATAGTGTGCATTCTGTCAACACGTGGACAGGCTACTCTCTGTGTTGCTTCTCATTAAAATGCTGTTATGTTTGGCTTTGTGTACATTGTGGGAAACATGGCACGCATCTGATGCCTTGGGCAATATTTTATTAAAAATCAAGCATTAAAAGAACTGGGGTGGGGATGTCTTGTTGGAGGTTTGGCGTCTGCTGTGGTGCATCCTTGCAGCGTCACTCAGATCTATGTTTACACGTAGCTTCCAGTAATGGGTTGTCTGTCTGTCTCATGTTGCGCTGCTGGTAGCCTCGCCTCACATTCATATGGGGTCATAGGGGCATCTGTTAATTGTCATGAGACTCGGGCGTCCGAGGCAGGACTTCGAAGGCACGTCATTCATTCTGCCAGATGCTGCTTGTTGACATCCTTCTCCAGCGTTTCACTCCCTCGAGGGCCTTCACTGACCTTCCACGTGACACATTCCAAACATGCGCAGAAACACAAACCTGCACCCGGCTCATTTTTGGATTCCTCTTCGTTGCATAAACCAGTACACTTCAAAATCTAAGTACTCTTAGTGTGTGTGTGTGTGTGTGTGTGTGTGTGTGTTTTCATATACACTGGTAGCTCCTCCCAGTGTTGGTAAACACTGGCAAAACAAGACACACACCACTTTGAGGACTAGCATGCTATGAGGACCGATCTCCCCATGGCATTTGCATGTGTGCGTGTGCTAATTACAGCAGCCTCTTAACACATTTGTGCAATCAGCCTCTCACTAACAGGAAAACAAGTCTTGCAAATAAATAGGAACAACTATGAAAACCAGCCATATTCTAGAAGATATGCAGATTTATTTATTTATTTACTTGTGTGTATAGACCACCAGGCACATCTGCATTCACCCCTGCTTACATTAATAACTGACAAGGTTAACGTCCACTTGCTTTACCTCAAGATCTGAAGCTTCCTCTCTGAGTCCATCAGCTGTCACTCTAAGGATTTCCTATATGTGTTTTTTTAAACATGTCATTCAAGCATTCTGTGGTATGGTTTTGTTCATATGAGGCATTCGTCTATTTTGGTGCTGTACACAACTGTACCATATAGAAGGCAGTACTACTTATTGTGATAATGGAATTTGCAACATATTATAATAGAACACATTTGCTGATTATATTTAGAAGTGTGTGAATACTTTGTGAATAATTTAAGGTATGAACTGCCCCCTGGTTTACGTTATAGGGATATTGCAAGATAAAGTCATGGACCTCCCAGTGACTTGCCATATACTGTTTACATATGGTAGGGATACGTTATAAGGATAAGGATAAGGTTTACGTTATAAGGATATTGCAAGATAAAGTCATGGACCTCCCAGTGACTTGCCATATACTATTTACATATGGTAGGGATATTTTATATATGTTACAGTTCTTGGTCATGCACTCCATCTTCTTTCCCCCGGTGCTCTTTTAAACTGTTGTGGCATCTTTTTAATGAAAAATTTGAGATCTTTAGTATTAACAATCAGTTGTTTTTTCACTTGTAGCCAAAATGTTATGTAGCGTAAGTATCAAAACTGCTTATATGACGTCTGGTAACACCTAGATATAGTCATGTTGTCGTATAGTAACTCAAGCAGTGCAGTAAGGAAAGGTGTTTCAATAAGTGCAGAATTTCCAGAGGAAAAAGATCTGAAGAAAGAGAGAGGGATATGTCAAGTCTCACTTTATTTAGGTGGCATCGACATTTCTGTCCAGCGACCTCCCTTTCATATTCTCTATAGTATGTTGCTGGGGCCACTGTGACGTCTCAGCTGGAATCTATACATTATTACAGTACAGTAGATCTGTTGTTTTCTAATTGCAGTTGGCCACAATTAGAAAGTAATAACTTATTACAGTTGAGTTGTGACATGATGCCTGCTGCCAGAGCCAACAGCCAAGGTGAAAGGCAGGTCAAAGAGCACCATAGCAGGTGCAGTTTAAGCAATGAAAAGGAGAACTGCCTTCTTAGGTCGAGCTTGGGCAGCGCATGAGCTGCTCTGCGAGGCATGCTGTATTCGAGAATAGACGTGAAGCCCTGCCCACTGTCTGCCCATATTTGTCATCGGCGTGTGTCAATATTCTTTGTAAATGCTGACTTCTGATTTGTTTACAGGCGTGTTTGTCCCTCCTTAGTACCGTCTTGTCTTACTTTGTAACCTCCCATGAGGACTTACCCTTTTACTTATGTTGTTACATGGTATGTCTAATTTAGTCTGTAAACACTACTTTCTTTAATGAGTTTCTCATACTGCAGGCACAACATGCTTTCCTGCAACTTTCTTGTATAAACAAACAGGAGCGTAAACCCGTCAACCGTGTTGGAATTGTGGTCAGTTATGGTAGAATCAGTGAGTATCCCAACTGGTATTATTCATAGGCAAGTATTAAGGATATGTATACACTATTATCCACAAGGAAACAAGGAGACTCTATTTGGTTCTAGCATGTGCCCATGGCATCATTTATATAAGCTATTTGAGGAAAGGTGAAGAAGGGAAAAGGAAATAATTTACAGTTATAACAGCACTGTAGTACATTAATAAATACAATTTTTTGCAACCCAAATTGCACGTGGTGCTCGTGGTTTGTGAGTGAAAACCGGAAGTAGCAACTCAGGTGACAATGTGAACAACGTGGTCGGCGCGAGGTGGTAGGTGCTAAAGATATATACAGTGAACAATTAGTACAGTATGGTTCCGGATAATTTCAGCAGTACATATTGACTTGAATACAATTATGATGTTCGTGAACCATTCTGAGAAGAGCGCCTATGGCTGCGCTGGTATGTCGACGGCGTTTCGATCCCCCTGACTCGGGATCATCAGCAGGACTGGGTTGGGTTCATGTGCAGTGCTCTGTGTGGGAGAGGTTGGCTGAAAGGCAGCCGCGGCGTCGTCCTGTGTCGAACCGGCGGCTATGGATGCACCGGGTGTGTGGAAGCTTGTAGGCAAAGTCAGTCCAAAGTGTAACTGCTTTACCTACTATGCTAATAAACAGATTTTCAAAAAAAAAAAAAAAAAAAGAGGGCAGTGCGTCGATCCAAAAAGTGATCGATCGTTCGGGTTTAGATCTCCGGTGGGCGAGGAATCGGCGGAGTGCTCGAGTCCGGCGGTGGTGTACTAATTGTTCACTGTATATATCTTTAGCACCTACCACCTCGCGCCGACCACGCTGTTCACATTGTCACTGTTCCTGCAACTTTCAGCCCACCATACGCTCTTTCACTTTCCAAGCAGCCCGGGATAATGGCTGCCACTTCTTTTAAATGAAATAGGTCTTGCATTTACAAGAGTTTAAGCTATTGGCATTTTAAATGACAATGTCTTTTATTTATGTGTTAATTATCAAAACAGATAACTAAAGTTAATTTGAGCAGCACTGCCGCTTCAGCTGGGATAACGGCAGAGTTGTGCAAACCCGGTGAGCGCTAGGCATGCAGCTACAAGACAGAGAATGAGTAAACATTGAATGAGTCTCAGCCTGAAAGCTACAGAAGGGAAGGAACCTTGTGAGTAAACATTGAATGAGTCTCAGCCAGAGAGCAGCAGCAGGGAAGGAATCTTGTGAGTAAACATTGAATGAGTCTCGGCCAGAGAGCTACAGCAGGTCAGGAACCTTGTGAGTAAACATTGAATGAGTCTCAGCCAGAGAGCAACAGCAGGAAAGAAACCTTGTGAGTAAACATAGAATGAGTCTCATCCAGTGAGCTACAGCAGGGAAGGAACCTTGTGTGTAAACATTGAATGAGTCTCGGCCAGAGGGCAACAGCAGAGAAGGAACCTTTTGAGTAAACATTGAATGAGTCTCGGCCAACAAAAGATCCGATGATGCTAACAGCCAAGTTTACACCAATGGCAATAAACATACCAATGGCGGATAATGGCTGTTGAGGGTCTTCTACACATTTGTGCCAGATCCTTTGAGACCTTTTGGCTCCACTCCTTTTTGATTTATTATTATTATATTATTATAATATTTATATTTATAGAGCGCGCAGCTACCCGGAGGTTTCCCGGCTCTAAGGACAGGATGAGGGAGAGCACAGTAAAGAGACTTCGGGCCTGGGAAGAATAGCCTATTGGTTAACCAACCATGTTTTTAAATTCATACGGAATTTGAGGTAACAGGGTTCTGTACGAAGGTGGAGGGGGAGAGAATTCCAGAGGGAGGGCGCTAAATACGAGAAACAGCGTCCACCCATTCTAGCTCGATTAATCCTGGGTACCTAAAACTTATACTGGTTTGAGGAACGAAGGACACGTGAGGGCAGTATTGGTGAATTAAGGTGCTAAGATAGGGTGGTGCCTTGCCTGATTTGATTCTGTGCATATAGCACATGGCTTTGAATTTAGTGTGGCTTTCAATTCGGAGCCAGTGAAGGTTGCGTAAAGAGGTGGAAGTGGAGGATTTGTTAGGCAGTTTGCAAAGTAGCCTAACCGCTACGTTTTGTACCGCCTGAAGTTTCCTCGTTACTTCCTTACAGGCTCCGAAGTACAAGATGTTGCCGTAGTCCAGTCTAGATGTTATTAGAGCCTGGACTACGTTTTTTTGTGTGTCCTGAGGAAGCATCCATATAATCTTCCTGAGCCACTTAAGGATAGTGAAACAGGTAGCAGCAACTCTGACCGCTTGTTGTTTCATGAACATTTGGTCATCAAAGATGACGCCAAGGTTGCGAGAAGTTTTGGAGGGGGGAGGGAGAGGCCCCATCTGAGGCGGCCAATGGTGAAGGCCCCACAGGGCTACATTTTTACCAAAAAGAAGGAGTTCGGTCTTTCCCCCGTTGAGTTTAAGTTTATTTTCATGCATCCATTTGGCAGTATTGTTGAGTCCGGAGCAAAGGGAGGATGGGTTAGAGTGCGCATTGGCGGAAAGTGAGTAGAGTTAGTGATATATATCCGGAAGCTGAGTGGGGCTCCCAGAATGCTTCTACTCCCCCCCCCCCATTTTGATATATAAGCAGTATATCACAGCCAAATTTGCACGACCATTGAAACTAGGGTCTTAGTCATCCCCACTGGTGTTCGAACCTTTTGACCTCTGAAGTATGCTCTGTTCTCTGAAGTGGGCTCTTATACCTCACTGGTTTGTTAAAAACTCAACTTTGTAAAATGAACCCTCTTTAGAGTTGTTATATTCTAAATCCCTTCCAGTTCCAGGAGTCAAGTACTTTTCTATTAGTGGCGAGCCGTGTGTGATACTTGAGGAGGAAGGAATAACCAGTACTCTTGGCAGGCAGCTTGCCTTCTCAAAATGCTTGTATTTTTAATAAGGCAATATTCTAGTCATTCAATACATATCAATAACAAATGCCTTCCTAGCTAGAGCATTTTTTTTTATAAAAGTGAGTTTAAGTTTGGATATGATTATTAGCATCAAAAAGATGCCTGCTCTTCTTGTGGAAGCATCGTGATCATGCTTTCTAATTGTTTACAAATTAGGGTCACCCAACACAGGTTGATGAGGGCCAGACCACACACCCATTCTGGATCCCATTTTCATTAACGCATGTAAATAAGATTCAGGTGGATATTGTGAAAAACTGACATGGCTCCACCCTCAAAGGCTTTACTGATCAGGTAGGTTTACATGATGACTCCATGTCATTGAGAAGGCGATTCACCATCACTGAGTTTTTCTTTTACAGTCTCCTTCTTTTGAAGCAATCCTCACTGCCCCTTCTCCCCGGAGCACTTTCTTGGTCTCCTTCACCTAAAGCACGCTGCTTTGCTCGCCTTTCAGGCACTAGCCTTTGCCCCTCTCCTAGGCCCACCAAGGCGCTCTATGCACCCTTAGCACCTAGGGTGACCAACTGGCATGGGTGTAAATTTAGGACGATGAGAGTAAAAATTCAGGACACTTCTTTGCTACCTCCTAATGGGTTCACGCAGAGGTACATCACTTCGGTTTTTCCGCAGCTGTATGTGCTCACTGTATCCCTGCCTCCCTGCAATATGCTAGCTCTCACCAGTCATCTTCGCTCCCACTGTGTCTCCATTGCTTGCACCCCCAGTCTCTGTGCCTTGACGGGTGTTCATCCTCCTCTTTTTACCTTATGCCTGGTTGATACCCCATGCTCCAATGTGTGTCCACCCCCCAAATACACCCCCTTTGGTTTATGTATCGCTACCTTCATAACTTGTAATTCCTGTGTCTGCTTCAGCTCACATTGTCTCACTGTAGCCCTGCTCATCGTGTCTCTGCTCCCCATGCCTATGCATCCATTGCTTCCCCAGTCTGTCTCCATTCTCATCCTACCATTACAACCTCCGGCGAGGTTTGATTAGTCTGTGCACAAACCTACTAGTTACAACCTGGAATTTTCTCTTTATTCTGCTAGTTGAGGGGCCCTAGGGATAATCACACGAGATTCATAGCAGCCACCCAACTGGGTGTTAAAAACCAGGTAAAATTAGCACCATCATGCTGCTTAACGTTATTAAATACCCACAAATAAAATAATCAGGTGACTCTTATTCTCTTGGGTTCAATATGTCCATACCCGGCATTTCCCTTTATGTAATAAAGCATTCCCGTTGTGTCCTTAATAACTGCATAGTATTCATTTGCTAAAAAAAAAACAGGATTGCTTTAAACTGTATCCCAGTAAGCCCCATACACCAGAAACACAAAACAATTGATACACTTGATTATAAATTAATTGTAAAACACACAATCGCCATCACATCCTTCCACTACTAAACGCATAAGGAAAAAATATTTATATTTACACTATTAGCTCCAACTCCAAAAAATGTGAGACCTATTGCATTGCAAATGCGTGTTCTTTGTTGATGTTGTGCAGCATTTACAAAGCCTATATGTCTAAAAGGTGAGACTTCTTGACTTTGCCAATTTGTGTTTATTGTGGTTGTAAATCTCGTATTCCTTGTGTAGATCTGGTCAGAGCCTCATTTCTGGAGTTACACCATGTGAAAGATGCTCAGATTATTGTCCGGGTCCCATCGCAGGCTCTCTGATAGTATAGAGGACTCCCTTGCAGCAATTGATTATATTTTCTGCCATTATTATGATGCTCTTTGTTGTGTGGTCCATTCACTGGAAAAGGCTCTGTTACACCTGACAGCCTTAGGATGATCTTTTCCCAACTTTTTACCTGCCTCCCTCCATTTTCTGTGCTTGTTTTTGCTGGTTTTAGGACTCTGCACCAGCTACCACTGCTAATCAGTGCTAAAGTGTCAGTGCTCTCTCCCCTAACCATGGTAACATGAGCTCATACTTACTTGGCATATTTAATTTGCTTATAAGTCCCTAGTAAAGTGTACTACATGTGCCCAGGGCCTGCTAATTATTTGCTACTAGTGGGCTGCAGCACTGACCTTGCCACCCACATATGCAGCCTGAAACCATGTCTCAGGCCTGCCACTGTAGTGCCTCTGTGTAAAGTTTACTGCCACTTCGACTTGGCATTTAAAGCTACTTGTCAAGCCTAAAACACCCCTTTTATTACATATAAGTCACCCCTAAGGAAGGGCCTTGGGAATCCAAAGTGCGGGACGCTATGTGAGTAAAAGGCAGAACATATACTTCTATGTTTTACATGTCCTGGTAGTGACAAACAGCTAAATTACTTTTCACTGCTGTGAGGCCTACTCCCCTAATTGGCTAGAACTGGGAATTCCTTAGAATACCTTTAAGATGTAATTCCTGATTGGAAAAGAGTAGCTGTTTCATGTTTCATATCTTTGCAATGGTAATGATAAATCATCTTTACTGGTAAAGTCGGATTTAACACTACTATTTTAGAAAAGCTACATTTAGAAAGTGGACTTTACTTTGCTTGTACTGCTCTTTGTGCCTTACACCCTGTCTCTAATACACGTCTGGCCTGGGTGACCGACACCTTTGTGTATTCCTTCTAGAGAGCTGCAGACACTGCAAGGGTTGGGTGTGATTTAGCACCTATCTGCTTCCATCTGCATCCCAATGGGTCTTTCTAGGCAGATGGGAGGAAGGGGGCCACTCTTACCCTTTACAGGGTAGTAGACTGACCCCATACAAAGAAATGATAACTCCCTTTGGTAGTCTGGAGTGAATGCTGGGATTGGAAGAGATACTGGTGCACTTCAGAACCACTCTTTGAAGTTTCCCTCACATCAAAGGCACATTTGGAAAGATGAGTCTCTGGCCCCATCAAATCCCACACTTATGGATCTACACAGAACCGCTGACAAAAGACTCAACTGGAGTCTTGGTTTCTCCTTGAGTCCACACTCCGCGATAGGAGGAAGTCAAGGAAGGATCGTATGCCCTTGCTCTGCCTATGGCATCTTTACATTGAAAGTGTAATCTATAATTTCGTCAGCGCACTTGTCTATGTGGTCAATTAAATGTCACATTAAATGCCACTAGATTTTCGTGATGGACCCACCATTTAAGCTTATCCAGTGTTTTTTTAATTTTTTTCCAACAGGACATAAAAGCAGTAAAGAACAAAAAAGGTGAAGGCATTAAACATCACTTGTGTAGGAAGTGATGTAAAAACAGTGCACCTCGAAAATTCTTCCCTTGAAGGCTAATGCCTCGCCTAAGTCTGTTTCTACAGCAGAAAACCCAAACTGCCCAATCTGGTCTGTACTTCGCTCTTAGGGATCACCTGGTATACATTGACGAAATAAAACACTGACATACTGAAGCAAGTCTGATAAGGTTCTCATTACGAAGGAAGAGCTAACCTGGATCAGAAAGAACACACAGAAGAGAAACCGTATGAATATCTAGAAAGTGACAACACATTTATTAGGGCGAGAAAGAGCAAGTGCAACATCAGAAAATCATACTGGAGGAGAACCATATCGATGGACTGACTGCGGAAAAGTTTTATTTGCAATGAAAGACCTAATGCAGCCTCAGGGTGTCCACGTAGAGGAGAAACCATATAAATGTACAGAATGTAATAAAGTGTTCCATAGGAAGAAGAATCTAAGTCAGCATTACAAAATCCACACTGGAGAGAAACCATATAAATGTACAGAATGTGATAAGGCATTTATAACACTTGGAAAGCTAAAGCGACACCAGAAAATCCACACTGGGGAGAAACCATATCAATGTACAGAATGTGATAAGGCATTTATAACACTTGGAAAGCTAAAGCGACACCAGAAAATCCACACTGGGGAGAAACCATACCAATGTACAGAATGTGACAAAGCATTTATAAGAAATGGAACGCTAATGCAACATCAGAAAATCCACACTGGGGAGAAACCATATAAATGTACAGAATGTGACAAAACATTTATAGCAAATGGAAAGCTGAAGCTACATCAGAAAATCCACACTGGGGAGAAACCATACCAATGTACAGAATGTGATAAGGCATTTATAACACTTGGAGAGCTAAAGCTACATCAGAAAATCCACACTGGGGAGAAACCATACCAATGTACAGAATGTGACAAAGCATTTTTAAGAAATGGAGTACTAAAGCGACATCAGAAAATCCACACTGGGGAGAAACCCTACCAATGTTCAGAATGTGACCAGGCATTCATTACAAAGTCACGTCTAATGGAACATCAGAAAGTCCACACTGGGGAGAAACCCTACCAATGTTCAGAATGTGACCAGGTATTCATTAGAAAGTCACGTCTAATGGAACATCAGAAAATCCACACTGGGGAGAAACCATATAAATGTTCAGAATGTGACAAAGCATTTACAAGAAATAAAGGACTAAAGCAACATCAGAAAATCCACACTGGGGAGAAACCATACCAATGTACAGAATGTGACAAAGCATTTATAGCAAATGGACAGCTAAAGCAACATCAGAAAATCCACACTGGGGAGAAACCATACCAATGTACAGAATGTGACAAAGCATTTATAGCAAATGGAGACCTAAAGCGACATCAGAAAATCCACACTGGGGAGAAACCTTACCAATGTACAGAATGTGACCAGGCATTCATTAGAAAGTCACATCTAATGGAACATCAGAAAGTCCACACTGGGGAGAAACCATATCAATGTACAGAATGTGAAAAAGCATTTAGAAAAAACATGGAGCTTAAGCGACATCAAAATATCCACTCTGGTGAGAAACCGTATAAATGTACAGAATGTGACAAAGCATTTATAACAAATAGAGAGCTAACGCTACTTCAGAAATTCCACACTGGGGAGAAACCATATCCGTGTACTGAATGTGACCTAGCATTTATAACCAATGGAGAGCTGAAGTAATATTAGAAAATCCCCACCGGAGAGAGACCATTCGACTGCACTGAATGTGAGAAGGCATTTATTAGAAAGTCGCATCTTATGCAACATCAGATAGTCCATGTAGGAGAGAAACCCTATGAATGTACATAATGCAAAAATACATTTATTACTAGGTAAAGATAAATACTACATCAGAAATTCCACACTGGTGAAAAACGATGTGAATGTGACTTAGCAGTTATTCCAAAGCAAAGTTTAAAAATACATCAGAATGTTCACAAATGAAAGAAACCACATAATTGTACAAAATGTGACAACGCATTTATTCCAAATGGAGGGTGACCATTCAACTGCACCGCACGTGACAAGGCATTTATTTTAAGGAGAGTGTTAAAGCAATTTCAGCGTCCACACTGGGGAGAAACCACATGAATTTACAGAATGTAACAAGGGATTTATTACAAAGCAAAATGTAATACAAGATCAGGAAGTTCACACATGGGAGAAAACATATGTATGTACTGAATTCCACAAAGCATTCATAATAAATGGAAAATTGAAACGAAATCTGAAAATCTACTTGGCAAGAAATCCAGTGTATGTACAGAGTTTAATAAAGTCTTCCACAGGAAGACTAAGCTAATGCAGCATAAACAAATCCACACCAGGGAGAAACCTTATTAATGAATAGAATGTGACAAGGGATCAATTACAAAACTAAATGTAATATATCAGAATGTTCACACAGGAGAGAAACTCTATAAATGTATTGAACGTGACCCTGCATTCATAAATGGAGAGCTAACTCGACATCAAAAGTCGACCCCAAAGACTGCACTGAATTTAGAAAGGTATGTATTGGCAAGGAAGAGGTAAAACTGCATCAGCAAGTCCCCACTGAGAAAAATCTATATGAATGTACAGAGTCAATCAATCAATGGGTATTAAGCGCAGCATATCATCAGTGAGGTTTTCAAGGCGCAGGGTGAGGAATTGTTGTCCGGAGGGGCCGATCAGTTGAACAGCCAGGTCTTGAGTCCTTTCCAGATTCATTAATGAGGCAGATCTCAGGTGCAAGGGGAGTTCATTCCAGGTATTTGCTGCCAGGTGGGATTAACAGCGGCCTCCGTGCAGGGTGCTTTAGACTCTTGAAGTTTAAGCTAGGAAGAGGGAGGCGGACTGCAGGTGTCTGATAATGTAATGTAATGTAATGTAAATTGATACTTGTATAGCGCACTACTCACCCGCAAGGGTCTCAAGGCGCTTGTACGAATACCGCTGTGGAACCCATCCTGGCTTTCCCTGTGAGGTGTCCACTCCTGGGCACCCCCAAGGTGGAGGCCAGGCATCCTTAGCGTTGTGGGGGCCGTTGTGGAGATTAAGCAAGCTATTGCCGAGAGTTGCAGAGTGGGACCCATGATTAGAATAGGCACCGAGGCGAGAATTATCAGGTCCGTGGAATTTTGAGCCTAAGACCCGCCGAGGCGGGGGATTGAACCCTGGTCCCGGGCCAGACCTCTGCATCAGGGTCTGCCGCTCTAACCATTGAGCCACATTTCTCCACCACTTCTGGTGGGGAGCCATCTAAAGATCTTGCAGTGCACGAGCATTGTGAGGAAGCAGATGGTGGAGATCATGTTGATTTGCTTCTTCATAGAGAGCTTGTTGTCCAAGACAATGCTGAAGTCTCTGACATGGCCGGTAGGGGAGGGGAAGAAGCCAGATTCTGCTTACCCCAATGCGTTGCTTCAAGGAGATGCCTGGTTACAAAAAGGGGTAAAAATAATAGTTCTAGGTGTAGTACTGGTACCGTTTCTTTATATGGTGGATCAATCTGTGAACGAGGATATGATGAGGAAACTTAGGATTTGTACACTAAATGTAGGGGGCCTGAATGTAGGACTCAAAAGGCAGAGACTAGGATGCTTTGTGGGCCTGAATCGCTTGGATGTTTTATGTATCCAGGAAACACACCTGCCTTGGTCAAAGAAACACTTATTAAACATCAAGGGCTTCGATCTAGTGGGCTGCTCCACCCAGACGTCCATGGTTAGGGGGGTTGTCATATTGGTTAAAAATAATTTGGGGGGACATCTATGCTCCTTATCAGACCCACGGGGGAGATGGGTCATAGTTGAACTAAAAATAGGGATCACCCTGTGTACGGTTTATGGGTCCAATCAGGACGAACCAGATATATTTGATAAATTAGAGCTGGAGCTATTGAACTGGCCATATCCCCTAATATTCTGTGGGGATCTTAATATATCCGCAGATTTTTCTAGCAGAGCTAACAGTACTCCGTATGCAGGGTGTAAACCTAAGGTGCTCAAAGACATATCTGCCCTAATGAATACTCACAATCTGGTGGATGTATGGGACACTAAGGAGCCATCGAACCAAGGATATACCTATTTTTCCTGCCCCTACAAAAAATACACCAAATTGGATTACTTCTTTGTTTCAGGGTCGAAGATAAGAAGGATAGGGATCTGTAAAATGCCGAAAGTTCTATCTGACCATAGTCCACTGGTTCTAGAATATGAACTGTTAAATATCATAAATCTCACCACTCGCTGGACGTTTGAGAATAAACTTTTATTAGTTCCTGAATTTGTGAACCACATTAAGAACTGGACTCAAGGTTTTTTTGATTTAAATAGGTTTAGCGCTTCCCTTAACACCGGTTGGGACGCCTTCAAGGCAGCACTAAGAGGGGAAGTAATTAGCTTTTCGGCAAGCCAAAGGAAAAAAGCCAGGGAATAACATGAGAAGATAATGGCTCAATTAGTAGTGGGTAAGGAACAACATGTAAGGGACATCATAGAGGGGAAGGATGTAAATGAAAGCTTATGTAAGATCGTGGCTCTTCAAGCAGAAATCTATAAAGCAGAGGCTCACAAAAGAGCAGATGAATGCCAGCTATTTAATGGAAAGATTTATGAGACCGGGGAACAGGCGGGTAAGTTACTAGCATTGAGTATTAGGCAGGGGCGTAGTAAAAATCAGATAGAAAGAATACAGGTGGATAATCAAGATTATACGGAAGCGGAAGATATTAAAAGAATTTTCATGGAGTTCTATCAAAAACTATATCAACTGGGATATCTTTTGAGGAATGTGGGCACCCCTGACAAATGAAGATAGGAATATACTTGATAAAGATTTGGAATTGAGTGAAGTGTTAATGTCGGTCCAGAATTCTCCAGCAGGTAAGGCCACTGGGCCAGATAATATTACAGCCGAAATGCATAAATGCTAGCAGGAAATTCTGGCCCCTATATTACTAGACTTATTTAGTGGTATAATAAATACCGGAAGGATTCCAGATTCGTGTAAGGAGACGAACATAATAATCTTCCATAAGAAGGGCAAAGCGAAGGAGGATCCCGGGTCGTACCGTCCAATATCCCTCATGAATGCAGACATTAAGATCTATTCCAAGGTACTGGTTAATAGGCTGGGAGGGGTCATTGGTGGGTTGGTCTCCCCGTGGCAGCATGGTATAAGTAAGTAAGTATTTTATTAGCACAGTTAATTAAAACCAATGCAATACAAAAACTGAATATATAAAACAAAAGTATAAAATGACATGTATTTTAAAAACATAGCATGGGCATTTCTGTTCTATTCATACTGGTAATAAGGTGTATTGTCTTTCCATTTTTCACGCAAGAGATACTTCGGCAGTGGCAATAGTTTTTGTTTTAAAAGCGGTTAAAAATCGGTTCTGGGCATTTTTTTTTCACTGCCTTTAAAAATTTTACCAGGCTACAGCTCAGCTGGGGATCCTGAGATGAAAAACAGGTGAGAACTGCATTCCTTTGTGTGCGTATCCCATATAGGATAAAATGGCGCTTCAGCAGGAGTTACCGCTCATCTAGCATTTTCTCGCACGAACATAGCAAGTGTAGCATATCCTCTTGAGCAACGCCACATAGCCTGCATAGTGTGCCTGCTTTTTCTTTTGACCAATGTGGAAAATGGTGAATTCAGGGTAGCAGACCTAGCCGGTACCTTAGGAAGCACATTTTGGTACTTTTGGCGTAGCCCAAGCCGAGATAGTTCTGAGGAGCTATTGCCGAATACGAGTTTAGAATCATCCAAGAGTGCGTTCTTTTTGAGAAGTCAACTTTGTCTTGAACCCATGACAGATGTTTGATTGACTTCTTGACCAAATGTTTAAGCGTTGTATGATTTGTGGGGGTGAGCCAGAGCTGTTTCAACCCAGTGTTTGCAAGACTGTTTGCCAAATACTTGGCTGCTGGTGAGGTTGGATGCTGCTCTAGCTCCCTCCATAGATAGTTGTTCAGTGTTCCTTGTGCAGATTTCCTCACTTTATCCCATGCGCAAATATAGGCCCCCTGTCTTGCCAGGAGCTGTCGTTGGATGCCAAACTCCAGCCTAATCTGCGATAGAGAGGTTCGCTTGGGAAGACTAAAGTTGATTCTATGTGCAGCTGTAATCGTGCTATCAAGTGTTGTTGCGTTTCTGCCTCGCTGCACCTTGCTTCCGTAGGTAATAGTTGGCAACAATTTGGTGCGAATAACTTGTATCAGAGGTATTAGACAAGGGTCAGATAGTTTATTGTTCAGTACTTTTAAAGAGATTGCCAGTGCGAGTCCTTTTCCTCTGATGCTTGATCTTTGCACACTGAATCGACCACCATCATCAATTTTCACACCTAGGTATTTGTATGTCGACGTATCTTTAATGCGAGAGTTGTTCCAGAACCACGAAAGAGGTTTCTTTTTGCTTTTGCTAATTGTCATCGTTTGGGTTTTCTCAAGGTTTATTGTTAGATCGTTTGACTTGGAGTAGCTCTGTGTCGTATTCACAAGGTTTTGCAGCCCTACCTTGGTGTGACTTATTAGGACTATATCGTCCGCGTATAAGAGACATGGTGGGTGCAGCCCTCCTAATTTGGGAGCATGGGAGTTATAGTTGTACAAGATTGGTACCAGATCACCTAGGTACAGGTTGAACAGTGTGGGGGCCAGGACGCAGCCCTGCTTGAGTCCCTTGTTGGTCTGTATGCGCCTCGACAGCAATGAGCCGTCCCCCACCTTTATCTGGACCCAAGTCTCCGTATGCAGATTTATCAGCAAGTCCAACAGTGGTTTTGAGATCCCCCAGCCATTTAGTTTTGACCATAAGATGTTCCGGTTGATGTGGTCAAAAGCAGCTTTGTAATCTATGTAACAGAAGTGTAGGGGCATTTTTTTTGTTTCTGCCTTGTCTATTAGCATGCCCATAGTTAGAATGTTGGTCATAGTGACCACTGATTTGACAAAGCCTGTCTGATTGACCGGTATTAAAGATTTATTCATGGCCCATGCCTGTAGCTCCTCCAATAATATGCCTGCGAAGTACTTCGCCTCATTATCAATTAGGCCCACTAGTCTGTAGTTTTGTGGGTGAGCCCTGTCTCCTGCCTTATATATAGGGGAGATGATAGAACCCTTCCAGGAGCCTGGCAAGCAGTTGAAGTTCCTGATCTCCAGGAAAAGGGGTTTGAGTGCTGCTGCCCATCTATCCGCATCTTGTTTATAAAGGATTGGCGGGATCCCATTTGGTCCCGGGGCTCCTTCCCTTCTGCCTTTTTTGATTTGGCGTTTGATGTTATGTTGCAGTTTTGGGGGATTGGTTAGTTCATGACTGGCTTTGATAGTTTTGTGCAGTTTTGTTGGTGTTGCGTTGTCGGCTTTGTGGTCTGTTGTCGTTTTAATCTTTGGTAGGTCCTGATTGTTGGGCAAGTCTTGATTGAAATGATTGCCAAGGAAGAATGCCCATGTTTCCTCTGTGATGTTAGATGAAACACCGGTATTTGCTGGTCGTGTAAGGGAATTAATAGTTTTCCAGAACCTTGCACCGTTGTTCTGTTTGATGTCTGAATTGAGTCTTGCCCACAAGTTGTCCTCCATTGTTTTGTTTGCTTCCCATTTCAGCTTTTTTAGTGATGTTTTCAGTATTCTTAGATGGTTTTGTTTTGCTTTTTCCTTGGGTTCCTGCTGTATTTCTCTCATTAGACGATAAATCAATATTTTTTTTCCTTAATTTTTACTCTGTACTCTCGAGACAGGTTATCTGTTTTGCTGGGCTTAGCATGTGGATTAGGCTTCGAAGCATAGTTGGACAAGGATTTTGTAAATTGTTCCCATTTGATGATTTTGTTTAGTCCAGTTCGCTCCGCAAAGTGCTGTTTTGCCCTTTCTATTAAGGTTTCGCCCATTGCTGCAGAGTACTTAAATTTTTTGAAATTGACTGTATGAATCGTCTATTTTGATGCATTTGATCGCTCTAGTATGGGTCTCGCAATGTCCAGACCAATTTCTTGAGGGCAGTGATCACAGTCTGTTTTTTTGCCTATTCGGAACGAGGTTATGTAGTGAAAGAGGGGTAATGAGATAAAAGTGTAGTCTATTATACTGCTTGCTCTTGTTGAGTGAAAAGTTGGAGCTGGCGGGCTGTCACCTGCGAGCCTGCCGTTTAGAGCTCTGATATTAAAATGTTCTCGTTCTTCAAGTGTCTGGGATCCTAATTTTGTTTGTTTAGGTGTTTGTAGCTTCCATTGGAATGGTATGTCCCATGTTGCGTTTTGAGCTATAGTTGCCTCTTCTTGTGATGTGCCCATGAGGTTGAGATTAAAATCCCCTGTAAGAACCAGGTTTCTTGTTGATCTTCCCGTGATGCATTCCTCCAAGAAGTTGTATAATTCCTTTGCTGCCTTTTTTTTCCTTTTGGGGTGGATATAGGCATTATTCAGGATACAGTCAGTCTCGGCTTTACCTAAACCCGGAGCTGCTGGAAGCAGCTTAACTGCCAGGGCTGCTGCCGAAGAGGACCCGATTTCTTCTACCGTTACAAAACTTGTAGTTGCTACGTATGTTGCTAGACCGCCCTTCAGGTGCCCATAATTAGCGGTCCTTTCAGCGCTTGAGAAGAAGCGTAGGTACCCCTCAAGATGTGGAGGTTCGGGGAGCCATGTTTCCTGTAAAGGCCGCTATGTCAAACGATCTTATATAGTCTATAAATTCTGGATCTGAGATTTTAGTGGCTAGGCCATTGATGTTCCATGAGCAAATACACAGTTGGTCATGCTTGTGCACCCGTGGGTTTTGACCTGTTTGTCAATTATTGTTTTTTATGGTTCTCACGATCCATCTTTGATCTGGCAGCTCAGTCGGAGATACCCTATCGGCTCCTGTCCAGCGAGTGTTTTCGATATGGTCATCTTTGCCTGTTCCACAAGGCCCTACCGCACCTCTGAGGACCGAGGTTCTGAGGCTGCTTGCGTTTTCCCTCAACTCCGGCTTCACGCCTGGATTTAGTATGTCCGGGTAGCCTGGCTTTATGTATGGTTTTATCGTAATGCCCCAGGTTTTGAATACCTTAGCTTCAGATAGGATTTTCTGCGATGTTACTCCGGAGGCCCAGGTCGCTTTCATTGCTTCCCTACCCTTACCTTCTTCATCTATGAATTCGACCGAAACCAGGTCTGAGCTTACCACGTCTGCCAGGGAGGGGATGTGAGATAGCAGCCGTAGAATGTTGCCTCTGTTAAGTATGTCGTGTCTTCCTTTGGAAATTAAGTCTGGGTTAAACCATATAGCATCTGGAGTTTTCCCTTGGTCATTTGTAGCCCATCTTCCTTTGTAGGTGTTGGTTGATGATTTCAGGTCCGCACATTGTATTGATCTTGCTTTTTCTTGATGTGCGTCGATATTGGTTGCCACGCCCAGAGCTTGATCATGAGCGCGCTGGTCAAAGTCAGGAAATTTTGATTTTTTGTGGTTCTCCCCGTCCCGCAGGGGGCAGTGCGAATTGTCTGACAGATTTACGGGTACCAGATCTAGTGTTGTATGATCTGTCCGTATATATATTGGCGCGGTTGCTAGGGTGATGGCGGATAGTTGGCTATCCGTCAGTCCTATGACATGACTTTGGTTAGAAAGCCCCGACTTGTTCCCATCCCTTGTGCCACTTGCATCCAAGGGTATTCCTTGTTTTATATTTTGCGTCGGATTGGAACTACGCTTCGTGTTGTTTTTTAGTGCCTTTGACAGGTCAAAGTTGGTAGGCATTGTGCTGTTCCCAGGTGGCTGTGGACAAAAGGATTTGAGTTTGCTATGGAGAGCCGGGGCTTCTTGTTCTTCGTATTTGATGGTGGCTGGTTATTCCAAGCGCATAGTTGTATGTCCCCTTTTGTTGGAAGTTTGATTTGATGTTGTTCCTTCCCCTGTGGTTTTGGGTGTTCTTGTCTCTCCCCCACGTTGGGGGGTAGTTTGCTCTGCAGCAATAACTTGCCCAAAAAGTTGTGTAAATCCTTCACGTTTTGAGCAGAGTTTATATTTCCTGCCTTTGCGTTTTTTTGCTCGCCTCTGTTTGGCGTTCATTTTAAGATCTGTGTTGTATTCGTCCACAGTATCCGTGAGTAAAGGGGCCGTTAGACCAGTTTCGTTGGCCTCGATCCTTTTTGGTAGATCATTCTTTTTAGGATGACATTGTGTGCCTGTGCCCGGCAGTTCAGTGTTTCTTGCGGTTTCTAATTCTACACCAGATGTTCCTATTTCAATAACCTCTGTATGTTTGGAGGGAGCGGTTTTGGTGTTGTTTGGTTTTAGATGTCCTTGTGTGTCCAAGCCTGGCATACAGCTTTGCTGAGCAGTTTTTTTAAGTTGCGTGCACAGGTTGGTCAGTAATGATGGAAGGGTAGATAATTTATCAACGATTGGGCCGCATCCGCACCCACTGTTGATGATCATATTTGCGTCTTGAAGATGATCAAGTTTGCTTTGGAGAAGCGTGTTTAGTGTGCCCAGCTTCCCATCTATAGCAACCACAAAATCGGCTAAAGTATCTAATAACGTTAATTGAACGTCCATTTTCCCCGATTGGTAGTGAAGGGCTTCCACCAGGAGTTGTACTGTGTTTAGGAGGCTGGGCCAGGCGCTCTCGTGCCTGGTATGTTTTGGGGTTTCTTCTTGACTTTGTGGTGGGCCCTTGCAGTTTTGTTCCCCCTCTAGCGTGCCTGCTTCCGCTGGATGTTCCTGGTGGCCATCAGTTGTCGTGGTCCGTGTGTCTGAGGCCGTCCCACTTCTACTGTGGTCCTGAGAATATGCAGCGATGAGGTCTTCCCATTCCTCCTTCCCCAAATAAGAGGATATTTCTATCATCTCTGAAGCTGGGCTCGCTTGCCTATCTGTTTTATTTTGTATCTTCGCCGTCCACTTTTCTCCTTTCTCTTGTTCATTGTGAGAAGTGCCAGGGATTGCCAGGGATTGATCCTTATTTTCAGCACCCTCCTTGTTATTGATTTCTCTGGGACAACTTGTAGCCTCAGGTCTTCTTTCTTTAATCGTACTATTGCTCTCGACGTTGTCGCAGGTTTTGATGTTACTATCGTCCAGTGTTCCTGGTAACATATCTTTTACATTGTGTGGCCAATGTACTTGGATTAGGTTGGCGTCTATAATCAATTTCCTTCCGGCTGTGGATCCTGCCGATGCAGTAATTTCCCCATACTGACAATTTATGCTCTGGGGAGTTGATGTTGTTTGAGGTGAAATTTTAGACATAGAGCTGGGGTTTGCATTGCTGTTATCATTAGCCTTTGAGGGCTGTGTGCCGCTGAACTTATAGGGCTGTGAGAGTTGAGATGGTTCGAGGGGTGATTGTAAACCCGATACTTCTTTGATCTTTGAAAATAAGGTATCCCCCGCATTTTTTTAAAAGCAGAACTTTGTGTAGATTTTAGGTTGAGACGAGGTTTGGCAGGTTTTTGTTTTAATGCTCCTTTCTGTTTTGGCCATATTGTATGAATTGTTTGAAGCGGATTTGTCCAATGATATGTCGACTAGGGAGCTCTGTGTCGTAGGCTTGAGTTTGGCTGGCGAAGTCTCTTTAGTTTCCTCAAGCGACTTTGCTGTTTGTTTGCGTTTTTTTTATTCCTCCTTTGCTCGTTGGGCCTCCTCAGACCCGTCCTAACCTCATTTTTGAGCCTGTCAGGCCCTGAGTTTGCAAGGTTTGGAGGATTGACCAGAAGATGGCAAGCGAAATTGAGTGGAGAACGGCCTTAATGCGAACTATTGGCGCTATTAGCGCAGTCTCCCAGCTGTGATCCCTGTGGTCCCAGTGTGGCTGACAGTGCAGGCAGGCACACAGGCACACAGAAGGTACGGCTGGGGTTGGACTAATAAGTGGTCCTTGTAGCTGTTTCCCTTGGCACAACAATAGCCCCCTGTAGAGAGGAGAGGTACCTCAGCTTGCCTTCCGGACTTAGGTGTCGCCACAAAGGGTTACAGGTAGCCAATGGAGCTCAAAGTTTTCCTCTAATGCATTGGTGCATTGGTACTTTAGTGGTCTCCGGAAGAATTGGGCACCTCTTCTCATGCCCCCTTGGCTTGCAGGATTCCCAGCTCCCCAGCCTGTCTGCCCGCTCCCCTTCCTGTCCCGCCCTGCCCTTCCCAGCTCACAGACGTCGGGAGAACGCCAGGAGCCCCCCCGCCGCCAACACAGACAGCTGTAGCAGTGTTGGAACAGGGCAGCAAGGCGGGCAGTGAGCAGGCAAGGCGGGCAAGTGGGTGTGGAGCAGCGACGACAGCCGTCGGGGGTTAGACGGTTTAACAAGCAGTTAAAAGCGGAGTGGCGGCGAAGACAAAGATCTAGGTAATCAGCAGTGGATTCTGCAATAGGCTTAGCAATAATTCGAGCTCACCTCAGGCTGGCTGGCAATGCAGGCTGTTAGCTCTCGGCCCCTCTCGAGCCCCGCTCTCCGCTGTTTTCTCCGCGGATGCTGTGCTGCTCGGCTCGCTCCACTGTGAGGCGAAAGTCAGGGGCGAGCCAGAGGCGGGGTCATGGGCGAGCTTCTTATCAACTTTGGCCGCTTTGCCGCTTTGTTTCCCGGCTTCTTAGCCCGGCCGCTTATCTTCCTGCTTTTCCTCGCTCCCCGCTCCGTGCCACAACCAGTATCCGCTGATCTGGGAGATGGCCGACGGGGTGATTTTCGGCGGTTTCGGTGGTCTCTGCGGGTCTCTGCGGGTGGCGGGCGGCGGGTGGCTCTCAGCTCGCGGATCAGCAGCAGGCTCTCGGCAACGGGCAAAACACGGACTGGAATAGGAGAGAACCTCCTGTGCCTGTGGCAAAAGCAGAGGTGGCAGCATGGGTTTATCCCGGGTCGGGGAACAACGGACCATATAAGGCGGCCTATCACATTGTTTGATGCACATGCTGCCTCGGAGGTTCGGATCGCCATGATCCTTCTTGATGCTGAAAAAGCAGGGCCAATGGTTTGCATATAGCAGGGTCTAAACTGGCACGGCATGGTGAGCAAAATGACAATGGATTTAAACCCGATCTCTTGACTGGGAGTGAATGTTTGATTTATTCCAAATTCTGTTAATCATTTGTGCTTCTTTTGGTTACGTATATAAGCACAATGCGAATTTTAAACCAGCAACAAAACGCAAGAGACATTGTATCAATTTTATCAACTCTATGCCCGCATACTTAGATTGAGGTGGTCTGCGATGTCACTGTTGGTTTTGGTGACGGGATGACACATCCAGTGATGTGTCCTGTTTGCAAAGCTGAGTCATGGTCACTAAGCATCTTGACAAAGCCCTTTTCCTGTTCCAGAGTCTACTATAATAAACTGTCATGACAAATTCAACAGCGCTGTACCACGCTCTTCTCCAACTGGGCTCCCACCAACTAGCATTGATAAAAAACATAATACTACTGAACTGCATGGGCCCATTTGGTGACCGAAGAGCCACAGTGGGAAGTATACAAAACTAAATCATCAGTCCTTGAATGGACAGAAGGGGCAATTGATAGGTCAGTGTTTCACCATCCTGAAGACATTGATACTTGGATAGACGCTATGAAAAAACTGTTTGCTTCGCTTTACTTGTTTATGAAAGGCTAACTGTTAATTCATTGGTGATCAAGGCTTCAATCGAGCAGGATTTATAAAGCATGGCTAATCGCCCAAAAGGGTATCCAGGTGCTCTCAGGTCCTGTAGGCTTATTCAAACACCCAGGTATTGAGGACTGTTGGATGTGGTCCTTTTTGCAGGGTTATCCCAAAACTTTTTGCTTCGTCTTCCTCCTATTTTTTCCTGGCCTGTTGCCGTTGGTTTTAGGACTCTGAGCACTTTACCACTGCTAATCAGTGCTAAAGTGCATGTGTTCTCTGTGTAAATTGTTATTATGATTGGTTCTCCCCGATTGGCATATTTTGATTTACTTGTCAGTCCCTAGTAAAGTGCACTGGGTGCGCCGGGGCTGGTAAATCAAACACACTGATCGTGCCACCCACATGAGAAGCCCTGAAAGGATGTCTCGGGCCTGCCACTGTAGGGCCTGTGCGCAATTTGCTAAGTGCCATGTCAACTTGGTAAGTGCACCCACTTGACAGGCCCTAACCTTCCCTTTTCTTGCATATAGGACACTCTTATGGTAGGCCCAAGGTACCCCCCTGGGCAGGGTGCAGTGTATGTGAAAGATAGGACATATACTGATGTGTGTAACATGTCCTGATAGTGAAAAGATGCCAATTTCATTTATCACTATTGGAAGGCTATCTTGCCCCATAGGGCAGAATGGGGAATGCTTCCTCAGTCGCTATGGAAGTGGTTATATTGGTTTAAAAAGGCTTAGGCCTGTGGACACGTTCTGTGATGAAGAGGGCCGGTGTGGTTGTAACATTTTACAAGCATATCTTCCCATAGGGATAAGATAGAAAAATACAGTTTAGGCTCTCAGAACTCAGTATTTAATAAGACCTCTTTTACTAGAGATGGTTTTTAAATTGTGTGTTTGGAAATGCCACTTTTAGAAAGTATTGGTCAAAAAGGGGTCAGGTAGGATGGGATCAATTTTAGAAAAAAAGGAATCCGGCCAGCTTGTTTAGTAGTGATCTGCTGTTTATTCAAGCAGGTATTGGAACCAATATACATGAATAATCTTGGTTCTGGCTTAATTGCTTTGCAAAAATTTAAACATTTGAAATCTTTACATCATTATTATCATGCACGCCTGTAGATTTTGGAGAAATGATTAACCCCCACATAACGAGCATGCATCTCCGGAACTAATGGATGACACACACCTTATGCCCAATGAGGCATGCAGTCACCGGTCGGGACTTGTGGTGTTCATTCACCCCTCTTACATTACAGGTGAGCAGCCCAGCCCTACATCCAGAGCTTTCCCCAGTCATATATGTTGTGTCTGCAATTTCGGAACCCCGCTCTTCCTACTAAGCTTTTCGGTCAAATCAGAACTATTTGATCAGCAGTATTTCTGACATCAAACCCCTGTGTCACCTGTGTTCTAGTAATAGTCGCCCAAACAGCCTTCCCAACAAACCCCTACCCACATTGTATGATAACCTTAGCAGAGCTTTACAGTCTAGCCTCAGGGTGGCTAAACTGGCATCTATCACATTGACGCCCAGACTCAAGTGATGCTCCATAGTGTTAGCTATAACAGCAGTGTTACAATACTGTCCTTCTTGCATACCAATGAGAGATATAACTTGTCTTGACACTGGGAGTGGTTATTCAAGGATTAGTAGCTGGTGAATTGTGGGCATGGGAGACCTTTTCTAACTCTCACACTGGTTGATTGCCTCCCTTTTTTACAATTTTTAAAGCACGAGAGCAAGCCTCAAACATCCTTCTGCCGACCCAAGTGAAATAAAAAATTACTGGTCAATCTCCCTGCTCCCATTCCCAGTGCAAGTACGGGGAAAGATAATCAACAATCAACTCATGAGTTACCTGGAGCAGAACCAGCTACTCGACGCTTCCCAATCCGGCTTCCACATCAATCACAGCTACGAAACCGTCCTGATAGCAGTGAATGATGACATCCAATCCCTCTTCGACCAAGGAGAAACAGCAGCTTTGATCCTCCTTGACTGCTCAGCAGCCTTTGACACCATATCCCACCACACACTGATTGAAAGATTCCCCTCCTCCTTCCTCACCGGAAGAACTCAGAGGACCCACCTCCCACCTTCCTCCTTTGAACCCAAGGAGATCACCTGCGGTATCCCCCAGGGCTCATCCTTAAGCCTCATACTCTTCAACACATTTGACCACACTGGTCAACATCGTCAGATCCTACGGTCTCAAAATAATTTCCCGGGCAGGCGACACCCAACTCATCCTCTAACTCACCGATGTCTCACCACCACCAGAACCAACTTTCAGAGATGTATGACAATCATCGCTGACTGGATGAAGAAAAAATGCCTGCAGCTAAACACTGACCAGACGGAAGTCCTGATCTTTGGCAAGAGCAGCAACACATGAAATGACTCCTGGTGGCCATCAGGCCTAGGACTCGCACCCACTCCTTCCAACCACGCCAGAAACCTTGAAATTATCATCGACAACAACCTCACCATGAGATCACAGATCAATGCCGCCTCCTCTGCCTGCTTCCACACTGTGTGAATACTCAGAAGATGTTCAAGAAGCTACTTCGTCACACAAGATGCACCGTGATACAGGCCCTCATCACCAGCCGACTGGACTACGGCAACACCCTCCACGTAGGAATTGTCGCACACCTCCTACAGAGACTTCAAACCACACTGAATGCCGCAGCCAGACTCAACCTTTGCCTTTCCCGACAAACCCACATCACAGACCACCTCAGGCAACTCCGCTGGTTCCCTATACAGAAGAGATGACAATTCAAGCTGTTGACCCACACACACAAGGCTCTATACAACCAAGGACCCATATACATTAACCACTGCCTGAACTTCTACCAACCACCGAGAAGACTACGCTATGCCTCCCTTTCACCTACCCATACTCCCCGCATCTACTGAAGCAGAAGTGGAGGACCCTCCTTCTGCCATTTTGAGGGTCGCCGTCTTGTTGTCGACCGGCTGACCTGACCCCCTAATGGGAGCCGCAACACGGACGCGATGCAGACGCGCCAAAAGCAAGCCTGTCAGCGCCCGTCCATGGCCAGCGCCAGCAATGCTGCCTGATTTTCTACCTTGACCCATATTGCCTGGTCTGGCGATCAGCTTCTAAACATGGACAAAGCGGCTTGTCCAGGGAAGGCCAAGATAGACCTGGGGACGGGCGCCTCTGAATATTGCTACAGCACATGCCTCTTTAAGCTGGTGGTTAGCGGAGGAAGGGTGAGTGGCAGTATGACCGCATCTAAGCCTCCTCTGGGGCCCCCCTTGGCGAATAGCATGAATATCAAGGCCTGTTTAATCAACTGTAGATCGTTACCCAAACACGCAGAGGACATTTGGCTCTCCCTGGGGTCAAACTCCTGGATCTTATGTTTCTAACGGAAACCTGGCTGAGGGAGGGCACTGACCCTGACCTGATGCTGGCGATACCCGACGGCTTTCGGATTACTTGTGCCAATCGGTGGGTGGCAACAAGATAGGAGGGAGTGTGGCAGTTATCCTGAAGGATGGTTTGGAGAGATCCATTAGGAGAATGGAGCACATTGGGTACATTGAGGCTCTGACCGGTGTCAGAATCCTACCCTCCTACTCGGTGGCCAGGATGTTGGTATATAGACCTCTAGACAGCCCATCCTGCCACCTGTTGAAGCTTTGCGACATTGTCGCTCAACTATCTCTGCAGTACGCCAATCAAACTGTGCTAGACTACTTCAACGTCCATGTGGATGATGAAATATTTTCCCAGGCCTCCTTGCTGGTAAAAACTGTAGAGGGTTTAAATCTCATGCAATGGGTGACCGCCCCTACTCACATGGCGGCCTATATGCTTGACCACATTTTTCCAACAATCCTAACCTTAAAGTGGAGGCACTGGTACGCCTAACCTGGACAGACCATTTCTGGCTTGAGTCCAATTGGTCTAACTCCTGGCCGATTTCTGACAGAAGGAGAAACTAGAGGAGGGTCACCCCAGAAGCTATGGGACCGGCCCTCCAAGATTCTCTCCCCCAGCTGACGGGTGATCCCAACAGTATTCGCTCCTTGCCCAAACAATTCCAGGAACTATGGGACCTCATTAACACAGACATACCAGATATTTGTTTCCTCACGGAAACCTGGCTAAAGCCTCACACAGTCCCTGCCATTATGCTAGGAATACCTGCTGAATATAAGATCCTTCACTTAGACCGTCCTATTAAAGCAGGCGGGGGTGTTGCTATCGTATTTAAAAAAAGCCTGAAAGTCTCGGGACTTGATCAAAGATATAGCACTCATATGGAAATAATGATCTTCAAGATCTCTTCCTCCTCTAAAATGCATTGGAAGGGAGCATTAGTCTATCGACCCCCTGGCCCGTGCACAAGTTTCTCACTTACCCTTATGGAGCTTTTAGCTCCATATTTTAAAGCCAAGGAAGATTTTGTTCTCCTTGGAGATTTTAATATACACACTGATTTACCTAATCATTCAGATACCACAGCCCTGTTTGCTGATCTCTCAATGCTAGGACTTATAATCCAGAATAGTGGTCCAACGCATTCGGGTGGACACACACTTGATTTAATTTTAACTAATTGTTCTAAAATAAAATGTCGTCCCCCGACCCCCATCAATTGGTCTGATCATTATGTATTGGAATTCACTCTACTAGGTTTTCAATTGCCTCACTATAAACCACCTCCTGTTGTATGGAGAAGAAAGTGGCATAATATCACCTCTGAAGGACTCCAGAAGGTATGGATTGAACCTACTTTCTCAGAGAATGATGACATTGAAACAGGTCTGATTAAATTTAATAAAGCGCTCCTGGAGGCAGTGGATTTATTAGCACCTTTGAAACTGTCTAAACAACATTCTAAATCAAAGCAGGAAGTATGGTATACGGAAGATCTGAGAGTAGAAAAGCAGCAATGTAGGACATTGGAGAAAGTATGGAGGAAAGCACATACACCATGTAGTAAAAAGCTTTATTTGGAGGCCCTATCCAAGTACCATAAAAACATAAAACTAGCCAGGAAAAACAGTCTGGCGCTACAAATAACGGAAGCAGGTAATTCTACTAGAGAACTTTACAAAATCCTCAAACTATTTGTCAAACCTACTACCTGTGAAAGCCCTGATGACTTTACTCAAACCATATGCGATGATATTTCCGCATTTTTTGAGAGCAAGATTGCACTAATCTATGAGAAAATCACCATCAAACATCAAGAGTAGTAGAGCGGATCTTCCCCTTCCCCGGAATTCAAAGAGTGAAAGCTGTTGTCTTACTACGATTCCGGAAATTAGTTTGTCTGAAGTCATTGTTCTGTACAATCAAATTAAATCAGGATCACCCACAGACCTCCTGCCTGCAAAAATGATGGCCCCTCTGGGTAGCTTGCTGGCCCCGAGTTTTCAAACTTTGATTAACCTTTCCCTTAAGGAAGGGCTGGTGCCTGCTGGGCAAGATGGCCGCTAGTGCATTGTAGGGAGTAGTCGCATTTTACTCCCTCTCCTGTCCCGGGCTTAGAGCAGGATTTCAGTAACGAAAGAGATGTTGTGAAGCCATGTGGCTATGTGGCTAATACACTGGGCAGTTCTGAGGCTCTGGAGAACGGCACAGATTAAACGCTGGAGAGGCGATTGCAGCGGGGAGAAGAGAAGAATGTCGTCGTGTTCAAAGGAGGTCAGCGGGCTGGAGGCTATTCCGAAAGTCCCGCTACCAGGCAGGAAAACTACTCCAGCATTAAGCGCAACTCAGAAGGCGCAGCAACAGAAGATTGAAAGAGAGAAGAAGGCAGAACTGAAGGCACAGGCTGGAGCGACACGAAGTGAACCACTGCAAAGAGAAGCATTAAACTCAGCAGTTGGTAGAGAGAGCAAAGAGAGCAACAAAAATGTCGGCTTATCGAGCAAAGACAAGGACAAGGACGCAGCGCTGAGACAGCCTACCTTGTCAGACGCGTTTGCTAAGAGATCCATGACGGCTCTGTCTGCCGGACCTGCTAAGGGCACCGGAGCGGGCTCTGCTGACATCACCTAGGAGCAGCGGCTGATAGGAGTAACGGGTGAAGTCGGCGGCAGCAGGAAGAGTTCTGCCGGAGGCGTTGTAGAGCAGACTGTAGAGCAGACTGCGGAGCGGACCGGCGGACCACCGGGGAGCAGTGGTGTGTGCTCCGCCGGGAGCAGCACGGAGCAGGTCATCCTCGTGGAGAGTAACATCAGGGTTGCCGAGCAACCAGGGAGGCTCGCAGGAGAGAGCACGCCCAGCGCGGAGCAGAGCGGAGTGACGAGGAACACGGCTACGGTTGAGAATCGAGCAGCTGAGGCGGCTCCTGCTACAGTACCTTGCATGGGGGAGAAGAAACCCGAAGGAGTGAAAGAAAATGGAGGGCCAACGCAAAGGGAGTCTAGGACCACCACCATAATAAGCGGCAGAGTTGACGCGGAGGTGGAAGGGACGAATAATGCTCTAATGATGGATGCCTTGTTACAGGTAGAGGCAGAGATCAGTAATAATTTGAGGATGAAACCGGACGCGAATTGGGGAAGTCTGGCGAACCTAGACTCACAGATGGAACGTGAAGGGGACAAATTCTTCTCAGTTAATGAGGGGACAGGCTCATCCAGCGAGGGAGAAGAGCTGGAGACATCGGATTTATCAGCGGAGGAGGAGGAAGAAAGCACCGATTCTGGGGCAATAAATGCGCAGAGGAAGAAAAAGTCAGCTGCGAAATGTCGTTCCCTTGCAAGAACAAACAAAAAACTTCTATGGGATTATTCTGCCACAGCAGGTACTTTTCAAGAGGGTATGCAAGGGGCACATGGGAAGGATTTTGCAAGTGAGGAGGATGGGATGGGGAATCATGCTACATTGGATTTATTAGTCAATATGCTAAAGCAAATACAGGGAGAGGCAAGGGCAGAAAGCCGCAGAGCTAGGCATGATACAAAAAAGATACAAGCCTCCATAAGGAAGATGAACAAGAAGTATGAGGAAGTGGAGGGGAGAGTGGAGTTGGTAGAGGAAAGGACGGGAAGATTGGAGGATGAAGTAACAGACTGGCAAAAATTTAAGATGGAACAGACAAAGATTGTGGAAGATCTGCAATGGAAAGTAGAGGACTTTGAGAACCATCAGAGATGGAATAACGTGAGGCTTTTGGGGCTCGAGGAAGGGGTAGAAGGGCAGGACGCAAGGGGATACGTGATTAGGCTACTAAGGGGCGCCTTCCCAGAAGCTAAGTGGCAAGGGGAAGAGGAGGTACAAAGGGCCCACAGGTTCCCACTGACAATTAAAAGAAGGCAAGGAGGGAATCAGGATACCCTGCCCAGGGCGATGCTTGTGTTTTTTGGCAACTTTTTGACAAGGCAGGAGGTGATGGAAAAAGCCAGGCCGGACTCTAAGAGAACAGTTGAGGGGGTTACTTTTTTTGCAAGGCCTGACTTTTGTCATGTTACTGTAGAGAGGCGCTGGCGCCTAAGACAATTAATTGCCCCTTTTCAGCAACAAGGTGCAGAAGCATATTTGATGTTCCCGGCGAAACTTAAGATTATCAACGGTGGCCGCACGAGGATGTTTTTCTCTGAGGTAAAAGCAGGGGAGTACCTCGAAGAGCTAACGTAGCAACGGAGGGGGAAGTAAGGAAGATTAGCAATGCTGTAGGACAAGAGTAGCCACGAGGAACTGGATAAGGATCTTGGTTTATGGACTATGTACTATGGACAACTGGGAGGGAGGGGGAGGGCGACACTACAATGCAAGCAGCCACACATAGGTCAGGATTGATCTATTTGCCTGTGTAAGGGGGGGAGGGGTAGTTGTGGGTGGAAGGGGGTGGGAGGAGGGGGGAGGGGAAGGACTTGGTAATGCGGGAAAAACAGCACAAAAGGACAAATTGGAAGGAGATGTTGAAGCTTCTAACATATGCAACAGAACAGAATAAGTGGGCAAAGTGTATGGGAAAAACCTACAACGGAATATGGCGTTAAGGGTGGCGACAGTGAATATATGTGGATTAAATGATGGAGGAAAAAGGCAGAAGGCGGCATCCCTGTTTAGATTGCTAAGATTAGATGTGATTTGTCTACAGGAGACGGATATTATGGGAAAGGAAACATTTTGACTGGAACAGATGGGATACGAGCTATTGGCTAATACAAGAACAAAAGGAGTGGCTATATTAGCGAAGAAAGGGGTTATTAAACTCAGAAGAAAAAAGGAGGACCCTGAGGGGAGATGGACTATAGTGGAGGTGGAAACCAATGTTGGCAATTTAACAATTGTATCTGTATATGGCCCAAATGATGATAACCCTTAAATGTTTGAATGGCTAGATCAGGAACTTGCACTCTGGATAGAGCCGATAATTTTCTGCGGCGATTTCAATATTAATGGACTGTACGGGCTGGGGAAAATAGGAGGGGGGAGATATGATGGGCGGAAAAGGAAAATGCGTAATGCAGTAAATAATTTGATGCAGAATAATGCTCTGTCAGATGTATGGGCTAAATATAATCCATTTGGGTCAGGGAGCACTTTTTACTCAGCACCACACAGAACGGTTGCTAGGCTAGATTATGTTCTAGTGTCTAACGATAAACTAAACGGGACCCAGATAGAACGGTTGCCTAGACTGATCTCGGATCACAATATATTGGTACTGACCCTGCCGAGGGTGAATAGAGAGAGGCCCAATCCCTATATCTGGTCATTTGAGAGAAGATTGCTGAAAGAAGAAGGGTATATCAACAGGATGAAAGAATGGATTATACAGTTTTGGGAAATAGAAGCTCTGCTCCAGCTAACACGGTTTGGGACACATTTAAGGCTGAGATAAGGGGGGAAACCCTGAGCTATACTTTAAAGAGGAGCAAGAGGGAGAGAACAAGGCTGGATAGTTGGATAAAAGAAATGAACAGATTAGAAGTGCAACTGAATATGGCAGTGGCAAAACAAAATGCAATAGACATAGAGGGGCTATTATTGGAGATTGAAGTTAAGAAAGCAGAGGCAGGGGAAGCTTTGGTGGAGAAGGCAGCAGGGAATTATCTTGCTAAGAAGGAAAAGTGCTATGAGTATAGCGAGAGGGTAGGACACCTACTGGCTATCAGAATTAGACAAAATCTGGCAGCAGGCGAAATTAAAGAAATCAGAAATAGTGCAGGGGAAATCGTCAATAAAACAGAAGAGGTTCAGGAGGTATTCAGGGAGTTCTACGAGAAACTGTATGACCATAATGTGGAAGATATAGGAGTAGAGAGTAGGGATTACTTGGCAGGGATATCACATGAGAAATTGGACAGTGTAGGAAGAGACAAACTAGATCTACCTATATCACTTCAGGAGGTTACAATGGCAGTGACCAATCTACCAGGGGGAAGGCTACAGGGCCAGACAAAATTCCAGCTATGTTCTATAAAACGTTTTGGGATAGGCTTGGGAAGGATATGTTGGAGACCTTTAGACAGGCCCAGTTACATAGATTACCACCACAGTCCTGGGGTGGAGCAAATATTATTGTGATTTTGAAAAAAGACAAACCCCCATTAGATCCAGGGTCATACAGACCTATTACTCTCCTGAACGCGGATGCTAAAATATATAGTAAAGCATTAGCATAAAGACTGAGTAGAGTTATTGAGGGGCTAGTTAGTAAGACACAGCATGGCTTTATCCCCGGGAAAGGGACTACCCAGCACACTAGACAGCTCATTACTATAATGGATGCTGCTGAGGTAGCAGGAGACCCTGTCGCGGCCATATTCCTCCATGCTGAGAAGGCATTCGACAGGGTCTCCCGGGAGTTCTCGTGGAACGTTATGGAGTGGTTCGGCATAGGCAAAGGATATATTAGTGCCATACAGGTATTATATGAGCAGCCGACGGCTAGGGTGAAAATAAATAAGACCTTCACTAAACTGGTGCGGATAAGACGTGGAACTGGGCAGGGTTGCCTGGTATCACCCCTACTCTTTGCCTTATATTTAGATCCACTGCTCAGGAGGTTAAATGGTAACAATAATATCTTGCCGGTTACGCTGCAAGATACAGAATACAAATTATTTGCCTATGCAGACGACGTGGCATTGATAACTATGGAACCAGGGAGGGCTACTGAGGTACTGGGTTTTTCAGAACCGGTAGTTAACCGGTAACCCAGCGGTGTCAGGGAACACCCGAAGACCTCGAGTCCTTTCCTCATTCAGACCACAGAAACTCAGAGTCTTCTAGGTGAAGTCAAAGATCGATTTTATTGGCTGCAACCAAGGTAACAAGCGTCCTAGAAGTACAACACACGGGAAGTAGGTTCTCAGGAGACTGCCGCAATTCACAAAGTCAGGCTTCTCTTTTTATACGTAATATTGTGCTTTAGGCAAACATTCTGTACATTTTACTACACCATAGAAATACACAAAGAAAAAGCAGAGTCATGATGACAAGGCCATAGTTCGGTTTGTTCATCCCATAATAAATTACCAGGCGAGGCCCAACATTCTCATCAGATATCGGTGGACCCCTAATAAAAATGGTCACCTCCCTATCATAAAGCAAGTAAGAGAAAAGAGCAGAGACAGGTGTGAGCAAGATTTGGCAGGGTGTGTGTGTGATGAGAAGTTTTATGGTAGGCCGGGCCTCGATGCTATCTTGTTCGGCCACTGGGAGAGGAACTGACCAAACAGGTTCGGCCTGGGGCAATGGTTCCAACTTGCCCAGGTCAGGGGAAAGTCAATCAAGGTGTACGTGTCTTTAGGAATCGAATTTTGCTTGATTCAGTTTGCCTGTGTGAGGGCAACTCATAAAATGGCTGCCGTACCTAAAATGGAAGCCAAGGGTTCAAGACGTAAATGACGATTTCGAGGTGAAATCGTTACTCGAATGCGACGAGACTGCTTGTACATAATGTACTTGTCATTCTCGGTCTTTTGACACTAAATTCGTCCTGTTATGATGAAGTATAATTCTCGAGTCCAGAATTACACGGGTCCAGACATTTTCAGAACCACAAACCCTCCTTTTGCCCTTACATAGGCAATTTAACCTAATCTCATGCTAATCTGAGTCCAGGTCTAAATTCCTAAAGTCATTGAGATGTTGCTGTAACATCATTCTAGTACTTAGCTCGTCTCTTGATACAGGTTTCCTTACACATGATGTAACACAGAGGTCACATATTGCAGGAGCACACTGCACGCACAGACAGAACAGGAAAAGAATGGCTAAGACCATCCCAATGACCATCAGAATTTTCCATCCCCAGCCGGATATCAGTTCCCAGAACCACCCCATTAACGACCAATCTCCTTTATCCACGTGAATAGACTCGGAAATCTTATGTAGTTTGGAGATGGCCTGGTACACTGTTGGAGCGTTATCTGGAATGAAAACACAGCAACTTGATTGGATCAATCTTCATACCCCACCTCGGTCTGCAAGTATGACATCTAAAGCGACCCTGTTCTGAAGGGTCATAAGACGATCCGACTGGAGCTCAGCAGTCAAGTTACTAAGGGCACCAGCAGTTTCAATCACGGTGGACTCAACCACCCTTGTTAATTGTCTTATGTTCCTGCTGTTAGCCATGGATCCCCAGAACGGCAGAAAACCCTTTGCAAAGTCCCCAAACTCTTGACTTGCAGTGTCTTCTTTACTCAAGACACCTCTTACTATCCTTGTCTTGTGGTAATCTGCCGCTGCTGTGTAGGTGGGAGGGAACAGGAACGAAACAAAACATGAGCCCGAGAAGTCAGGGGGCAACCATGTATAGGCTCTATCGTGGCAGATGAAATAGGTACCCTTAGCTGCTAAAAACGCAGGGGAAGTCTGAGACCCCAAAACATATGTTTCTGTACAGATACTTTTCCCTAACTAAGCTCTGGGATTCTTGCCAGTACCTTGCAGACATAGGTGACCCTGATGGGGTACAATCCAGATCGGGGATGATCTCTTAGCTTGCTGTTTCTCACTCAGAGTAGCTTCATATCCGGTCAAGTTCCAATTTATATATGCGAATATCTCATCATCCGGGGTATTTTCATAAGAGATTTCTCCCTTAATCATGTCGACTATACCCTTAACCAAAGCACTATTCTTGGGATTGTATTTTACAGAACGTAGGGAGTGGACTTCACGTGCGTATATGAACATTGTTCTGTATGCCCACACAGAACCATTATGGCTGAAAGGCAGAACCAGATAAGGGATACCTTTATCTGTTGTGTGAGGCATAAGGCCACATACCCAACAGTTAGTCGAGTTCAATACTAGTTGGTGTTGGTGCAACAGCTGAACAAAGGAGTTATTAATAAACTCTAACCTTCTATTGGATTCGTGGTCAGGAAGAGGGTGGAAAGAATGAGAGGAAACAGTAGGAGGAGGTATGGGCGATGCAGTGGGTGCAAATGTTACACGAAAAGAGAATAAAACATAACTTATTAAAAATATCATCACACTAAATAGCATAAAAATGCACAATATTATAAAACTTTTCTTCGTCATCACTTTACACAATTTGGGCTTAAAGTTCGTTGGTTTGGCAGGTCTCTCCATCTCGGAAAACTCCATCCTCTCTAAAGTGCTGCCCGTGGTGGGAGGTTGATTCTGCTAAGGGATGCTTCTGTCAGTCTAGGGCAAATCCCTTGGACCAACCAGAACTACCGACCTAACGTCGTCAGCTGTACCCCAAAGACTTTAAGCAACCGCGGCCCTAGCAGCAGAACCCGGATGGCGGTTCGAAAAACAAAAAGAAGCAAGTTTCTCAGATGGAAGAGCTGCACTTTCAAAAATAGTAATGGGGGAAAGAAAAATCACTTTTATTAGTTCGTATTTTTCGATCTCAAATTGTATCGTTGTTTTCCATGTATTGTCTGGTCCTGAAACAGGGGTTCAGGTTCCAAAGTGTTAAATCGCTTCGATGGTGGCACAGCCTCTTGCAAAATGTTCTCACTTCCACATTCAGAGTTAGTTCCTTTTACTCGTGCATCACTGAAAGGCAGGAAGCGTAGCACGGTGTCTGTCTCTGAGTCGCCGACACCCTCCTGGACCCACTGGTCATACGGCAGAGGAAGAGGGATCCTTTTACAGTGGACCCCGTGGATCCAGTTCTTCTTCCCCTCCACTCGAACCGCCAATCTTGTGGAGAGAAGGACGAGGTGCGGTCCGGTCCACCTGGGCTGGTCGTTCTTTGTTCTCTGGAAATTTCTGACCAACACCCAGGATCCGGGGTCAATCACGTGTCCCGGAGTTTCGGAGACCGGAGGCAGGGTGTCGTGGACCTGTTGATGCAAAACACGCAATTTAGCTGTCAATTCATACAGGTAATCAAGCAAAACAGGGTGCTCTATCTCGCTGAATTTCGTGGGTCTAGGCACTCCCCATATGTTGGCCGGGCGGCCAAAGACTATTTCGTAGGGGCTAAGTTTCACTCGCGAATGCACAGTCATTCTGGTGGATAGGAGTGCTAAGGGTAGAGCGTTAGGCCATTTAAGACCTGTGCTCGCTTGGATTTTGGCTAGTTTTAATTTAAGCGTGCCATTGTAACATTCTACTAATCCAGCTGATTGGTGGTGATTTGCAGCATGGACCTTTTGTCAGATGCCGAGCCCTTCGCATACATTCTTCATCACACGACCCACAAATTCACTTCCGTTATCACTCCAGACCATTCTAGGCATTCCGAATCTAGGGAAGAACTCTTTCACAAGGGCTTTCGCTGTGGACAAGGCAGTATTGTCTTTTAGGGGATATGCTTCTACCCATCTTGAGAAAGCACAAACAACGAGCACGTATTTTAAGTTGTTGTGTAAAAGCACACAATTTGTGAATAGGGACAAGAAGGGCACATACAAGGTTTCAAAGGAAAATGGCTTTATTGCCAATAAGCTGCAGCTGAGACAATTTGCAGGACTGCAAAGAGATCTAATTTTACAGAAGGGAAATCAGTCCTTTTATACAATTTTGAGTGAGCACATGTTAATAATTTACCTTAACACCATGGCGTGATTATACAATTTCCAGAGCGAGCACATGTTAATAATTGACCTTAATACCATGGCGTGAGCATTTCAGAACTCTTCACAAATATTCCACGTGTACATTTACTTTTTGCATGACGCACATGATTTGTCTATTATTTAGCCAACCTCTTACGCCACTGCCTCCTGACCTACAGTCTAAATCTGTTATCTTGTTTTTGTCAAACATGCACTATCTGATCTGGTCAGCAGGTCCTCGTTGTTTTCTGCTTTATCTGTTCAATGTCCACACACGGTATTTATTCTGAGCAAACAGTTTACACGAGCAGGAGCAGAGCAGTATGACATGTTCCTAGGTCAGCAAGTCCACATTCAAGAAGTGGACCCGCTGAACTGGCTTTTGCAAATAGCTGAAGGTTAATGAACAATCTCTACAACGTGGAGTTACAGCAGAAGGAACACATACTTTGTCATTTGCAATCCATCTGGTCAAAGCTGAATTTCAGACAATTTAGTTTAACCCTATGTGTATTCTGAAGCTGTCTTGTAGTGTGTGGGCCCATATTACATCTGTGGGCCCATATTATTTGCAAGCAGGTGAAACACAGAAATTAATGAAAAACTACGGTTCATATTAAATGTATTCCTTCCTCAAAGGGCTAATTAATTTTTCATCTTTCTCAAACGACCCTTTGAACCTTAGTTTAAAATAATTTCATCTTAATACATATCAGTATTCAATGTTTATATGATGCATAGTTATCATTGTCAGAAATGTCTATATGCATCAATTCAGTAGTTACTGTTTGCATCGGTATTTTATCATTCACCTTTGATATTGGTACTGGACATTTGGTCAGTTGTCCCAATAGTTGGCAGCACATAGGCAGGCAATTAATACATAGACAACAGCCTATTATTAATAGGAATATTGTTATCAGCACCATTCCTATCTTCCAACCCCATGCACTCAACCAACTCCAAAGTGAACCTTCTATATCCCATGTACCAGACTCCTGATGTGCTTCTACACCTATATGATGTAATCTTTTTATTGCTTCCCTGACAGTAACAGAGGAGTCCGGGACATAGGTGCAGCAGGACGCCCCTATAATCGCACAGACTCCTCCCCTTTCTGCTAGCATCATGTCAAGAATCATTCTATTTTGTAACAAAACTAATCTCACAGCTGGAAGCTCTACTGTAATATTTTCTAGTATACTCGTTGTTTCATTTATTGTTGCTTCTAGTAGCCTGGACAATCTACGTATATCCCTGGAATTTATAGCTGGGCCTATCCATGGTATTACTCCTTTAAATATATCACCTACTATTTCTGCTGCTGTATCTCTTTGATCCACACTTCTCCTGCCTCGCCGTCGTGTGTGTCTTTGCATGTTCTTTCGTACTTCTTTTGTTTCTTTTATCGCTATAGCAGGTAGTACAAAACCCAAGTGACAACATCCACCCCAATTTGTTGGAAGCCATGTATAAGCCCTCTCTCCACAAATAAAATAAATTGAGTCCCCTACGTAAAGCGGAATGCTATTATTTCCTGTTGTCATTTCGAATGTCATGTTACAGTTTGAACTATTGCCCACCTGATAAGTCCCATTACTTCTAATACAAATACTCCCTATTGCGTTGTGTTTTCTTAATTTTAACTTCAAAAATGGTATATTTTCGTTTGCCTCTTTTGATAGCCCTGCTATCCCAGTGCTTGTATTCTGAGTTGGAAAGAGTGGGGTAAAGATGTCAGACAGGGAAACGTTGCATTCTGTTCTATTACCTCCGTGCAATTTCCCAGTGTCAGAATATCTGCCATATATTTGTTATATAAGACTCCTGCAGGTGGAGCCGTAGTTGCCCCTGCACCACCAGAAGTGCTTTTCTTTAAGTTCTGTAAAACAGCTATTATCTCTATTTTTACTATCGTTACGTAAATAGCAGAACAGGATGCTGCAAAGGGCAATGGAACTTGAATCAGGGGCAAACTTTGATCTACAGAAGCTGGGAATTGCAAACATATGCAGCAATTTCCCCTTGCTAATATCTTATTGGTGTGATGCAACAAAGTCACAAAGGAGTTATGGTGCATGTCTTCTCTGTGGGCTATTTCTTCAGGTGACAAAGTGTAAGCAGGTATGCTAGCAGGTGGTGTTGGTGTTGGGACCAGCTGTTCTATGGGATAGAACACATCCAATAGGTACACAGTAATTAATGCTAGCAATAACAGGCAGAATATTACCCCAGGTATGCACAGTTTAGACTTGTACCATTTTTTCTCCATTTTTAGAGCTGTATATTTGCTATCCATAGCTATCTTATTTTTATAGCTTTTTTTTTTATTAGATGTAGAGTTATTAATGAAACTATGCTGTGAATTACCACTGTGAATCTTTACTATAATATAGGCTAAACATATTAAAAGCATAAACACATATAAGGTGAGGCTGTAGTACACAATATATTGCGAACAGTTATTCGTTAATATTTCAGATGGCCTTTGAGAGTGTCTTGGTACTTCCCGCCTCCCAAAGATATGCATGCAATTCATGTAATGCACGACCCTTTTGTCATGTATATCAATTGGTAGTGCAGCCACACTTAATTTCATAGGAGTGTCCACTATACCTCACCCCAAAGGTAACTTTCTAAAGCTAGCTGTCTTGACGACCTGGAAAAAGTTCTTTGCTGGTTGCTGCAGCAGCACGGGTGCTCGCAGTGACAGGAGGACTCGCAAATACCTCCTGGTTCAGTTCATCTACTATTTACTGCAGTGGCATGGGCACTTTGCAGTGACAGGAGGACTCGCAAATACCTCCTGGATCAGTTCATCTACTCAATGCTGGACTGGCACACTTTTTGCTTTTCGACTTTCTTTCTAGACTAATGACTTGGTGTACCTTTTCTTTGTTACGCAAAAAGAGCTATTACCCCTGGTGGTAGTGTGTGATATATATCCTTTTTAGTCTGAAAGTACTCTACTCAAAGCTTCTTGCAATGCTATTCTATTTAAATCTCGCATTAATTGATATTCTAGCTGATCAAACACTTCCTGAAGGTAAATGAGTGCGTCTTCACTGTTTTCTTCACTGCTATTCTCAAAGTCAAAAAGTGTTGTCAAAATATCTGTTAGGATGATATCTAGTAGTAGTACTTCATCTACTTCCTGTAGAAGATCAGGTACCGGAATCACTGACATTTCATCTCCTTCTTTTTTGTAGATCTCAAAATGTACCTTTTTTCCTCTTTGACTGGTTCTGGTGTTGGCGTGTGTTGCTGACCTGTGTCTTGACTGGATGCCGTCTCAGGGGGTGCCCTCTTTATATGACTGGCGTGGATCCAGGATTTGTAGTTGGTGCACTTTACTGCAGTCTTTGTGGCGAGCAGGACTTGCTGTGGACCCTTCCAGCGAGCTTGTAGACAGTTGGACCTCTGGAATGATTTGATGAGGATCCAATCTCCGGGCTTGAACTTGTGCCCCTCGACTTGCAGTGGCTCTGGAAGGGCCCCCTTCACGTGCTGGTTGATAGAAGCAAGAGTACGTGTAAGTGACATGCAGTAATCATTCAACAATTCATTAGTCATCATAGGCAGAGCATTTTTGTCTGGAACTCCCCAAGCTACCATTGGCAACCCAGTTACTATTTCATGTGCACTGAGTTTTGTCTTGGCATCCGGTGTGCTCCTCATGCTCATTAGTGCAATTGGTAAGGCATCGATCCAGGTCAATTTTGTGTCAGCACATACTTTTGCCATTTTGTTCTTTAAGACGCCATTTTTCCTTTCTACTGCACCAGCAGCCTCTGGATGATAGGCACAGTGCAGTTTTTGCGGAATTCCCAGAGCCTTGCATGTCAATTTTATTATTGCATTACAGAAGTGGCTGCCATTGTCTGAAAATATTATCTTTGGGACCCCAAAGCGTGGGATCAACTCCTTTATCAGGCACTTGGCTGTGGAGATGGCATCGTTATGTTTCACTGGATATGCCTCTATCCATTTTGAGTACATACACACTACCACCAGGATATACCTATACTTATTTGTAGGTGGCATCTCCACATAGTCAATTTGCAGGGCTTCGAATGGCATTGTTGGTTTTTCAAAGTGGCCTTTAGGTACTGGAGCAGTCTTACCCACATTGTACTGTGCACATACCATACATGTTTGACATATTTCCTGTGCTACTTTTCTTATGTTCTTGTTCACCCAGAATTTGTCCATGCAATTTACTATGCCATCCCTGCATATGTGGGCCGGGCCATGCATGGCCAGACACATTGAGTAGACCATTCTATCTGGTAACATGTATTTCTCCTTGGTCTCATTCATCCAGCATCCTTGAACAAAAGACCCATTCTTTGACCAACTTATCTGTTCTTCTTCTGTTGCTCCTTGTTGCATTAGTCTTATACCTTCAGTTGTTAGATCTAGTGACTTCACTTCTTGTGGTAATTCTTGAGCTGTTAATACTAATGCTGAATGACTTCGTGCTGTCTGTTTTGCTGTCATATCAGCAAAGTCATTTCCCTGGCCTACTTTGTCTGTCACCTTTTTGTGAGCTCTGCATTTAACTATGGTCAATTTCTTTGGAAGTGCCAAGGAGTTAAGTAATTTGGTGATAAGCACTCCGTGCTGTATCTTTGTGCCTTGTGAGGTAATAAAACCTCTTTCCTTCCAGAGTCTTCCAAAGGAATGTGCCACATTAAAGGCATATTGACTGTCTGTGAATATGTTAACACATCTTCCTACAGATAATTCACAAGCTCGTGTGAGTGCCACAAGCTCTGCTGCTTGTGCGGACAACTCGGGTATTTTACAGGACTCAACTACAGTTTCATTTGTTACAACTGCATAAGCTGCTGATGTATTGCCATCCTCTGTTCTAAGACAGGACCCATCCACCCACAATTCTCCTTCAGCATCTGCATAGGGTGTATCAGTCATATCTATTCTACCCCGTGTTTGTTCCTCAGTTAACAAAATACAATCATGGTCTGAGTCCACTAGGTCATCAGTGGGAACGGGTAAAAGAGTGGCGGGGTTCAGAACATTACACTTGTGAAGAGTTACATGTGCTGCAAACAAACAGATCTCATACTGCGTGAGCCTGGCATTTGTAAGGTGTTGAGTACATGTCTTATTCAGTATCAGCTCCACAGCATGTGGAACATACACATCAACTTCATGTCCCATGATGATGCTCTCTGCACGTTGTAGTGATAGAGCAGTTGCTGCAACCGCTCGTATACAGGAAGGTAAAGCCTTGGCTACAGTATCCAAGGTGGCAGAGAAATACGCGCATGGTCTTTTGTGGTCACCAAACTTCTGGCAGAGAACCCCAAGAGAACTCCCGTCAGACTCATGAACAAAGAGTTGGAAAGACTTAGAATAGTCTGGTAGGCCTAAAGCAGGAGCAGAGCAGAGAGCTTGCCGAATGGCAAGGAAGCTTTGTTCATGTTCTGGCAACCACTGAAAGGGTTCGGGCGTGTCCTTGTGGGTCAGGGCCAATAAAGGTTTTGAAAGCAAGGAAAAGTTAGCAATCCAATGTCGACAATAGCTGGCCATGCCTAGAAAGGCTCGCACCTGTTTTTGGGTGCGTGGCACTGGTGTCTGTAGAATCAATTTAATGCGCTTGTCATCCAATCTTCTCTGCCCTTTCGACAGGCTGTGTCCTAAATAGGACACTTCCTGTTAAACAAATTGTAGTTTTTCTGGGGAAACTTTGTGACCACGTTCAGCTAGGAAATTCAACAAATTAATGGTGTCAGTTGTACATTGTGTCTCAGAGTTGCTGCCAATCAGCAGGTCATCTATGTACTGTATTAGCACAGAATCGGGTGATAAATTGAATGTATCTAGTTCTCTTTTCAAGGCCTGATTGTAAATGCTTGGGCTCTCTGTGAACCCCTGGGGAATCTTTCGGAAGCAACATTTTCTGCCGGCGACAGAGAATGAAAACAGGTACATGCTACCCTCATCTACTGGAATTGAGAAGAAGGCATTCTTCAAATCGACCACTGAAAAATATGCCATTTCTGGTGACAATGTTGACAGTATTGATACTACATTTGGGACGACCGGGAACTGTGGCACCACAATCTTATTAATTTCTCTGAGATCAAGTATGAATCTGTAACTCTTTTCAGTAGTATTTCCATCCCCCTTTTTAAGGACCGGTAAAATAGGGCTGTTGCAAAGACTGCCTGTTATTTCTTTCACAATCCCTTCTTTGAGCAAGTCAGTTACTATATCCTGCAACCCCTTTAGACCTTCTGGAGCTATTCTGTACTGAGGTATCCTTGGTAATTTCACATTCTGTTTAATTGTAATAGTTACAGGTGTCATGTTCATTCTTCCTGTGTCATTTTTATGTTTAGCCCAAATTCTTGAATCAATTTGATCCATTACGTGTGCTGGTATATTTTTTATTCCTATGGACAGTAAACAGTTGTCTATTTCCTCTGTCATTGGCCCATCTACCTCCAAGAATACTCCATCTGCCCTACACTTAATTGTTGCATTCATCTTTTTAAGCAAGTCTAATCCCAACAAATTAAATGCACATTTTTCTGATATTAGAAAGGAATGGGTGTCCTGTATTGGGCCTATACTGTATTTCAAGGGAGCAGAAATTGGGCTAGTTACAGGTATGTTGGTGAATCCCACTGACTTATGTATTTGTCCCGAGAGAGGAACATCTGGAAACTTTTTCTTTGTCAAGGAGGAATTGGTGGCCCCTGTATCTATTAATAATTCCACAGGTCTACCTTCAATCTTTCCCCTTACATATGGTCCAGTGGGATCTACAGGGACTACCATCCGCTGTATTAACTCTCTCGGGCCTCCCTATTGGTCATAATAGTCCCATTCCCCTTGGGGTCCTTCTTGATAAATTCCATCATAGGGGTGATGGACCTGCATTTTTGGTATTTCTGCATTATCAAAGAAGTTTGTGCTGGGGGATACTGTGTTGGGTCATGTTGTGAGTCACGTCCTTGTTGTTGGTGACCTGCTCTCCCCATGCTCCTTCCCCGGCCTCTTGATCTCCCCATGCCACCCCCTCTGTGAGACTGTTTGACAGGGTGTGGGCATTGAGCTCTCCAATGATCATGTTCCCCACAATTAAAGCATCCCTGCGTGTGTGTTTGCTCATTTGTGGTGTTATGCTGTGCTGGGGGAGCAGAAAATGATATTTGTGGGCCCCCACGACCTCTACCTCTCCCCCTGCCTCTTTGTCCTCTGCCGTTATACTGGTTTGCCTGTTGAATCAAAACTTTTGTTTTTAACTCCTTCATTTTGGTATTTTTAAATTCCAAATCCTTTTTCCCTAGCATCTCGTAATACTGTGCTAATTGCAACATTTCTGTCAGTGGTTTGCATGACCAAGTAGGGTTGTATTCTAGAATCCCTTTCTTAATTGCAGGCCTTACATTATTTACAAAGCAGGAGACAAGTGCACTTTGTGTTGCCTCTTTTTCACTGTCTAGTCCACTTGAGGCTGTGAACACCTTCTGTATTCTAGCGAAAAATGCAGACACTTTTTCTTCAGTATCCTGTATACATCCATTTAATTTTGACCAGTCAATCTGTTTTCTTGGTACCAGTACATTTATTTTAGCCATTATTTTGTCTGGTAATTCTTTAATTTCATCTGAAATATCCTCTCCTTGTTTTCTTTTTGCTTCAGTTATTGTTTCCCATTTTATCTTTAAGCCTTCATCATCCTCTCTCCTTATTTTTCCCCAAATGTCTGGTGGCAATATTATAGAAAACATTTGTTCTATGTCATCCAGGGTGAGAGTACCAACTCTAAGTATAATTTCTGTCTGTCTATACCATTCTTCTCTGTCTTGTCTAATATCAGGAAACTGGAGTGTAAATCTATGTAATTCAACATTTGACCATGGTGTGTGAACTTTAATAGTTGGCTTCCCTTCCTGACTTCCTGGTACTTCTCCCTCCCCTGTAATTACAACCCCCTGCATTGCAACAAACAGCTCCCCCCTCACATTCGAATGGCTCTCCTCCTCCCTCAGCCACCAGCCATACATTCGGCCGAATACCCATGCCTAACCCTGAACTACCTAACTCCCCACGGTCAAAATGATTTCGCTATTTCTTGCCCCCAAAGACTCTCTGTCAAAGCAAAAAAACTCCTTAAACTCAGAGTTATCAGACAATTCCCCGAAACACTAATCGTAGACACGTTCCACTGCCCATCTAGAGGGCAGCTAAAAATGGAGTTCATCTTTTACACCGTCAGACCCGACCACTGGGTCAACAGCCTTAACACTCACCTCCTAATCGCCAAAACCACCTTCACAGCTCACAGTCGCAAACTAACCATCTCCCTACAAAAACACCAGTCCCTTACCGGCTCCATTTCCACAACCATTTTCGAGAATGGCACCATCCTGATAGAGGCAAAAAATGAGAACCTCGAGTTCTTTGACTCCCTTTTCCTCACGATAAAGAGGACCACATCCCTCATCGTACCACAGGCGTGGAACGCTCTACCGGGCAAACTCCAACTCCTAGCAAGTCATAAGACTCTGCTTGAGCCCCCCCCGTGCCCCACCCCGCCCTCCAATGACAACCAGCACCAAACGTCCCCCGCTATGAAGTTGCCAACCGCCTCCCAACTCTACCCCTCCTCCATTCAGACTCAACACACCACAGTAGAGCCCCACTCCCATCTCCATTCACAACGGCCCCATGGCCCCAAGCCATCATACTCGCACAGTGCAGCCAATCACCCAACTAAAGAGAGCTCCAACTGCCGTCTAACTCCACACCGCTGCAGGAGGCCCCGAATTAGCAGAGCAGCAAGATGCACACAAGGCCCCGGCTTGTGATGATAAACTTGATCAGCTATTCTACAGGGTTCACACCTCCAGGCCGGTGTTGGAGGGTAAAATAGACAATGTATCAATCGACCTGAACATTCTCCAGGAAGACCATCTAAGATGACGGACCAATTCAAACGTTTTAGGGAAAGGTCTATTCGAAGTTAAAGGAGCTCTAAGACCAGCTACGCCACCTTTCCAGATGAGAGGCAAGTCTGGAACATAGAGTGGAGGATGCAGAGAAGTGCAGCAGGCGCAAAACATCCAGATCGTGGGCTTCCTTGACAAGACAGTGGAGCAGATCTGGTTGCACACATGGAAAGTTCAACCAAGATGGATCGCACACCACTAGCCTCTCCTCCGGGTCGCCCCTTAGCACTCTGGTACATGTAGTGCATGTAGATGGACGAGTAAAAAGTAGTTCACCACAGTTGGTGCGAGTAGTTACTCGTTATCCCCAAGTTCTCTGGACTCGAGACATGGCCCGGGTTTCGGGACAGTTTCCCTCGTCAGCAGAGCAGTGTTTGGGGTGGATGAGAAGGCCGCCAAGTAACCGTCACAGGCCCTGATGCCTCTCCGGCATGCAGGTGCGTCTCCATGAGCTCGTCAGCTCAGGGCTCACGGGAACCGTTTAAGTACAACCAAGATGGATCGCACACCACTAGCCTCTCCTCCGGGTCGCCCCATAGCACTCTGGTACATGTAGTGCATGTAGATGGATGAGTAAAAAGTAGTTCACCACAGTTGGTGCGAGTAGTTACTCGTTATCCCCAAGTTCTCTGGACCCGAGACATGGCCCGGGTTTCGGGACAGTTTCCCTCGTCAGCAGAGCAGTGTTTGGGGTGGACGAGAAGGCCGCCAAGTAACCGTCACAGGCCCTGATGCCTCTCCGGCGCGCAGGTGCGTCTCCATGAGCTCGTCAGCTCAGGGCTCACGGGAGCCGTTTAAGTACAACCAAGATGGATCGCACACCACTAGCCTCTCCTCCGGGTCGCCCCTAAGCACTCTGGTACATGTAGTGCATGTAGATGGACGAGTAAAAAGTAGTTCACCACAGTTGCTGCGAGTAGTTACTCGTTATCCCCAAGTTCTCTGGACCCGAGACATGGCCCGGGTTTCGGGACAGATTCCCTCGTCAGCAGAGCAGTGTTTGGGGTGGATGAGAAGGCCGCCAAGTAACCGTCACAGGCCCTGATGCCTCTCCGGCGTGCAGGTGCGTCTCCATGAGCTCGTCAGCTCAGGGCTCACGGGAGCCGTTTAAGTACAACCAAGATGGATCGCACACCACTAGCCTCTCCTCCGGGTCGCCCCTTAGCACTCTGGTACATGTAGTGCATGTAGATGGACGAGTAAAAAGTAGTTCACCACAGTTGGTGCGAGTAGTTACTCGTTATCCCCAAGTTCTCTGGACCCGAGACATGGCCCGGGTTTCGGGACAGTTTCCCTCGTCAGCAGAGCAGTGTTTGGGGTGGATGAGAAGGCCGCCAAGTAACCGTCACAGGCCCTGATGCCTCTCCGGCGCGCAGGTGCGTCTCCATGAGTTCATCAGCTCAGGGCTCACGGGAGCCGTTTAAGTACAACCAAGATGGATCGCACACCACTAGCCTCTCCTCCGGGTCGCCCCTTAGCACTCTGGTACATGTAGTGCATGTAGATGGACGAGTAAAAAGTAGTTCACCACAGTTGGTGCGAGTAGTTACTCGTTATCCCCAAGTTCTCTGGACCCGAGACATGGCCCGGGTTTCGGGACAGTTTCCCTCGTCAGCAGAGCAGTGTTTGGGGTGGATGAGAAGGCCGCCAAGTATGAATACAATTCTTTATAACTGAACATATTTTAGCCCTACTCTAATCTAATGTATCATATACATGCCTTACATCAACACTATGGAGCATTATTTGAGGACATTGGAAAATGGATGGTGCCCTGATTTTGAATCTAACCTACTTGTATGCTGCGATGCTTTGGCTCTCATATGAGAAAAAATAGTATGTAATTTATGTAATGCTTTAAAAAAAATGTAATACTTCATATGCCGAATGTAACTATGTAAAATACTTTTATGACATGAATTGTCGAAGTAAAACGTATTGAATTTCTACTAGAATATAACATACTACTAATGATTATTCAATTCTCAGGTGCCATAATAGTGGTGTGATTGCGACATTTGCTATTTAGCACAGTAGACTGAATTGCCTGCATTTTTAATGTATCGTTGATATTAGCCGCATTATTTTAAAGCATTTTATTTTAGAATCGTACTCACTGCCTACCTAGATCCTCCAGTCATCCGCAGTCCTGTCCACCCGCTCCCCGGTCCACCACGGGTTTTCCCGCTTGATGTGTAGGGAGTCAAGGCGGGACAGGGACATTCTTCCGGGGGAGAGGTCGGGGGCGGGAACGCTGCCTGATTAACATAAAAGCCGGCAATGTGTACAACGCACAGCGGACGCGCGCAGCGGGCGCGCCGGTGGCGTGCCAAAGGCGCGCCAAAGGCAAGCCCGTCTGCGCCCGTCCGTGACTGCCCGGGACCAGGGGCCACCCCCCTGCCCCAAATTCAATTTTAGTCACATATTCACGGAGTGAGCTGTTTTCCCTAAGATCCATGGAGAACCAACACTGCAATCTCCTGAATCCGGAATACTTCATGCCTCAATGTAACGATTACAATTTCTCCTTCTCCCATTCAGCATTAGGAATAACCGGCGAGAATGCCTGGTCTAGAAAAGGTACGATTAAGACTAATGATGATGTAACTAGACACTTCAGATTTATTACCATAAACTGCAGATCCCTTTCGAAACATAAGGAGAACATTTTTAATCTTTTAATGGATGTCGAACCAGACGCTTTGTTTTTAACTGAAACTTGGCTAAATGCCAGTTCGGGTCCTGATATTGCGATAGCCCTACCACCAAACTATATCCTAGTCAGAAGGGACAGGGTGAATCAAACTGGGGGAGGCATAGGAATCATTTTCAAAAGAGAATACTCGTGTAAATTGGAAGATCTATCGCTAGCCAACTGTGAAGCCGGTCTTTTTAAACTTGCTCTATCACCTCAATCCACTTTTACTGGAATCTTGATATATCGCCCTCCTGGAGCCGCCAGAGATTGGGTGGCAGCTTTTCCGGAATTTATCACCCCTTTGCTATTAGAAGCATTCATCTTTACGATTTTAGGAGATTTTAATTTGCACTTCGAGGACCATACATGTCCCTTGGTTCAGAATTTCCTAGCCGACTTAGAAGCCCTTAATGTACACTTATGCAATACAGGCCCCACTCATACAGCGGGCCATCAATTAGACCCGATTTTTGCAAATTTTGAGGGCCTCACTTGTGAACCTGCACTACCTGTACCATGGTCCGACCACTATCTGACCACATTTAACATCAGGCTACCAGATAATAAAGCTGTAAACAGGTCCAAGAATTCCGATTTCAGAAACTGGAAAAAACTGAATATAGAAGAAGACCTAAATTCCCAACTACAAAATTCTAGGCCCGATCTAAACTTAGATGATCTTAAAGTAAGAGATCAGGACAAAATTACACACTGGTTAGCCAAAGCCGTTGAGTCAGTTATTCCACTCTCAAGGAATAAACGGAACTCAGGTAGACCTCCAGTCCCATGGTTTCCGAAAAGCTAAAAATAGAAAAAAGCAAATGTAAACAACTTGAGAGAAAATGGAGGAAAAACTATGATGTGGAAAAGAATGAAACCTACAAACAAGCTTTGAAGGCATACCATCTGTTATGCAAAGTAACTAAAGGTGATTGTTAGACCCGGCCTCGTGGCGTGGTCCTCCCTGACCCTTAGGCACCCCCGTCTGAGCTGTACCCCACAACAGACCCCTGAGTCCCTTCCCTCCATGTTACCCACACCCGTCCCCGGACTGCCCCATCCGTGCCTCCATCTTCCCGGCCCGTAGGCCCTCTGTGCCCACTTGCCGGCATCTAAGATGGCCGCCCGATCCAGCGCGGCCTAGGCCGAGAGGCGCCACCCTGGCTGGAGGACAGCGCGCTCCCCTTGAGTGAGAGAGGGAGGAGCAGTTTCTCTCACACCTCCGACCTCCCCTCGAGAGATGGGTTTCGATCGCCCCTCCGGCCACCCTGAGGGCTGGCTCCACGCCTGCTGTGTGTCTGGGACTCCTCCCGAACCTGACATGAATGGATCAAAGGGCCGCGTGGCAGGAAACCCCAACAAGCGGCCCCCAGGTGCCAAGACCCCCGCATACCAGAACTTCGGAGATCAAAGAGGAGCAGTCCTATAACTGGGGATGCTCCGGGACGATAGACAGATTCGACTCTGGAACGACGATAGCCCTGCTGACGTGGTCGCGGCTCGCTTGGCGGAGAAAGACTTCTGCTGGAACCACCGGAGCCCTGCTGAGTGACTCGCGGCTCCCCTGTAACTCTGGAACACCTGAGCCCAGCTGAGTGACTCGCGGCTCCCTTACAACTTTGGAACATCTGAGCCCTGCTGAGTGACTCGCGGCTCCCTTGCCACTTTGGAACACCTGAGCCCAGCTGAGTGACTCGCGGCTCCCTTGCAACCTTGGAACACCTGAGCCCTGCTGAGTGACTCGCGGCTCCCTTGCAACCTTGGAACACCTGAGCCCTGCTGAGTGACTCGCGGCTCCCTGACTCTCCTGGTCCGGCTGGACCCCAATGATCACATCGTATCCCCCGGCTCGAGGATTGAGAGCTGTGCGCCGGATACGCACCGAGATTGACATTGAACCATAAGACTGTCCCGCTACCCCTACCCTGACCGAGACTCTCTGGGCCCTTGCCCTATTTGTAAATACCTGCCTTTGCCGATCATAAAGATCCTTTTGAATCACGAGATAAAGAAACGTCCTAAAAAGCTACGGTGTGGTGTCTCTTTGTCGTGTGGTGCTTGTAGAGTGTGTACGATCCTAGATTCGAGACTCTCCCCCTGAGAAGTCTCCCACTAGTGCTCGTCTTTGTGCTTAGGAAGGCGGGCCCCAGGGTGGTCAGGTACACTTCCTGTTCGCCCCTGAGGTCGCCATCAAACATTGGTGGCAAGCGACGGGATACGAGCCACAATCTAGAGATCGTACAGTACACGACTAACGCACTACCGAGCAAATACGACAGAAGAAACCATCATGAGTACCATTGAAGTCGACGAGAGTACCGCATTCCGTGTAGAACAACTGGAGGAGTACTCACACAAAGAACTAAAGGAATTTTGCAAAGAACTGGGAATCGCTACCACTGGCCTCAAAACAAAGGAAGACATGCAGAAAGCATTGAAAGCTTGGGTGGAGTCCGGAGTCCCCCGCACAGAAGGAGCGGCGGTGCAGCCAGACGAACCGGGACTCCCCCAGACAGAAAGCAGCAGCCAGGTATGAAACATCATGCCAGACGGGGGCCTATCCCCGGAAGCGCTCGCGGATCGAGAAAGAAGTCGCCACCACGAGCTTGAGATGGCCAAACTAAAGATCGAAGGCGAAATAAAATTGGCAGAAACGAAACTTGCGATCGAGCAAATGAAAGTACAAGGAGAATTGGAGGAGAAGACACTCCAGCTGGAGCATGAAGGGAAGAGACTTCAGCTGGAGCACGAACGAAGCTTGAAGGAGCTCGAGCTCAAGGCGAGGAACGAAGAGAACCGGCCCCCGGGGAACCGAGAGACCGGACCCCCGGCAGAACCGAAGGTCCACATCCCCAAAGATGTGGTCAAGGAATACTACAAAAATGACGACATCCAGCAATGGTTCAAGGCCTACGAAGTTGCCATGACCTCCCACCGAGTCCAACAGAAAGATTGGGGGGCCGGATTGTGGGGTCGATTCCTGAGCGAAGGGAGAGACACCCTGCTCGATCTCCCGTCCTCCGTGCAGACTTCCTACAGCCACATGAAGGAGGCCCTCCTGACGAGATACGGCCTCACCCCAGAAATGTACCGCCAGCGGTTCCGGGATTGCAAAAAGATTCCTGGTACCACCTGGGTGGAATACGTAAACTTTTTTAGCAGAGCATTCGAAGGATGGGTCAAGGGCAGCAAAGTGACCACCATGGAAGAACTAACTGATCTGATGCTGTGGGAACATTTGTCCACTAATTGTTTTGTGGAGCTACGCCAGCATCTGCTCGACAGCAAGCTCGCAGATCCGCTGGCCGTTGAGGCGGATCGCTGGATGAACACCCGGTTCGCCCGGGGCCCCATAGGTGACTACCCCCGCAACAATCAAGGACCACCCCGCCAGAGAGGGGGGGGAAACTCGGAACGGACCCAGTGTCAAGATACTCTATTTTAGCCTCCTCTGGACATCTTCTACACCTGATTTGCCAATGGCTTTATTTTCTGTAGAAAACCCACCCCTTTCCCGTGCACCCGCACGTCCTGTGTGTGAGTATATGTTTAGGTGTTAATGAAGTGCTCTGTGATTGTTCATGTTTATTTGGAAACATTCTTGTGCTCTAAAAATGATCGTTTTTATTTGAAAACATTCTTAATGGTCAGATGTCTTGAGCTACCTTTGAATATTCCTTTGCTCATTCATTGGATCTTTGCATACTGATTATTTCTCTCTGTTTGCCAAGTAAATCTATCTTCTATTGCTGCAAGACTCTGAGACTCTCTGTCTTTCATTCCGCCTATGCCGCGCTGTTCTGTTAGCTAGCGGCGGCAGAACGTGATTGAGCGCACGTTTCTTAAACGTGCGGTCTGGGTGCGGCCTGCTATTTAAACCGCACCCAGCCTTCTGTAAGGCGCTTTGCCTTCCGCCTTTGTTCTGAGAAGGTCTGCGTCTGGAGGCTCCTGCTTCGTCTCACCTCTCAAGAAGAATAGAGCTGCAGCTGCAAGGAGTCATCACGTCGGAGCTTCTGGGGATTCCGGTTCCTGAAACAAAAAGCAAGATTCAAGTTAAGTACTTTAGAGTTCTATAATTAAGGCGCCCCACGCAAGAAAGACTAGAACATTTTCTTTAATATTTACAAGGAAAAGACAAGAACATTTTCTTAACAATTCACAAGAAGAAAACAAAGACATTTCATGAAAGATCAAAGGACTGGAACTAAAAAACATTGCAAGAAGTTATTGTGATGTTAGGAGAATTGTGTTAAATCTCAGCCTGCATTTTAATGTTTTTTTTTTTTAAAGAATCTTTAGTACTATTTATGAGAAAAGCGCAGGTTGTGTTTCTCTCTTTTATTTTCATTTATGTAAAACAGGTCAAGGCTCAACACCTCGCAGAATCCCTCTTTAGTTGTAAAAAGCAAAGGTTACAAGTAAGTTTAGGAGAAAGTGTGTCACTTGAATGTAGAAAGAGTAAAGAAGGGATAGTGTTTTATTGTATTTGTTTGTGTCTTTGTAGCAAACCCTCAGAAAATACTTCTAGAGCCAAAAACCAGACAATGACCTGAAGAAAAAGGAATCAAGACAAGACCAAGACATACTGGACGTTTGCCAAGACAGAACTGATCGCAGGTAGGCGTGAGACTTAGACTCTCTAACTAAACACAGTTTTAGGGAAAAGTTAATGCAGTGTTTGCAGTTTAGTAAAAAGGGAAGTTGAAAGCTTAGTATTAAAACTCTGATACTTGTTGCCTCGCAGGTCGACAGCAAGATCTTCTACCAACCCACGTCCAGTCCTGGCCTTCCTCCCTTATTTCTAGTTTTCTTTTTACTATAGATTTAAAACCAGTAAGAATTTAGTTAGTTATTTGGGAAGTTGGTCCTTTGCGTCTCAGCGAAAACATCTACGTCATCCTAGAGGCTTCGCTCATAGGACAAGGTAAGGGACGACGTAGCCTGGTTTGACAGAAGGCAAAGCCCACGGATACTTTTCGCCCAGACACAATGGACCAAGTTTCTTTACAGGATATTGCAGCTATCCTAAATGATTTAAGAGAGGAAAATGCTTCCTTGCGTAGGGATATGTCCTCTCTACAGGAGGCAATTCAACACAAACCAGTTTTAAAACCGGCAACTTTCCATGGATCTTCCTCAGATTCAGCTCCCCAAACTCAGATCCAAGTGGTTACTCCTGTTCCCAATCCCTTAGCTCAGCCAGAGAGATTTTATGGGGATTGTAATAAGTTCTCCATATTTTTGCAGCAATGTCATTTACATTTCCTTGCAAAAGCAAACGCCTTTCCTGACGATTCTTCTAAGGTGGCTTTTATTGTATCCTATTTAGGTGGTGACGCTGCTCTTTGGTCTGTGCCAATAGTTGAGAAAGATGATCCTATTCTTTATAACTTTAGGAATTTTGAGCGTGCATTAAAAAAGATTTTTGCTAAACATGTCTTTGTCCAATCCGCTGACAATGAGCTTTTAGGTTTAAAACAAGGATGCTCTGATCTGCTTCATTACATCTCGCAGTTTAACCGATTGGTTCTAGAAGCAGGTTGGCCTTACGATAAAAGAGTCTCACTATTTTACAGAGGTTTAAGAGATGATTTAAAAGACATGGTAACCCAAATCCTGGAACCCCCTGATGACATTAATGAATTCATAGATTTAGTAGTTAAGTTAAACCATAGACTACTGGAAAGGAAAGGTGAGAAAGGAAGATCTGATCACAAACTTGTATTCTTTAAGGACAAAACCTCATCATCTCGAGAGATAAACCCCAAGCAAGATGCAGTAGAACCAATGCAGATAGGTTCCTTTAGAGGACCTTTCTCAAAAGATGAAAAAGAAAAGAGGCGAAAACTTAATCAATGTCTTTATTGGGGCAAAACAAGCCATTTTGTAAAAGAATGTCCTATACGACCTAATAAACCAAAAACTAGACCTTCAGAAATAGCCATTACTCAGGAACTGTCGGAAAACTAGGGAACTCGATGAAGGAAGAGGCCAGTTTATCGAGTGCGCTTTCTAGTTTGGCCTCTACTGTTCCTCTTTTAAGTTGTAAACATTTTTGTATTCTAGTAGATTTGAGAAGTTTACTTCCTTCTTCTCACTCAAGGAAGGTAGAGGCAATTATTGACTCAGGGGTGACAGGAAATGTTATTGATACACACTTTTTCTCTCAGCTAGGTTTCAGTTCAGTATCAAAAAGCCATCCAGAGACTGTTAGGGCTGTTGACGGTAAAGAACTAACTTCAGGCCCAATAGACAGGCAAACAGAACTACTTGAAATGGACTGTCCACCAATTCATAGAGAGAGAATTCAGTTTGACATCATAGATGCCCCTCAATTTTGATTAATCCTAGGAATACTCTGGTTAATTCTACACAATCAAAGAATTGATTGGGTCTCTAAAGAGGTAACATTTAATTCTTCTCACTGTTCAAATCAATGTTTCCTTTTAAAGAAAGAAAAAGATGTAATCCAAGGTTTTGACTTTACAACCGGATCTACCAGTGTTCTAGCTTTAGATGGAGTCCCATCTGTCTATTCTGATCTCGTGGATGTTTTTGACAAGAAAAAAGCTAACACTCTTCCTCCACACAGGGATTTCGACTGTAGAATTGATCTAGTACCTGGAGCCACCTTACCCTGCAGTAGGATTTATGCCCTTACTGAAAACGAGAATGTACATCTTAGATAATATCTTGATGAATATCTGGCTAATGGTTTTATTCGACACTCTAAATCTCCTGTGCCATCAGCTCTTTTTTTATTCCAAAAAAAGGAGGGGAGTTGCGCCCGTGTATCGATTATAGAGCCTTGAATAATGTAACCATAAAGAACAGATATCCTTTACCTCTTATTCCTACTCTATTAGACCAAATTAAGAAGGCAACCATTTATACGAAATTGGATTTGCGCGGAGCATACCATCTGGTTAGAGTCTGAAAAGGCGATGAGTGGAAAACTGCTTTTCGCACAAAGTTTGGCCTCTTTGAATACCAAGTGATGCCTTTCGGACTTTGTAACGCTCCTGCAGCTTTCCAATTTTTTATAAATGAAGTGTTGCACGAATTCATTGATATATGCTGTGTAGTTTATATTGATGATATCCTAATTTTTTCCAACTCTGAAAAGGAACATGTACAGCAAGTCCGTGCCATTCTTCAAAAGTTGCTTTCTAATTCTTTATTTGTAAAATTGGAGAAAAGCCTATTTCATGTATCCAAAGTGGACTTCCTTGGTTATGTCATTAGTCCCAAGGGAATTGAGATGGACCCAAAGAAGGTAGGAGCAGTAACCTCTTGGCCTAGTCCTACTTCTGTAAAAAATGTTCAAAGCTTTTTAGGCTTTGCTAACTTCTATCGTCGGTTTATACAAGACTTTTCTCAGACAATAACCCGCATCACTAAATTGTTACGAAAAGGTGTAAAGTTTGTTTGGTCAGATTTGGCTGAAGAAGCTTTTCAGGAGCTTAAAAGAAGATTTACATATGCCCCCATTTTAAGCCATCCTGATCCCAGTCAACCCTTTATCGTGGAAGCTGATGCCTCACAATTTGCCTTAGGTGGGATCTTGTCTCAAAGAGATATAGATTCTGGTCAGATGCATCCAATTGCTTATTATTCAAGAAAGTTCTCTCAAGCTGAGTTGAACTATGCAATTGCTGATAAAGAACTTTTGGCGATTAAAACCGTCTTTGAAGAATGGCGTCACTACTTGCTAGGAGCTTGTCACCCTGTAACAATTTACACTGACCATAGAAATCTCCAAGCTTTACGATCAGTAAAAGCTCTGTCAGCAAGACAATTAAGATGGTCTCTGTTTTTTAATGATTACAATTTTGTCATCACATATCGTCCAGGTAAAGAAAATCTCAAAGCTGATGCTTTGTCCAGATTAGGCGAAAACAATAGCGAGCAAATTAACAATGTTCATCCTGTGATTCCCACATCATGTTTTCAAGCTAGTTTATCAGTTTGTGATATCATTGTTGATATAAAGAAAGAAGTACTAAAGAAAGGAATGGATGAATGGAAAAGAGAGTATCCCTATCTTCAGGAAAAGGATACATTAATTCTGGTACATGATCTCATTATGGTCCCAACCTGTTTGCTTCAAAAATCCATCATTCAATTACATCATGACACTCCCTTAATAGCTCATCCCAGCATAATGAAAACCTATGAATTAATTAAAAGAACGTTCTGGTGGCCATCTATGTTAAAGGATGTTCAACATTTCGTTGAAACTTGTAGTGTTTGCATTCAGAACAAAGTTTCTCATCAGGCTCCTAGTGGTTTGCTAACACCTCTTCCCATTCTACCTCATCCATGGCATACAATCTCTTTAGATTTCATAGTGGAACTTCCTGAAACTCAGAAAGGGTATAATACCATCCTGACTATTGTAGACCAGTTCTCACGTATGGCCCATTTCATTCCTCTAAAAGGTCTGCCCACAGCTATGGAGTTAGCTCATCTTGTAATGGAGAATATAATACGTTTACATGGCATTCCATCTGTAGTTATTTCAGAGAGGGGGTCCCAAATCATATCTCGTGTTTGGCGAAATTTAGGTACCCTCTTGAATATGGATGTTCGATTATCATCAAGTTATCATCCTCAAACAGACGGATTAACAGAACGCACCAATCAAAGCATAGAACAGTTTCTTCGTTGCATGTTAACAAATTCAACTGAAGATTGGTCAACTCTTTTAAGCCCTTTAGAATTTGCTTACAACAATGTAAATCATGCCTCTTTAGAGATGTCCCCGTTCTTTTGTAATTATGGTTTCCATCCCAAGTTTATTCCCAAGACTATAAAAGACTCTACTCCTGTACCAGCTCTTTCTGAATACATTTCTAAGTTGTCTTCCATCCAGGAACTAGCTACCTACAACTTAGCACGTGCTAAAGAGTATCAAAAGACTTCAGCAGATAAACATAGATCTGAGCAACCTAAATACTCTTCTGGAGATAAGGTCTGGTTGAGTACCAAGAATATCAAGATTAAAGGGAATCGCAAATTCAACCCCAGATTCATTGGTCCCTTTATTGTTGAAAAGGTTATCAATCCAGTTTGTGTTAAATTATCTCTCCCTCCAAAATATCCAATCCATCCTGTGTTCCATGTTTCTTTAATTAAACCATTCAATCCTTTTACTCGGTTGAATCAATCTCCTCCTTCCATCATTATAGAAGGGCATCCTGAATTTGAAATTAAGACAATTCTGGACTCAAAAAGAATCAGAGGAAAACTCACGTATCTTGTAGATTGGAAGGGGTACGGTCCTGAGGAAAGATCTTGGGAACCTTTAGAACATTTAAAGCATGCTCCAAAAAAGGTGAGAACTTTTCATTTGCGACATCCTAATAAACCTAAACCTATCTCACCGGTTTTAGGAGGGATCTTGAGGGGGGAGTACTGTCATGATACTCTATTTTAGCCTCCTCTGGACATCTTCTACACCTGATTTGCCAATGGCTTTATTTTCTGTAGAAAACCCACCCCTTTCCCGTGCACCCGCACGTCCTCTGTGTGAGTATATGTTTAGGTGTTAATGATGTGCTCTGTGATTGTTCGTGTTTATTTGGAAACATTCTTGTGCTCTAAAAATTATCGTTTTTATTTGAAAACATTCTTAATGGTCAGATGTCTTGAGCTACCTTTGAATATGCCTTTGCTTATTCATTGGATCTTTGCATACTGATTATTTCTCTCTGTTTGCCAAGTAAATCTATCTTCTATTGCTGCGAGACTCTGAGACTCTCTGTCTTTCATTCCGCCTATGCCGCGCTGTTCTGTTAGCTAGCGGCGGCAGAACGTGATTGAGCGCACGTTTCTTAAACGTGCGGCCTGCTATTTAAACCGCACCCAGCCTTCTGGAAGGCGCTTTCCCTTCCGCCTTTGTTCTGAGAAGGTCTGCGTCTGGAGGCTCCTGCTTCGTCTCACCTCTCAAGAAGAATAGAGCTGCAGCTGCGAAGGAGTCATCACGTCGGAGCTTCTGGGGATTGCGGTTCCTGAAACAAAAAGCAAGATTCAAGTTAAGTACTTTAGAGTTCTATAATTAAGGCGCCCCACGCAAGAAAGACTAGAACATTTTCTTTAATATTTACAAGGAAAAGACAAGAACATTTTCTTAACAATTCACAAGAAGAGAACAAAGACATTTCATGAAAGATCAAAGGACTGGAACTAAAAAACATTACAAGAAGTTATTGTGATGTTAGGAGAATTGTGTTAAATCTCAGCCTGCACTTTAATGTTTTTTTTTAAAGAAGCTTTAGTACTATTTATGAGAAAAGCGCAGGTTGTGTTTCTCTCTTTTATTTTCATTTATGTAAAACAGGTCAAGGCTCAACACCTCGCAGAATCCCTCTTTAGGTGTAAAAAACAAAGGTTACAAGTAAGTTTAGGAGAAAGTGTGTCACTTGAATGTAGAAAGAGTAAAGAAGGGATAGTGTTTTATTGTATTTGTTTGTGTCTTTGTAGCCCTCAGAAAATACTTCTAGAGCCAAAAACCAGACAATGACCTGAAGAAAAAGGAATCAAGACAAGACCAAGACATACTGGACGTTTGCCAAGACAGAACTGATCGCAGGTAGGCGTGAGACTTAGACTCTCTAACTAAACACAGTTTTAGGGAAAAGTTAATGCAGTGTTTGCAGTTTAGTAACAAGGGAAGTTGAAAGCTTAGTATTAAACTCTGATAATTGTTGCCTCGCAGGTCGACAGCAATATCTTCTACCAACCCACGTCCAGTACCGGCCTTCCTCCCTTATTTCTAGTTCTCTTTTTACTGTAGATTTAAAACCAGTAAGAATTTAGTTAGTTATTTGGGAAGTTGGTCCTTTGCGTCTCTGCGAGAACATCTACGTCATCCTAGAGGCTTCGCTCATAGGACAAGGTAAGGGACGACATAGCCTGGTTTGACACCCAGGGACGCCCAGTTCGGTCCCCAGCATAGCCCCCTGAGAAACCCACCGCCAAGTTTACCCACACCTCCACCAGCTGCTGCCGGTCCCCCAGGTAGACAGCACCGAGTGACCATCACATGTTGGAGATGTCAAAAGCCCGGGTACTACGCCAGCGATCCCCAGTGCCCCATGACCCCACGCATCCCGACCACAACTCCCCCGGCTAGGCAGATAGCGAATGTAGCCCTAGGGGAGGAATTTGAGGACACCGAGGGATGGGAACCTACCGCCATGACCCTAGTATCCCTGGGAGATAGGGAGATGGTCCCCGGGAATGCCCTGCCTACCAACACCAAGAAGTACCGCCAGTTAGTAACAGTGAATGGCCACTGAGTGGAGGCCCTCCGTGACACCGGAGCCAGCATCACAGGTGTCCATAGCCATTTAGTGCGAGAAGACCAGATCCTCCCCAATGTCCTGTGCCCTGTAATTTCAGCCGATAACGTTGAAAGCTTGTGTAAGGTAGCCCTGATACCATTCTAGTGGGAAGGAGTAGCCGGTAAATTGAAAGTAGCAACACGGACCTCCCAGCCGGTCGACTGCCTCCTGGGGAACAACCTGGAAAGTTCTCCGTGGAAGCAGGTCAAGCGACGAACCCACCTCGGGATGATGGGTCTTCCCGAGTGGGTGTCCGCCACCACCCGATCTATGGCAGCCCGACTGCCCCCCGACGGGAAAGTCGAGGACGAAACTGTCAGCCTCCCCCTGTGGATGACGACAGGGCCGAGCCAGCCGAGACCTCTGACCTCTCCCCACGAGGAGAAGATGTAGCTGACAACGAACCCCTACACCCCGACCCCGCACAGATCACCGAGCTGGGTGATCTGCCCGAATTGGCGCAGTGGCGCCACGAGGGGGGCCCCTCCCGAGAGGAGTTCTGCCGGGAGCAAGCTACCTGTCCTTCCCTGGTCGGACCCCAGCAACAGGCCCAAGCCCAGGCCGCGGGCGACCAATCCGGAACCCATTGGCTGTACTGGGAGAATGACCTCCTTTACAGCGAACAGAAGTCGGTGGAGTTAGGGTCAGCCCGAGTGCTGGTGGTACCCCTACGCTTCCAAGACTTCCTCCTGGGCTTGGCCCACGATGTACCCCTAGCCGGCCACTTGGGCCAAGACAAAACGTATAGCCGCCTGGTCACGCACTTCTATTGGCCCAAGATGAAAGCGAACATAGAGGCCCACTGAAAGTCCTGTCCCACGTGCCAGGCTAATGGAAAAAGCAGAGGAAAGCGCAAGGCTCCCCTCCAATCATTCCCCGTCGTCAGTACCCCCTTTGAGCGGGTCGGATTGACATTGTGGGGCCGCTGGACCCCAAGACCTCCCAAGGTCACCGCTTCATCCTCGTCCTAGTGGACCATGCCACTCGATACCCTGAAGCCATCCCCCTATGCACCGTCACGGCCCCCGTGGTGGGCCGGGCGCTGATGGGAATCTTTTCCCATGTAGGATTTCCCCGAGAAGTTGTGAGTGACCGTGGGTCGAACTTTATCTCCCGGTACATGACCTCCCTTTGGCAGCAATGCGGAGTGTCCTATCGGTTCACCACTCCGTACCACCCCCAGGGAAATGGCCTAGTAGAGCGGTTTAACCGGACTCTAAAGGGGATGATCATGGGCCTAGAGGAGCCCCTCCGGCGTAAGTGGGACGTCCTGCTCCCCTGCCTCTTGTTCGCCTACCGGGAAGTCCCCCAGAAATCCTTGGGGTTCAGCCCGTTTGAATTACTGTACGGACACCCTGTCCGGGGGCCCCTCAGCTTGGTCAGAGAAGGTTGGGAGACGGCACCCGGAGACCCCCTCAGGAGGTGTTCCGGTACATCCTGAACCTCCGAAACCAGACTCGGAAGTTCCGGGAGCTGGCCGAGGCCAACCTGGAAGCGAGCCAGGAAGAAATGAAGCGCTGGTACGACCAGAATGCCACTCTGGTCGAGTTCCAGCCGGGCCAGCAGGTATGGGTCATGGCCCCAGTAAAACCTTGCGCCCTCCAAGATAAGTGGACGGGGCCCTTCAAAGTGATCGAGCAGAAAAGCCAAGTCACGTACTTGGTGGACGTCCAGTCACCCCGGAACCCCCTGCGGGTCCTACACGTGAACCGCCTCAAGCCTCACTTCGTGCGGACGGAGCTGAGTTTACTGTTGGCCACAGATGACGGGGCGGAAGAGGAAACGGAGCCTCTCCCTGACCTCCTCTGCACCAAAGAGACAGATGGCTCCGTGGACGGAGTGAACCTCTCTCCCTCCCTCACCCTCCGACACCGAGAAGACTGCCGCCAGCTCTCGGGGCAGTTCTCTGACCTGTTTTCCCTCATCCCCAAAGTCACTGACTGGTGTGTCCACGACCTGGACACCGGAGACAGCCAGCCGGTGCAACACCGAGCCTACCGAGTCCCCGATCGAGTCCGGTCCTGCATCCAGGCCAAGGTCTCGAAGATGTTGTCCTTGGGGGTGGTCGAGCCCTCAGACAGCCCCTGGGCCAGCCCAGTGGTGCTGGTCCTGAAAGCCGCTGCCCCGGGTGTCGCCCCTGAACTGAGGTTCTGCGTGGACTACAGGGGGCTCATATGCCATCACCCGAGCCGACGCTCGCCCTATCCCCCGCGCCGATGAGCGTATTGACCGTCTCGGGTCTGCTCATTTTCTCAGCACCTTTGACCTGACCTGCGGATACTGGCAAATTGCGCTCACAGAGGGAGCCAAGGAGCGGTCCGCCTTCTCCACCCCGGATGGGCACTATCGCTTTCGCGTGATGCCCTTGAGGTACTGGGTTTTTAAGAACCGGCACAGAACCGGTAACCCAGCGGTGCCAGGGGATCAACACCCAGAGACCTCGGGTTCTCCTGAGTCAGACCGACAGAAACTTCAGAGTCTTCCAGGTGAAGTCAAAGATTAGTTTATTGGCTGCAACCAAGGTGACAGGGTCCTAGAAGTACAATACGAGTATATTCAGGAGACTGCACACCTTCACGAAGTTAGGCTTCTCTTCTTATACATAATATTCAGCCTTGGGCAAAACATTCCTTGGATTCGTGGTATTTCATTTATGGTTACTGATTACAAAAGAAAAGCAGAGTCATGATGACATGTACATATTTCACGTCGTGCTGCCCATAACAAATCATCCGGCAAGGCCCAACATTTCATCAGATATCGCTGGACCCCTAATAAAATTGGTCACCTCCCCATCATAAAGCAAGTGAAGAAAAGGAGTGGAGAAAGATGTGAGCGAGATATGGCAGGTGTGCGCGCTGAAATGGTTTTATGGCTGGTTGGGCCTAGATGCTATCTTGCTCGGCCACTGGGAGGGAACTGACCTAACGAGTTCGGCCTGGGGCAATGGTTCTAACTTGTACTGGGGTCAGGGAGAAGTCGATTAAGGAGTATGTGTCCTTGTGGAATCAAATTCAACTGGATTAAGGCCTATGTAAAGGGCAACATGCAGCTAAGGGTTTTAGAAGGTAAATGACGATTTCGAGGTGAAATCGTCACTCGAATATGCCGAAAATACATGTACTTGATGTACTCGTCATTCTCGGTCTTTTGATACCAAATTCGTCCTATTTCGACGAAGTTTTTATTCTCGAGTCCAGTACTATTATAAGAATACATATTTTTCAGAACCACAGACCCTCCTTTTGCCCTTACATAGGCAATTAATCTATCCTCATGTTAATCTGAGTCCAGATCTATATTCCTAAAGTCATTGAGATGTTGCTGCAACATCATTCTAGTGCTGAGCTCATGTCTTGACACAGGCTTCCTTACACATGATGTAACTCAGAGGCCACATATTGCAGGAGCACACTGTATGCATAGACAGAACAGGAAAAGAATGGCTAAGACCATCCCAATGACCATCAGAATTTTCCATCCCCAGGCAGATATCAGTTCCCAGAACCATCCCATTAACGACCAATCTCCTTTATCCACATGAATAGATTCGGAAATCTTATGTAGTTTGGAGATGGCCCCGTACACTGTCGGAGCATTATCTGGAATAAAAATGCAACAACTGGACTGGATCAATTTGCATACTCCACCTCGGTCCGCAAGTATTACATCCAAAGCGACCCGGTTCTGAAGGGTCATCAGTCGATCCGACTGGAGCTCAGCAGTCAGGTTACTAAGGGCACCAGCAGTTTCAATCACGGTGGATTCAACTACCCTTGTCAATTGCCTTATGTTTCTGCTGTTAGCCATGGCTCCCCAGAACGGCAGAACACCCATTGCAAAGTCACCAAATTCTTGACCTGCAGTGTCTTCTTTACTCAAGACACCTCTAACTACCCTTGTCCGATGGTAATCCGCCGCTGCTGTGTAGGTGGGAGGTAACAGGAATGAAACAAAACATGAGCCCGAGAAGTCAGGGGGCAACCATGTATAGGCTCTATCATGGCAGATGAAATAAGTACCCTTAGCGGCTAAAAAGGCAGGGGAAGTCTGAGATCCAAAAACGTATGTTTCTGTACAGACACTCTTCCCTAGCTGAGCTCTGGGATTCCTACCAATACCTTGCAGACACAGGTGACCTTGATGGGGTACGATCCAGATAGGGGACGATCTCTTGGCTTGCTGTTTCTCACTTAATGTAATGCCATATCCGGTCACATTCCAACCTACATATGCAAGTATCTCATCATCCGGGGTATCTTCGTACGAAGTTACTTCCTTGATCATGTCAACTATACCCTTGACTAGGGCGCTAGTCTTGAGGTTGTCTTTTACAGAACGTAGGGGTTGGATTTCTCGTGCATATATGAACATTGTCCTATATGCCCATACTGACCCATTGCGACTAAATGGCAGGACCAAATAGGGGATACCTCTATCCGTGGTGTGGGGCATGAGACCACACACCCAACAGTTGGTTGTGTTCATTACAAGTTGGTGTTGGTGTAATAACTGAACGAAGGAGTTATTAATGAACTCTAATCTCCTATTTGATTCGTGGTCAGGCAAAGGGTGGAAAGAATGAGAGGAAACAGTAGGAGGAGGTATGGGTGATGTAGTGGGCGCAAATGTCACATGAAAAGAGAATAAAACATAGCTTATCAAAAAGACCATTACGCTAAATAGCATAAAAATACACATTATTATAAAAAATGTCTTCGTCATTGTTTTCAAAAGTCTCTGCTTAAAGTTCATTTGTTTGGCAGGCCTCTCCACATCAGGAAACTCCATCCTCTCTAAGGTGCTGCCCGCGGTGGTAGGTTGTTTCTGCTAAAGGATGCTTCCGTCAGTCTAGGGCAGCTCCCTTGGACCAACTGGAACCAGCGACCTATCGTCGTCAGCTGCACCCAAAAGTCTTTAATCAACCGCGACCCTAGCAGCGGAACCCGGATGGCGGTTCGAAAAAAAACAAAAATATGCAAGTTACCTAGATGGGAGAATCTGCACTTTCAAAAATAGGATTTGGGGAAAAACACACATTTTTATTAGTCCACAGGTTTTTCTCTCGGATCATAAAATAAATCACTTTTACTTTAGTCTGTTTTTCTTGGTCGCAACTTGTAGCGTCTTTTCCCGGGTACTGTCTGGTCCAGAAATAGTAGCTCAGGTTCCACAAAGTTCAATTGTTCTGGTGGTGGCGCAGTTTCTTGAAAAATGTTCCCACTTTCACAATCAGGATTGGCTTCTCTTACACGTTCATCAGTTGTGCGCTCTGAGTCAGTGCCTCCTTTTCGGACCCATTGGTCATGTGGCAGAGGGAAGGGTATTTTCTTACAATGGATCCCGTGGACCCAATTGGCCTTCCCCTCCACCCTAACAGCCGACCTTGTAGACAGGAGGACGAGGTGAGGCCCGGTCCATCTGGGCTGGTCGTTTCTTGTTCTTTGGAAGTTTCTGACAAGCACCCAGGAACCGGGGTCAATGGAGTGACCCGGTGTCTCAGAGACCGGAGGCAAGGTGTTGTGGACCTGTTGATATAAAACACGCAATTTAGCCGTCAATTCATACAAATAGTCAAGCAAAATGGGGTGTTGCAGCTCGCTAAACTTCGTGGGCCTAGGCACTCCCCATATGTTGGCTGGCCGACCAAAGATTATTTCATAGGGGCTGAGTTTCATTCGCGAATGCACAGTCATTCTGGTGGATAGGAGTGCTAAGGGTAGAGCGTCAGGCCATTTAAGACCTGTGCTCGCTTGGATTTTGGCCAATTTAAGTTTAAGCGTGCCATTGTAACATTCCACTAATCCAGCTGATTGGGGGTGATTTGCAGCGTGGAACTTCTGCCTAATGCCTAGCCCTTCACACACTCTTTTCATCACACAACCCACAAATTCTTCTCCGTTGTCAGACCAGACCATTCTAGGCATTCCGAACCTGGGGAAGAACTCTTTCACGAGGGCTTTCGCTGTGGACAAGGCAGTATTGTCCCTTAGGGGATAGGCTTCTACCCATCTTGAGAAGGCACAAACAACCACGAGCACGTATTTTAAGTTGTTGCACCTCTCCAAGTGTATGAAATCTAGCTGCAAAACCTCGAACGGATACGTAGGAGGTGCAAAATGACCAGCTGGAGTAGGGGTTCCCCTACCAGGATTGTGCTTCAGACATACCATGCAATTCTTGACAACATTCTCTGCACACTTGGGAATCCCTGAATTCTTCCACACTGGGGCCAACAACTCGCAAATCCATTTCGCGCTGATATGGGCCATCCCATGAGCCATTGTAACCACTGCAGGCACATATGCATCGGGTAACAACCATCTCTGTTGCTCTGTCGATTCAATCCAACAACCATTTGCATCCATTCTCCCTGTACTTTCTCTCCACATGCTTAACTCTTTCTCCGTGGCCTCAGCTTGGATGGACTTCGCACTTTCTATCGTGTCTTCACATATTCCAACATCACCAGTCCATCTTTCTGGGCTCGCAACATACATTCGGCTCATCATATTCTTTGCAGTTTCCTTAGCAGTTTCATCAGCAAATGCATTTCCACGACCAACAATAATCCTTAACATAAGAGGGAGGGAGAGGGAGTAGTGGATTCTGTCTCCCCTAGCGAGTATCATAAACAAAATGGAATCCACAAGGTGGAAGGTGGTTGTTACCACAATGGTGGGGAGCAACCAGTGTTGTTAAAATACCCCTCACACACCAACAGGCCCCTTGGTGTCATGCTTCATCATCGGGGTCTTCGCAAACCTCTACGGGATGCGGCGTGCTACGACTTCACGACTACGCAGGAGCACTTTAATGGTGAACTATGTGTTTGGTATGTGTGGGTAAACAATGTGAGTGGTGAGGTGAAGGTGAAAAAATTAAAAAATACCTGGCACGTGAGTACTGAAATTTTTTTTATTAAGTCTCCGGCTGGTATTGTTAAAAGAGTGCTGGGATGGTTGTGGTCTGCTAATTAGGGTAACCCAACCATGTCAGTGCGTCGACATGTTTCGGAGTTTGAAGAACTCCTTCTTCAGGACGAGGATGTGCACTACTTATCCCCACCTTACTCACATGTGTGTAGATTTAAAAGTGTGCTCTACAAAAATTAGATAAGGTGAAAATGTACCTATCTATGTTTAAAGTAAGGTCCGTCGCGCCCAATTGGCGATTAAAGACACCTGTAAACAGAAAAATCAAGTAAAAAACAGGATAATACATGTTTTCTAATCTCATGCTGTGTAAATGCACAGGAGGGTAACAAGGAACAAAAGTGAAGGTCCAGGAATCCTGAAAAAAGAAAAAGAAACACAAAAAACGAGCAACACATGAAATGAGACACACATTCAAGCATAGTATCTGATAGGCCCTCTAAGGGTATAGTTCCTGACACAGATGTGTTGCTTACTTATGAAAAGAGGTTACATGGCCTCATGAGCCACAGCGTGTTGGGGGGTCCGTTCTACCCGATATGGCAACCTATGAGGTATTCAAGGAAATGGATCAAAATGATGTAAACCCTCGCTTTTGATGAAAGTTTTACACACCACATCCACACATTCAGACACACTCACGGTTACTCTCAGGGCTGTCTGGCTTCCTCCCCCATCACGCGGCTCCGACGAGTGAATTGTGAGGTAAAGAGCGGGCTTTTTATAGTCTAGATGAATTCAATTAGCCGCTGATTGAAAGCGGAATAAGCCCATAAATGTACATTGCCTTTAGTCTCCTTGCCGCTTCTGCGCGCATCGGGGATAGTATTTCCGTTTAACCGCGCATGTGCGGTAGAGCAGTGGGGGCCGGCCGCGCATGCGCGGCCTCTTGGTATGTGTATGACAGCATTTGGGCAGTGTATTTCGCTACGCGCATGCGCGAAGGGATGCCGTGTCTGTCTTCGCTCTCAGGAGATGTCAGAGGGATTATTTGTTAAATTTGTAGAGATGGCTTCGGACTTAATAGGGGATAGTGACACCCTGTATAAACGCCTGATAAATCTAGGATACGGGCAAAACTTGATACATTAAGAAAGGCTTTTAGAAACTACTGTCAGAAAAACTATCAGCCTGGAGCAGCGCAATGACAGTGTCAGCCAAATCAGGTAGAACTGCAAAATCCATAATACATAATTACAGGAGTTATGATTTTAGAAGCCCTTTGAGGAATTGGTACAGATAATGCTTGCAGATATGGTTAATACAATAAAGAATGTTGGTCAGGATATTCACCTAAGTAATGAATTATGGGGACAACAGGCTCATGCATGATACATAGTTACATGAGTTATGATCTCAGAAGCCCATTGAGTTGCAGGTGCAGTTATTCCTTGCAGATACAGTTTATACAGCACGGTCACCTAAGTAATGAGTTTTGGGAAAAATAGGCTCATGCAGTTGGATACAGTGGTTAATAGGTTACTGAAGTAGGTGGCTGTTAGTTCCTAGGCGTACCTGGCATGTCTCGTGGGTTTCTTAGCGTAATTGGCTCCATGGAATGGAGTCGTTCAACCCCGTTACGTCTGAGCCCAGACGAAACACCCATCTCTGTTCTTTCTCAAATAAGCCTCTTTCTGATGGTAACTGCTCAATAACAGTCCAATGTATGTCATTCACACAGTGCTGTGCTTCTAGAAAATGAGATGCCATTTTCGTTGTCTGTTTCTTGCACCTTACATTGCTCTTGTGTTCGTTAATTCTCGTTTTCACTGCACGTGTGGTCATTCCCACATACTCTTTACCACACGGGCACGTAATGAGATACACCACATTACGGCTGTTGCAATTCGTGACAGCACGTTGTTCCCACTTTTCGCCATTGCTGAATTCTAGAGTCAGGCTTTTCGCGGTCAAGTGGCAGTTGTTACAATTCCCACACGGGTAGTGCCCATGTAGTCCTTTCAGCCTTGTTTGCTGTACTACATTGGTTTGCGGTCTTGTGTGGACCAGAATGTCCTTCAGGTTTCTTCCCCTCCTATGGGCAAAGATGGGTTTTTCCAGATCTAGACTCACACTGGTCAGGATGCGCCAATGTTTATTTATCAGTTTGGATACCTGGTTCGACACAGGACTGTAGGTCGTGACACAGACTGGTCTGCCTGATTCCTCTTTTGGTGGGTTGTCTTCCAGCAGAGCTTCACGGTTGTTGTTCCTGGCTCTTTTCATTGCCTGGGTAATGATCTTATCTGGGTATTTCCTTTGTTGTAGTTTTTTACTCAGATCCCGAGCCTGGATTTTGTACTTCCCCACATCGCTGCAGTTTCGCCGTAGGCGAAGGAACTGCCCATATGGTAGGTTCTCTCTTAGGTGACGTGGATGAAAACTGTCGAACCTAAGGAGGCAGTTCCTTGCTGTTGGTTTGAAGTGCGTCTCCGTCTTCAGGAGGCCAGCTTCATGATAAATGTTAAGGTCTAGGAAGACCATAGACTCATTGGACATTTGATGAGTGAACTTCAGAAATTCATTTTGGTTGTTAATCCATTGCATGAAATCCATGACCGATTGGTTATTACCTTCCCATACAACCAAGACGTCATCAATATAACGTTTCCAGGATAGGATTTTACTCCTGAACGGGTTGTCTTGGTGAAGGATTTTGGTGGTCTCTAGATGGTGTACGTTGAGACCAGCCAAGCTAGGAGCAAATGTGCTCCCCATGCTGGTCCCATGGCGCTGCAAGTAGAGGGTGCCTTCATACTCAAAAAAGTTTTTGGTGAGGGCCATCGAGATGCACTCCATCACTACGCCTCGTGGGGTATGGTAAAGCCATTGTTTGCTGTATAGAACTTCCTCAATGATGTTGAGGGTTTCATCGTGTGGGAGACTGGTGTATAAGCTCTCCACATCGAGGCTCAGTAAGATTTGAGAGGAAGGATTAAAAGGATGGTTTTTCAGTAATTGGAGTATGGCTTTTGTATCCTTGAGATACGTATCAGTGGCCTGTACCAATGGTCTCAGGAAAGCATCTGCGAACTTGGAGAGGGGTTCTAATATTGATGCAATGCCAGACACGATGGGGCGACCAGGGGGGTTTTCAAGATTTTTATGAACCTTGGGTATCGTATAAAAATACGGTATTCGTGGGTTCTTTTGTGTTAAGAAAAGGGCCTCTTTTTTCGTAAGCCAATCATGGCTTAGAGCTTCTTCAGTCATTGATCCTACTCTGATTCGTATGGACTCTGTGGGGTCGCAATCCTTTCGAGGGTCTAAGCACCGACAACCCTGCCCCTACAGTAGGAGATTGGGATGAACTAACCAATGTGCGGAAGGTACAGATTAGAGCTGCCCTACATGGTCTACTCATGAGGGAGTACTTAAGGAACAAACTAGCCCCTCAGGGCCTACTAGTAAAAAATGAACCTTTCATTTTCCAAGACGACTTGGCCTTCAAAAAAGCATGGTCCTTAATCTCCTGGCATTGCACCAGGGACTGGCTGGTACTGATAGTTCAGACGGCGAGTAAAAAATCCCAAGAATTAAAGATTGAGATACAGAGATTGGAAGTCCAACTAAAAGGTTATATCCAACCGGCTGATTTAAAGAAAGGTTTGGAAGAACTTAACAAACAAATGTCTGATTTCGAAGCCACTTTAAAACAGAGTCAATTTAACAAATTTAAAAAGGACAAGGACCGCTTCACAGCGGAATGGGCTTACCCCTACACCAAAGCGGATTATGTGGCTAGTGGCAATACCAGTGATGCTGATAGCGTCAACTCAGATGGGAGTTCTTCCAGTAACAACTCTGGGGGTTTTAGGAACAAAAGACAACAAAGGGGCGGTTATCGGCAACAGAGAAACCAGTATCCACGCCAAAGAGGATGGCGAGGTTTCCAAGGACCACCCATGTTCAACCCTTTTCAGGGCCCTTTCCAGTTTCCACAATATCAGTATGGCCCACCACCAATGGGCCCAATGTACCCACAATGGGGGGAAGACCAATCAATCGTACAACAACAGAATCCACAACCTTTTTTATCGTGGGGCCCAGGATCCAACAGAGGCAGGAACAAGAGAGGGAACAATGTCACCTGGCAACCGGTGACAGAATCAGACCCCAGAATGCACACCAGGAGTATGACAGCGGGTCAAGCCTCAACCAGCAAGAGAGGAACTTAGTCATAAACATATCCCCGTGGCCACTAACTGAAATACAGGAAAAGGTATTGAACAAAGGCTTAGGCTATGTACCCACGAACAAGCCTGACATTTTTCTTTTACACAAAGAGGTCCAGGATTTCATTAGGACCATCAAGCTAAAGGCCTTCTTCCACAATCAAGCACCCAGAGTCGAGACATCCGACACAGGTTTGAAACCAAAATCTTCCTTTACTCCACAGGATAACCAGCTTCCAGTGGAAGTTTTAGCTTTTGAAAAAGCCGTGATGTCAGAGTTAGGCAAAGTGGATACGGACTCGAGGGTTTTTTAGAACATGAGCAGAGTAGAGAACGAAGCTGTGAGGGAATTATCACGAAACAAATTAATCATCATAAAACCCGCGGACAAGGGCGGGGCCGTTGTGATTCAGACAACAACGGCGTACGATCAAGAAGGCAGGAGACTCCTCGCAGACAGAAGGAACTATCAGGTTCTGGAAGAGGACCCCACAGAGTCCATACGAATCAGAGTAGGATCAATGACTGAAGAAGCTCTAAGCCATGATTGGCTTACGAAAAAAGAGGCCCTTTTCTTAACACAAAAGAACCCACGAATACCGTATTTTTATACGATACCCAAGGTTCATAAAAATCTTGAAAACCCCCCTGGTCGCCCCATCGTGTCTGGCATTGCATCAATATTAGAACCCCTCTCCAAGTTCGCAGATGCTTTCCTGAGACCATTGGTACAGGCCACTGATACGTATCTCAAGGATACAAAAGCCATACTCCAATTACTGAAAAACCATCCTTTTAATCCTTCCTCTCAAATCTTACTGAGCCTCGATGTGGAGAGCTTATACACCAGTCTCCCACACGATGAAACCCTCAACATCATTGAGGAAGTTCTATACAGCAAACAATGGCTTTACCATACCCCACGAGGCGTAGTGATGGAGTGCATCTCGATGGCCCTCACCAAAAACTTTTTTGAGTATGAAGGCACCCTCTACTTGCAGCGCCATGGGACCAGCATGGGGAGCACATTTGCTCCTAGCTTGGCTGGTCTCTACGTACACCATCTAGAGACCACCAAAATCCTTCACCAAGACAACCCGTTCAGGAGTAAAATCCTATCCTGGAAACGTTATATTGATGACGTCTTGGTTGTATGGGAAGGTAATAACCAATCGGTCATGGATTTCATGCAATGGATTAACAACCAAAATGAATTTCTGAAGTTCACTCATCAAATGTCCAATGAGTCTATGGTCTTCCTAGACCTTAACATTTATCATGAAGCTGGCCTCCTGAAGACGGAGACGCACTTCAAACCAACAGCAAGGAACTGCCTCCTTAGGTTCGACAGTTTTCAGCCACGTCACCTAAGAGAGAACCTACCATATGGGCAGTTCCTTCGCCTACGGTGAAACTGCAGCGATGTGGGGAAGTACAAAATCCAGGCTCGGGATCTGAGTAAAAAACTACAACAAAGGAAATACCCAGATAAGATCATTACCCAGGCAATGAAAAGAGCCAGGAACAACAACCGTGAAGCTCTGCTGGATGACAACCCACCAAAAGAGGAATCAGGCAGACCAGTCTGTGTCACGACCTACAGTCCTGTGTCGAACCAGGTATCCAAACTGATAAATAAACATTGGCGCATCCTGACCAGTGTGAGTCTAGATCTGGAAAAACCCATCTTTGCCCATAGGAGGGGAAGAAACCTGAAGGACATTCTGGTCCACACAAGACCGCAAACCAATGTAGTACAGCAAACAAGGCTGAAAGGACTACATGGGCACTACCCGTGTGGGAATTGTAACAACTGCCACTTGACCGCGAAAAGCCTGACTCTAGAATTCAGCAATGGCGAAAAGTGGGAACAACGTGCTGTCACGAATTGCAACAGCCGTAATGTGGTGTATCTCATTACGTGCCCGTGTGGTAAAGAGTATGTGGGAATGACCACACGTGCAGTGAAAACGAGAATTAACGAACACAAGAGCAATGTAAGGTGCAAGAAACAGACAACGAAAATGGCATCTCATTTTCTAGAAGCACAGCACTGTGTGAATGACATACATTGGACTGTTATTGAGCAGTTACCATCAGAAAGAGGCTTATTTGAGAAAGAACAGAGATGGGTGTTTCGTCTGGGCTCAGACGTAACGGGGTTGAACGACTCCATTCCATGGAGCCAATTACGCTAAGAAACCCACGAGACATGCCAGGTACGCCTAGGAACTAACAGCCACCTACTTCAGTAACCTATTAACCACTGTATCCAACTGCATGAGCCTATTTTTCCCAAAACTCATTACTTAGGTGACCGTGCTGTATAAACTGTATCTGCAAGGAATAACTGCACCTGCAACTCAATGGGCTTCTGAGATCATAACTCATGTAACTATGTATCATGCATGAGCCTGTTGTCCCCATAATTCATTACTTAGGTGAATATCCTGACCAACATTCTTTATTGTATTAACCATATCTGCAAGCATTATCTGTACCAATTCCTCAAAGGGCTTCTAAAATCATAACTCCTGTAATTATGTATTATGGATTTTGCAGTTCTACCTGATTTGGCTGACACTGTCATTGCGCTGCTCCAGGCTGATAGTTTTTCTGACAGTAGTTTCTAAAAGCCTTTCTTAATGTATCAAGTTTTGCCCGTATCCTAGATTTATCAGGCGTTTATACAGGGTGTCACTATCCCCTATTAAGTCCGAAGCCATCTCTACAAATTTAACAAATAATCCCTCTGACATCTCCTGAGAGCGAAGACAGACACGGCATCCCTTCGCGCATGCGCGTAGCGAAATACACTGCCCAAATGCTGTCATACACATACCAAGAGGCCGCGCATGCGCGGCCGGCCCCCACTGCTCTACCGCACATGCGCGGTTAAACGGAAATACTATCCCCGATGCGCGCAGAAGCGGCAAGGAGACTAAAGGCAATGTACATTTATGGGCTTATTCCGCTTTCAATCAGCGGCTAATTGAATTCATCTAGACTATAAAAAGCCCGCTCTTTACCTCACAATTCACTCGTCGGAGCCGCGTGAAGGGGGAGGAAGCCAGACAGCCCTGAGAGTAACTGTGAGTGTGTCTGAATGTGTGGATGTGGTGTGTAAAACTTTCATCAAAAGCGAGGGTTTACATCATTTTGATCCATTTCCTTGAATACCTCATAGGTTGCCATATCGGGTAGAACGGACCCCCCAACACGCTGTGGCTCATGAGGCCATGTAACCTCTTTTCATAAGTAAGCAACACATCTGTGTCAGGAACTATACCCTTAGAGGGCCTATCAGATACTATGCTTGAATGTGTGTCTCATTTCATGTGTTGTTCGTTTTTTGTGTTTCTTTTTCTTTTTTCAGGGTTCCTGGACCTTCACTTTTGTTCCTTGTTACCCTCCTGTGCATTTACACAGCATGAGATTAGAAAACATGTATTATCCTGTTTTTTACTTGATTTTTCTGTTTACAGGTGTCTTTAATCGCCAATTGGGCGCGACGGACCTTACTTTAAACATAGATAGGTACATTTTCACCTTATCTAATTTTTGTAGAGCACACTTTTAAATCTACACACATGTGAGTAAGGTGGGGATAAGTAGTGCACATCCTCGTCCTGAAGAAGGAGTTCTTCAAACTCCGAAACATGTCGACGCACTGACATGGTTGGGTTACCCTAATTAGCAGACCACAACCATCCCAGCACTCTTTTAACAATACCAGCCGGAGACTTAATAAAAAAAATTTCAGTACTCACGTGCCAGGTATTTTTTAATTTTTTCACCTTCACCTCACCACTCACATTGTTTACCCACACATACCAAACACATAGTTCACCATTAAAGTGCTCCTGCGTAGTCGTGAAGTCGTAGCACGCCGCATCCCGTAGAGGTTTGCGAAGACCCCGATGATGAAGCATGACACCAAGGGGCCTGTTGGTGTGTGAGGGGTATTTTAACAACACTGGTTGCTCCCCACCATTGTGGTAACAGTAATTTCCACGACCAACATCATCAATCACTTTCTTGTGTGCACTACATTTCACGATCGCTACTTTCAGGGGCAACGTCAGTGATTCAAGAAGCTCATTCACCAACTGACCATGCTGAATCTTAGCTCCATGCGAAGTCAGGAACCCACGTTCTCTCCACAATCGTCCAAAACTGTGAGCCACTCCAAAAGCATACTGACTGTCGGTATAGACAGTCACTTTCATTCCTTTAGATAACACACATGCTCTCGTCAGTGCCACGAGTTCAGCGGCTTGAGCTGAACCATGTGGTATTCGCGCAGTTTCAATGATTGTGTGCAAAGTTGTGACAGCATATGCTGTAGTCACGTTACCATTTGGGAGTTTAAAGCAGGAACCATCCACCCATAATGTACCATCACATTCAGCAAGAGGAGTGTCGAACAAATCAACTCTCCCTTTCGTCTCTTCCTCTGTTCTGAGGAAACAATCGTGCTGTTCTGAAGCATCCGATTCCTCTGTAATTGGTAACAATGTGGCTATGTTCAAGGTACTGCACCTTTTTATGTGCACATGGCTCGCTAGTAGCGTCAATTCATAACTGGACAGTCGAGCACTAGTTAAGTGCTGTGTCTTGGTCCTATTTAACAACGTGTCTACTGCATGCGGGACCATCACGATTAGTGTATTATTCATTACTAGACCTGCAGACTGTCGAATAGAAACAGCTGCTGCTGCTGTGGCCCTTAAACAACTTGGCAATGCTCGTGCCACCGGATCCAAAGTTGTCGAAAAATAGGCGCATGGCCGCTGTCTATCTCCATATAACTGAGTCAGTACAGACAATGCACAGCCCTCCTTCTCGTGGACATATAATGTGAAAGGTTTACTGTAGTTGGGGTTACCTAACACAGGGGCCGAACATAATGCTGTGCGTAATTCGAGAAAACTTTTCTGACACTCATCAGACCAAGGAATGGGATTAGGTGTATTTGTACACGTTAGTGCCAATAAGGGTTTGGCTAATAACGAAAAATTTGGAATCCACTGTCTACAGTACGATGTAATGCCCAAGAAAGCGCGTACTTCTCTCTGCGTTCTTGGCACATTCAATTTAGCTATTGCCTGAATTCTTTCTGGGGTCAGTTTCCTTCCCTCCTTCGATAAGAGATGACCTAAGTAGGTCACTTCTTGTCGGCAATATTGGAGCTTGGAAAGTGACACCTTGTGATGCAGATCACATAGATGACGCAGTAATTCCAACGTGGCCATTTTACATATTTTCTCAGTATCCGCAGCTATGAGCAAATCGTCCACGTACTGTACGAGAGTGGCACCTTTGGGCAAAACCATTGTGTCAAGCTGACTTTTCAGAGCTTGACTATATATTGAGGGGCTTTCACAGTAGCCTTGAGGGGCGCGTTTAAAGCGGAAGCTGCGACCACCTAAACTAAAGGAAAAAATATCCCTGCTTTCCTCAGCAATCGGGATACTGAAGAAAGCATTCTTCAGGTCAATCACCGAAAACCAGGATGCAGAGGCTGGAATCATAGTCAATAATGTTGTAATGTCGGGGACAACTGGGAATTGTGGCACCACTATCTTATTTACTTCCCTAAGATCGATCACGAATCTATACACAGGTGGCTGAGAAGGGTCAGTTCGTTTTAAAACAGGCAGAACAGGACTATTGCAAACATTGCCTCGTGTTTCTTCAATTACGTCTTTTTCAATCAACTCGTAAACAATCGCTAGCAAAGCTTTTTCGCCCTCATTGGATATCCTGTATTGGGGAATTCGTGGCATTTTGACATTCGGCTTCAATGTTACAACATACGGTGGAATTTCTAAAAGACCTACATCATTCGGACCAGTAGCCCAAAGAATATCTGGTAGAAGTGACAATTCTGCTGGAAGTGTATTTCTCGACAAATACATGGGAGAAACCACTTTCTTACCTAAAGTAAGTTGTACTCCTGAGGGAGAACAGTACAAAGTCGCATATAATCTTTTTAGCAAATCTAATCCTAGCAAATTTTCACCGCAACCTGTTGTCAAAATAAGGGGTGCTTCGAATTCACAAGGACCAACAGAAAGAGATAAAGGGTCAGAAATCGGATTTCTAACCGGGGCGCCAGAAAAACCTACGGAAACGTTCATTTCGCCAGACAAAGGTGCGCCAGGGAGTTTGGAGTGCATAATAGAACTCTTTGTAGCACCAGTATCCAACAGAAAAGGTTCTGACACACCCGATGTAATCACCTCAACGTAAGGTCCACTCTGATCTACTGGAACTGAAACAACTCCCTCTCCTTGTCTAAGGCTGTCCTAGCAATCATTATTCTCCCACTGCTCATTTTCTGTGTAATACTCGTCAACGTAGTATTGAGCTGTCCTGTCAGATACGTTATTTTGCTGGTCAAACCTGTTCATAGAGTTTTGTGGTGGAAGGGGACGTGCGTCCTGAGGGGCGTTTCCACGCCCTCTACCTCTAGGCGCTTGCTGACTACCACGACCTCTTACGCCAGAAATTCCATTTGCACGTTGTGGTAGGGCAGGACAGTCATATTTGTAATGACCCTCTTGTTTGCAGTATAAACACTGGTTGGGACCTACGCGGTTTTGAGTGTAATCGAATCTTTGCAAGTTTCTCTGATATTGTTGAGGCTGCTGAAAAGTGTTCTGGTAGTTATTCTGACAATTATTATTTTTATTACCACCACGTGGTGGATAGGCTTGCTGTAGTAAAACCTTCGTTTTGAGTTCTCTAGTTTTCTTCTCTACTTTATCTTTCTCATCTTTGTCTCTATTCTCGTAGTACTGTGCGGTAGCTAATATCTGGGCTGAAGATGAGACTGCCCAAGAACTTTCCGAATCTTTCAATTTCTTACACAAGTCTGGAAGTAGATTGTGCACAAATTTATCGACAAACAATCTCTGACCACCTTCTGTGGTCATATCTTGACCGCTGTGGTCAATGAATGTTTCTTCAAATCTGGTGAAGAAATCTGACACAGTTTCTTCTTTCTTTTGCTTGCATGCAGATAACTTATCCCAATTTACGCGTATTGCAGGCATTATCGATTTCATGTAATCTACTATTCTACCAGGTAGTTCCGCTATCAGAGGCTCAGGCTTGGCACCACCAACTTGTCGTGCATCTGCAGCAGTAATATTAACCCACGTGTCACCTAATTCCTGGTCATGATCTACATGGCGAATTTTTCCCCATAAAGGCTGTGGAACAACGTTCCCGAATAACATATCGATATCGGCCAAATTCATTATACATGACCCAGCAGTTTGCGACAATTCTTTATAGTACCCTGCAGGATTATACCGCGGATCTGGTAGTGTTTGTTTGAGTGCTAAAACTTCAGCTCGCTTCCATGGAACATGTACCCATACGCGGTGAAAGTGGGGCAGTACAGGTGGGACAGCTGTCGCGTCACCCTCTCTCCACTGTGGGGGAACTTCTCTCATAGGGTATTGTCGTGCCTTTTTCCTACTAGATGCACTGGATTCCGATGGTGTGAGAAGTTGGCCTGATAGGTGTTGTTTCCAATTCTGGAACCACCTGTTATCAGACCAAACAATCCCTTATGGTGTCTGGTTGTAAGTCAACCTTATTAGACAAGCTATCCTAGGGGTAGCATGGACTAAGCAGCCTAAAGGCTTAACTTAAGAGGTCGTGTTAAGCGAGCTGTTTTACCACATACAATCCTGTAGTACCAAATGAAAGGACACCACACAAGTATATATTATAAAAATATATGTATTTATTACTAAAAACAATCCCCAGTATTCTTTATGAATAAAGGGGCACAAGCGTTAAATCAAAAGCACTGTTTAAACATACAAAGTTGCACAATTATGGATGAGGGCAGGGGGCCACTCAAACCATATACTAAACAAGTGGTATAAGAGATGCCACTCGAGCAGTGGTTAGGCCTAGGGCCTAGGGAATCGCTGGGAGCAGTCGGGACAAGCAATGCTGAAGTCGGGAATGGCCCTCGGGATTCGGGAGATGTGCGGAAAGCGCACGCATGCACCAATGTTAACCAATGGTGCGTAAAAGTTGTAAAGTTAAAGTTTAAGGACACTTCCGCTGAACCTAGAGGAACAAAACTTAACACACAGACCCTAGAGGTGTGCACCAGTGTGGGAACACCGGCGGAGCAAAGTTACCTCACCCACAGGAAGTGGGTGCACAGGGTCGAAGATGCGTCGGGTTTTGACACGCAGGCTCTTGGTGCTTGAAGCTGAAAGGGCTGCAGGCGGGTTAAAGATGAAGTGTCCGGTGGAGTCCAAGGGTGGACTCAAGTCGAAGGGTACCTGAAAGCAGAGGGGACAGAGTCTGGGTCACTCAGCAGTGACCAGGGTGGAACCAGGACGGAACCAGGCAATGTCGGGCGCAATCAGGTGGTCGTCGAGGAGCTTCTCTCCGCTGTCACGTGGGCTCTGGGGCATCTGCGACGTCCAGGAGCAGGTCACGATCTGTCCCACGCAGGCTCTCACCGTCGGTGCAGTCGGCTTCAAGTTTGGAGCAAACAACACTTGGCAAGAGCAATCCACGCGGGATCGGAAGATTGCTTCTCACTCGGACCAGGAAGGTCAGAGTCGGGGCTCCTTTTCAGGGGAGCTGGTGTGGATCTGGAGCAACCAGATTCACGAGTCTTCTTTGTAGTTTCGTCGGCACAGGGACCACTAGCCGGCTGGCAAGTGACCGGGCCAACGCGTTGAGCCAAATGGAGCAGAAGGGCCCCACGCAGCACTCGTCGAGTGTGGAGGGCTGAACTTCGGCTCAGGAGTAGCTCAGGGTGGGGGCTTCTCAAACCCCGGTGCACAGCTTCGAGGGTCACTCGTGGGCTGCACGGTCAGCGTCTCGTGGTCAATTCAAGATGGCGTGCCCCACGCTTCCGGTCGCCTCCACGGGTCTCAGCTTTGCAGGGACTGTGGATCGGGCTGTTGGCAGGCAGGCAGGCTTGATCTCGTCGATCTCAGTCGCTCGAGTTCCGGCGGGAACTGCAACTAAGTAGACGTCGAGGGCTGGATGGTGCCTGCTGCTGCAGGGTGGTCACTCCTTGACCACAAGGGAGATTCTTCGGGCTTCCACGTTGAGATGGAGGTCGAAGGGTCCAGAATTTCGTTTCAAATGTTTCTTCCAGGAAATCTGATGTGCATTGGCACTGCTCCCACTCTTATTCGAATCTGGGGGGCGTGATTACCTGCTAGGTCCCCCCCTATGGGTGGGACCCAGGAAGTGGGTGGATACACCCCCTTCCTTTGATCCAGGCCGCCCTGGCACGAGGGCTGGAGTGCCCCAGAACCGGTTTGGCCGGATTATGCAAGGGGCAGCCTTGTGCGCCCCAAGCAGTGTCTGGTTTCTTTCAAACCTCCCTGCTACAATCCACTATCTCCTGTCTGGAGGGCGGTGACACCCTCCTGTGACCGGAAACCCTTTGTCCAGGACCCATTTGGTCGAGTTTCGGTCAACTGCAGGGGTCCAGACATTTGTCTGTGGCAGAGGCATCCATTTTGTGGATCTTAAGGTCTTTGGAGAAATTAACCGCATTTAGGTAAAGCAACATGTCTTACCCCTCTAGAGGGGTGGAATGCTATCCCCGTCGCCAGAACTGGCGAGGGGATAGTATTCCAAATCGTATGACACCTTACACGACATGTTTTGATAAAGCCAAACCAAAGTTGCTATTTAACCGCGAGGATTATAAGGCACTTAAGAGTATATGGTATGGCATTATCCTGAAACAGCTTAGGGAGTTGTTCCCGACAGCTGCAGACAGGCTCAGCTCATGCTAGAGCTCCATCTCACATAAAACCACGTACTCTGCCTCCAGGATTGATGAGGCCTTCTATAGGAGTGGCTCACAGGTTTACATGTGTCCAGATATAGGTTTAGATATAGGTATACTATATCTAAGCAAGGGGTGATTACACCACCTTACCCCAGCTGAGTGATCAGCCAGTTGTGTCAATTTAAGAACCAGCCAGGGGTGGCAAAAGATATGCTGCAGCCCCTGGTAGGCCTTGGTGGCCCCTATGCCCTGGGCACCTATAGTGCATTATACAGGGGCTGACAAGGAGTCCATTTCCAATTGGTATGTGCCTATAGCACATGTGTCAGTAATTTAGTGAGAGAACAGCAGGCTGGGGGTCTGATCAGCAGGCCCACAGCCTCAGTAGTCGAAAACCAGTGAAGCAAAAAGCAAAAATTTGGGGTGACCATAGGATAGCAGACCCTACTCTCCTACACAACCCCCCCCCCCAAACGCAGGGACATTAAACTAACCTTGACCAGATACGTCTTCATGTTCTAAGTGGAAGTACCGGGAGAGACATCTGCATTACCATGGTCAGTCCCTGGGCGGTGCTCCACTGTAAAGTCCATCCCCTGTAGGGAAATGGACCACCTGAGCAGTTTGGGATTTTCACCCTTCATCTGATTAAGCCATAAGAGGGGCTTATGGTCTGTCTGCACCAGGAAGTGAGTTCCAAACAAGTAGGACCTCAACTTCTTTAATGCCCAAACCACAGCAAAGGCCTCCCTCTCAATGGCTGACCAACGTTTCTCTCTGGGAGTCAGCCTCCTGCTAATGAAAGCAATAGGCTGGTCTTGACCATCTTGATTAAGTTGTGAGAGCACAGCTCCCACCCCCAACTCAGAAGCATCTGTCTGTACAATGAACTGTTTGGAGTAGTCAGGACTCTTCAGGATAGGTGCAGAGCACATGGCCTTCTTCAGGTCATCAAATGCCTTCTGACAGCTAACTGTCCACTGAACCTTTTTTGGCATCTTCTTGGATGTCAAGTCATTTAATGGTGTCACTATAGACCCATAGTTCTTCACAAACTTCCTGTAATACCCAGTCAGGCCCAAGAAGGCTCTGACTTGTGTCTGGGTAACTGGAGGAGCCCAGTCCTGTATGGCCTGGATTTTGCTCTCCAGTGGCTGAACCTGGCCTCCACCTACTAGGTGGCCCAGGTATACAACCTTACTCTGCCCTATCTGGCACTTAGTGGCCTTGATAGTTAGGCCTGCCTTCTGCAGGGCCTCCAAAACTCTCTTCAGGTGGATCAGGTGATCCTCCCAGGTGGAGCTAAAGACAGCAATATCATCTAGATATGCTGCGCAAAAGTCATCCAACCCAGTAAGGACTTGGTTCACCAACCTTTGGAAAGTGGCAGTTGCATTCTTCAAACCAAAGGGCATTACCACAAACTGATAATGTCCACTAGGGGTAGAGAATGCTGTCTTGGCTTTTGACTCCTCAGCTAGTCTGATTTGCCAGTAGCCAGCTGTCAGATCGAATGTGCTCAGAAACTTGGCAGAAGCCAATCTGTCAATGAGCTCATCTGCTCTTGGAATGGGGTGAGCATCTGTCCTAGTGACAGCATTGAGACCTATGTAGTCCACGCAAAACCTCATTTCTCTCTTTCCATCTTGGGTATGAGGTTTTGGCACCAGGACTACTGGGCTGGCCCATGGGCTCTCTGATGGCTCAATCACTCCAAGCTCCAACATCTTTTGCACCTCAGCCTTGATGCAATCCCTGACATGGTCAGGTTGCCTGTAGATCTTATTCTTCACAGGCAGACTGTCACCAGTGTCCACTACATGGGTACACCAGTCAGTCTGGCTGGGTGTGAGTGAAAACAAATGCCTGTGGGCCTGCAAAACTTGTCTGCAGTCCATCTGTTGCTGGTCAGTGAGGCTGCCTGCCAAGGCTACTCCATCAACTGAACCATCATCAGGGTTCTGAGAAAGCAGGTCTGGGAGAGGGTCACTCTCTTCCTCCTGATCCCCATCTGTGGCCATGAGCAAGCTCATGTCCTCCCTGTCCACAAATGCTTTCAAGCGATTCACATGGATTACCCTGTGAGGGCTCCTGGGTGTTCCAAAGTCCACCAAGTAGGTGACTTCTCCCTTCTTCTCAATAATAGGATAGGGTCCACTCCATTTGTCTTGGAGTGCTGCTGGAGCCACTGGCTCCAGTACCCATACCTTCTGTCCTGGTTGGAACTCTACCAGTACAGCCTTTTGGTCATGCCAAGCTTTCTGTAATTCTTGGCTGGCCTCCAGGTTTTTGGATGCTCTTTCCATGTACTCAGCCATCCTGGAGCGGAGACCAAGTACATAGTCCACTATGTCTAGTTCGGGTTGTTTGAGAGGTAACTCCCATCCTTCTTTCACCAAACACAATGGACCTCTCACAGGGTGGCCAAACAAAAGTTCAAAAGGGCTGTAGCCAACCCCCTTCTGTGGGACCTCTCTGTAAGCAAAGAGCAGGCAGGGTAAAAGAATGTCCCATTTCCGCCTGAGCTTCTCTGGTAATCCTTTTATCATGCCTTTAAGGGTCTTGTTAAATCTCTCCACAAGCCCATTGCACTGTGGATGATATGGGGTGGTAAACTTATAGTTTACTCCACATTCCTTCCACATTGCTTTCAGATAGCTCGACATAAAATTCGTGCCCCTATCTGATAGTACCTCCTTAGGAAAGCCCACTCTTGAGAAAACTGCAATGAGGGCTTTTGCCACCACAGGTGCTGTGGTGGTCCTTAGGGGAATAGCCTCTGGATACCTGGTGGCATGATCCACTACCACCAGTATAAATCTGTTCCCAGATGCTGTTTGGGGGTCCATTGGACCCACAATATCAATTCCAACTCTTTCAAAGGGAACCCCCACCACAGGTAGTGGTATTAGGGGGGCCTTTGTTGTGCCACCTGACTTACCACTGGCTTGGCAAGTGACACAAGAGCGACAAAACTCCTTGACATTTTCTGACATGTGAGGCCAGTGAAAGTGTGAAACAAGCCTGACCCACGTCTTGTTCTGGCCTAAGTGTCCTGCAAGGGGAATATCATGGGCCAAGGTAAGAAGGAACCCCCTAAACTGCAGAGGTATAACCAACCTCCTGGTCATGCCAGGCTTGGGGTCTCTAGCCTCTGAGTAAAGGAGTCCATCATCCCAATACACAGTATGGGTACCTTGGGCATCCCCAGCAGCCTCAGCAGCAGCCTGCTGTCTGAGGGGTTCAAGGGAAGGGCAATCTAATTGAGCCTGCCTCAGGTCTGCCCTTGAGGGTCCCCCTGTCCCCAGAAACTCAACCTGGTCAGGTTCAAGCTCCTCAGAGACAGTCTCCTCTTGGACTGCAGAATCAGTTTCCTCTGAAACTTGATCCTCAACCTGGGGCAAGGTGGGAGGCTCAGCCTTTCCTCTCTTGCTCCTTCTCTTGGGTTGTGGTTGGTCTATTGTTCCAAGATCCACCACTGGTTCAGGAAGGCACTTCTTAGCCTGAGCCCTTGTCATGGCAAGGACATGCTCTGAAATCCCTAGCATTTCTGCATGAGTCCTGTACTCCACTTCTGACCATGCTGAGCTTTCAAGATCATTGCCTAACAGACAGTCTACTGGTAGGTCTGCACTCACCACAACTTTCTTTAGGCCATCAACCCCTCCCCAGGAGAAGTTCACAACTGCCACACTATGGGAAGTAGTGGAGTTGCTTGCATTGGTCACTAGGTAGCTCTCACCTAGTACAATCTGTCCAGGGTCCACAAAGTCAGGTGTCACCATTGTGACACTGGCACATGTGTCCCTGTAGGCTTGAGCCAGTTTCTCATTAATTAAGGGAGTCTGCCTGTATTTGCCCAGGTTACTGGGGCTTACTGCAGTGGGCAACTCAATGTCCACATCATACAGGAGAACTGCCTGTGTAGGGATTCTGACTAGGCCAGATCCTACTTCAATACCCAGGGTCAACCCAGCTACACCCTTGGACTGTGTTCCACCACTGCTTACTGTACTTGGGGTTGCAGTTGCTTTAGGAGCTGGAGTGGTGGGAACTGGATTTGCCTTGGTGCACTCACTGCCCCAGTGTGAAACTGATTTGCAGGTATTACACCAAGGTGTCTTTGGACCTTTGTTCTTCTTCTTCTTGTTTCCATTTTGGGAACCACCCTCCTTACTATTAGTTTGGGGTCTGAAGACTTCTGGTCTTTTTCTTTATCTTTCTGATTCTGATTACCACCCTTCTGGTCTGTTTTCTTCTGGTCACCACCTTGGTTCTGGGGTTTCTGCTTAATCCTTGTTCTGACCCATTTGTCTGCCTTCTTTCCCAATTCTTGGGGAGAGGTCAGATCAGAGTCAATAAGGTATTGATGCAACAGCTGGTTTGTGCAGTTATTAAGGATCTGTTCTCTCATCATAAGATTGTACAATCCTGTATAGTCTGAAACTTTACTTCCCTGCAACCAACCCTCCAAAGCCTTAGTGGCACACTCAACGAAATCAGTCCAGTCTTGAGTCTGTGCTTTTTGGGTGTCTCTGAACAACAACCTGTATTGCTCAGTGGTTAGGCCAAACCCTTCAATAAGAGCACTCTTCAAAACAGAGTAGTTTTTGGCATCCTCAGGTCTAACTGTGAGGAGCCTGTCCCTCCCTTTCTCAGAAAAGGAGTACCATAAAATTGCAGCCCACTGATCCTCAGGAACCTGCTGTACCATGCAGGCTCTCTCAAGAGCAGTCATCCATTTGTGGATGTCATCCCCTTCTTTAAAGGGGGCCACAATTTTTGTCAGGTTTCTATTGTCATAGCCCCTGTCTTTTTCTCTTGGAAAATTGCTGCCACCAGTGGCATCTAAGCCACTTAATTTCTGCTCTCTTGCCAAGGCAAGTTTAGCTTGAGCTAAGGTAAGTCTAGCTTGACTCAGGGCTACCTCCTCTCTCTCTATTTGGAGTTTGACAGCCCTCATTCTAGCCCTATGCTCAGCTTAATGAGAAGCAGTCATGCCTCTCTCTGATTCTCTGGAGGCACTAGAAATATGAGAGTCCCCTGAGGGAGATCTCACTCTTCTGTTGCCTGGGAGAATACCATGGTGGGTTCTGGGGAGGTGCTGGCCCTCTCCATTCCCCAGTAGGTCCAAGTTGGCCTGGCTAAGCCTGGCAACTGGGACCTGGCTACCCCTCTGATCCGGATCTTCTAAGTCCTCAACTTCTGAGTCCTCCTCCTCCTCTTCTTCTTCCTCATCTTCCTCCTGAGGGGGGTCAGTTACAGGGGGGTTCCCTCCATTTCCTGTTTCTAGGGAAGCTTCCTTTGCCCTTTCTAAGTCATCCTGCTCTAGGATGGCTACCAGGATTTGGCAGGTGGGGCTTCTGCCCCTTTTTAACCCTCTTGATTTGCACAAGGCAACCAAGTCCTTTCGGGTTAGTTTGTCGTAGCTGAAAGTTGCCTGGGTAAGGTCAACTGTCACAGGAGTAGACCCTGAGGCTTTTCCTGTGTCAGACATGGCTGCTAGTGAGGTGTAAGTGGTGCACTTACCTACACTAAGTGTTTTCCTACTGTACCTTGCTAGTGAGTTGTAGTCAGGGTGTGCTAATCCCTTTAATCTACAACTACTAAGTTCAGTAGAACTTAATATGCTAAGCTTTTGATTTATATGTACCTAGAGGTACTTGATGTGATCTTTCAATTTGATACAAAGATTGCAATGGTAAAACAACAGCAAGCTCAAATCCGCACCACTGCTCACCAATGTGAGAAGTTGGCCTGATAGGTGTTGTTTCCAATTCTGGAACCACCTGTTATCAGACCAAACAATCCCTTATGGTGTCTGGTTGTAAGTCAACCTTATTAGACAAGCTATCCTAGGGGTAGCATGGACTAAGCAGCCTAAAGGCTTAACTTAAGAGGTCGTGTTAAGCGAGCTGTTTTACCACATACAATCCTGTAGTACCAAATGAAAGGACACCACACAAGTATATATTATAAAAATATATGTATTTATTACTAAAAACAATCCCCAGTATTCTTTATGAATAAAGGGGCACAAGCGTTAAATCAAAAGCACTGTTTAAACATACAAAGTTGCACAATTATGGATGAGGGCAGGGGGCCACTCAAACCATATACTAAACAAGTGGTATAAGAGATGCCACTCGAGCAGTGGTTAGGCCTAGGGCCTAGGGAATCGCTGGGAGCAGTCGGGACAAGCAATGCTGAAGTCGGGAATGGCCCTCGGGATTCGGGAGATGTGCGGAAAGCGCACGCATGCACCAATGTTAACCAATGGTGCGTAAAAGTTGTAAAGTTAAAGTTTAAGGACACTTCCGCTGAACCTAGAGGAACAAAACTTAACACACAGACCCTAGAGGTGTGCACCAGTGTGGGAACACCGGCGGAGCAAAGTTACCTCACCCACAGGAAGTGGGTGCACAGGGTCGAAGATGCGTCGGGTTTTGACACGCAGGCTCTTGGTGCTTGAAGCTGAAAGGGCTGCAGGCGGGTTAAAGATGAAGTGTCCGGTGGAGTCCAAGGGTGGACTCAAGTCGAAGGGTACCTGAAAGCAGAGGGGACAGAGTCTGGGTCACTCAGCAGTGACCAGGGTGGAACCAGGACGGAACCAGGCAATGTCGGGCGCAATCAGGTGGTCGTCGAGGAGCTTCTCTCCGCTGTCACGTGGGCTCTGGGGCATCTGCGACGTCCAGGAGCAGGTCACGATCTGTCCCACGCAGGCTCTCACCGTCGGTGCAGTCGGCTTCAAGTTTGGAGCAAACAACACTTGGCAAGAGCAATCCACGCGGGATCGGAAGATTGCTTCTCACTCGGACCAGGAAGGTCAGAGTCGGGGCTCCTTTTCAGGGGAGCTGGTGTGGATCTGGAGCAACCAGATTCACGAGTCTTCTTTGTAGTTTCGTCGGCACAGGGACCACTAGCCGGCTGGCAAGTGACCGGGCCAACGCGTTGAGCCAAATGGAGCAGAAGGGCCCCACGCAGCACTCGTCGAGTGTGGAGGGCTGAACTTCGGCTCAGGAGTAGCTCAGGGTAGGGGCTTCTCAAACCCCGGTGCACAGCTTCGAGGGTCACTCGTGGGCTGCACGGTCAGCGTCTCGTGGTCAATTCAAGATGGCGTGCCCCACGCTTCCGGTCGCCTCCACGGGTCTCAGCTTTGCAGGGACTGTGGATCGGGCTGTTGGCAGGCAGGCAGGCTTGATCTCGTCGATCTCAGTCGCTCGAGTTCTGGCGGGAACTGCAACTAAGTAGACGTCGAGGGCTGGATGGTGCCTGCTGCTGCAGGGTGGTCACTCCTTGACCACAAGGGAGATTCTTCGGGCTTCCACGTTGAGATGGAGGTCGAAGGGTCCAGAAGTTCGTTTCAAATGTTTCTTCCAGGAAATCTGATGTGCATTGGCACTGCTCCCACTCTTATTCGAATCTGGGGGGCGTGATTACCTGCTAGGTCCCCCCCTATGGGTGGGACCCAGGAAGTGGGTGGATACACCCCCTTCCTTTGATCCAGGCCGCCCTGGCACGAGGGCTGGAGTGCCCCAGAACCGGTTTGGCCGGATTATGCAAGGGGCAGCCTTGTGCGCCCCAAGCAGTGTCTGGTTTCTTTCAAACCTCCCTGCTACAATCCACTATCTCCTGTCTGGAGGGCGGTGACACCCTCCTGTGACAGGAAACCCTTTGTCCAGGACCCATTTGGTCGAGTTTCGGTCAACTGCAGGGGTCCAGACATTTGTCTGTGGCAGAGGCATCCATTTTGTGGATCTTAAGGTCTTTGGAGAAATTAACCGCATTTAGGTAAAGCAACATGTCTTACCCCTCTAGAGGGGTGGAATGCTATCCCCGTCGCCAGAACTGGCGAGGGGATAGTATTCCAAATCGTATGACACCTTACACGACATGTTTTGATAAAGCCAAACCAAAGTTGCTATTTAACCGCGAGGATTATAAGGCACTTAAGAGTATATGGTATGGCATTATCCTGAAACAGCTTAGGGAGTTGTTCCCTACAGCTGCAGACAGGCTCAGCTCATGCTAGAACTCCATCTCACATAAAACCACGCACTCTGCCTCCAGGATTGATGAGGCCTTCTATAGGAGTGGCTCACAGGTTTACATGTGTCCAGATATAGGTTTAGATATAGGTATACTATATCTAAGCAAGGGGTGATTACACCACCTTACCCCAGCTGAGTGATCAGCCAGTTGTGTCAATTTAAGAACCAGCCAGGGGTGGCAAAAGATATGCTGCAGCCCCTGGTAGGCCTTGGTGGCCCCTATGCCCTGGGCACCTATAGTGCATTATACAGGGGCTGACAAGGAGTCCATTTCCAATTGGTATGTGCCTATAGCACATGTGTCAGTAATTTAGTGAGAGAACAGCAGGCTGGGGGTCTGATCAGCAGGCCCACAGCCTCAGTAGTCGAAAACCAGTGAAGCAAAAAGCAAAAATTTGGGGTGACCATAGGATAGCAGACCCTACTTTCCTACAGATGGTGACCCAGAACTGCTTCCCTTACTTCGATATGATAATAGCATTTCAACTGCTTTTTCCACATCGGGACCTACAATCATACCCTCTCCAAACTTAAATCGTATACGACACATCTCTCGCGGGATGCATTCTTGATCATTGTCTTCTAAATCCTCGCCAAGAAAGACACACATTTGTTCGAACACATATCTCTGTGTCGCTGCTTCCCATTGATGGAAAACTTCCATGACAGACTGTAAATCATATTTTGCAGTGTCCATGACCCATTTCCGAGCTAAACTATTCAGGGAATCTCTCTCTTGATAATCAGGCAGTTGACTTCGCAACTGTCTTCGTCCTATGTTAGGGGTCGTAGCAGGCGACCCAAAAAGAGGTAAAAGAAGATTAGTAACAGTGTTGGCCATTTTCTGCCGAATGGAAGGTGAAACTGAAGGACAAACAGATGAAAAAACGGGGTGAGATAAGGCGGGGGTAGAGATGGCAGAAGAGGTATCAGGAATAATAGATGTGGTACTAGGCAAAATCATAGAGGGGGCATTAGGAGATGTAGAAAGTACAGTAGGCAACATCGTAGAAAACACAGGTGAAACAGAAGTTGTCGGTGGGCCTGGAGGAGGCTGCACCGAAGAAGTAGGAGCCAGCTGAAGAACAGCTGGTGGGTGCTGTGGAAGAGCCGGAGGCGCAGCTTGTGCAACTAAAGGTTGCGGGGGTGCTGTGGCATTCTGCGCATAGGAGGGTGGTGAAGTTAATAATTGCGACATTAATGGGTCTTTTTCACGCTCCTTTGCTGTCTCTTGCTGAAGAGACGGCAAAACTGGATAACACTTATCTATTGCCATTTTACGTTGCCTGTGCAACTGCTCATTTATCTGCTCTTCCTCATTATCTTTAAACTGCACGGCAGCTTGCATTACTTAAAGTCCCCCTTCTCTCTTATTTTTCTTAGCTAATTTAATTTCTTTTTGTTTGGCTTCTTTGCGCCATAAGCAGAAAGAGTCAAACATCGCCGGCCGGGCTTTCTTTTTGAAGAGTTTAACTTCAAGGTTGTCTAAGATTTCAGAATCAAAGCTACCATATTGGGGCCATTTTAAAACACCATCTTTCCTAGTGTATTTAATCCATACCTCGTTGTAAACGATGGGGCCTACCCCATGTTTAACGTATAGCTCGTAAGTCGGAGTTCCAACTGGAGGAACCGGACATGAGTCCTCCAATCGGGAGTCCCTATTATTACTACCAAGACAAAACCAATTCCCGAGTCTAAGACTAGGCATCCTCGCTCTCTAGTCTAGTTCCAAAACTTCAAAGGATTTATCGATTACGATATTTCTCGTGAATACACGAGTCCTTCGGTTATGGTGCTTGCAAGAACCAATAAAAACCTTTTGTATCTCCAAGATACCACAAAGTAAGTCCAACTAAGGACTGGGAGACGCTCCACTTATACTTAACTGAAAATATCGATGGCTTCACCAGAAGACTCGTCTCAGCGTTTCGCTCTACCGAAAATTTCAAGGGTCCAACATCAGGGCGATAGCCAGGGCAGCAGTCCTTGTAGCCGTCGGGAAGCGGGGAACCTCGCAGCAAAGACCTTCGGACCACGTCGACATGCAGGGGTCGATGAGGTGGTGGGCCCTCCTCCGGAATTTCCACACGAAGCTCCTCACGATCTTCAGGCTGATTGGTACCACTGGAATCGCCCCAAACGCTGGGCGCCAACTGAGGTACTGGGTTTTTAAGAACCGGCACAGAACCGGTAACCCAGCGGTGCCAGGGGATCAACACCCAGAGACCTCGGGTTCTCCTGAGTCAGACCGACAGAAACTTCAGAGTCTTCCAGGTGAAGTCAAAGATTAGTTTATTGGCTGCAACCAAGGTGACAGGGTCCTAGAAGTACAATACGAGTATATTCAGGAGACTGCACACCTTCACGAAGTTAGGCTTCTCTTCTTATACATAATATTCAGCCTTGGGCAAAACATTCCTTGGATTCGTGGTATTTCATTTATGGTTACTGATTACAAAAGAAAAGCAGAGTCATGATGACATGTACATATTTCACGTCGTGCTGCCCATAACAAATCATCCGGCAAGGCCCAACATTTCATCAGATATCGCTGGACCCCTAATAAAAATGGTCACCTCCTGTAGGAGAGTAGGGTCTGCTATCCTATGGTCACCCCAAATTTTTGCTTTTTGCTTCACTGGTTTTCGACTACTGAGGCTGTGGGCCTGCTGATAAGACCCCCCAGCCTGCTGTTCTCTCACTAAATCACTGACACATGTGCTATAGGCACATACCAATTGGAAATGGACTCCTTGTCAGCCCCTGTATAATGCACTATAGGTGCCCAGGGCATAGGGGCCACCAAGGCCTACCAGGGGCTGCAGCATATCTTTTGCCACCCCTGGCTGGTTCTTAAATTGACACAACTGGCTGATCACTCAGCTGGGGTAAGGTGGTGTAATCACCCCTTGCTTAGATATAGTATACCTATATCTAAACCTATATCTGGACACATGTAAACCTGTGAGCCACTCCTATAGAAGGCCTCATCAACCCTGGAGGCAGAGTGCGTGGTTTTATGTGAGATGGAGCTCTAGCATGAGCTGAGCCTGTCTGCAGCTGTCGGGAACAACTCCCTAAGCTGTTTCAGGATAATGCCATACCATATACTCTTAAGTGCCTTATAATCCTCGCGGTTAAATAGCAACTTTGGTTTGGCTTTATCAAAACATGTCGTGTAAGGTGTCATACGATTTGGAATACTATCCCCTCGCCATTTCTGGCGACGGGGATAGCATTCCACCCCTCTAGAGGGGTAAGACATGTTGCTTTACCTAAATGCGGTTAATTTCTCCAAAGACCTTAGATCCACAAAATGGATGCCTCTGCCACAGACAAATGTCTGGACCCCTGCAGCTGACCATAACTCGGCCAAATGGGTCCTGGACAAAGGGTTTCCTGTCACAGGAGGGTGTCACCGCCCTCCAGACAGGAGATAGTGGATTGTAGCAGGGAGGTTTGAAAGAAACCAGACACTGCTTGGGGCGCACAAGGCTGCCCCTTGCATAATCCGGCCAAACCGGTTCTGGGGCACTCCAGCCCTCGTGCCAGGGCGGCCTGGATCAAAGGAAGGGGGTGTATCCACCCACTTCCTGGGTCCCACCCATAGGGGGGGACCTAGCAGGTAATCACGCCCCCCAGATTCGAATAAGAGTGGGAGCAGTGCCAATGCACATCAGATTTCCTGGAAGAAACATTAGAAACGAAACTCTGGACCCTTGGACCTCCATCTCAACGTGGAAGCCCGAAGAATCTCCCTTGTGGTCAAGGAGTGACCACCCTGCAGCAGCAGGCACCATCCAGCCCTCGACGTCTACTTAGTTGCAGTTCCCGCCGGAACTCGAGCGACTGAGATCGACGAGATCAAGCTTGCCTGCCTTCCAACAGCCCGATCCACAGTCCCTGCAGAGCTGAGACCCGTGGAGGCGACCGGAAGCGTGGGGCACGCCATCTTGAATTGACCACGAGACGCTGACCGTGCAGCCCACGAGTGACCTTCGAAGCTGTGCACCGGGGTTTGAGAAGCCCCCACCCTGAGCAACTCTTGAGCCGAAGTTCAGCCCTCCACACTCGACGAGTGCTGCGTGGGGCCCTTCTGCTCCATTTGGCTCAACGCGTTGGCCCGGTCACTTGCCAGCCGGCTAGTGGTCCCTGTGCCGACGAAACTACAAAGAAGACTCGTGAATCTGGTTGCTCCAGATCCACACCAGCTCCCCTGAAAAGGAGCCCCCACTCTGACCTTCCTGGTTGGAGTAAGAAGCAATCTCCCGGTTCCGCGTGGATTGCTCTTGCCAAGTGTTGTTTGCTCCAAACTTGAAGCCGACAGCGCCGACGGTGAGAGCCTGCGTGGGACAGATCGTGACCTGCTCCTGGACGTCGCAGATGCCCCAGAGCCCACGTGACAGCGGAGAGAAGCTCCTCGACGACCACCTGATTGCGCCCGACATTGCCTGGTTCCGTCCTGGTTCCACCCTGGTCACTGCTGAGTGACCCAGACTCTGTCCCCTCTGCTTTCAGGTACCCTTCGACTTGAGTCCACCCTTGGACTCCACCGGACACTTCATCTTTAACCCGCCTGCAGCCCTTTCAGCTTCAAGCACCAAGAGCCTGCGTGTCAAAACCCGACGCATCTTCGACCCTGTGCACCCACTTCCTGTGGGTGAGGTAACTTTGCTCCGCCGGTGTTCCCACACTGGTGCACATCTCTAGGGTCTGTGTGTTAGGTTTTGTTCCTCTAGGTTCAGCGGAAGTGTCCTTAAACTTTAACTTTACAACTTTTACGCACCATTGGTTAACATTGGTGCATGCGTGCGCTTTCCGCACATCTCCCGAATCCCGAGGGCCATTCCCGACTTCAGCATTGCTTGTCCTGACTGCTCCCAGCGATTCCCTAGGCCCTAGGCCTAACTACTGCTCGAGTGGCATCTCTTATACCACTTGTTTAGTATATGGTTTGAGTGGCCCCCTGCCCTCATCCATAATTGTGCAACTTGTATGTTTAAACAGTGCTTTTGATTTAACGCTTGTGCCCCTTTATTCATAAAGAATACTGGGGATTGTTTTTAGTAATAAATACATATATTTTTATAATATATACTTGTGTGGTGTCCTTTCATTTGGTACTACAGGATTGTATGTGGTAAAACAGCTCGCTTAACACGACCTCTTAAGTTAAGCCTTTAGGCTGCTTAGTCCATGCTACCCCTAGGATAGCTTGTCTAATAAGGTTGACTTACAACCAGACACCATAAGGGATTGTTTGGTCTGATAACAGGTGGTTCCAGAATTGGAAACATCACCTATCAGGCCAACTTCTCACATTGGTGAGCAGCGGTGGGATTTGAGCTTGCTGTTGTTTTACCATTGCAATCTTTGTATCAAATTGAAAGATCACATCAAGTACCTCTAGGTACATATAAATCAAAAGCTTAGCATATTAAGTTCTACTGAACTTAGTAGTTGTAGATTAAAGGGATTAGCACACCCTGACTACAACTCACTAGCAAGGTACAGTAGGAAAACACTTAGTGTAGGTAAGTGCACCACTTACACCTCACTAGCAGTCATGTCTGACACAGGAAAAGCCTCAGGGTCTACTCCTGTGACAGTTGACCTTACCCAGGCAACTTTCAGCTATGACAAACTAACCCGAAAGGACTTGGTTGCCTTGTGCAAATCAAGAGGGTTAAAAAGGGGCAGAAGCCCCACCTGCCAAATCCTGGTAGCCATCCTAGAGCAGGATGACTTAGAAAGGGCAAATGAAGCTTCCCTAGAAACAGGAAATGGAGGGAACCCCCCTGTAACTGACCCCCCTCAGGAGGAAGATGAGGAAGAAGAAGAGGAGGAGGAGGACTCAGAAGTTGAGGACTTAGAAGATCAGGATCAGAGGGGTAGCCAGGTCCAAGTTGCCAGGCTTAGCCAGGCCAACTTAGACCTACTGGGGAATGGAGAGGGCCAGCACCTCCCCAGATCCCACCATGTTATTCTCCCAGGCAACAGAAGAGTGAGATCTCCCTCAGGGGACTCTCATATTTCTAGTGCCTCCAGAGAATCACAGAGAGGCATGACTGCTTCTCAAAAGCTAGAGCATAGGGCCAGAATGAGGGCTGTCAAACTCCAGCTAGAGAGGGAGGAGGTAGCCTTGGCTCAAGCTAGACTTGCCTTGGCAAGAGAGCAGAAATTAAGTGGCTTAGATGCCACTGGTGGCAGCAAATTTCCAAGAGAAAAAGACAGGGCCTATGACAATAGAAACCTGACAAAAATTGTGCCCCCCTTTAAAGAAGGGGATGACATCCACAAATGGATGACTGCTCTTGAGAGAGCCTGCATGGTACAGCAGGTTCCTGAGGATCAGTGGGCTGCAATTTTATGGTACTCCTTTTCTGAGAAAGGGAGGGACAGGCTCCTCACAGTTAGACCTGAGGATGCCAAAAACTACTCTGTTTTGAAGAGTGCTCTTATTGAAGGGTTTGGCCTAACCACTGAGCAATACAGGTTGTTGTTCAGAGACACCCAAAAAGCACAGACTCAAGACTGGACTGATTTCGTTGAGTGTGCCACTAAGGCTTTGGAGGGTTGGTTGCAGGGAAGTAAAGTTTCAGACTATACAGGATTGTACAATCTTATGATGAGAGAACAGATCCTTAATAACTGCACAAACCAGCTGTTGCATCAATACCTTATTGACTCTGATCTGACCTCTCCCCAAGAATTGGGAAAGAAGGCAGACAAATGGGTCAGAACAAGGATTAAGCAGAAACCCCAGAACCAAGGTGGTGACCAGAAGAAAACAGACCAGAAGGGTGGTAATCAGAAAGATAAAGAAAAAGACCAGAAGTCTTCAGGCCCCCAAACTAATAGTAAGGAGGGTGGTTCCCAAAATGGAAACAAGAAGAAGAAGAACAAAGGTCCAAAGACACCTTGGTGTAATACCTGCAAATCAGTTTCACACTTGGGCAGTGAGTGCACCAAGGCAAATCCAGTTCCCACCACTCCAGCTCCTAAAGCAACTGCAACCCCAAGTACAGTAAGCAGTGGTGGAACACAGTCCAAGGGTGTAGCTGGGTTGACCCTGGGTATTGAAGTAGGATCTGGCCTAGTCAGAATCCCTACACAGGCAGTTCTCCTGTATGATGTGGACATTGAGTTGCCCACTGCAGTAAGCCCCAGTAACCTGGGCAAATACAGGCAGACTCCCTTAATTAATGAGAAACTGGCTCAGGCCTACAGGGACACATGTGCCAGTGTCACAGTGGTGACACCTGACTTTGTGGACCCTGGACAGATTGTACTAGGTGAGAGTTACCTAGTGACCAATGCAAGCAACTGCACTACTTCCCATAGTGTAGCAGTTGTGGACTTCTCCTGGGGAGGGGTAAATGGCCTAAAGAAAGTTGTTGTGAGCGCAGACCTTCCAGTAGACTGTCTGTTAGTCAATGATCTTGAAAGCTCAGCATGGTCAGAAGTGGAGTACAGGACTCATGCAGAAATGCTAGGGATTTCAGAGCATGTCCTTGCCATGACAAGGGCTCAGGCTAAGAAGTGCCTTCCTGAACCAGTGGTGGATCTTGGAACAATAGACCAACCACAACCCAAGAGAAGGAGCAAGAGAGGAAAGGCTGAGCCTTCCACCTTGCCCCAGGTTGAGGATCAAGTTTCAGAGGAAACTGATTCTGCAGTCCAAGAGGAGACTGTCTCTGAGGAGCTTGAACCTGACCAGGTTGAGTTTCTGGGGACAGGGGGACCCTCAAGGGCAGACCTGAGGCAGGCTCAATTAGATTGCCCTTCCCTTGAACCCCTCAGACAGCAGGCTGCTGCTGAGGCTGCTGGGGATGCCCAAGGTACCCATACTGTGTATTGGGATGATGGACTCCTTTACTCAGAGGCTAGAGACCCCAAGCCTGGCATGACCAGGAGGTTGGTCATACCTCTGCAGTTTAGGGGGTTCCTTCTTACCTTGGCCCATGATATTCCCCTTGCAGGACACTTAGGCCAGAACAAGACGTGGGACAGGCTTGTTTCACACTTTCACTGGCCTCACATGTCAGAAAATGTCAAGGAGTTTTGTCGCTCTTGTGTCACTTGCCAAGCCAGTGGTAAGTCAGGTGGCACAACAAAGGCCCCCCTAATACCACTATCTGTGGTGGGGGTCCCCTTTGAGAGAGTTGGAATTGATATTGTGGGTCCAATGGACCCCCAAACAGCATCTGGGAACAGATTTATACTGGTGGTAGTGGATCATGCCACCAGGTATCCAGAGGCTATTCCCCTAAGGACCACCACAGCACCTGTGGTGGCAAAAGCCCTCATTGCAGTTTTCTCAAGAGTGGGCTTTCCAAAGGAGGTACTATCAGATAGAGGCACAAATTTTATGTCTAGCTATCTGAAAGCAATGTGGAAGGAATGTGGAGTAAACTATAAGTTTACCACCCCATATCATCCACAGTGCAATGGGCTTGTGGAGAGATTTAACAAGACCCTTAAAGGCATGATAAAAGGATTACCAGAGAAGCTCAGGCGGAAATGGGACATTCTTTTACCCTGCCTGCTCTTTGCTTACAGAGAGGTCCCACAGAAGGGGGTTGGCTACAGCCCTTTTGAACTTTTGTTTGGCCACCCTGTGAGGGGTCCATTGTGTTTGGTGAAGGAAGGATGGGAGTTACCTCTCAAACAACCCAAACTAGACATAGTGGACTATGTACTTGGTCTCCGCTCCAGGATGGCTGAGTACATGGAAAGAGCATCCAAAAACCTGGAGGCCAGCCAAGAATTACAGAAAGCTTGGCATGACCAAAAGGCTGTACTGGTAGAGTTCCAACCAGGACAGAAGGTGTGGGTACTGGAGCCAGTGGCTCCAGCAGCACTCCAAGACAAATGGAGTGGACCCTATCCTATTATTGAGAAGAAGGGAGAAGTCACCTACTTGGTGGACTTTGGAACAGCCAGGAGCCCTCACAGGGTAATCCATGTGAATCGCTTGAAAGCATTTGTGGACAGGGAGGACATGAGCTTGCTCATGGCCACAGATGGGGATCAGGAGGAAGAGAGTGACCCTCTCCCAGACCTGCTTTCTCAGAACCCTGATGATGGTTCAGTTGATGGAGTAGCCTTGGCAGGCAGCCTCACTGACCAGCAACAGATGGACTGCAGACATGTTTTGCAGGCCCACAGGCATTTGTTTTCACTCACACCCAGCCAGACTGACTGGTGTACCCATGTAGTGGACACTGGTGACAGTCTGCCTGTGAAGAATAAGATCTACAGGCAACCTGACCATTTCAGGGATTGCATCAAGGCTGAGGTGCAAAAGATGTTGGAGCTTGGAGTGATTGAGCCATCAGAGAGCCCATGGGCCAGTCCAGTAGTCCTGGTGCCAAAACCTCATACCCAAGATGGAAAGAGAGAAATGAGGTTTTGCGTGGACTACAGGGGTCTCAATGCTGTCACTAGGACAGATGCTCACCCCATTCCAAGAGCAGATGAGCTCATTGACAGATTGGCTTCTGCCAAGTTTCTGAGCACATTCGATCTGACAGCTGGCTACTGGCAAATCAGACTAGCTGAGGAGTCAAAAGCCAAGACAGCCTTCTCTACCCCTAGTGGACATTATCAGTTTGTGGTAATGCCCTTTGGTTTGAAGAATGCACCTGCCACTTTCCAAAGGTTGGTGAACCAAGTCCTTACTGGGTTGGATGACTTTTGCGCAGCATATCTAGATGATATTGCTGTCTTTAGCTCCACCTGGGAGGATCACCTGATCCACCTGAAGAGAGTTTTGGAGGCCCTGCAAAAGGCAGGCCTAACTATCAAGGCCACTAAGTGCCAGATAGGGCAGAGTAAGGTTGTATACCTGGGCCACCTAGTAGGTGGAGGCCAGGTTCAGCCACTGGAGAGCAAAATCCAGGCCATACAGGACTGGGCTCCTCCAGTTACCCAGACACAAGTCAGAGCCTTCTTGGGCCTGACTGGGTATTACAGGAAGTTTGTGAAGAACTATGGGTCTATAGTGACACCATTAAATGACTTGACATCCAAGAAGATGCCAAAAAAGGTTCAGTGGACAGTTAGCTGTCAGAAGGCATTTGATGACCTGAAGAAGGCCATGTGCTCTGCACCTATCCTGAAGAGTCCTGACTACTCCAAACAGTTCATTGTACAGACAGATGCTTCTGAGTTGGGGGTGGGAGCTGTGCTCTCACAACTTAATCAAGATGGTCAAGACCAGCCTATTGCTTTCATTAGCAGAAGACTGACCCCTAGAGAGAAACGTTGGTCAGCCATTGAGAGGGAGGCCTTTGCTGTGGTTTGGGCATTAAAGAAGTTGAGGTCCTACTTGTTTGGAACTCACTTCCTGGTGCAGACAGACCATAAGCCCCTCTTATGGCTTAATCAGATGAAGGGTGAAAATCCCAAACTACTCAGGTGGTCCATTTCCCTACAGGGGATGGACTTTACAGTGGAGCACCGCCCAGGGACTGACCATGGTAATGCAGATGGTCTCTCCCGGTACTTCCACTTAGAACATGAAGACTTATCTGGTCAAGGTTAGTTTAATGTCCCTGCGTTTGGGGGGGGGTTGTGTAGGAGAGTAGGGTCTGCTATCCTATGGTCACCCCAAATTTTTGCTTTTTGCTTCACTGGTTTTCGACTACTGAGGCTGTGGGCCTGCTGATCAGACCCCCAGCCTGCTGTTCTCTCACTAAATTACTGACACATGTGCTATAGGCACATACCAATTGGAAATGGACTCCTTGTCAGCCCCTGTATAATGCACTATAGGTGCCCAGGGCATAGGGGCCACCAAGGCCTACCAGGGGCTGCAGCATATCTTTTGCCACCCCTGGCTGGTTCTTAAATTGACACAACTGGCTGATCACTCAGCTGGGGTAAGGTGGTGTAATCACCCCCTGCTTAGATATAGTATACCTATATCTAAACCTATATCTGGACACATGTAAACCTGTGAGCCACTCCTATAGAAGGCCTCATCAATCCTGGAGGCAGAGTGCGTGGTTTTATGTGAGATGGAGCTCTAGCATGAGCTGAGCCTGTCTGCAGCTGTCGGGAACAACTCCCTAAGCGGTTTCAGGATAATGCCATACCATATACTCTTAAGTGCCTTATAATCCTCGCGGTTAAATAGCAACTTTGGTTTGGCTTTATCAAAACATGTCGTGTAAGGTGTCATACGATTTGGAATACTATCCCCTCGCCAGTTCTGGCGACGGGGATAGCATTCCACCCCTCTAGAGGGGTAAGACATGTTGCTTTACCTAAATGCGGTTAATTTCTCCAAAGACCTTAGATCCACAAAATGGATGCCTCTGCCACAGACAAATGTCTGGACCCCTGCAGCTGACCAAAACTCAGCCAAATGGGTCCTGGACAAAGGGTTTCCTGTCACAGGAGGGTGTCACCGCCCTCCAGACAGGAGATAGTGGATTGTAGCAGGGAGGTTTGAAAGAAACCAGACACTGCTTGGGGCGCAAAAGGCTGCCCCTTGCATAATCCGGCCAAACCGGTTCTGGGGCACTCCAGCCCTCGTGCCAGGGCGGCCTGGATCAAAGGAAGGGGGTGTATCCACCCACTTCCTGGGTCCCACCCATAGGGGGGGACCTAGCAGGTAATCACGCCCCCCAGATTCGAATAAGAGTGGGAGCAGTGCCAATGCACATCAGATTTCCTGGAAGAAACATTAGAAACGAAACTCTGGACCCTTGGACCTCCATCTCAACGTGGAAGCCCGAAGAATCTCCCTTGTGGTCAAGGAGTGACCACCCTGCAGCAGCAGGCACCATCCAGCCCTCGACGTCTACTTAGTTGCAGTTCCCGCCGGAACTCGAGCGACTGAGATCGACGAGATCAAGCTTGCCTGCCTTCCAACAGCCCGATCCACAGTTCCTGCAGAGCTGAGACCCGTGGAGGCGACCGGAAGCGTGGGGCAGGCCATCTTGAATTGACCACGAGACACTGACCGTGCAGCCCACGAGTGACCCTCGAAGCTGTGCACCGGGGTTTGAGAAGCCCCCACCCTGAGCTACTCTTGATCCGAAGTTCAGCCCTCCACACTCGACGAGTGCTGCGTGGGGCCCTTCTGCTCCATTTGGCTCAACGCGTTGGCCCGGTCACTTGCCAGCCGGCTAGTGGTCCCTGTGCCGACGAAACTACAAAGAAGACTCGTGAATCTGGTTGCTCCAGATCCACACCAGCTCCCCTGAAAAGGAGCCCCCACTCTGACCTTCCTGGTTCGAGTAAGAAGCAATCTCCCGGTTCCGCGTGGATTGCTCTTGCCAAGTGTTGTTTGCTCCAAACTTGAAGCCGACAGCGCCGACGGTGAGAGCCTGCGTGGGACAGATCGTGACCTGCTCCTGGATGTCGCAGATGCCCCAGAGCCCACGTGACAGCGGAGAGAAGCTCCTCGACGACCACCTGATTGCGCCCGACATTGCCAGGTTCCGTCCTGGTTCCACCCTGGTCACTGCTGAGTGACCCAGACTCTGTCCCCTCTGCTTTCAGGTACCCTTCGACTTGAGTCCACCCTTGGACTCCACCGGACACTTCATCTTTAACCCGCCTGCAGCCCTTTCAGCTTCAAGCACCAAGAGCCTGCGTGTCAAAACCCGACGCATCTTCGACCCTGTGCACCCACTTCCTGTGGGTGAGGTAACTTTGCTCCGCCGGTGTTCCCACACTGGTGCACATCTCTAGGGTCTGTGTGTTAAGTTTTGTTCCTCTAGGTTCAGCGGAAGTGTCCTTAAACTTTAACTTTACAACTTTTACGCACCATTGGTTAACATTGGTGCATGCGTGCGCTTTCCGCACATCTCCCGAATCCCGAGGGCCATTCCCGACTTCAGCATTGCTTGTCCTGACTGCTCCCAGCGATTCCCTAGGCCCTAGGCCTAACCACTGCTCGAGTGGCATCTCTTATACCACTTGTTTAGTATATGGTTTGAGTGGCCCCCTGCCCTCATCCATAATTGTGCAACTTGTATGTTTAAACAGTGCTTTTGATTTAACGCTTGTGCCCCTTTATTCATAAAGAATACTGGGGATTGTTTTTAGTAATAAATACATATATTTTTATAATATATACTTGTGTGGTGTCCTTTCATTTGGTACTACAGGATTGTATGTGGTAAAACAGCTCGCTTAACACGACCTCTTAAGTTAAGCCTTTAGGCTGCTTAGTCCATGCTACCCCTAGGATAGCTTGTCTAATAAGGTTGACTTACAACCAGACACCATAAGGGATTGTTTGGTCTGATAACAGGTGGTTCCAGAATTGGAAACATCACCTATCAGGCCAACTTCTCACACCTCCCCATCATAAAGCAAGTGAAGAAAAGGAGTGGAGAAAGATGTGAGCGAGATATGGCAGGTGTGCGCGCTGAAATGGTTTTATGGCTGGTTGGGCCTAGATGCTATCTTGCTCGGCCACTGGGAGGGAACTGACCTAACGAGTTCGGCCTGGGGCAATGGTTCTAACTTGTACTGGGGTCATGGAGAAGTCGATTAAGGAGTATGTGTCCTTGTGGAATCAAATTCAATTGGATTAAGGCCTATGTAAAGGGCAACATGCAGCTAAGGGTTTTAGAAGGTAAATGACGATTTCGAGGTGAAATCGTCACTCGAATATGCCGAAAATACATGTACTTGATGTACTCGTCATTCTCGGTCTTTTGATACCAAATTCGTCCTATTTCGACAAAGTTTTTATTCTCGAGTCCAGTACTATTATAAGAATCCAGATTTTTCAGAACCACACCCTTCGGGATGAAAAATGCCCCGGCCACTTTTCAGAGACTGATAAACAGAGTCCAGGCCGGGTTGGAAGAGTTCAGTGCCGCATATCTGGACGATATCGCGGTTTTCAGTTCAGAATGGAGGGAGCACCTCCGGCACCTCCGGAGGGTGCTGATGGCCCTGCGCCAGGCAGGCCTCACAGTGAAAGCTAGCAAATGCCAGATTGGGCAAGGTTCGGTGGTCTACCTGGGACACCAGGTCGGAAGCGGGCAGATCGCCCCTTTACAGCCTAAGATCGACGCCATCTTAGCCTGGGAACCACCAAGTACCCAAACTGAGGTCCGAGCCTTCCTGGGCCTCACCGGCTACTACCGGAGGTTTATCAGAAGTTACGGCAGCCTCGTAGGTCCCCTCACAGAACTAACGTCCAAAAAGCAGCCCAAGAAGGTGCAGTGGACCCCAGCCTGCCAAGGGGCGTTCAACGCCCTCAAGAAAGCCATGTGTACTGCCCCCGTGCTACGAGCCCCTGACTACTCCAAAGAGTTTGTGGTACAGACCGATGCTTCGGAACACGGCATTGGGGCCGTACTATCCCAAATGAATGAGGAAGGTCTAGACCACCCTGTAGACTTCATTAGCCAGAGGCTACTCCCCAGAGAGCAGAGGTGGAGCACCATCGAACGAGAAGCGTTGGCAGTAGTCTGGGCCCTAAAGAAGTTACGGCCCTACTTGTTCGGAACCCATTTCCGAGTCCAGGCGGATCATCAACCATTGCGATGGTTGATGCAAATGAGGGGTGAGAACCCCAAACTGCTGCAATGGTCGATCTCCCTCCAGGGGATGGATTTCACTGTAGAGCATCGCCCTTGTACCAACCACGCCAACGCTGACGGCCTCTCCAGGTTCTTCCGCCACAGCGAGGAGGACCCCCAAGAGGATGGGTAGTTCTCCCCGACTTTCAGCTGGGAGGAACGCATGTTAGACCCGGCCTTGTGGCGTGGTCCTCCCTGACCCTTAGGCACCCCCGTCCGAGCTGTACCCCACAACAGACCCCTGAGTCCCCCGGCCTAGCCAACCCTTCCCTCCATGATACCCACACCCGTCCTTGGACTGCCCTGTCCGTGCCTCCATCTTCCAGGCCCGTAGGCCCTCTATGCCCACTTTCCGGTATCTAAGATGGCCACCCGATCCAGCGCGGCCTAGGCCGAGAGGCGCCACCCTGGCTGGAGGACAGCGCCCTCCCCTTGAGTGAGAGAGGGAGGAGCAGTTTCTCTCACACCTCCGACCTCCCCTCGAGAGATGGGTTTCGATCGCCCCTCCGGCCACCCTGAGGGCTGGCTCCACGCCTGCTGTGTGTCTGGGACTCCTCTCGAACCTGACATGAATGGATAAAAGGGCCGCGTGGCAGGAAACCCCAACAAGCGGCCCCCAGGTGCCAAGACCCCCGCATGCCAGAACTCCGGAGATCAAAGAGGAGCAGTCCTATAACTGGGGATGCTCCGGGACAATAGACAGATTCGACTCTGAAACGACGAGAGCCCTGCTGACGTGGTTGTGGCTCGCTTGGCAGAGAAGGACTTCTGCTGGAACCACCGGAGCCCTGCTGAGTGACTCGCGGCTCCCCTGTAACTCTGGAACACCTGAGCCCAGCTGAGTGACTCGCGGCTCCCTTACAACTTTGGAACATCTGAGCCCTACTGAGTGACTCGCGGCTCCCTTGCCACTTTGGAACACCTGAGCCCAGCTGAGTGACTTGCGGCTCCCTTGCAACCTTGGAACACCTGAGCCCTGCTGAGTGACTCGCGGCTCTCTTGCAACCTTGGAACACCTGAGCCCTGCTGAGTGACTCGCGGCTCCCCTGTAACTCTGGAACACCTGAGCCCAGCTGAGTGACTCGCGGCTCCCTTACAACTTTGGAACATCTGAGCCCTGCTGAGTGACTCGCGGCTCCCTTGCCACTTTGGAACACCTGAGCCCAGCTGAGTGACTCGCGGCTCCCTTGCAACCTTGGAACACCTGAGCCCTGCTGAGTGACTTGCGGCTCCCTTGCAACCTTGGAAAACCTGAGCCCTGCTGAGTGACTCGCGGCTCCCCTGAAGATCGTAAGACCTCCGACATCCTGCTTGAGCCCGGCTGAGTGACTCGCGGCTCCCTGACTCTCCTGGTCCGGCTGGACCCCAAAGATCACATCGTATCCCCCGGCTCGAGGATTGAGAGCTGTGCGCCGGATACGCACCGAGATTGACATTGAACCATAAGACTGTCCCGCTACCCCTACCCTGACCGAGACTCTCTGGGCCCTTGCCCTATTTGTAAATACCTGCCTTTGCCGATCATAAAGATCCTTTTGAATCACAAGATAAAGAAACGTCCTTAAGAAGCTACGGTGTGGTGTCTCTTTGTCGTGTGGTGCTTGTAGAGTGTGTACGATCCTAGATTCGAGATTCTCCCCCTCAGAAGTCTCCCGCCAGTGCTCGTCTTTGTGCTTAGGAAGGCGGGCCCCAGGGTGGTCAGGTACACTTCCTGTTCGCCCCTGAGGTCGCCGTCCCACAGTGATTTTACAAAAAGTACTATTCTAGAAGCACAAAACAATTCTGGAACCCTATTTAAGGTTCTAAAGGATCTAGCGGGTGCCGCACATCAACCAGAACCACCAACGATGTCTACATCACAGTGTAATGGCCTTGCGCAATATTTTAATGACAAAATAGCTAACTTTCACTCATCCCTCAGTAGAGATGAGGTCCCACACCTCTCTCCTACTATAATCCCGAGTTCCAGGGATATGATAGACCCTCCCGGGAATCAATTGACATTCTGGCAACCCTTAGACCAGCATTCATTTGTAGAAACTCCTAATAGCATCAAATTGGGTTCCCCTAATGATCCCATTCCAGCAGGCATCCTTAAACAACTTGATCCCGATATTCTAAATGTCATAGAGTACTGCTAAACGCCTCCCTAGAGGAAGCGATACTGCCAGCCGAATGGAAGCACACGATGGTAGTACCACTATTGAAAAAAGCAAATGGCGACCCAGAGATACTGTCGAATTTCAGACCGGTATCACTTCTCCCTTTATTTTCTAAAATTTTAGAAAAACATGTAAATAAGCAATTGGGGGAATATATAACAACCAATAAGCTATTACATCCCTCTCAGTCAGGTTTTAGAGCAGGGCACTCGACCAAATCCACCCTACTAGGAGTTACAGAAGCTATCCGTCAAAAGTTAGACAATGGGGGCACGGTGGCACTCATTCTTTTAGATTTGAGTGCCGCTTTTGACACTATATCCCATGAAACTCTACTGGAAACCCTAGAGGGAATAGGGGTAAGGGGCACAGCATTGAGGTGGCTTGAAAATTTCTTAGCAGACAGGTCATATCAGGTATTCTCCAAAAATAACATCTCGGAGACCTTAACTTCCCCACAGGGAGTTCCTGAAGGGTCAATCCTGAGCCCCCTGTTATTCAATATTTACATCACCCCGCTAGCGTGCATAGCGGAAAGATTTGGTCTCACAATCTTTTCATACGCAGACGATACACAACTGGTGTTTTCCTTGTCATCAACTGATAAAAAGAGTCCCTCCACTCTGGATTACAGAGCATGGCGCAATGGATGCACTCCAAGAAATTAAAATTAAATGGAGACAAAACCGAACTAATCATATTCGGTGATCAGAAAGATCTATGGGGACCAGTTCATTGGCCTACTGAAATGGGGCCTCTCCTGAGGGCAGTCCCGTCAGCTCGTAATTTAGGAGTAATAATAGATGACAAATTGACAATGCGTACTCAGGTCACTAAAACAGCTTCAGTCTGCTTCGCCATTCTCAAATGGCAGAGAAAAATCTTGTGGCAACTCCCTGAAGGGGCGCAGAGAACGGTAGTTCAGGCCTTCATTGGGTCAAGGCTAGACTATGGTAACATCTTGTTCTTAGGGGCCAACAAAGAAATTACACGCCGACTACAGGTCGTACAAAACGCGGCAGCCAGGATACTTCTCCATCTACCTAGGCGAGCACATGTATCGGAACATCTACGTAAACTACATTGGCTCAAGATGGGCAACAGAGCTCAATTTAAGGCTTTATGTTTTATGTTCAAAATAAACAGAGGAGAAGCACCAGCATATCTCTGCAATCTGGTCCATAAATACATCCCGACTCGGAACCTCCGATCTATCCATCAGGAGAGATTTGCTGTCCCAAGATTCAGGCGAGCAAGATTAGGAGGACGCTCCTTTGGATACTTGGCGCCAGTGCTGTGGAACTCGATTCCGCTCAATCTGCACCTTGAACCTAACTATATAAAATTTAGGAAAGGGGTTAAGGCATGGCTCTTCAACCAAGAATGATACTAGTAATTTATGAACCCCTGTAATGTTTGATACAAGGCGTCGGGAAACCCTCAGGGTAGCTGTTGCGCCATACAAATGGAATAAATAAATAAATAAATAAATAAATAAAATGATAATAATATTAAAATATACATTAAAAATAACATGCAGGCAATGGTATTAAGAAGGTGGACCTGACAGAAGGTGTAAATGGGAATCATGAATGTTCTGGGAACAACCTAAGGTTTAAAGAACAACATATGTCCTTGAATGTCATCACAGGCAATGATAGATCAATAAGAAAGAGTTGTAATCATTATTTTGCTTATGCTAATATGACCGAAGGGCCACATTTCTCTTTGGATGTTTTTATGCATTATATGTATTTAATATCATGCGTGTTTTTATTGCTTTCATGATTTTATTATATTTTTAGTGATCAAGTAAAGCTATGGTGAATATATTTTCCTAGAACAAATATTCATGACATTTAGAATAATAGATAAAAGCTATCATAAAATGTTCTTGTTGATTGTCCTGATGCCTTCAATTACTTCATTTTGTGAGTAAGACGAGCGCAAGGTTGTCATGGTATGCAGATTTGTAGAGCGCACTATCACCCAGCAGGGTAGCCCGACGCGGAGTAGTTGTGAGTCTAGGCATCCCTTGGGCCTAGTGGGACTACTCGAAGAGCCGGTTCTTCAGCTTCTTGCAGAATCCAAGAACTGAGGAGGTCTTTATGTGTAGCAGCGGTTTGTTCCAAGTTTTAGGATCTATGTACGAGACATTTCGAGCACTGAATCTGGTTTTCACTTTGCCTGAGATTTGTGCAAGTAGGACGCTGGATGAGTAGAGGTGTCTGGAAGGTTTGTGAAAGCAGATGTGATTGTTGATTTATTCTGGGCCAGTCTTATGTAGCGCCTTGAAAGTTTGGGTGAGTCGTCTGAATTGTGTTTGCCATCAGCGCGGGAGTAACTCGTTCGCTTTTTACTTCACTAATTAAAAAGAGCCACAATAAGATTACTGATGTTCAAACTGTGTGAGTTGTTGCATCTGATTTTTAATAGATGCAACAGAATCTGCCTTAGCCCACAACTGAAAGTTTACCAATTTTATGAATAGCGACAGTAACAAGAATAGATGTAGGATTTGGTATGTTAGTTGGGGGTCAGGAAGGATATTATTCACACACTTACTGTAATTATAAATTGCATGTGAAGCATAAAACAGTGTACATAACATTAGGTGTAGCAGTTGTAACAATACACATTTTGTAATAATCAATGAACGAACAGGGCTAATTATCTTCAATTGATCCACATGACTAAGTTATACATTATTTGTTTAATGGCGCCGATTTCACATGGGCTTGCATAAGGTGCTGGAGAGACAATGGGCCAGATGTATCAAGCATTTTCCCATTCGCAAATGGACCGATTCACAGAATTAGCCCGTTTTGCAAACGGGAAAAAGCCTTTTGGGATGTATCATCCTAAAAGTCAAGTGCAAAAAAGGGAATTACAATCTTTGAGATTATTTATTTTGCGCATGCATTTAGAGAATCGCAATTTGCGATTCTCGAAATGCAATGTAGGAATCGCTTTTTAAATTGCGCTCCTGCTTTAAGGAATCACAATTTACCATCAACTTCAAGTTGGTGATAAATTTCAAATCCTTAGAAAAATGGAAAATTTTGCATTTTTCTTAGGGCATGTATGTTCACCAGCGGTGCATACACGCATATTTCAGTGGTGCAACAGGGTGTCCTTTTGGCACCCTTGAAATTGCATGGGCAATTTGCGTGTACCTATTGGGTACTCACAAATTGTGCATGCAATTCCAATTCATTCCTATGAGCCTCTAGGCCCATAGAAATGAATGGGAAGCCATTCCTTATTTGCGACTCGCAAATTGCGAGTCACAATTAAGGAATATGTAGAATTTGCAACATTTTTGCCAAAACCTACATACATTGCATTTTGCAATTCGATAACAGCGAATCGGTAAAATTCGCAATTATAGAATCGCAATATGCAATCTTGATACATCTGGCCCAATATCATTCAAATTAGGATGAAAGCTGTGGTACCTGGCCTGTCTCTGGTAGTCCCCGGTCTGGTTGTTGACTTTAGGCTTGTACAAGACAAGCTCTTGCAGATTACAGTGAGGTTCACACAGATAGATGTGAAATGTGGAGCTTTGCAATGATTTGAACTAGAGTTAGACAACCTGACCAGTAATATCCACTTACCATCCGACTAATAATCACACTTATAATTTGCAAGTACTCGAACGGTGGTTTCCGAGAATAGTATTCCTTTTGAGTGGCGTTGTTGTAGTGTAGCTCCTATTTTCCCAATAGGCTCTGCGCATTGGAATAATACCTACAGCAGTAAAGGCCTAGGCCAGACGTTAACTAGGTCTACTACTGTCGATACTAGACTTAATTTTTGGGTTTGCCAGCTAAGCTCAGAGTTCGCTAGAAACTTTCTCGAATGTTCAGGAAAGAATTACCTCCCCTGATTAGACAAGAAGGGATTTAGTTTCTGACAACCATAGAACATGACAACTTTGCTCTCCCCTAATCAAGAGTCAATCTCAAGAGTCGTGTGAGCACAAGGCAATTATTTTACTCAGTCAGTACGTGCATTCTTAGTCTCATCAGAATGTAGAGAAAAGGAAGAGACGGGCGTGTTCAATAAAAAGGTGTTATTTATTGATCAGTCTCTTTTCTCGTACAAGAGAAATGGATCGATATTATTGCAATACTTATAGTTAAGTAAAGTGCATACATTAAAAGCAATAGTATAAAATAATACTGTAAAAACATTGATATGGTTTCTGAGCCATATGATGTTTAAAATGATTAAGATATATTTACATACACATATACATTTGACTAAACGTGCTCAACTGGTGTTTCTAAATACGCCTACCCCGTGTACCTGACCTAAGTCTAATGCGTGGGCGGGAATAGAAAGTTACAGTTTAAGTTAAGTTTGTTTTTGCCAAGTGAATAACTAAAGAATTCTCTGTGAGGGGTTATTCAGTTCTGTACCTGGAATTTAGGATGGATGAGGAATGGTATCTCTTTCTCTGCTCTCGATATTCCAGGCTGCCTGCGAGGGCTGCCCAGAAGCGCCGGTGCTGGGTCTCTCGGCTTGAGATAGCAGCGCGTCTCTCAGCGCGTCAGGAAGGCGGGGCTGCTGCCAGCGGGGTCTGCTTCTGCTCTCGGCTTCGGCAAGTATGGCTGCTCCGTCTTGTCACCACGCGTGTCTTTGCATAGGGCAAGGTCGGCAATATTTATACCTTAAAGGTGCCGAGATTGACGTAAGGATGGACATAGGTACGTCAATAAAGATGTCATACGACTTGCTCGTTAGCACATTCTTTTGCAAAAGTTCTCTGTGAAATCAAAACAATGGCCGCACGGATTTTCCAGGTTGTCATAGGTTTGATTTGTTATGAGAACGTCGTATGCCTTATCAGGGGCTGGAGGAATGTCGCTTGTCTAATTAGATCTCAAGCGTTATGACCTAATCAGATAACACGTTCCTGTGCCGTAGTGTGACTGCGTCAGATAACGGTATCTGCATCATGGGGGCTGTTCTTGCCTCATGGGCTGACTGTTAGTTAACTAGCTAGTTAGTTTAACCAGAATAGGGTCAGGAATAGGGGGACTGATTCAGAACCTATAGAAATACACGACACCCACTCCACGCTAACTATGGTCATATCTACTAATCTATGCATAGTATAACATAGTACAACATACTATAGAGTATAGTGTATACCTTACCACCCCAAAATACATAAATGCATTTTGAAATTTTCAAATATACTGAAAAATTGCAGTCATATATATTGTATGCACTTAAGCTATGAATTAAATGCAAAGGTAAACACGCATTGTTATGCATTATTGCTTTTTGGTATATGAGAAATACACATGAAATGGCTCTTAATATGGCTATACAGAAAGGAAGTTCGAGACCATTTCATCACATAATAAAATACTTGTGAACATACCAGCGGGCAGCTAAAGTCTATATAAAGTATCTAAAAATAGAAATCTTAGTTCTCTAGGAATAGTTTCTTACTTTAAGCAGAAGATCAGTGTCCCGGAAAAAATATATAGAAAAATATTTTAGGGGCTTACTGAAAAAATCGCTGTCCGTGAACTGGATTGTAATTGTTCATGTGACTTTATTTTTAAAAGTTGAAGGCCGAATTCAGGGAACGCCGTGTGCGAGTTTACTCAAAAGTCTCTATTTCTGTTCCGGAGAGAACATCATATCATTCAGGCTTTCGAAAAAACTGTCAACAGCTTCATGGGAAAGTTCCACTAAGTCGGAAATAGGGGTAACCATGCATTCATGCGCATGATTGTCTCCATTGACATTCTGATTTGCATTGCTGACAGAAGGTCGTACCTGTTCGATGTTGCTTTCATCTTGAACTTCACTACTCTTCAATCGTAGTGGTGAAGATTCCAGGAATGCCGTCATCAGGATTGGCAGCCTTTGAGGGCAGCACAAAGCGTGAACCTTGGTAGGAACCAACAGTGTATCTGCATCCACCAGCTCATCCGATTGTAGCGTCAGACAGGTGTCTAACACGCATTCTTCTCCGCATAGCAGACACCTTAGTACAGGTAAAACACACCTTTGCCACATTGGTCGAAATGATAGAAACCAAGTCATGTTTAGGTCTCTAAGCCGGGAGAGTCCCAGGATTTTTGATATCCGGTCCCGGTATCCAATGGCTAGGATCGTATCTTCCATTGTCGCGAGAGTTTGATCTGTGACATGGGTTGCCATAACGAAAAATAAGGACTAGGAATAGGATTCCTGCAATTAGTCCCAGGATCAGGGGAAGTCCGCCAAAAATCGAATGGACGAAATCTGGAAAAATACCCAGTATGGCTTTGAATGGTGTTAATGCCATCGAAAATACTGTCTTAAATACCTTTGAGACCCCAGTGGTATCAGAAATATTTAAGATTTCGCTTAGGATTTCTGCGAAATGTACGGGGGAATTGGTTGATAATAATGTATGTATCTCTGCAGTCGTCCTTGCGACTTGTAAATCATACGTTTCTTTAGATGGCGTGAGCCTTGTAGGCGTCTGAAGAAGCACTGTTTTCATTCTGCTTAAAGTGTCTATTCGAATAGAAGTAATTTTCAAATTGGGCCATGCCCTTGCCTCCCTGTCTGGAAAGGAGCTGGGGAACAAAGAACGTCCACAGCACTTGACCTTGACCGTCGTAGTGACTAGATAAGGAGTCCCGGGCATAAGACTACAACATCTGCGGTCTACAATAAGAATGTAACTCCCATTATAGAGTCTTTGAAAGAATGGTTCTATTTCAGTTGCATGTGCGCCTTGCTGGTGACATGAAAGGTTGTATGAATTCCCTTCACAGGCTCCGTGCAAACTAATACCGTTACACAGAAGCGTGCCGCTTAGTGACATAGCACAATTGTTGCCACTAAGAAACACTTTCTGTCCTTTATTACTGACACATGCATGTGAATAGGGCAGGTTCCATGTTGTTTTAAGGTACCCCTTTCCCAATTTCTCGTACATGCCAGCCTGTATATATTTTTGGCAGTATTGAAACCTGAAGGTTGAGATCGGAATATTTATTATTCCGTGGATTATCCATTCACTGACAGGTCGTTCTGACATTGTCATTGGTAATCTTTCTAGTTTTTCAATGCTCAAGATTGTATAATCAGCACCCTTTTGCGCCATACCGATTTGTCTATCAGTAAGGTTAAAGATTTGGAATAGTGACGTTGTGTTGATTAAACGCCAAGGCACATAGCCTGAACGCAGATTTTGTAACGTCCAGCCAAGCTGTACAATAGAACGCAATTGTGACTGACCATGTTGTAATAACAGTAAGTCTTGCGATAATATATCGATTGCTGAAGACACAATTCTGTCCAATGAAAATATTCTGGAGGACAGAGTCATTAACCCATTGTCCACTACAGAAAGTGATTTTTCCAAATTAATACGATCAATTTCACGTATTCTCTCTGCTGTTTCAATTTGAGTAACCTTCCAGGCCTCATTGTATGCTGCATATACAGAGGCTGCTATGAAACGCTTTTGACGCTGTTTGCGTGGTCCCATTATGAAATCACGCAAGTCAGCACCATCAGTAAGTAAAGTTTGGTGTTGCTTAATTTCAGGCAGTGTGGAAGTCTGTAGCCATTGAAGGCATAATTTGCCCACACTGTAGGTTGTAATTATCCCTGGGTGATGTCTTTGGGGATATCTTGGGTCTGGCCTGGTCATTTTGAAACCCTGTGTTTTATTCAGGAATCTATCTTGACAGTTATTTGTATCTGTGGGCCAGATCAACCATTGTTTCCAATCAGGATGTGTTCTGTTTTGGTTAAGTATATGGTTTACGTCTATTTCTTCATCTGTATCAGAGTTATTGCTAAACATTGTTGGCTTTGGAATAGACAGGTTATTTAAATCTTTGATTTTGGCTAAGCCAAGACAGGTGGTTTGTTGAACAGTGTCATTTAAAAATATCATTTGTTCTGGGATCATGCAGGCTCTAAACAAAGCTTCTAAACCCTGTACTTGCCATTCTTTTGTACCCCAAACACTTTTCAAATCAACATTTTTGTCCCAATAATCAAATCCAAAAGTATTCATTTTTTCAAAGAATGAATCTGAATATATCAATTTTGTGTTGGTTATCATGGTTTTCATCCCTGTCTTGTTTGACAATTTGTAATAAAATGTTTCAGCATTACTTGTGTTAAAACCTTGAAAGTATGAATATTTGTCATAAACGGTTCTTGAACTCCCTTTTGGAGGTGTTGCACAATGTTCCCATTGATTATAATTTAAAACATTTCTAGGTTGTGCAGATTTATGCAAGAAATGGTTACCATAATGGTTATAGCAATACATACTATCATAATTTGTAGAACCTTGCAAATAATCATGTTTTGTAAATTTAGCAGACATTACTAAGTCAGACATCATATTGTTAATACTTTCAAAGTCCCAATCATCAGCAAATGAGTTTGGTTTTGCAAAGTCACTCAAAGAGATCTTGATTTGGTGTGGATATTTCAGGATCTCGACCGGACCATAAATTTCATAGTCAGTGTTGTCCCAGGCTACCCCACCAGGTATTGGAATTGCTGTGAAGTTGGCTGAAGAAAGTTCTGAAGAAAGTTCTCTTTTCTCGACGTGCGAAGATGTGTGTGGTTTGAGGACCAAGTTGATGTTCTGACTTGCTGTGTCCATTTTAGCATATTTTCCCTCAATGAAGCGTCCCAAAGTAAATACCATGATGAGCCAAAGTATGAGGATAAATGCACCAAAACCCACCCAAAATTCAATCCATGGAGAAACCAGATATGTTTCTTTCAGTTGTTTCAAAAGTTCCTTAGCTTTGTCTTTAAAGGATTTTGATGATGGCTGTGTCTTTGGTTCACTGAAGCCTTCAGAGGAATCATCGAAGTTGATGAAGTAACCAGATGCAGTTCTGTCAATTGTTCCAATTGGTTCAGGATTTTTGTTTTTTGCATTGTCACTTGGTACTTCAGTATAGATTGGTGTGTCTCTGCTAAATGTCTTTATTTGGGTTTTCAGAGGTCTGAGTTCTATTGCATTGTTGCATAGTCCTTGTTGTTCTTCTGTAGGCGTTTCGAATGTGATGAGCCTCTTTGATAGGACCTCTGTACTGGTAGCAAACCTTGGTGTTCTGCTACTTATTGGGAGTCCACTTGGCCTACTGTTTGTTATCGGCCACATGTTGTGGTTTTACCAGGTCGATGGATACAACTCGGTTCTCCTTTTTTCCAGCAAGTGGCGGTAGTACAACTGATCTTGTCCCGTTGACAGACAAGACAGGAACTGCTTTTCTGTAAGAAGGCCCAAATTCCTTCTTTACCGCGATCTTTTCCCTGACTAGATCCCCGACTTTTGGAATCCAGACAGGTCTTGCTGGGACAGGTGGTGATTCTTCAGTGGTTGTTGGCTGTTGTTTCAACTGTATGTTGCTCAGGTCTTTTCTTGTTTTGTTTAAGTCCTGCAAAATAGCCAAACGGTCTTTGACATCAAAGGTTTTTTCTATTACCACTGAAGTCTGACTATCAAGGTCAGAGATCAACATCCTAGTTCCAAATAATAATTCGTACGGACTGAATCCCTTCAGAGAATTTCTTGGCAAGTTATTTAGACTACGTTGGACACTTATTAGATGTTTGACCCACCCAGCTCCCGAACCTAATATCCTTTCTATTATAGATTGCTTTCTGCCTTGGTTTTTTCTTTACACCATCCCATACCCTCAGGAAGGAAGTGAGAAGATTCCCGCTGGGCTGTGCTCATTTGGCCATGTTTCCCCCCCAGGCTGGATTGCCTGAGTGAAAGAAATGGTCGAACGTAGCATGCTCTTAGCGTATATGCCATTTAGACTCGCAAATCTTTGTATAACAGTCCGGACGTCAGCCGAGTGCTGAGGATCTACATTATAAGTGGAAACTAGCCTGTATATGTTAATCGCAAGCCATTCTTTTTAGTGGTGATGTTATCTGCAGTCAGATTCCACTGTATTTTATTTTTTCTCTCCCCACTGCGATTTCTGTTGCAGTTTGGGCAGTTTTTTACAAACATGGTATGATGTAGGCTCATGCCTGGCCACCAGTACCGTGATTGTAAATCTTCCAGAGAATCTTTTAGTTTGAGGTGTCCAAGACCCTCACCCATATGTGCGTCTGCGATTAACAAGCTTCTCCTGTCCATGTTTGGAATCACTCTATCCCCCACTCCAGGGATTCGAGCAAAAGGGACGGAGTTTGCATCGATTATGTATGTGTAATTGAGTGGATAGTTGATCGGTAACGCTGAGCAGTCGCCTTTTGATGACGTTTTCCCCGCCAGCAATGTTTCACCGTCAATGTATTTTAATGTACGCTTTTTTCGAACTACGGGAGCCGATTTAGTGGCTGCCGCTGCGGCTGTTTCAGCCAATGAATTCCCTACAACGTGAACGCCATCACGTTGATGACTCAGTGAGTGAGTCACGTGAGTCTTTGGTAGTTCTTTTTTCAAAAGAGCTACTTGTTCCCAGAGCAGTCTCTGCTTTATTGGTGCATCTGTGTCATCTTTGTAACCGTTCTGAATCCATGTCTGCAAATCGCTGTTATATGATTTGACGCAGTAATATGAATCTGACACTATAAGTGTCGGGAATTCGCGATCCGCATTATCTAGCGCCATTTTCAATGCGATTATTTCAGTTTGTTGTTCTGAATTAGTTTCTACTGAGTGTGATTTTGTTAATAGAGGTTTTAATTTACCTCCGCGCCACACTTCTTTTGTAATCTCACATGTGGGGTTGTATGCTTGTTCTCCCCAAACGGAGGGTTGAGCATGTCCGTCTGTATAGATTACACAGGCGTAATGTCGTAGAGGCAGAATGTCGATTGGCAGAGGATACGTCTTTTCATATTTTAGATTTTTCAATTCTTCTAGTTCTGGATCAAAGTAGTAGTATACTTTGTCCGTTGTGATTGAATTCACCCATTGTATCCATTCCGGATTCAATGTTGTTGTTGGTAAATTACACGGTGTTGTTAGTGCCTCAAAGGCTGATTCTGCTGTTCTGACTGTGATATGTCTACCGTCAGCTATGTCTTTTTCTCTAGCTATTGCGGTTTGAACTGCACGAATGATTTTTTCTGTATTACTGAATTTCTGTTCAGCTTCTGTGTACATGTGTGATTTGAATGCAATTGGTACCTTATCTCCCTCATTAGAGGTTAGGTATGTGAATCCGCATCTCCCTGGGATGACTCGGATCACAAGGTTGCGTGTATTATCACGGGTTTCTAATTTTGTTTTAATTAGCATGTCTGTTTGTAAGGATCTCAAAATTTCTGTGTGTGTTTGAGTCCAACTGGATCTTTTAAAGTCTGGTTTAATTAGATCATAAAGGGGTTTGACCCTTTCTGCATAATTTGCAATGTATGTTCTTCCGAAATTTAGGAAGCCTAGAATTGACTGTAAGTTTTTTAGTGTTTTAGGAGCTTGGATAACGGCACATTTCTCTAGGAAATTGTCTGCCAGGCTTTTGCCTTCACTTGATAACTCATATCCTAAGAATAGGACTGTCAGATGGGCAATTCTGGATTTTTTGAAGTTGAATTTGTAACCCTCTGCAGCGAACCCAAGTATTATGGTGTTCACTCTTTTCAAGTGAGTCTCCAAGTCATCATCTGTTAAGTAAATGTCATCAACATAAGATAATGCCTCATCATCATATAGTTGTAGTAATTCTGTTACTCTCGCTGAGAATACCCCCGGGCTGTTCTTGTACCCCTGGGCTAACCGACAGAATTGTTTTTGAGTGCCATTTACTGAAAATGCAGTTAAATATCTGCTCTCTGGTGCTATGTTTTGACAAAAGAATCCATTGGAGATGTCCAAGGTTGTTTTGTATTTTTTGCGCACTATGTTATTCATTAGTGCAGCACTGTGTGAGTTTTGCACTGAAAAAGTTTTGCAACATGTGTTAAGGTGTCGGTAATCCAAAACTAGACGGTACGAATTGTCTGGTTTGGAGACCGGAAACAAAGGATTGTTCATTTGTGAGGTGCAAGTTTCAATCACCCCCTGGTATTCTAGCTGATCTAGTATTTCATTTACTTGTTTTTTAGCTTCTTGCTTAATTGGGTACTGCCTTTGTGCAGTAGGTTGTGATTTTAACTGGATTTTGTGAGGAGGAGAATCCTCATCCCATCCTACGTGATTTTTATATAAAGCAGGTGCTAAGGCCACTGCCCACTTTCTAGCAAGTGTATATTTTTTATGAATCGGGATTTGATTCGAGAAGGCAGGCATAATTATTTCTTCGCCATGAGGGCACTCCCTGACAAACTCTGGTGGCCAGTCTTTTTCAGCTAGAAGGATGTCATAGCCTTTGGAGAGGTTATCCCAAAATAGTCCCCTTATTTTCCTAGTCTTATCTCCCTCTATACGTAATGTTATCTCGTATATCTTGTGGGGCTTGCTAACTCTGGTGTCTGCAGTTTCCACTTGAAGGTATTCATTCGTGTCCACTGTCTCCAGATGATTCATAAGGACTTTGCGAGCTATGCTCACCTCTGCTGCGCTGTCTAGCATTGTCTGAGCCCACTCTCCGTTTTTCAGTTGTGTCCTCAGTATTCTCGGCATTGTTAACTACCTTGATACTGGCTACCTTCTTTTTTGGAAATTGTAATTTCTTTTTTTGCTGAGCAGGTTCCTTGTCTTTGGACTTGGCGTGCTCTTCTGATCGTCCTCTTCTTTCCGATTTCTGCGAGGAATTCTGAAAAGATTGAGAGGGACGTGTATCAATGTCTTGATATCTATCAGGTTTTTTAATATTATCCCTATTTCTAAGGTTATATCTATTCCCAGAGGGGTCACTCTGTGGTGACCTCTGTCTTTGGTTTGGAGATTTCTCTCTTCGCCTGGGAGACCTTCCTCTGGACTGGAATTTCTTTTCTTTAGGATTGGATTGTTTGTTTCCATCCCAGTTCTTTTTTGGTGAATTATTATTATTATTAAAAAATATTTTTTCTGGACTTGTAGTCAGTTGCGGTTTTACTGGTATTCCACCTAGACTATCTCTGCCTAGTTCTTCATAGGATTTTTCTATGATTCTGGCAATTTCAGCTGGTTGGTCTGCTATATCTGTCTCTTTTAACCTCTGGCGGATCGCCACGTTTGCTGCTTCACCTTTTATGTTGGCTAGTAATATAGCCGAGACCTGCTTGAAGTCTTTCAGTAATTTCATACCAAGAGTTAAAGCAGGTTCTGGACCGTATTCATCTTGAATTTGTTTTAGCACATCTGGTATCACCGAAATGGATGGGACACCGTGCGTTTTTGTGTAGATGGAAGCAAAGACTGTACCCCAAGTGTCACAGTCCTCAATGTGTGGTGTGATTCCCATTGGGAGACATATAGTCAGAATCCTGTGTTTTTCCAGCGGGGTGGTGTCAGGAAACACCGCCTCTATTTGGGTGATTTTCTGTGCCAACCAGAATGGTATCTGTTCCCGTTTAGCTGGAACTTTACCTAGGCAGGATTGGATGTTCTGTGGTGTAATTTTATTTGTGTTCCCCTGGTGAGGGGTCAGCTGTGGAAGTTTAATCGCTGGCTGAATTGTTGAAGTCCGCATTACATACTGAACTAATTGTCTATGAATTTTTAGTAGTTGTTTTAGCTGTATTAACAGCTCTGCTGCAGGCATTCTTTCGATGTCTGGATGTGGTGTGTATCCGGCTAAGACCGGCCACGTTGCTCCTGGTCTTCCTAAAGGACCGAGCCTTGTAATGTGATTAATATGTTTTAGGGCGCCATCAAATAAGAGCAAATGCTCTTGGAATTTGAGTGGTACTTCCACCTCCTCGAAAGGAGTGTACTCATTAGGAGGTTCCTCTATTTTGTAATAGTGGAAGTACTTTGTTACAGCATTTGCTGCTGGAAAATGTATCCATGAATAGTATACCTCTGTCTGCCGATATTCGTGTGCCTCAATTACGAATATGACTGTGCCACCTCTAGGTGTCAGTCCATTTTCTATAAGTTTTAAGGTTATAGATCTCCTTTTGATGACCGGAATGAGTATTATATCCGCGTCTGCTGCTTGCATGGTAGCATCAGCATCTGCGAGTTCAGTTGCTAATCTAACTGCCTCTCTTTCATCATCACTCTCTGCCATTTTACCGACAGGGAGCTTATGTCTTTTGTTTGCAGATCAGGTTTCTTTATGGAAACAGAGATTAGATGCACAATATTTTGGAACACTGTTTATCCTTCAACGTTGACTAGACCAAGAACCATACATAGGAGTTCCCTCCTGCGAGGTTTTGGAGGATATTACCTTTCACCCACTCCAGACGTCTTTGGAGTATTTGGGAAAAGGGGTCTGAGTGAGAAAGCACGACTGAGTTACTCTAAATGTCTTACGTTAGTTTTATCGCCCTTTCCAAACGCGTTGGGCGCCATGTAGTGTAGCTCCTATTTTCCCAATAGGCTCTGCGCATTGGAATAATACCTACAGCAGTAAAGGCCTAGGCCAGACGTTAACTAGGTCTACTACTGTCGATACTAGACTTAATTTTTGGGTTTGCCAGCTAAGCTCAGAGTTCGCTAGAAACTTTCTCGAATGTTCAGGAAAGAATTACCTCCCCTGATTAGACAAGAAGGGATTTAGTTTCTGACAACCATAGAACATGACAACTTTGCTCTCCCCTAATCAAGAGTCAATCTCAAGAGTCGTGTGAGCACAAGGCAATTATTTTACTCAGTCAGTACGTGCATTCTTAGTCTCATCAGAATGTAGAGAAAAGGAAGAGACGGGCGTGTTCAATAAAAAGGTGTTATTTATTGATCAGTCTCTTTTCTCGTACAAGAGAAATGGATCGATATTATTGCAATACTTATAGTTAAGTAAAGTGCATACATTAAAAGCAATAGTATAAAATAATACTGTAAAAACATTGATTTGGTTTCTGAGCCATATGATGTTTAAAATGATTAAGATATATTTACATACACATATACATTTGACTAAACGTGCTCAACTGGTGTTTCTAAATACGCCTACCCCGTGTACCTGACCTAAGTCTAATGCGTGGGCGGGAATAGAAAGTTACAGTTTAAGTTAAGTTTGTTTTTGCCAAGTGAATAACTAAAGAATTCTCTGTGAGGGGTTATTCAATTCTGTACCTGGAATTTAGGATGGATGAGGAATGGTATCTCTTTCTCTGCTCTCGATATTCCAGGCTGCCTGCGAGGGCTGCCCAGAAGCGCCGGTGCTGGGTCTCTCGGCTTGAGATAGCAGCGCGTCTCTCAGCGCGTCAGGAAGGCGGGGCTGCTGCCAGCGGGGTCTGCTTCTGCTCTCGGCTTCGGCAAGTATGGCTGCTCCGTCTTGTCACCACGCGTGTCTTTGCATAGGGCAAGGTCGGCAATATTTATACCTTAAAGGTGCCGAGATTGACGTAAGGATGGACATAGGTACGTCAATAAAGATGTCATACGACTTGCTCGTTAGCACATTCTTTTGCAAAAGTTCTCTGTGAAATCAAAACAATGGCCGCACGGATTTTTCAGGTTGTCATAGGTTTGATTTGTTATGAGAACGTCGTATGCCTTATCAGGGGCTGGAGGAATGTCGCTTGTCTAATTAGATCTCAAGCGTTATGACCTAATCAGATAACACGTTCCTGTGCCGTAGTGTGACTGCGTCAGATAACGGTATCTGCATCATGGGGGCTGTTCTTGCCTCATGGGCTGACTGTTAGTTAACTAGCTAGTTAGTTTAACCAGAATAGGGTCAGGAATAGGGGGACTGATTCAGAACCTATAGAAATACACGACATTGTTAGGGCTGTGAGGAAGGAACTAGCGACTTGTGGGAAATATTCCGGGTTGTGCGTTCCTGAGGATCCTTGGGTTGCTGGCAGCTCAACGAGAGGAATGTCCTCAATAGGATTGATCTGGTGACTATCTAGTGTCAGATGAAAATGAACAGAACTGGCCACATGGTGAGATTTATGGCAATAAAAGCCTTATGATTCTTCTTTCCTCCGGGAGTGGTGGGTGTTTGTAGTGGGAGGTGTTATCTCCAACACAAACAATACAGTTATGAAATAAAGAATGTAATATTCCAGGACAGATTGGAATTTAGCAAGAGAAAAAAAATGAATGAATAAAAATAACACTTTTGGAGCTCATTTTTGGATTCCAAATTTTAAAATGTCTATAAAAACAATCCCTGGCCCGGGCTTACCACCTACAGACATCTTATGGGAGTATAGCGCATTTGCACTTCTGCTGGGGAGTGTTGTTCAGTTCGAACTGTAATTCTGTGGATTTGGGGAAAAAGATTTGGCCAAACGAGGGGGTATTCAATCTAGGCGTGGGTGGCAGAGAGTAGCCAGGCGGCGTACAGGTGCTTGCAGTTTAGCTCAAAGGTGCCAAACAACATGATAAAAAAAAGTAGCCGCACCTCTGTGAAAGGAGTGGAAGCGGCTATTGGCCCTGTGTACTGAACGCCCCTTTGATTGATGTTCAAGACGTGGGTGGGAACAAGCACCATTCAGTATAGCCCTCTGCATCACAGATGGAAAGTTCATCATTCATAACTGTTGCTGGTGCCTGGCAGCTCATTGGCAAAGAAGCAAAGCTGTTGGCTTGGCTCAAAGCTGGCACAGTAGGAGGTGGATCATGGCTCAACGTGCATGTTGTCACTGGTCTAAAATGGGAAAGCCATTTTAACATAATTCTCTTTAGGAGAGTTCCAGGAGTTGCCAAACCTACAGCACTTTCTTGGGTATTCTGTGATCATCTGTACTCCTCTGGTTACAAAACCCTTGCAACATCTCATCTCGCAGCTTCTTGAAGCAATTTCATCCAACCGACAGTGTTTGCAACATAATCTGGTCAAATAATCCTGTGAATCAGAATCAAGCCCTGAAGGTAAAGATTCAAGCCACATGGGGAGAGACCCTTTTCAATGTTCCTCTCGATGCAACAACCTCCTTTTGACTCTAGCAGGGACTCTTCCCTCTTCTGCGTCCAAACTAGTCATAAAATGCCAGCGGGCCAAGCAGGAGCTTGTAAAAGGAGAACTAGAGTACACCGGTGAGTAACTCTAAGTAAAGCTGTGAAGAGTTAAAACACGTCCAAGCTTTTCAGAGATGCAAATCTTTTGTTTAGTGGCATCAAAATGTTAGCATTTGTTTTGAGAAGGGGCCTGGTATGTAGAGCAAAAGGATGACTGGGCTATGCATCTACAAGCTAGCTGAAAGGGGCATAAAATGGTGATTTAAAACCCCTTGGACGCTCATGACGAGCTCAGCTCGTCATGGAGTTTCCATTGATTTCAATGGAAATTACATTACGATCATTGAGATGCCTCAGCAGCCAAGTGGTTAACAGATCCTAGGGCAAATTAGTGCCCCGGCCACATCATGGCATGCCCGCAGCTGTGCAGATGCACTGAGAAGACAAAAGTATACAGAGCTCTCCTAAAAAAAAACAGGGGAAAGCGGTTGAGTAAATGTATTTCTTAACTGCTTAACTGCGGCGGCAATTCCAACACAGTGCAGCACTTTAGCTGAGTGGGCGGGCCGTGTCAGCCAACAGACGTGCGCAGCACTACCGAGGTACTGCTCGCGACGGCTGTTGGCCGACAAACGCAGCGAATGCGTTAAGGGAGCAGTACCAGAACCTCTCCAGCATTGAAGGAAGCAGGCCACCAATGCATGTGATCATACAATATCTTGATGAGGTGCCACAGATGAGGGAGCTTCTTGTGTGCAGTCAGAATGAGTGTCACAATAGAAATAATTCTCCCATCCATATAGGGCAATGGAAATGGTTTCCCTCCGTGTTGATGCCTTCAAGGGGAGGTTGTTTTATACAGGACATGACAAAGTACAATTTCTAGGCTTTATTTGTTTCAAAGGACTGAAATGAAAACATTGTGCTTTACAACAGAAAGGCTTACAAAACAAAGGAGGAACACAGGGAAGAGCATATTACATAACACAGAATGGGGGCAGAAACCCTAGTTGAACCACCTTCATCGTGTTAGACTGGATAATGTATACTGCTCAGCTTCTGGCATTATGCAGAAAAACCAGGGTAAAGGGTGATGAGTGGGATTTTTTTTACAGTGGAAACAATCCCCATGTTCAGAGTCTGTGATATACAAAATCAGTATCATTTTTCAGAGTATGTGGGAGGAGTCAGATTTATAGGACGGTTACTCCAAGCCACACCACAGAAGCCAAGTTGTTCGGAATACTGTCTGGTTACCAAATGTAGAGTTTGACAGCCTTCCGGCGAATGTCTCAGCTCTTGTGTGCTTCCTGAGTTTTTTATTTTATTTTTAACTGAACATGAGTGACAAGACTTTCGAGGCAAGATGGCGGCTGCTCACTAGTGGCTGTAGCAGCGCTGCAGTGAGGACGCTGTAAACTGGAGCTCTGAAGGGTCAGGCATGGTGCGGGACGCGTCGCATTAGCTGCCGCTTGTATGAATTTTAAACGAGTCTGCCAGCCGCGGAGCTGCGAAGTGAAATTTTGCGGAACTTGCCAAAACCTTACCAGTTTGTTGTCAATGTTGAGGATGGCTCAATGAACAGTCCGGGACCCACAGCCTGGGCGATTGTTTGAACGGATGCTAAGGAAGACGCCTGTTGTGAGTGAAATTGATGCAGTCTATGCTTGCCTGCCGTGGGTCTGCTAGGCAGATTCTGCGGGACCTGTCAAGCATCCTCGCCGTTGTGCTGCCGAGGTGGAAGCGGTTCGATACAGCTGGGAGGCGGAGCAAGGGTAAGAGCTGTAAGCGTTCTCACCTGAGGAACGCCGTAGCTGTTGCAGACGCCGAGAGCTATTCAAATCAGAAGCCGGCTGGGAGAGGCGGTGTTTGTCAGATATCGGAGAGGAATTCTACCTCTCACAAAGCTATGGCCCCCAAAGTGAATCCCACCGTAAAACCCCCGGGTGCTAAGAAGAAACAGCAAGCACTAAGGGAGGAAGAATTGGTTGAGCCTGGAGGTGCGCATACACCCCATGCTGACGAGCGTGGCAAGAGGAAGCAGCCACAGATACAGCATCCAGCAGGATCACGGACACGGTTAGCGACAGCGTCAATCGCGGAACTTTTCGCCAAAGCCGGTAAGGAGAAGGGAGCTGAAGAGGCTGTGAAGGGGGCTGCAGAGTCTGTGAAGGATGAAGAGCTTACATCAACTGAAACGAAGGTTGTTAATGGGGCGGAGATAGTGTACCCCCAGGACTGTCTAGCGCCTAACAAGGGTAATACCCCCGCTAAGGTCTCTCTAGAACTGGAAAATAAGTTGAAGGAGGGCGAAATACAAATAGCGGTGGATTGCACAATTATGAATATGGCTCAGAACATAGGCTCAAGTATAAATGAGACACATCAGGCAGATATTGAGCTATTGCAGAGTAATACGTTAAGTCTGGCCCACTCAGAATTGGAGACATGTTTGGGTGTCACAAATGAGTCAGTAAACCAGTCAACTTCTGCTGCAGACGAAATGTGTGGTACAGATGTACCGATTGACAGAGCCCAGAATGGGGGTGTGAAGGAGAGTGCTCCAAGTGAGGCTTTTTACTCTGCTTCAGATGGCCAAGATGGTCTGAGGATGAAGTCGGCTCTTCCGATTTAGACTCTGAAAGCGATCTAGAATTAGATCAACCAGCAAAGGCCTTAAAGGTTTCCGGTGTTACTAATAAGGGTGCAACATCCACTGCTCAATATGAGTCAAGTGGGATCAGTCCAATGGTAATTCTCTACAGGATAGTTCTGGCCAGGAGTCCGCCCAGATGTCACTTTTAGAAAGAATACACCAGGAGATTATTGCGCAAAGAGATGAAACTCGCAAGTACAATCAGAAAGCCCATACCGCTATGAAAAAAATGCAGGGGGTAGTTAGAAAATTAGCAAAGGTCTGCGCTACCACTGGCGATAGAGTGGCACATTTAGAAGACAGGATTGTATCTACAGAAACTGAAGTGGCTGAAGCAGTTTCTAAAGTTGGCTCATATGGTGCTCAAATGACTGATGTCCATTGGAAGCTCGAGGAAATGGAAAACAGGCTGCGCAGGAACAATTTGAGAGTGCTGGGAATTCCTGAGGGAACTGAAGGGTCTGACATTAGAGCATATATAATCAAGTTATTTACTCAGGCCTTTCCCGAGCTGAATGGATGGAACTGGTCCACTGAGGTTCAGAGAGTTCACCGTACCCCTTTCAAGGCGAAAAGAAATACTAAGGAGGGGGATTACCCAAGAGCGGTCTTGATATTCATTGGAAATTTTATCTTATGGCAAGCTATATCAGATCTGGCAAGGCCAAATGCGAAACAAAGCGCTGAAGGGATTTAATTTTTTGTTAGGCCAAATTTCTGCCACACTACGGTAGAGAGGCGGTGGCGATTGAGAGGAATGATCAAGCCCTGTCAGGATAAGAATTTGCAGGCCTTCCTGCTAAACCCTGCGCAGTTAAACATTATCAATAATGGCAAGACTCTATTTTTCTCTTCTGAGATTAAGGTGAAAGAATATCTGGACTCACTCTGATTGTTGGATGTTGATGCCTAAAATATGTGGCAGGGAATAACTGATTTAAGCGGCAGTGGTGCGGGCCCGAGTAATGTTTGATTTTCATTAGATTCTTGAATTGCTAAATTTGCTAATGATTTGAGTGTATTTTTGTTTTGGGCTCCATAATACTGGTAGATAATTGTATTAGCTCACAAGTTTCCTCACTGTAGTCACTGCGCTCCATCACTTGCACAGACCAGGTCTGTGTGCCTTACGAAGAGGGGAGATCAGGGGGGGTGGAGGGGTGGGGGGAGGTGGTAGAGGGCAGAAGGGGAGGGGGGTGGGACGAGGGAGGGGTTTGGTGGGTGATTGGGTGGAAAAAGGGGGAAAAAGGGAAGTGGTACAGCCCAGGGCAAAGATATGATGCGACGGATAATAACATGATAAAGGATTTGATTGTCGAGATGCAAGCACAATTTAATGGCAAATATTAGAATATTTACTATTAATGCGGGAGGCTTAAACGACTGGAGGAAGAGACAGAGGCTGGCATACCTGCTAAGACACGAAAGAATATATATCGTCTGTATACAGGAGACCCATCTTCCATGGGCTAAACGTAGACAACTTTGTCTTAGTGGCTTTGAACTAGCTGTATGTTCTACACAGACATCCACAATTCGTGGGGTCGCTATATTAATCCGAGGGTCCATAGGTAAAGTAAAAAAAAGTGCAAGCAGATAGTAATGGGAGATGGGCAGTTGCCGAATTAGATCTGGGCTTTACGTTATGTGTAACGTATGGCTCAAACCTGGATCAGCCTGAGATATTCGATTTTCTTGAAGTTGAACTAGTGGGGTGGTCTACCCCGCTGATAATAGCAGGGGATCTTAATATCTCGGCTGACTGGGCTGGCTCCACACCATATATGGGCCGTAAGCACAAGGTTTTCCAATCTATACAATCTTTGTTGGGCTCCCATGGGATGCAGGATGTCTGGGGGGCTAAATTTCCTCTGGACTATGGATTTACTTATTTTTCTAACCCAGCGCAAAGGTATACAAAGCTAGATTATTTCCTCATCTCTTCGTCTGAATTACCTAAAGTGGATATCACTAAACTCCCCAGAATGGGCTCAGACCATAATCCTTTAATTTTATCATATAATTTAGGTAATAGGAAAAGGAAAATAAACTCTTGGTCTTTTGAGAAAAAGCTACTTAGTGATATTAGATTCACAGATCATTTGAAAAAATGGGTGACACAGTTTTTTGCGGCAAACAGGTACAGCACCTCTAGGAATATGGTCTGGGAAACTTTCAAGGCGGCTCTGAGGGGCGAGACCATCTGTTGCTCGGCCAGGCTGAGAAGGGAAGATAGGGGTAAGGTTGAGGCTTTAATGACAGAATTAGTGAAAGCTGAAGAACAACATGTGAAGGATATAGCCACAGTGGCGAATACTACCGTAAGCCAGGAAGCTCTTTTAGTAATTAAAGCCGCACTCCAGAAAGAGGTAGCCATGAAGGCCGTAGGGGAATATCAGTCGAATAGGGTAAAAAGGTATGAGACCAGGGAGCAAGCAGGGAGAGCGCTTGCCCTCCGGTTAAGGCAGGAAAAGGCTAGGAATACCATTGTCCGTATTGAAGAGGATGGGGTTGGGTTTACGGAAGTTAAGGATATCCTCAGGGTATTTGAGAATTTTTATCAGCGGCTTTATGAGCATGAAGGACCTAGTAAAAAACCAGGGGAAGGATTCCGAGATTCTGGCCCTCTATTACAGGAATCAACCAAAAAAGAACTTGATGAGGACATTACATTAGTAGAGGTTATGTCAGCATTGCGGGAATTAGCTTCTGGGAAGGCTTCGGGTCCCGATGGGATTCCCCTCGAAGTATATAAAGTTATTGAAGTAGAAATTGCCCCACTCTTACTAGATCTGTTTAATGGGGTTATGTGTTCAGGTTCGATACCCGACTCTTGGAAAGAGACAAATATCGTAATTTTCCACAAAAAGGGGAAACCAGTGGAAATGGCAGGATCGTATCGCCCCATTTAATTGATCAATTCACACAACTCTACTCAAAAATCTGGGCAAAGAGGTTGGGCAGGGTCATTGGTAGTCTCGTATCCCCGTGGCAGCATGGGTTTGTCCCGGGTCGGGGCACAACTGACCACACATGTAGGGCAATATCATTATTTGACGCCCAGGCTGCCGCCGGAGGGGGGGGGGGAGATGGCCATGATCCTGCTCGACGCAGAGAAAGCTTTCAATCGTGTTGATTGGAGCTTTCTCTGGAGCGTTTTAGCGGCAAGGGGTTTCGGCCCTAACATTATAGGAGCCCTTAAGGCCATGTACGTAGAGCCTGTAGCTAGGGTGACTGCCATGGGTGAGAAATCAGGGGTGATTAACATCAAGAGGGGAACCCGTCAGGGGTGCCCCAGCTCCCCTATTCTCTTTGCCCTGTACATTGACCCCCTCATTCAGGGTATTCTTGCTTTCCCCGGAATAACTCCAGTAATTTTTAACGGATACTCAAATAAGATCTTGGCGTATGCTGATGACCTTGCTGTTATAACAACTAACCCACAGCAGTCCCTCCCTATCCTGGTGGAGATGGCTAAAGTGTTTGGTAGCGAGTCAGGGTACCTATTAAATGAAACAAAAAAATGCAGGTCATATGCTCCAAGAATATTATTAAAACTGACTATAGATTTGTCGATTCTGCCACGTATTTAAGGGTTAAAATCAATGCCACTGTGGAAAAGATTGTCACTGAGAACTACTTGCCGCTTATTAAGAATATTGAAATGGAATTAAAGAGAATAGACGTGTTACATCTTTCACTGGTAGGCAGGGTGAATGCAGTTAAAATGTCTATGTTCCCCAGAGTGCTGTACCTGTTTCACGCTATTCCTTTAGTAATAGAGGATAAGATTATGAAACATCTGGAATCCGTGTTTATTAGATTTGTCTGGCAATATGGAAGGGTAAGGAGCTCTACAAACTTAATGTCGTTACCTAGAGAACGGGGTGGGATGGCTCTCCCGAACTTAAGACTATATCATTGGGCCTGTCTTTTGGTTCAAATGACCACCTTATTTCAGTCTGAATCTCCAATTGATACAGGACCTGGGACTGTAGATGGGCAGCAGCCCCCCCAGATTTATAGGATGTTATTGGGTGGCAAGGCTGCAGGTGTACTGCAGAGTGAACTAGAGCGACGCTTTTATAAAAAAACGAGGCTGAAGACACTGTATGGGGCATGGCAGGTGTGGAAAGCTATCATGACATTTTTTAATATTCCGAAAGTAAATCCCAATGTACAACTGTGTAACTTGTCTCTCTTTCCCCATCTGAGAACCGATAGAAATCTGCAGGTGTGGAGGAGAATGGGGATTACATCTTTGGGAGATATATTCGAAGGAGGTGAAATCTTGGGATTCGAGATTTTGCAGGAAAGATATAGTATCCCAGATAGCCACTGGCTGGTATACGGCCAAGTTATCCATACAATCAGGTCTGTTAGGCCCAGGATTTCATCGACAGCCGACTTTCTTATGATTGAGATACTTCACAGAGGTTGTAGGAAGATCAAGACTATCTATAACTGTCTATTGGAGCTAATTCAGGATGATATTGAGAAGGTGGAGTCTAATTGGGGTCTAAAATTGGGGGATCCTGATGTTGATCTCGCTCTTTCATTGAATAAAAAGGTATTCCGGGCATCCAATCTTCGCGCCCAACATTATAAGACCATGTTTAATTTATATCATACACCTATAAAGCTACATGCCTGGGGTATAAGTGAAAATGACAGCTGCCCCAGCTGTAACGAAAGCCATGCTGATATTACACATATGTTCTTTTTTTGTAATCGGTTGGACGCTGTTAAAAATGAGATAATAACATTTTGGGAGGGGCTGCTAGGTCATTCCGTCGATCTATCCCCTACTCTAATGCTGCTTGGCATAGACTCTAAGCTGGGCCTGGGGGAAGATGAAAGAGCCTTAGTGTTTTTATCTGCTGCAGTACTTCAAATTTTAATTTCTGCAGCATGTAAGGGCGCGATTGCTCCGTCCTTCCAGATGTGGTTGTCCAGATTGTTGGGAATCCATATTATAGAATCATGCCTCTATGAATTTAAAGGTAATAGGAATCGCAAGAAGGGTGTACGTCTTTGGGCTCCTGTAACAAACTGGAGAGCTGTCAGAGTGTGATGGGTTTTGTTGTAATTTTCTCTTTTATGGTCTGACAGGCTCGCTCTATTAAGTCCCTTAAAGTGTCCTTTTCTCGTAATTTATTTCCTCTTTTTGTCAGGCCTCATCGCAAATTGTATGTAAATATATTGATTGTTTGGCTTGTGCCGTAATTGTGTATGTAATAATTGATGAATTTTGTCCTTGTATGTACCACATTCCCAATAAAAATATAAATTAAAAAAAAAAGTGACAAGACTTTGCCTCAGACACACATTTTAATTTTATTTCGGCACATTACAGAGGTCTGTAACGGAGGGTGAACAGGCCCTGGTAATTAACCCCTTATACTCAGCAGGCTGCAGCACTAACACTGCTTTGAGAAGGGACGGGGGGCAGGCAAACGCAGACAACCAATAAGTTGTCCGCCTTGATTCAGTAGATCACTTTGCTTGAACCAATGAAAGCGAACATTTATGGATGTGTGGACTTAATCACCTGAGGATTCAAGAACAAAATTAATTGATGTATTTCAGGAGTTTTTGGCAGGTTCAGGTGATATAAAAAGCAGCTTAGGGCCATATGTACAGATTTTAGGGATAGCGATTTCCTAATTGTGATTCTCTGTGAATCACAATTAGGAAATCGCTATCCCAAATGTATGAAATTCTTTCAGTTTTATTCAGCGATTCCTAGGTTGTTGCAAATCTCCCTACCTCATGAATATTCATGAGGTAAGTCGCAGTTTGAGACCCACTGGGAATACCAGCCATCATAGATCACTATGTCTGTGATTGCTTATGAATGAAACAACTTTTTTTTTAAATTAAATGCAGCCCATTTTCTTTAAAGGAACACAGGATGCAGTTTCAAAAAAAAAAAAAACTTGAAGTTTAATTGTTTTTTTTTTTAGATTAGGCAGTGGTTCCTGTTGTTAAAATATATTCTTTTTTTTATTCTAAAAGGGGAAGGGATCCCATTGCGAATGGGTTAACACCTCCTTAAAGGAGTCAGTAAAACTTGAAAATGATGCACCTGTAATTTGGTCGCAAAACATTCATACATACCATTCAGATTCAGTATTTGGGTGGGACGTCCTAAACACGCCGCTTTCAAATACTGAATCGCAAAGACAAATTGAAATTCGGAAATGTGCTACCGAATCACAACTTGTGTTTTGTACATGTGTAAAAGTATGTTTTGTACATGTGTAAAAGTATGTTTTGTACATGTGTAAAAGTATGTTTTGTACATATGTGAAAGTATGTTTTGGGGCCAGAAACGGCTAGACCAAAAAATGGTTTCTACATACGGCCCTTAGCTTCCAGTGAGTTAATCTTCAACAACTGTCAGGCAGCCTGGCCTCAGTCTCACTCACGGATCAGTTGATAAATGCTGATAATTGAGGTCAGTCCGGGATGTTGTTGACTGATGTCAGCTCTGGTTGTTAACTTATTGTGAGTCCTGGATGTTGGTGTCTAATGTCAGTTCTGGGTTTTGGTAACAGATGTCAGTTCGGGTTGTTGGTGCTGGAGGACCCCCCTTCCCCCCACCCCCAGCCCCACCCGAGGCAAAGTTGCATCAATCGTGAAAAATGACGGACCAATTTTATTCTGCACTATGAAACATTACGATCAGTATTGCAGTAGCTTTTTCAAACACCTGCACTACTTAATTTGTGCACAGGGGCAATATTACCATATTTCAGATGTTTGCGTGATTTCATCTTTATAGATAGACTATTTATGTTTTCTTTTGATTCAGGTCTCTGAATAGGCTTTCATTTTACACACCGCAAGAGTCATAACAAAAGATTCCATGAGGAAGAATACGTTAGTGAAATCTTCTACATTACTACTCTTTACACTACTGACCATACCATCAATATCATCCGTGCAAAAATAGATACATTCGAAGAATTGATTGTGTTTTCACTTTCACAGGCAATATCTTTGAAGTGGTTTTAATAGGCCATACTGGGCAACAATTGGTCGCAATCGATTACACTTGGTCACAATGGTTTGTGATTTTTCATTTTTTGTCCCCAAAGGCATATTCCAACATTTGACACTCTTCAAAAAATCTCCATGCATTGTTCTCTGGTACATATTATACAATTCCCACACTAGAGTCCATACACAACTTGCCACATTAATATACTGTTCACCAGTCAGGACGTTTCAATAAGTATTTATTTTACTAGTACGACAACGTGCCAAGGCTAGAGTCTCTTTGGCTTTTTGAATAGCAGCACATTTAAATTACCCTGTTGGCTTTCATTCATTAGCTTGTTGTAGGAATTTAGAGAAGAGCATTTCAGTTAACTGCTTCCACTTTTTTGCTCATCACAATTTTCTTTTTTATATATGTAATCGCCTTGATCTTTTACATGAGCAAACTCACAGGAGGGAGCAGCTCTCTTACTACTGAAACTTATTTTATGTCAATCTGCTGAACGTTGGCAAGGGAATGTTTATAAAACAGTGTGAGTGTGTTGGGGTGGGATGTGTGTTGGGGTGGGATGTGTGTTGGGGGTGGGATGTGTGTGTGTGGGGGGGTGTGATTAGGGGTGAATGAGAGTGCATTGGGACTGGAGTGCGTTGGGGATGCGGGTGCGTTGGGGGAGGCGGGGCGTTGGGGGAATGCAGTGGCGTTGGAGGATTTTGTAATTTAAAAAAAGCCCTTACAAGTTCCACCTTAAACAGGTTTGCAACTAAGCTAGATTTGCGCTCACCCATTAAGTCAGATTACCATTCTCACTTTAGCTTTTCAAAGATATTATTTCTCATGCAAACCGGATATTTTCTCCCTCATACGCCTAGGCCGACTGAGTTACTCATACATTCAAACACTGTTATGACTAGCCGCTTGGTTTTGCAGCCAACTGCTAACTGTTTTTGGGCAATTCCATGCTATCTCATCAGTAAGACTGATTTCACTGCACTTGTAGGGGTTTCAGTTCAGGTTAATGTCCATATGTTGTACTTTCTTTTAGTTTACATGGAATTATGTGAATGAACATCATTCCTGAGCGGAGGCGTGCCTAGCGTGCGTTCGCTCATGGTGAGTCAGGCTAATTTTGTGGTTGAATCCTTTCTGACATTCACTGCACCAGTAGGGTTTTTCCCCTGTGTGAGTTCTCTTATGCTGGGTCAGATGAATTTTCTGACTGAAGCTTTTTTGACATTCTTCACACTGATGGGGCTTTTCTCCTGTGTGGGTTCTCTCATGATGTACGAGATGGATTTTCTGACTGAAGCTTTTTTCACATTCTGTGCACTTATAGGATTTTTCTCCGGTGTGTGTCTTTTCATGCTGAGTTAGACTACATCTCTTAGTAAAATATGTTTGACATTCATTGCACTGATATGGCTTTTCTCCGGTGTGAATTTTTTCATGCTTAGCAAGAGTACTTTTATCGTGAAAGATTTTCTGGCATTCAGTGCACTGATATGGTTTTTGTCCCAAGTGTGATCTTTCATGTAATGTGAGACTGATTTTATGACGGTAGGTTTTACCACATTCAGAACACAAATACCGTTTTTCTCCTGCATGTGCACCTTCATGCTGAATTAAACTCGCTTTTTTGCTGAAACTTTTTGGACATTCAGTGCACTGATATATTTTTTGTCCCAAATGTGTTCTTTCATGTCGTGTCAGATAGTGTTTTTGACTAAATCTTTTCTCACAATCAGAGCACTGATAAGGCTTTTGTTCAGAGTGCGATTTCATATGTCGAGTCAAGTAGGATTGTTCAGTAAAGGTTTTCTCACATTCGGAACATTGATAAGGTATCTCTCCTGTGCACCTCTTTTTCTGTACTGTCCTGTTCAAATTACAAGCTAGGTTTGTCTCTTGTGAAGTGCATGGGTACACTACTTCTGCAATCTGCACAGTCTTATAAATAATGTACACTGTTTTTTGATTCAAATTGTGCTGTTGTTCTGGCTCTTGCTTTACAGTCACAAAACCCTCCATCTTCTCGATCATGTGTGTCCTTGCTCCCCCCAACTTAAGGGTTCATTGACATAAGAAATTAGAGAGAATCCAGAAACTGCATTTACAATCAGTCAGCGACACTGCTCTGTATTGTCGTTACTTCCTGGCCAAATCCAGCTTTTAGAAATTGGTTTCTTTTAAAATCTCTGGAACATCTCTCTCTTTGTAGTCTATTTGCGGCAAATGACAGAATCCTTAGGTTTTGTTCCTGTCCACACTTGAAGCCACCTGCAGTATATAAAAAAAAAAAGAATTAAAGTGAAATATCTTTCAAGGTGAAAACTAATTTTAACGAAGTTATTTAACAGTGAATGGCAGCATTCTGGAAGTAATGCATGTACTTTTCTGATGGGATAGAGTTGGTAGTGCTTTGAGGCAAGGATAAATGAAACCAACATAAAATAAAGCAGATTGATATGTTAACAATAACTGTGCACTCACTCATATCAGTAACATAAAATGATAAATCTATTTACATTTTGTATAGACCGTAAAATAATTCAAATCAAATTGTTTTGCCATGTCGAATGATATCAAAATTAATAAACTAAATTTAAAACTTGCATAATCTTGTAAAAGGCAGACACAGGAAGATGGCTGAATGAAAGCCTTGAACGATTGCGCTGCCGGGCACCCAGCCTAATCCTACAGAATCCAGTACTCTCCAAAGGAGTTAGAGGTCAGACCCCTAGAGGAGGTCCCACGCATAGAGCCCTCCAGGTGGTAGAGGGGGCTCGGACTGACTTCCTACCATGATGGAGCGCACAGATGCCAAGGTGAGTGCCATACAGTGGCAGCCCAACAATTGCAAATTGAGATTGGCGGACCAAGGGGGCCACAGACTCCACTTCCGAAGCCCCACGAAACCATGATGGGAAGCGCATAGACGCCTGCAGAGGCTTGGCTGAGATGTACTGGCACAGCCGGGCACACTGAGGCGCTGGGGCATGCAATGCTGGTTGGAGCCTAGAAGCCTGGAGGATGGTTGCCACAATGACAGCGGTTAGATAATGGAGATGAGGTCAGCACAGTCCCCAGGCGGTAACTGTCCCTGCCCTTCCTGCGTTACGGACTGCTGATGAAAAGAGCGTATACATTTGCAGGATGCCTGCCTGAGAAGGCATAGAGGGCCGGGCCTGTGAAGTGCATACAAGTTGACATACAGGTGCCACCTGTGCAACCCCATCTCCCTCCCCATTGACGTGATCATATAGTTGGGACTGCGACCTAGTAACCCTGAGCTTCCAACTGATAAGAGTTTGCTGAGAAGGGATCTTCCAGCTACTAACCTTTGAGACGTGGGCGGTGGTGGATGAGAGGGAGGCTTGAGGGCTAGGTCCTTGCTCATGCCTTGGGGGACATTGTCTGGTTCTCCTTCATGTTCTTGTTCTGGAGGTAATAAGTGTCCGACAGACCTGAAGAAGACAGTCTGACCTGCATTGGGCTGGGCCGCTGTTTTGAGAGGGTACCCAGCGGATAGAAGAGCACCTGCTGAGACATATAATTTGAAGGAGCGGGATGGGCCCCTGTGGCAAAAACGATTCTGTGTAGTTATGGGCCGAGATAGATCTTCTAGAACAGGCCAACAACCAGAAATGTACAGATATACAGAGGTGGGAGGAGGACCTGCATGGAACTCGCAGAGCAGACAAGGCCTATTTCCACGGGCGGATGAAATGTCCACTCCCCAGATACTGATGGCTATTACCCAACTGAAACAGATGCTAGAAGAATAAATGGATTCCATATTCATTGATAGTAATATTTGGATCGCCATAAGGTGAGGGAGCGACTGCTGCAGACAGAACTAAATGTGGTTGAGCTCACTGCAAAACTGGCTCCTAATCCTCATCCAGGTTAAACTTCCATCATTAGCAATTTAGGGGTCCTGAGTTCCAATCGTTACCCTTCTTCCTCCCCATCCTCGCCCAAGGTGGAACCCAACCCATCCACCAGACCCCCTAACCATTGGGTCTTTACTGCCCCTCAACACAAGAAGCCCATCGAGGACCACCCTTTCACCTATGGAGGGAACTGGCCTTCTCCTGCTACTCACATATCCTCACCCTATGCTCACCCCCATAACAATAAATAACAGCACTCTAGATAACTAAGCCTACTAAACTCCCCTCCTCTCATCACTCCTACCTCAAGGAGCACCCCACTCACCCACTGTGCTTCCCAACACCTGGCACTCAACTGTCCTATAGCACAAAAGACACACGGAGGAAAACTGTAGAACACCACTTCCCTCTACTCTTCATACCCCCTCCATGTCACCAACCACCAGCCCCCAACCTCCAGAAAACCTCCACTTATACTTTCATCCAGGACTACGTGGAACCTACATTACCTACCACTGTTCCTTTTGCGAGGAGACATCACTCCCTTCCTATCACCAGACCAACTAACCACTCCTTATACCCCACACCCCCCCTTGAGGTTGAACTGAAAGACATCAAGCAGGGTCTTCTGAACCTACTACACTTTTCTTCAATGATGGAGGAGCGCTGGAACCTCTACATGTCCTTCAAGAATAATCAATCATGCCTCCCCGATACGGCTAAACTCTGCCAAAGTCAAGACTCATCTTGGAAAACGAGACAAATTTTACCTGGAAATCTAGGCCTCGTTAACCATCACACCAGGCCATATAGGATCACTGACCCTATGTCTGATGAGGACATTCGCTCCTTTCTACTTCATTACAATACCGCCCATAATAAACCTTCTCTCCCACCATCCAAGATCCAGACTATTTCCTCCAACTCATTTAGAGAATCCAGTGTCAATCTCAGAACATTGTGGTTGGAGTCTCCTAAATATCTGATAGGGAGACTCCAGAGAATACAGTTGATGGCGGCCAAGTTCACACTAATGAGACCACGCCAGTCTTCGTAATCTCAGGCCTTGGCCGAGCTCCACTGGATCTCAGTTATGCAGAGGGTACAGTTCAAGTCAATGTGCACAGTCTCTAAGGCTCTGTATGGCATTGGGTCTAAGCCATTACAGAGCAGGTTTGAATGGTATTTCCCCCCACGTAACCTTCGCTCCTCCTCAGCTAAACTGGTGAGAGTATCCAGGTTTAGAAGAGTTAGAGATGGAGGAAGAGCTTTTAGTATTGCAGCAGCTTCGGCTTGGAACAAACTCCCAGCCGAACTTAGACAGATAGGTAATCTGCTGCCGTTCAGAAAGAAGTTAAAGACCTGGCTATTTCCTAGGGCATAGGTATGTGGTCGTGACTTTCTTATCCTTTTTGAACCTGTACTCGCCATTAAACTCAAGGTTAATTGATCTCACGTGTTCAAGCGCCAGGATACCGTAGGGTCACAGTGCGCTCTATAAATGCAGAATACAATACATTCAATACTTTAAGCCTTGATAATTTACCACCAGTCTCCACATCTCCCCAAGAAGCTGTGGTTACCAAATCCCACCTCAAGTCAATGCTTTTGAATTGCAGGTCAGCGGTTAGGCATGCTGCGAATATAGCCGACCTCTTATTTTTGCAAGATCTGGAACTCCTGATCCTACCACAAACTTGGCTTAATGTTTCCTCCTCACCAATTTTGGACATTCTAGTTCCCCCTGAATATAACCTAATCACATTGGACATACCTCACAAAGTTGGGGAGGCGTAGCTTGCATCTCTCGCTCAAGTCTCACTGGTTGCTTGTCTCTATTTGCGTTTTCTCTCGTTTCTTCTTTTGCCTTCCTCTCTCTATCACGAGTCCGAAGCTGCTGGCTTCTGCTCTCCCTTTTGGGGCGCGTGGATGCATGATAATGCAGAGATGACTGCAACTGCTGACAAGACACGCACGCTAAAAGCTGTAACCTGGAATGTGATGGGCCTGAACTGCGGTAGAAAGATGCGGTTAGTGGCAGCGTTTCTTAATTGATATGGAGCAGACTCTGCTTTTTACAACAGCTGAATCTGATAGGAGCCTCATGTTCGCGCCTGCGAGCGGGAAGGATGGGTGAAACGTTCGTAGCGGGATACTTCAACTACGCCAGGGGCACAGCCATCGTTCTCAGAAAGGGCTTCCCTTGGCATACGCGCACTGCAATATGCGATCCACAGGGTCGGTATGTGATAGTGGAGGGGGTTCTTGTAGGTCGCCCAGTGAGACTCATATCAATATACGGCCCAAACACCGAGGAGCCCCAGTTTTTTAGCGAGATGCGGCGGTTGGCGGACTCCCTAGGCCCCGGGTCAGTGCTACGGGGAGGTAATTTTAACGTGGTTCTCAACTCCAATTAGGACAGGTCAAATGGTTCTCACCGGCCTCACGCCTGAGCTGCGGCGCAACTGCAGGCCCTTATGGAAGACCAGAATCTGATAGATGTCTGGCGCTGCCAACACCAATCCAGCCGAGAGGGGAGTTGCATTTCCCCTGCGGGCCCCTCGTGGTCTAAAATTGACTACCAACTTATATTCTATGACGTGGACACTTGGGTTAGACACTGTGCCCATCTTGCCTGAACCCTATCGGATAACGCTCCAGTACTATTAGAATTTATTTTAACTGATGCGCCGAATAGAGCCTTCAGCTGGAGACTTCCAGCTGGTGCCCTCTGGGACCAGGTGTTGCGAGAGGAGATTGGATCAGCCATACTTTGACACCAAAGTCAGCTCTGCGGACACCCCGTCCACTCTAAGGGAGGCGTTTACGGCAGTCATTAGGGGCAAGTGTATTGCTAAACAAATTGGTGTTCTACGTTCACTGAGGAATGATCTGCAGTGGCTAGAGAAAGATTTACTTGCTTGAATAAGAATTCTTCAAGTCCAATCAGCTCACAACCCTTAGGCAGATCAAGGCTAAGATAGCGGAATTTGAGGATGCTAAACACAGAGAAACGCATTTCCTAGATCGGGAGGAGCGCGCTCGCCAATACGGGGAGAGTGACCATTTCGGCAAAACCCTTGCGCGTCTTCTTAAAAAGCCTTGAGCAAATGCCCGCCAAGCTCTACATAAATCTTATACCTTCCATAATCCCACTCTGGTCCAAGATTGTCCATTAATCTCTCCTTCAAAGCAGGATTCCAGATTGCCTCAAGACTGTTCAAGTCACCCCCATACCTAAAAAGCCAAATGCAGACTTAAATGATCCCAACAACTGTAGGCCCATTTCCAATATCATGACCCTAGCCAAACTACTTGAGAAATACGTTCACACACAACTGTGTAATCACATTGATCAGTTTCAACTCCTTGATCAATTCCAATCAGGTTTCCAAGCGGGTCACAGTACCGAATCTGCCCCGACACACATTACTGATGACACTCAGATTTCTTGACCGAAATGAAAGCTGCCTACATTTTTCTCCTGCATCTCTCCTCAGTGTTTGACACCGTCAAACATGATAACTTGATTTATTTATTTATTTATTTATTTTTAATATTTATAAAGCGCATCAGTTACCCTTAGGCGTCTTGGCGCTAGTAAAACCAGTTATTTGTAACGGTTAGCATGAGGAACGAATAATCATTGAGTGAACAGCCAAGTTTTTACAAGCTTACGGAAATGAAGGAGAGAGGAACTCGCCCTGATATTTAGGGGAAGAGAGTTCCAAAGCTTTGGGGCCACCACCAAAAAGCGTCGATCGCCCCAGGAAACCGTTTTTGTGCGAGGAATGACCAGTTGGTTGAGGGTAGCTGAGCGTAGGGCTCTGCTAGGTTTGTATCGTTGTAGCTGTTCTTTCAGAAAGTGGGGTCCTTGGTTGTTAAGCGCCTTAAACACGATACAAAGGGACTTGAAATGGATTCTATTTCGAATGGTGAGCCAGTGGAAGTCCTTTATACTGCTAGATATCGATTCATATTTTGTTTTACCAGAAAGCAAACGTGCTGCTGCGTTCTGGATAGTCTGCAGTTTAGTAATTACTCTGGATTGGGCATTAAGGAAGAGGCCGTTACAATAGTCCAGAGCAGAAAGGACAAGCGAGGTGACCAATGTTTTAATAGCTGAGTCAGGAAGAAAAGGACGTATTTTCCTTATCATCATCAGTTTTAGGTGTGCTGTGGACGCTGTTCTGTTGGCATGGTCCATGAAATTTAGACCCTCATCGAAGATGATTCCGAGGTTCCTGACTTTAGTGGTTGGGATAGGAGGGTTACCGAAGGCCTCTGGCCACCAACTTGATGGCCACGCTGGAAGAAGAGGTCCAAATATGAGAACCTCAGTTTTTTCAGAGTTTAATTTGAGGGAGTTGGTAGCCATCCATTCTCCTATGTCTACAAGTCCTTTCTTGAATTTTTCTGCCACTAGGTCTCCGTCCCCCTTGATAGCCAACACTAGTTGACTAGTAGGCTGATTGATCTTCTCGAAAAAAACAGGGGCTTATCAGGCACAGTTTTAAATTGGTTTGCCTCATTCCTTACACAATAGCTCACAGAGAACCAAAGTCAATCATTCCTTTTCTAACAACACCCCGATCTCAACTGGGGTCCCTCAAGGATCTGCATTATCACGCACGCTCTTCAACTTGTACATGGAACCACTTACAGAAATTCTGAACCACTCGAACATATCTTATCACATGACGCAGATGACACTCAAATATACCTAAAAGTCTCTTCACCTGACAATATCAAAACTCTTAACTCCTTGTGTCCTTGTGAAAACTCAACATTGGCTACCTCACAATCACCTTATGCTGAATACCCTCAAGACAGAATTCCTACTTATTGCCCCCCACAATCATACAACCCCCATTCAAGACTGGCTCAAACAACCAACGGCCCTCAAATGATTCCACATGTGGTGGATTCCACCAGATCTTTAGGCATAACGCTGGACAAACACCTCCATCGAAATAATACACCCCAGCTACTCTTTCATTCCTACTGAAGTTACATTTCTCTTTTGTTAATGTAACACCATGTTCTTCAAGAACGAAGAATATATATTTTTTACTCTATTATATTCCAGGACAAAATCTGTATAGAACTCATGGCGGGTCAAATCGAAGGCCTGTTGCACAGAGAGAAGATTGAAGATGCCAGCACCCGATCCATCGAAGTTCCAAAGATGAGATAAAAAAAATATATAGGGTGAATGAGGAAGTGCCAAAACTGGGGCCGGTTGGCCCCAGAAACGTTAACCTCACTGGTTAGGGGCTGCCCAGCTGTCAATCCGAACCGCTAGCATGCGACAGGCATAAATGTGACACCTCCAGGCACATACGACAGAACACTCCTGACCTGATGAAGATCAGAAAATGACTGAACCTGCTGTTTGGCAACCTGGGAGGAACCCCTAGACACTGGACCGGCTTTCTTTTAAATCCAGGAAAAAGAAGTGGATTCCAAGGGTCAGTTGGATGACCACATGTTCAAGCTATAGGTATACAATAAGCCTTTCCTCCAACTCCTGTGGTGACCAGTGCCAACTGGACCCTCTGCCAAACACTCTGAGTGTCTAGGTGCCACCCCGGAGGGGCTTAACTTTTTACTTCTGCGGTGGGTTGGGAATTAAAGTGATAAATCAGTAGGTGAAATCTTTGACCAGGATGAACCTGGTTGGTGTATTTCATCTGTGCTCCGTCACAGTCAGCCTCTAATTACACCTAGGTGCTGCCCACCACGCCCATTGGCACTTTGTTTCTCACATAAAACTTAAAAAATTCCTCTTTCACCGGTGCCCTTAAAGGATTGTTTTTATTTTGCTTTATAATTGTACACTCGTTTTCCAATTTGGCTTGATATTTCTACGGTTTTGAATTTCAGAGTTATTACTGTTTCACTGCTGCATAAATACTTTACGTATCCCCTTAGGTGAGCCTGTCTGCTCTGTGCCAAAGGGATCATGGGGACGAGCTCAGGGACGCTGAGGGTCAGTGCTGCATAAATACCTTGCGTATTCCCCTTAGGTGAGCCTATCTGCTCCGTGCCAAAGGGATCATGGGGACGAGCTCAGTGACGCTGAGGGTCAGTGCTGCATAAATACCTCAGGTATTCCCCTTAGGTGAGCCTGTCTGCTCTGTGCCAAAGGGACCACAGGGACGAGCTCAGGGACGCTGAGGGTCAGTGCTGCATAAATACCTTACGTCTTCCCCTTAGGTGAGCCTGTCTGCTCTGTGCCAAAGGGATCATGGGGACGAGCTCAGTGACGCTGAGGGTCAGTGCTGCATAAATACCTCAGGTATTCCCCTTAGGTGAGCCTGTCTGCTCTGTGCCAAAGGGACCACAGGGACGAGCTCAGGGACGCTGAGGGTCAGTGCTGCATAAATACCTTACGTCTTCCCCTTAGGTGAGCCTCTCTGCTCTGTGCCAAAGGGATCATGGGGACGAGCTCAGTGACGCTGAGGGTCAGTGCTGCATAAATACCTCAGGTATTCCCCTTAGGTGAGCCTGTCTGCTCTGTGCCAAAGGGACCACAGGGACGAGCTCAGGGACGCTGAGGGTCAGTGCTGCATAAATACCTTACGTCTTCCCCTTAGGTGAGCCTGTCTGCTCTGTGCCAAAGGGACCATGGGGACGAGCTCAGGGACGCTGAGGGTCAGTGCTGCATAAATACCTTGCGTATTCCCCTTAGGTGAGCCTGTCTGCTCTGTGCCAATGGGACCACGGGGACGAGCTCAGGGACGCTGAGGGTCAGTGCTGCATAAATACCTTGTGTATTCCCCTTAGGTGAGCCTGTCTGCTCTGTGCCAAAGGGATCACGGGGACGAGCTCAGGGACGCTGAAGGTCAGTGCTGCATAAATACCTTGCGTCTTCCCCTTAGGTGAGCCTGTCTGCTCTGTGCCAAAGGGATCACGGGGACGAGCTCAGGGACGCTGAGGGTCAGTGCTGCATAAATACCTTGCGTCTTCCCCTTAGGTGAGCCTGTCTGCTCTGTGCCAAAGGGACCATGGGGACGAGCTCAGGGACGATGAGGGTTAACCCTGGAAAGGGTTGTGATTATTCCCTGAAGTGGGAAGTCAACCTTCCACCCCAAATAACAATCCAATTTCTTACAAATAATGACGGATAAGTGGTGGTAAAATCTTAAGCTTTGCAATGCTTGTTTACCATGTTACCACTAGCCATTTGAACTACTCGCAGTTTTCTCATATATGGATGCCCTACTTGCGCAACAGTCTAGGTTCCATTGTAACTCTTTAACAGTGCATCTGAGCACCATTCTAGTACTTTAAATGAATATTAAAAAACAAACATTCCAGTTACCGAACAGCAAAGTGATTGGATTTGATGCACCTAGATTGCTCATCACACAGAAACCAAATTTAAATGTAACTACTGCAGCACTGAACCGACTTGGGCACCCGTCATGAGGACTGCCGTCCAAACAGAAGGCTAGAACAGATTGGGACTGATCACCCCCACAAGGTGTCTGTTTTCCCCCAGATTACAGTAGAAAGGGCTGAGCTATACAAGTCTACAGAAGATCCAAACTTGATCTTGAAGTTTTAATATTAAACGACTAAGTTTTGTGAGTCTCCAGTTTCTGAAGCAAAGCTTATGATTTGTATTTGGGTCATGCGTACGTAAGACCAATTACGTTTACATCCATGTGCGCGTTCCCCTGACATACAACGGCAAACACTGGAGACCTAGGGAAGCTTACAGTGCTAGGAATGTTTCCCTTTACCCAGAAAACATTCTACTAACAAGGATGTTGACAGCCTCACTGCCATTTAATGTAAGCACAGTGCTCCTTCCGCTCATTCCAAAGGCATCCTGCACAAGATCTGAAGACATTTCTTGTGCTAAAGATAGTATTACTGTTTGCCATAAGAATCAAGGCTTGCAGGCAGGGGGTGTAAGCTGCAGATCCCAAATTATTATGATGAATTGTAAAAATGAGTAAAGTGGCGAGCTTAAGAGCAGTGTCAGCAAACATGGACAGTTGAGTGGCCTCTAACCATCAGGCGAGCTCAACATAGATGAGTGATCTTTAACTAGACATTGACCAGAAGCGGTCAATTGGGGGGTGAATGTAACAACTTTGGAAGAAATGACAGTAGTCAAGAAACAGAAAAAGGTTTCGGAGGAATGCATATGCCTCACTTTGCATGTTAAGATGTCCACCTTGCTGTGTGTAGGTGTGGGTACTGGTATTTTTATGTTGCTACCCTAGCCAAAGAGACACAGAGCACAATACAACCATGCAAGTGTTTCCAGACAGAACAATATTGTGCCCATCAAATGAGGATTTACACATTTGAACTCCACAGCTGTAATACATTTCTTGAATTAACATTTAGGCAAAGGAAGATTAAGAGATCTTAAGATTTTCAGGAAAGCGCTGAAGCTGGAACCAGCACCCAGATCCCCAGGTTCCACAATAGCCAGCTGAGACACCAGCACATATTTACTCCCAAGATCTTCTTTTAAGGTATGCTGCCTCCGTGCTGAGTGGGAATGAGCTAGATGCATTCAATACGATTGGCATAAAACTGTGAAGCGCAGACTAGGATCTGGCAACTTCCACTCCCAGTGAGAAGAGCCATCTTCAGTAGCAGATAAGGTCATGTCCCTCATCACCCAACTAAAACGTAAATGTTATGCATATGTAGCTCCTCATGCTTGCTCAAAGCGCTTAACCCTGCAAGCGTGGCACTTGGCAGAGTTGTGCTTTCATCTCAGTGCAACATGTGTCAAGTCCATGTTAGTGTTTGCAACCTTTTAATGTGGCCCAGTCAGGGTGAGCCGGGCCCGGAAAACTGGTGACTTGGCTCTGGGTCCAGCTCAGCTCTTTCTGATGGTTGCCACAGTGGAGACTGCTACGCACAGGGGTAACTACGAGTTATCCTCCCCGATTGATGAGGACACACTCCCAGAATCACAATTTTTGACCTATGGGACACTGACAAGCTCCCTACAGACACGGTGGAAGGGCAGCCACATTGAATCCAAAACACATGACGTCTTACAGGTTGTACTTACCTTTGGCAGTGGGTGCAAGCTCATTTCTCGGCTATACAAAGCTGTAAGCATTGACCGCAACCCCACTTACGAAATTAAGGCCATACTGGGAGGGAGCAATAGGACAAAAACAGAGACAACGAGTGGGGTTATATAGGGGCATACCCATGTGAGGTCTCCAGTCACACTAGATTCTACTAGAAGCGATTTAACTATCGGCACACCATGTACTTACACCCAAAGACTGAACATTATTTGTTGACAACAGACAAAAAATGCCCCAGTTTCCACAGAACAGTTGCAGACTTTAAACATGTGATATGGGCTTGCCCATCCATTGGCGAGAGGTCACAGCAGACTTGGGGAGTGGGCAACCGGGAGAAAGCACAAGTGTTAACCATGGAGACATGTCTACTTGGCCTGTATCCTCACTCGCAGCCCCAGAAAGTGCAGTCTAGATTTATGGACTTAGGTTAGATCACGGCCCGCCAAGCAATAGCGATGTGCTGGAGATCACTTGAGGGGTATCCCCACAGCCACTGGAGGAAGTTCATAGAAGGGCAAGAGCGGAGGGCACGGCCCTCCAAACCAAAGAACGCTGAGGGCTCCATAAGCACTCTACAGCGCACCTCTGAAATGAACTGACAGAATCATTCAAAGAACCCGCAACATAACCCCAGAGCAAAGTCACAGATGAGAACAGTATATACAGAGGCCACCACAAATGACACAGGTCAATGCCATGACCCAGAACTGGACTATGAATGGTAGACCGGGTAGGCAGCTGCTACCAGCGACCATAGTGCATTTATACATTTAGAAATTAGATAGTAAACCCTGCGTAAGCAGAAACGGGGTTGCCATGGAATCATGCGCTAAAACCGCTGAAGTCTTATATAATGAACAAAAACCGGCACCCCACACTCACCAAATTCTGTCCACCAGCCGTCCTGCAAACCAATCAAATTTCCTTTTAAGTCTTGAAATGTGGCAGAAGAGATGAAGATCACAGAAAACATTGGTAAAGATGGACAAGTGATCATGTTTAATAAGAAAGCTGTTAGTAAAGTCTCCAAAACATTCTGAAGGTATGGGGCACCCGGGCCGATTGGACTGTCTGGGTCCGTGTTTAAAAAAGATACTGACAAGGAGACCAACTACCTCAGTCACCAATATTATTACTGCTCCGAGTCAGCTCAAATTCCACACTCATGGAGAGGATCCATATTACACCCAATCAACAAAAAGCATTGGCACAGCCAATAGGTCTCACCTTTGGGACCTTGTAAGTGTTTAGTTATCCAGCACAATATCCTTGGTGCAACAACATCAACTGTTGAATAGCTAAACACTTATAAGGTCCCAAAGGCGAGACCTATTGGCTAAGAAGGAGCCTGGGAGTCCACAAAGCATACTTAGGCAGTCTGTGACTGCCTGCATAGAATGTGAAATAATATAAATAGATTAATAAAGAGCATACAAATAAAGGAGCAACATTTTACATTTGAAAATGTTCTATAAATGAGAAGGAATTTCAAATTTAAGGCTAAAAATTAAGTTAGTGTCCTCCAGATTAATTTGTTAGAGCAGTGCAAGTGCATCAAACAGAATGGAGTATGTATGGTTGTGGCCTCAATTGAACTTAGAAAGGCTGCAGCCTTCCCATTAAAATGTTGAGATTTATTGGTGAAATAAATAAAATATTTTATAACTTATGTGCTTGAGTGTTTGTTTCTGTATTTGTGTATTGTTTTGTAGTTCGAATTATCGAAAATGCTTCAGTCAGTCACCTGCTTTCAATAATGACTTGGTGGGCACCCCCAGAATCCGGTGATGATTAATTGAGGGTCCACAGAAGTCAAAAGGTTAAGAATTATTGGCATAGAGTGTGTTGGCTTTGAGCAAAGTGGTGTAGACCGAATTGGCAGAGGGTGCAGTCGCATAGAATGCTTGGATGTAGATTATAATGGAGTGGCACAAGGTTGATTCAGAGGCGTTGAGTGGAATAAAATGGCATAGAGTGCAGTGGCGTAGAATAGATTGTTTCAGAGTAGAGTGCAGTGTTGTAGAGAGCAGTTGAGTACTTTTGGCGTACAGTGCATCGCTGTAGAGTGGTGTAAAGTGGGATGCAGTGGCGGAGAGTGCAGTGTTGCAGAGGACAGTGGCGTAGACTGAAGTGACATAGTGAGGAGTGATGCTGGGTAGAGTGCAGTAGCATAGAGTGTAGGGGCCTAGAGTGGTCCACAGAGTGCAGTGGTGTAGAGTGGCAGAGTGCTGTGTTACAGAGTAGACTGTTGTAGAGTCCAGTGGTGTAGAGTGGTACAGACTAGAGTGGCATAGAGCACAGCGACGCAGAGTAGAATAGAGTGGCTTGGTGTACAATGGCATATAGTGCAGTGGCGTAAAGTGTTGCTGAGTATAGTGGCACGGAGTGCAGTGGTGCAGAGTGGAGTGGCGCAGAGTGCAGTGGTGCAGAGTGGAGTGGCGCAGAGTGGAGTGGCGTGGAGTGGCGTGGAGTGGCGTGGAGTGGAGTGGCGTGGAGTGGCGCAGAGTGGAGTGGCGCAGAGTGGAGTGGCGCAGAGTGGAGTGGCGCAGAGTGGAGTAGTGCACGGGAGAGTACAGTGGCGTAGAGTGGCGCAGAGTAGATTAGAGTGGCGCAGGGTGGCTAGGCAGAGTGCACTGGCGTGAAGTGGTACAAAGTACAATGCAGTATGGTGTGAGTGGCATCGTGTGGAGTGGTGGTGCAGAGCTAGTGAAGTGGCGTGGGTGACTAATTCAGTAAGTAAGGCTTGGGCAAGGGAAGGGACAAATTTGTGCTGAACTGACAAAAACACACAGAGTCAACAAATAAAAAGCAGGCACATGCGAGTTATAAACCACAAAGCCAGTAGTAAGCAATGGACGGAATGCATTCCCAGGGAAGCTTTCCGAATGTTCCCTAGATGTCGTTAACAAACAAGACAGCTGCGCTGTCTGGTAGGGTATGACCTAATAAAGTGTGCTAGTTTCTGCCACCTGCAGCCGCCAGCACAGATTAAATAAACACTAAAGAGAGGTTAATTTTTGGTTGAGACGTGAAATGCAGACGCTGCCATGAGAGCAAAATATTCTGAGTATTTGCGAGTGTTGTGCTCTTAGGTCAAAAGTCAGCCTCTTCAGTGAGAACATGCACGTTCACAACTACGACTCTGTGCGATTCTGGCCTACAATCCGTCATCGGCGTGCCGGGGGTGTGTGCCTTTTGTCATGCGCGGTGTGTCTCTTCACTTCTCCAGTCTCACGAGGCGGTGGGCGGGTCCGGCACTTGTGGCTGTTTACATATTATGCAACCAGTGTTTCAAAGTACAGATATCTATCTTCTGCCGCCGCGGAAAACGCGTTATCTGGGCACCCGCCGAGCTCTGCCTTAGTGTGCGTATATAAGGCCGGTGCAGAAAGTGAGCGCGTGTTTTCTGCACGTGCTACAGCGAAGCTCTGTAAAAGAGGGACGACTGACTGATCGATAGAACAGTATGTACCCATTTCTCCTTGATAGGAACCCAGAAGTTTATTTGCGTATAATATACATGTGCATTTTAAGCATCTAGTTGCTCAAGACATGAGTGTTACTTTGGTTTTGTAAGATGGGAGAAAAGCGTTTAAATCAAAATTAATAGATGGTGTTATTGTTTTCAGGAAAGTCATATCCAGTCCCGGATTTTTTTGTTTAAACAACCAAATGCATTCTGTGGGTTGTAGTTTTGTTAACCTCAATTGGACTAAATTGCTAGATTGCAGTGGTTTGCAGCAGGAAAACTGGTCTCCAAATGTGTTTATGGGGAGAATCCCGGAATTCATAACAAAGTTAAACTTCCGTAAAAGATGATGTTTGATCAGCGAATATTTTAATTTGCCCTTGAGCCACTAAGGGATTTCAGCTGACTGTAGAGCGCACAGCGCCTTTCCACCTTCCAGTATATGGGCCTCAAAATCTCGGAATGCGTTGTTCTGTTGGACTGATCTCAACCAATATTTGGTGTCTGTTGACAGTGCTAGGTTTGCTCAGGAGCACCTCCGCATCTCCATGCCAAGGCGGTAGTTGTGTACCTTTGTTGGAGGGGCTGGTCTGTACTCCTGAAGTCTGACTGGTGAGCGACCGAAAGAAAATACTACATTTGTTTGCAACGGCTTGGCTTTCATGTTAATCTGTAGAGGGTACGGCCTCTCGCAGCCCTGACTGGCTTTAGTGTGTGCACTGGTGTGGATCTGGTGGGGATGCGCAGCTCCTTTGACTGTTTTTGAAGCACTAGTTCACAAGTGGGACTGTCGAACCTAATGTTTAGCATGTTACGCAGTTGGTGTGGCTGAAGGACGAGATGCCTCGAGAAGACCTGGACTTATGGAGGCTAAGAAGGGACGCAAGAGACTGCATGTTTGACAGTCCGTCAGTAAGAAAACACAGTCACAGCTAATGGCCCAAAAATCATACTTATGTTTTCGCTTTTAATCTTGTATCCTGCGATTTTTTGTCTACTAGAATGTTGATACTCTTCAAGAAACTAAGAATACATATCGCTTGGACACTTTTCAAATGACTAAATACAGATATAAACAAGCATTGGCCGCACGGCTGTGACAGCGACGTGGCCGCGAAAGTGAAAGCGATCGCGCCGAGATGCAGCAGCTGTTTTCAAGCACACTCATGCTTGTGGCACCATTCGCCTTGTAGGAGCGAGCAACAGCCAATTAGCATGCGCGCCGCTGCTCGCTCCCGCAATGGAGATGCCGCCACAAGCACAAGTATGTGCTTCCAAAAACAGCAGAACGATGGCTAAAGGTCCTCCTATGCAGCGCATGCGCGGGGCGTAGGCGAGACCTAAAAAGGGATCCACCATTTATCCATCGAACTATCGATTAATTGCACTGTGAGATCTAGAAGCAAAATCGTAGGCAAAAATTTTACTGCAAGAATTTGAGGGTCTGTAGAGGAAAATATAATTCTGTAATACCGAATCGATTTTAGGCATTCTTCCCTATAGAAGGCAATTATTTCTCTCTATTCTAACACGGGTCCACATTAAGCTTGACAACGTAAAATAGAGTAACATTTAAAATACAGATAAATCGAGGCCTAAAACAGGAGTGTGTGTTAGCACAGATTATGTTTAATTTATATACAGCAGACCTGTGCCGAGTCATGTCAAAAGATGAAACAATACGAGTGCCGTATCGCTCGTGCCGCTCGCTACAGAGGTTTACATCGTGTCCAGGTCTCTGCCAGATCACCGCTACAGGAGTAGCCCTTGTTAAAAACTGCTTACAGTGCCCGAGGAGGAAGGAGTTTCACCAGCGCGGCCGCAGAGGAGGCGAGAGGCGCGGCCCCGGGACTGCGAGGTACAGCGTAATCACCACCAGCTGTTTCCTCTTCCCGTGCGGGCCGCGCCCCCTCCCAGTGCCCCGCCCCCTTTGAAGTGCTCTTAACCTCTCGCGGCCCCCGCTTCGCGGGCGCCGCTCGCTACAGAGGTTTACATCGTGTCCAGGTCTCTGCCAGATCACCGCTACAGGAGTAGCCCTTGTTAAAAACTGCTTACAGTGCCCGAGGAGGAAGGAGTTTCACCAGCGCGGCCGCAGAGGAGGCGAGAGGCGCGGCCCCGGGACTGCGAGGTACAGCGTAATCACCACCAGCTGTTTCCTCTTCCCGTGCGGGCCGCGCCCCCTCCCAGTGACACGCCCTATTTCACCTCTTACTGCTTTTAAGCAAGGTCGCCAACGCGCATCGCGGGACCGTTTAAGCCCGTTCAAGACCGGGCAGGACTGGACTGGGCCATCCTATTTCAGTTTTGTTTTTACATTCTGTCACTGATTATACCTTTATCCAGGTCCCGATAATCTTGCTATTAGTTGTATTAGACTCACTGTACTTTTGCACCTGATACGATTTCTATTGTACCATGCCTCCGAGAACTACTAGAAACACCGTTAAGAAGCAGGCTTAAACTGCTGCCGAGGTTATTGGCCCTATAGATCAGTTCATAACTAAAGCAAACGACGCCATCGAGCAGGGTATCATCCTACTGGAACGGAGGGTCTCTCAGGACCTAATGATTGCCAGACGCTCTTCAATGGGCTTACTGGCCACTGCAAAAACCCCCCAGCGACCTGTTGAATTACCCCTTCCTGTGACAGCATATGCAGAGGTTCACACTGTCCCTCGTACAGTGGACTTATCAGCGTCCCTAGATCTTTCCGAATCCAATCTTTCTCTTGAAAAATCTCCAGCTATTTTTGTTACCCAAACAGATGATACCCCCTCCTTCTCTATAGATAGGGGTGTACGAGAAGGAGCAATCCCCAAAAAATCTAAGAAGAAGGCAACTACTAAGTCTCACCATACTATCACTCCTCCCCCTGCAACTATCCCTGCTACTCCCTCCGTTCTTCATCCTTCCCTACAAACCCTTAACCCCACAACCCCCTACCAACTTCCTCCCCTATCAAGTGTACAATCATTGGACCCTATCTTGGTTAACTTGAATATTAGTTGTACCAGCTCCAGTAGCTATGACAGCGAAGGTGACATGGAAAACGGGAACCTTACAACTAACACATGCAGAAATGACAGCCTACTGCTTAGCAGAATTGGAGATTTATTTAAATCTTATTTAGAACCAATAGAAAAGGCTCTGCATACGGTTCAGTCCCAATTAACTCAACTGTCTTTAGGCCTAAATCCAAGTAAGGGAAATAAGAAGGATTCCAACTTGGCGCAAGGTAGACTTAGAACTCATACAACAAACACACCAAAGCCTGCAACTTCTGCGCAGAATCCCAATATCAATAAACAAAAAGCCCCAGAGAAGCCTAATCAAAAACAACCACCAGCACCTACAACCAAGCCGCAACCACTCCTCAAATCCTCTAATCCTTTACCGCCTCACCCCGTAACTAACCCTAAGCCAACACCACCTACCCAACCAAACCCTCTTTCTTCCATTCCCATCCCCGTTGTTCCTACCCCTGCTCCCACCCATCCTAATAACTCTACTGGTTTTAACACCATTCCGAAAACCCGAAAGAGAAGTAGGCCCCCTATTCACCTCCCACCCGAGGCATCCCCTTATGTAGTTATATTGACAGGTGTCCCGGAACTCTCCCCTAACCAGGACGAACCGGTCTGGTCACTAAAAAATAAAGTAATATACTGGTTGTCCAACAACAGACCTCTTCCAACCTTCATGGACAACAGTCACTACTGTGCGCAGAGTGCCCTGGTTAGGAAACGAACCGAAAAACATCTTGGGCGACTGCGTCATAGTAAACTTTGCAGATCCTAATACAGTTGAGCATATCTGCTCCTGGGGTGATCATACATCTACTGAAGGGATAGCTACTCATAATTTGTCGTATTTCTATCCCCCGACCACACGACGTAACGCTGGTCCTCCATGGTCCTGGACGAGGGTAGGGAACTGGGGTGGAAACAGAGACCGAGACCGAGACCAGTGGTCAGGCTATGGTTTTAGCAACCCACTACCCGGCCACTTTAACAACTGGAGAGGACCACCATTATCCAATAGATATGACTGCTTGGATTTGGTTGACTGACCACCAACTCCATCTACCCCAGTCAAGGGCCCTAACAATGCTCCGCTCAACCCCAAATCTATCTACAAGAGCACTCGGGCGGTTGGTTTCATTCTGCCATCCCTGTCTGATATCTATCCTGAGTCCTGTATCCCCCAGCAAACCTTGACCTCACAGTCGTCATTTTCTATCTATCAGGATTCGTGTTTTACCCAGTCAACTACCTTAGTTGATTCACTTTTGAGTCAACAACTCACTACTCCTTAACCCTGCGATCCAAAACGTACCTCCTTCCCCCCCGTCCCAACTACCCAGTCCCTTCTCCGACCTCCACATTCCACTGTTGAACCACAGATTTCAAACCTTATTTCGACATCAACCCAGGATCTTCCAGTCCTATATTGGAACGTAGCTGGCCTTAGAACCAAAATTCATCTGCAGTCTTGGCTAGATGTGATCAATAATTATAAAATAATTTGCCTTCAGGAAACCTGGGCAACTGTCCCTATTCACATCCAGGGCTTCAAAACATTTCATCTTCCGGCCTCACCGTCTGCTCATGGAAGACCCAAGGGCGGCTTAGCTATCTACATTTCCAATTTAATTCCATTTACGATCACGGAAGTCCCATTAGTATCTCCAATCCTCCAAATCCTCAAATTAGTCCCAGACAACAGTTCCTGTTATTATTTTATTAATATGTATAATAATGCCACATCCGGTGACTGTGTAAAATCCCTGTCGGAAACTACTTCATATTTGCAAGATCAGAAAACAAGGAACCAGAAGCTACAATGTCATGTTGTGTGGGGTGGAGATTTTAATGTTTATTTGTGCAATACCTATAAAAAAGGTACATGTGGGCTCCAAGACGAGCACCACGTCCCCCTGGCCCACTTTGCCCACAGTAGTATTGGAGACGCCTTAAACAATTGTGTTTTTGCTTTAGAACTTGAATATGCGAACGAACTAGTGAGTCCTGCTGTTGAGTTTAAGCCGACTTTTCACGGTAGAGGGTTTTCTACTATTATTGATTTTATCTTATGTTCTCAATCCTTAAATAATCGATTAAAACATTTTATAACTGGTACTGATCCCTTAAGTGACCACTACTCCAACAGCATTACTATAGTATTAAATACCCCATCCCCAGTCTGTTCGAAAACAAGCCTTTTAACACAGCAATCTCTGGAGATGAGTAAAATCAATGGCTATACTGTTAAATGGTCAAAGATCAATCCCTCAGAGGTCACTAGCAAGATTATTCATAAAACCCTTCCCTTAATCTATCATTGCTTGGAGAAATCTTCACCTCCCCAGTTGATCCTCTCAAGCTTTGTCAAAATCCTAGAAGCTATACGACAAGAGCTTACACGCCAACATAAGACTCTCGATAGGGACTCCAGAGGGTGGTTTGACTCTCACTGCCGTAAAGCCCTGCGTGCACTAAAAAGTGCTCTACACAAACAAGTCAGGGACTTCCCCCTAATTGCCTCCCTTAGAAAAAACTATAAGATGGCACAAAAATCCCGTAAACGGGAAATAAAAAACAACCTTTGGGCCCAACTACATCAGAGCACATTAAGTAAGGACTGTACCCTGTTTTGGAGAACAGTTAAGGCCCCCTTTTTAGCTGATGCAACTGCTGTACGGCATCTTGATGTGGCAGTACCCGCTGACAAATGGGTAGCGCACTACTCACAGATCTTTGGGGACCCCACCTTAACAACCGTGGCCTCAAGATCAGAGGGGGCAGCTCCCACAAGCAACAATATCTACCCTATCGACCTCCACTTTGATCTAGAGGAGGTGACTGCTGCGCTGACCTCCTCTAAGATCGGTAAAGCGCCCGGCCCTGACGGGGTCCCATTAGACATCTTTGTGAGCAATATAGACCTCTGGTCCCCAATTGTTACGCAGGTCATGTCCGCAGTGACTCAGATTGGCCTTTTAGAATCCTGGTCCACTTCTGTGCTCCTACCCATATTTAAAAAAGGAGAACGTGACAACCCAGCCTGCTACAGGCCCATTTCCCTCTTGGATTCCCTGGGCAAGGTCGCCGGTAGACTAATTTTGGAGCGTCTCCGGGACTGGGCCTCGGAGAATAAGATCCTAACCGACTTACAGTTTGGATTCCAGGAGGGACTGGGCACCGTTGAACAGGCCTTAAATCTGACCCTGCTGATGGGTAAATATGCCTGGGCCAAAGGCGGCTCTCTCTACCTAGTCTATGTGGACTTGAGTTCCGCATTCGACTGCGTAATTCATTCCAAGCTCTGGGAGATCTTGAGCAATCTGGGCATAGATCCTGCACTTCTGAATTTTCTCCGAGAGCTATACTCGGACGCAAAAGCTTGCGTGAGATATGGCATCAAAGGGGAGCTTTCGGAATCATTTGACATTGCTAAAGGCGTTAGGCAGGGGTGCGTCCTTGCTCCATTCCTATTCAACATCTACACAAATGGGCTGGAGCAAGCGATGCTAGTTGACAGCAAAGATCTCCCCTGCATAAACACCCGCCCAATCCCTGCATTATTATATGCAGACGATTCTGTCATTTTAGCAAGGACACCCAATCAACTCCAGATCCAACTAAACAAATACTGCCAATTCATGCTATCTCTTGGACTTAAAGTAAATAAGTCCAAGACTTTTGTTATGAATATAGGTAAGAAAGCCCAAAAATGTAAATCTCTTTTGATTGGGAAGACAAGGCTAGAAACTGCTAACACCTATCCATATCTAGGGATTCTTATTGATAAAGATTTGTCCTGGAAACCTGCCACTTCCAGCAAGAAACTGCAGTTTCAACGCACAACATCGGCGCTGACTTCATTTTCAAGGAAACTAGGCAAGCCCGCTCCTGCCGTAATCCTGAAGATTTACCAACCCAAATGTATGAGCGTGGCTACTTATGGAGCTGGTGTATGGGGCTATATACCTGCTAGTGAGCTCCAAACTACTGAAAATTATTTTCTGAAGTACATACTAGCCCTCCCCCGAAGCGCTTCTACTTATGGCATCCATACAGAGCTCGGCTGGGAGTATTTATCTGACATCATTAAATATCAGCCGATCCTTCTTTGGCATCGCATATGGACCCAGGAGCAATGCCATCTCACTAGGTCACTAATATCTGATTGTCTTACACTGACCTATTGGAAAAAGATTCCCTGGTTGTTATATGTTTTTAAATTCTTGAACGATCTGAACTGCCCTGCATTCTTCACAGACCCTGCATCACTACTGGCCATACCAAGAAAAACTTTGAAAAAACTATGTGTCGCCCATTTATGCGATTTACGCTCGTGCTCAGAACTTGGTAAAAAGTCAAATGTTCATTTAACGATGATTCAATCCTCCTTTGGTATTCAACCTTATTTGTCTTTTTTTCTGTCTAATTACGAGAGATATGTTTTAACCAGATTTCGGTTTGATTTGTTTTATCGTCTTGTCTCACTGCCTGTGCCCTCTGACTGGTCACGTGAATTATCTAGCTGTCCGTGTGATGGACATTCTCGCCAGTCTACTCTGCATGTAACTTTATTCTGCAGTCTTTAAGAGACCCTGCGTAAGCGCTGGCTGGTTACACTTCTTCGACAGTTAGGTTTGAGTAGATGTAGACCGGCGCTTTTGGCACTTCAGCACCTAGATACTCCGTTCATTGCCAAATCAGTAGCCTGCTACCTCAAAGCCTGTTTGAAAATTCATTCCCAAATATTGGCTACCGCACCTTAAGACTCCATATCTGTTCAATCGACTACTAGGCTATTATATTTCTGTACAGAGTGTCAGTGCTTAGTTGAATTTGAATGATCTTTTAATGTCCTGATTTATAGTGTTATGCTTCCCTTAGTATTTATTGTGTAAATGGAAATTTTTAAAAAACTGTTGCAAATATTTGGTTTTAAATGTACTTTTTATGATTGTAAATTCAATCGAAATAAAGTTACCTTTGACTTTGACTTTGAAACAATACGACCAAGGATCGGGTCTTACAGACTCCCTGTACTTCAATATGCTGAAAACCTAATCTTCCTCAACCACACTAGAAATAAACGCAAGGAGCACTGGACCAGCTGAATTCATTTAACTTTTAAAATATGCTTACTGCTAAAGCTGAAAACACTATGGTCGTGATATTCGGCAACTAAAAACATATGTCGAATAAGCACTGGAGGTTAGAATTGAAGATTAATAATTCATCAAATTATAACTATCTGGGAGTATGGTTCCCTAATAAATGCGAGCAGAGCAAGCACACAACTACAGTATCTTAAGAGAATAGCGTCTGCCGTCATATTTGATCTCTGCAAATTAAACAAACACCTGCAAAGTCCATCGGCCAAGGCAATAATTTGATTTGTGCGTGCCAAACTACTGTCGACCGTTTCCTACGGCCAACAAACATACCCGGGGAAACTGTAAATCACACTAGATACAGTTTAATTCCTACAAGCAAATTTTCTGTCTACTAAAACACACAAGGCAGTCATAGCTATGGCTGAAGTTAAGCTTTACTAGGCAAGAGCTGGAGTGCAAGCCATTATATATCAAATACTACAACTCTCTAGTTACTGCTGACCCAGGAACATTAAGCTCTACTTGCGATATAAAGACCCTTGGGATCAAACTTAGCAGCAACGGCCAATGATTTAAAGATCAGTTTAGAGTCAGTCTCTGCATCAACTGTTACATCCTCATCTATCAGGCTTACTCTGAAAAAATAAGGTACAGCCATCTCTCGTAAAGCTGATACAAAAAAAAAAATAGGAGATGCTCCCTATGAACTTCTAATCATTAAATCCTACAAAAACTTGAAGATCCAGCCTTATCCTATAGAGTCATTAAACAGAATGACTAGGCGCTCAAATGTTATGCCTTTGGCTAAGGACTCTTCCCATCAAAGAAAATCGGACAAACTGGGCAAAACAACTGAACTGGCAATATGGCAGATTTTGTAGCTATAGGCGAGAATCAGTGCTTCAAGCATTTTTAAAAGCATGTCACACTTTGAGACCAATGTTTTTAACTCATGAAATTCACGCCTCTAAGGTGGCCTGGGTATACGGTCTATCAACAGACTGTTAGATAGAGCCTGGTTTGGATAGTTAACAAAAATATTTCACGCGTGGGGGACAGTTGGAAGATATTGATTAGAAGGCAGCATCAATGCACCGAAGCGAGATGGCCATAAAGTTAAAGCTCGGCTTAATACAGTGCAAAATTCTTCATAGGGTATACTATGGTAGGCGGAGGCTTCACGCCATGGCTAAGGACCAAGATTCTTGCTGTTTGAGATGATTAGATGGGGAGGGTTTCTTCTTTCATACTGTTTGGAGCTGTCCTTTGATTCAGACCTACTGGGGAAAGACTGTCGAGATCTTCAGAGTGCTTAAGGACTCGATCCTACTGGACCCACCACCCTGCTGGAAAACCTCGCAAACCTGGGACTCAAGCAGCTGGTGACCACCCCCACCCACTACGCCGGACACACTCTCGACCCCGTCTTCTCCTCCAGCAAGGACATCGCCTTCAGCCACACCACGGGACTCCAATGGACGGACCACAGCTGCGTCCACTTCAGCTTCAGAAGGACCACGCTCCACCATCACCAGCAACAGGCTCCCCGCAGAAGCTGGAACAAGATCACGGCAGACCAGCTCACTACGTCCTTGAGCAAGAACCCTCCCACCAGCACAACGAACCCCAGTCAAGCAGCCACCAACCTCACGAAATGGATCAGCGACTGCGCAGACGAACTCGCCCCGCTGAAGACCCCGCCGAGCAGACCCGGCAGCAAGAAAGCCCCATGGTTTAACGACGAACTCAAGAGCTCCAAGAAGAACTGCAGAGCCCTCGAGAAAACCTGGCGCACAGACCCAACACCAGACAACATGACTGCCCTCAAGCTCGCCACCCGAAAACACCACCAGCTGATCCGCGCCACCAAGAAAACCGCATTCTAGGAACGACTGGACAACAACGCACACAACAGCAAGGAACTCTTCAACATCGTGAAAGAGCTCTCCAACCCCAACGCTGGAAACAACGACATCACCCCTTCGCAAGACCTCTGCAACTCCCTCGCCTCCTACTTCCACAACAAGATCGCGGACATACACAACAGCTTCAGCACTCAACCGACGTACGCCACGACCGAACCACCGCCCCCCACCACCACCCTCCGCGCCTGGACCCCGATCAGCACCGAAGACACCATCCGCACGATGAACTCCATCCACTCCGGATCTCCGACAGACCCCTGCCCTCACCACGTCTTCAACAAGGCCGACGCTGTCATCGCACCCCACCTGCGGGACATCATCAACACCTCCTTCGACATCGCCACCTTCCCGGAGAGCTGGAAGCACGCCGAACTCAGCGCTCTACTCAAGAAACCATCAGCAGACCCCACCGACCTCAAGAACTACCGCCCCATCTCGCTGCTCCCGTTTCCGGCCAAAGTCATCGAGAAGACCGTCAACAAGCAACTGGCCGCCTTCCTCGAGACGAACGGATCCCTCGACCTCTCGCAGTCTGGCTTCCGGGCCAACCACAGCACCGAGACCGCCCTGATCGCAGCCACAGACGACATCCGAGCCCTGCTCGACAACGGAGAAACAGCGGCCCTCATCCTCCTGGACCTCTCCGCGGCCTTCGACACTGTCTGCCACCGCACCCTAGTGCAGCGCCTCAGCAACGTCGGAATCCAGGAGAAGGCACTGGAGTGGATCACCTCCTTCCTCACCGGAAGGACACAGAGAGTCCGCCTCCCCCCGTTCAGATCCGAGGCCACCGAAGTCATCTGCGGCGTTCCTCAAGGCTCCTCGCTCAGCCCAACTCTCTTCAACGTCTACATGAGCCCCCTCGCAGCCATCGCACGCCAGCACAACCTGAACATCATCTCCTACGCCGACGACACCCAGCTGATCCTCTCCCTCACTAACGACCCCGCCACCGCCAGAGCCAACCTGCACGAAGGGATGACAGAAGTAGCCAAATGGATGTCGAACAGCCGCCTGAAACTGAACTCAGACAAGATGGAAGTCCTCATCCTGGGATCCTCACCCTCCGCCTGGGACGACTCCTGGTGGCCCCCCGCCCTGGGCAGCGCACCCAAACCAACTGACCACGCACGCAACCTGGGCTTCATCCTGGACTCCTCCCTCTCCATGACCAGACAAGTCAACGCCGTCTCCTCGTCGTGCTTCCACATCCTGCGAATGCTACGCAAGATCTTCCGATGGATCCCCACCGAGACCAGGAAGACGGTCACCCAGGCCCTCGTTACCAGCCGTCTGGACTACGGCAACTCCCTCTACGCTGGAACCACCGCCAAACTCCAGAAGAGACTCCAGCGGATCCAGAACACCTCAGCACGACTCATCCTGGACATCCCCCGCCGAAGCCACATCTCCGGACACCTGAGAGACCTGCACTGGCTCCCGGTCAACAAGAGAATCACCTTCCGGCTCCTCACCCACGCACACAAAGCCCTACACAACCAAGGACCAGGATACCTCAACAGCCGCCTCAACTTCTACGCTCCCACGCGCCAGCTTCGATCGACCAGCCACGCCCTCGCCGCCGTCCCCCGCATCCGAAGAGCCACCACAGGAGGAAGGTCCTTCTCCTACCTGGCCGCCAAGACTTGGAACTCCCTTCCGACCCACCTCCGCCTGACCCAGGACCACCTCGCCTTCAGGAAGCAGCTCAAGACCTGGCTATTCGAGCAGTAGCGGACCCCCCCCCCCAGCGCCTTGAGACCCTCCGGGTGAGTAGTGCGCTATACAAATGCTCTGATTGATTGATTGATTGATTGACCCTCCCTAAATGTTTTCTCCTTGGGATTCCCAATGATGTCGATCTACTAAGGTCCAAAATGTTGTTTTGCAGTCTGGGTTTTGTTGTGGCCAAGCAAGATATCGCCAGGTACTGGGAGGTGCATGTCTGATCGACTATTCAAGAATGGAAATCAGATTGGATACGTACATGGTAGCAGACAAAGTCACATATGCAAATAGGGAGTGCCCTCAGAAGTTTAAACAAGAGTGGGGAAGGTGGATGCAATGCAACTCCCTGGACATGCTGGAAGCAGTGGGGAGTCAACATTAGGAGATGCTGTTGTGACTAATAAAGACTTCTGGTGGAGAAACACCGGGACACCTCTTTGGAGGTAGCTGTGCGCTATATAAATTGACACGAGTTGAATTGAATGCAGCAGGCATGGATTCTAGGTTTCTTTATGGATACATATGGCGACTGGCTGGTCCATGTCGGGTGATGGGAGGGGCAGAGGGAGTTTTGGGATTTTAACTAAGAACTGGTTTCACGTCATACTGTTCTTTGTTACGGAGTTGTGCATTAATGCAAGTATCCTCATTGATACGCTTGTCATACATGTATCAATAACAAACAACAACTACAATTTCTAAAAAGAAAAGAAAATCTTTCACCCTGCTATGAACTGCCTTAACCCCCATGCATAACAGAGGGTTAATGCCATCTAAGCTGGGTCCCTACATTTGAGACCTCTTTGCATTATAATAACTTTTTGGCTGCACCTTTATATCCATTTTATAATATTGTATTTTACAAAATACTGTGATTTTAAATGGTGTTATTGTACCAATTTTTGTTAATGGCACAATAAAGGTTTTACAGCAGCAATACCACAGCGAACGTATAACGTACTATAGTTCAAAAATATAAACTGCCGGCAAGGCAAAAGTTACTGTTTTGATATTCCTTCTTTAGTTTAGTTGTAAAACATTTATTGCAGCCACCAACAGTAAATCCCACAGAACCTTCAAAGGACACGAACTTTAATAAAGATATGGGAAACATCACCCCTCCTGATGTCACACCCTATGTATAATCTATGTGAAATCTGTAACATGTGAATCTAATGGCTGTAATGTATTGTAAAAATGCAATAAATACTATTTTAATTAAAAAAGAAATAAGGTACACCTTTGTCAGAATTGTGGCAGTGCCAAACTATAAGAAAATGGTGTGTTTGCATGTGAGGAGAAAGTGTGTGTGTAGGTGGGTGGTGAAGGGAGCAACACTAGTCTTGTGTTTTTCATACCACACTTGACCTATGGTGAACTAACAAAGTGATATTTATTTCAGGCTCAGTGGAGCTGCAGCTCTTCACACGCTACTTTCTTAACGGCCCTTCCATAAAATCTTACGATATCATAGAGTGTAGGGAACAGACGCGCCAAAAAGAACTATAGTGGCTCAAAGGAGATACCACTCAACGACTCAGATTCCACACATCTCCTTTCTTTCAGAAAACAAAAAAAGAAAATAAAAAAAGAAAGATACAAAAAAGGTACACCCTATATACAGGTATCACATGAAGCCAGAATTTAAGACCCACAATGTTAGAACTGCTTAGGCTTGTTGGTCAGACTACCAAATCTTCCCCAGTGGATACCTTCAACCCCGGATGAAGACAGCTCCACCATAGACCACTGTGTTACAGACCACTTACTCTCTCTGCCTCATCCAGTTCCATCCCTGATCCAAACTCCAGCACTGAATTTCACCGGCTTTACCTCCGTGGTTTGCATCATACCATAATTTATATGGAGATTACTCCTCTTCTGGTGACTATTCCACCTGTCTAACCTTTAGCCTCCACCCACGGTTGTCCATGGTAACTGTCAGCCCCCCATTCATCAAGACAAAAGGACTGTAGCCCATGACCTCACATGGTGTGATGTGGTATGCACTGGCCATTCTCCCCACTTCCTATTACTCTTTGCTAGCTTTATACCCTCAAACACACTACTGAAGTGCTCAACACTTCCATTTCCTTCTGGTTGATAAATAGATGTGGTCCTGTGCATAGCAACATTCCTCCTCAAAAAGCTTTGGAACTTTTCCGATCAGAACTGTTAGCCATTACCACTCATGAGATACTTCGGCAAATATTCCCTGGGAAAACCCGTATCCAGGAACCAAGAGCCCACAAACATCACAACTTCCACTTCAGGCAATTTTCAGAAATGACCATAGATCCCTAATATGCATTTCATTTACCGGTCACTCTTCCATATGGGTCCCATCACCTCAACACTAACTCTTTACCACGACATACGGGGATCGTTTACTGGGAATAAAGTTGGACTGAATGTGAGCTGTGATTTTATCAGAAATTATGCTTCCACAGAATCCTTCATCTTCCTTGTCTATCCTAGGCCCACAATACAATATTCTTTAGTTAGCCCTTTGTTTTTCATATATCTAAATGTCCCCGTGATAAGTGTCAAGAGTTCTCTTTCTGAAACTTTCCAGAGAAATAACAAGTCCGCCTCCAACAATAATTCATCCTCTTCAGCCAATTCTTCCTTACGTCTCATTCAGTCCATCACTCATAAGCCAATAACATCTAATATATTTATTCATGCCCATCAATATTTTGTCTTCCATAAGTTTTTTTCCCCAATTTCTCATGGCTGAGGCCATGGATCTTTTTCCTTTTACAATCATGTAATAAAAAAAATCCCCATCCTTCTTTGGTACTTTTTTGACAGGTAATGGCATCAGACTTAAGTCAGAAACTTTTTTTCCACACTTGGCACATATTGTACAGTGTAATTTAGAAAAACAACTTAATGGCCATGTGAGCCAATGCAGCCACCGCCGCCCACCACAACCTCATCAGATACACTAGAAGAAAGCACTCCAGGACAGAATCTCCACCCACGCACACAACAGCAAAGAACTCTTCGGCATCATCAGAGAGTTCGCCCAACCCAACAGTGAGACAACCGACATCCCCCCACCCCTGGACTATGAAGTCAACCCACTCCGGGACACCCATGGACCCCTGCTTCGTCAATCATCAACAGTTCCTTTGAGACTGCCTCCTTCCCCGATGACTGGAAACATGCTGAGATCAAACCTCTCCTGAAAAAACCCACAGCGGACCCCCCCCCCGACCTCAAAAACTACAGACGGATCTCCTTACTCCCGTACCCAGCGAAAGTTATCGAAAAAGTCACCAACAGCCAGCTCGCATCCTTCATAGAAGAAAACATCCATGACTCCTCCCAATCTGGCTTTTAGAAAACCCACAGCACCGAAACCGCCTACCCAAAAAACCGCCTCTCATTCCACGCACCCCAAAGACCCTTATGCTCAGCCCAGCTCTCCCTTGCGACGGTGCAGCGCATTAAGAAGACCAGAACAGCAGGTCGCTCTTTCCCCTTCCTCGCAGCCAAGGAATGGAACACTCTCCCTCTCCACCTATGGCAGACACAAACACTCTCCAAGTTCATGAAGGACAGCATGACCTGGCTCTTTGACAAATCACTGAACTTCTAGGAGCCCCCCCAGCGCCTTGAGACACTTTCAGGTGAATAGTTGTGCTTCACCAACCCGTGGATTGATTGAAACTGGTGAAAATGTTCAAAGCCTTCTCTCTGGCAAGGAATATTTTGTTTCTGCAGGTCAAACACAAAGGTTATAACTATTTCACATCCTTTCTTACCACTTGGGTCAGTACTGTTCCTAACCCATACCCAATTGCAGCAATAGTTACTACACCTTTCACGATTGAAACCGCATTAAGGCGGTGCACTACAAATGTCTTTAATTAGTTCACTAAACCCTTCCCAACACTACTGGCAATTCAAATGTAGACATATTCTTTAGCAATTGCCTGACAGTGTAAGTATTTTCTAGAAAGTTATTAAAAAACTTAGTGTAAAATTCCACGAGGTATAAAAGCGCCCCTGTACCTTCTTTACTTTTGGGCAGAGGGGAATTGTTAATTGACTCCATCAACTTCTCCTTTGGGTTAAAACCTCCTCTGTCAACTTCTTGCCTCAGACATGCCACATCACCCTTAGTGGTCAAACCTTTTTGTTTGAAAATTCCTAACCAACTCCTTCAAATTCTTATCGTGCCCATTTTCATTCTGCCAAAAGTACATGCAAGATGTGGGTGAAAAGGACATGGGGGATAACAGTGTGAGAAACTGCATCAAAAAGTCGTATGAAGGGGAGAGTGAGTGACTGGGACACTCGGATGGTTCAGATACTCAAAAATCAACATTAAGAAGGAAGAAGCAGGGATTCAGTCTGCTTCCATGCTTAATCGATAATAATCAAAAACAGAATGAATCACGTGTCTTGGAAATGCCAGGGTCTCTAAGTGTTGTACAAAGGCCCTCATACACTAACTCGTGAGTGGCGGTACATCTTGGTTCCCCGCCGGGAGAGGTTAGGTGATCGGTTTTATCATTGGGTCCTTTTCCACCCAGTTTTCCCGTTCTCCAGGCAGTCAACCTTCCTCCACCTGGAGGGAGAACATCTGTTTTTTATGATGGTCCTGATTTTGCGGGTATTGGCGAAAAAAGTGAAATAAAAAATACCTCCTTTTCTGTGTACCGTATTTTATTAGCTATGAAGGGGTAAGGATAAAAACTGCGTGAGGTGCTTGGGTGGATGTATTAATGGTCCACTGCACCTAAATGATTATTGTGTTGGTGGTCGACATGTTTCAGTCCTTAGGTGTCTCTAAAGATCGGTGGACTTTCTTCAGGACCGTACTGATAGCGAAAATATATTTGAATCGCTCTAACAATAGGTAAGTTAAACTCACTTACCTATTTTCATTATTCAGTCAGTGTTTGACGAAGTTATCGGTTATCATTCTACCTGTAACTTGTTTGGAGTTTTATTTAAACTCCTGTGGGTACTGCAGAAGCTCTTGGCGGTGCTACTTGCATCTCATTCCTGCGGCTATAGGCTGCATCCCTAAAAGCCTCTCAAAATTTGCTAAATCCCCTCCCATTATATAGTAGGTATCCCCCATTTTCCAGACACCCCCATGCCCTCACACATTGACTAGTCAAACATAGGCTTACAAGTGCAGAGATCTCTGCCTTCCTGATTAAGATGTCTGAATAGCAAAGAAAAGGGACAATGAGGTGGAAATCTCCATCCTAGGTTAGTAAATAGTTCTACTTCACATACTTCAAAATGTAGTCTGTGAATAGACCCCTTTCAGGTGTTCTTTAAACGGAAATGTTCCACTGAACTGTCAGACAGAATTTGCATTCACAGAGACCAATTTCCGGAAAAGCAGCTAACATTGGCAAATTGAAAATGACTGCTTAAGCTCTTACATTGGGGCATCCATAGAGGATGTACAATAGGAAGTAGGGGTCTCATCAGGACTGGCAATAATGGGACATCCTGTATGGAACAATGAAAAGACAATGAGGGGTAGAAGGAGTGAAGCGATGTGCGATTATAATTAAGTGAACCGGAGCACCTTAAATTATGTACGAGTCATATGCAAGGTGGCATAAACACCAAGAAAAAATCCAAGTTACCTAACGAAGGGTTAATGCCATCTAAGCTGGGTCCCTACATTTGAGACCTCTTTGCATTATAATAACTTTTTGGCTGCACTTTTATATCCATTTTATAATATTGTATTTTACACAATACTGTGATTTTAAATGGTGTTATTGTACCAATTTATGTTAATTGGCACAATAAAGATTTTACAGCAGCAATACCACAGCGAACGTATAAAAGAGTATAGTGCAAAATTATAAACAGCCGGCAAGGCAAAAGTTACTGTTTTGATATTCCTTCTTTAGTTTGAATTTAAAACATTTATTGCTACCACCAACAGTAAATCCCACAGAACCTTCAAAGGAAACGAACTTTAATAAAGATATGGGAAAGATCACCCCTCCTGATGTCACACCCTATGTATGATCTCTTTCAAATCTGTAACATGTGAATCTAATGACTGTAATATATTGTAAAAATGCAATAAATACTATTTTAATTAAAAAGAAATAAGGTACACCTTTGTCAGAATTTTGGCAGTGCCAAACTATAAGAAAATGGTGTGTTTGCATGTGAGGAGAAAGGGTGTGTGTAGGTGGGTGGTGAAGGGAGCAAACCAAGTCTTGCATACCACACTTGACCTATGATGAACTAACAAAGGGATATTTATTTCAGGCCCAGTGGAGCTGCAGCTCTTCACACGCTACTTTCTTAACGGCCCTTCCATAAAATCTTACGATATCATAGAGTGTAGGGAACAGACGCGCCAAAAAGAACTATAGTGGCTCAAAGGAGATAACACTCAACAACTCAGATTCCACACATCTCCTTTCTTTCAGAAAACAAAAAAAACAAAAAAAAAAAGAAAGATACAAAAAAGGTACATCCTATATACAGGTATCACATGAAGCCAGAATTTAAGACCCACAATGTTAGAACTGCTTAGGCTTGTTGGTCAGACTACCAAATCTTCCCCAGTGGATACCTTCAACCCCGGATGAAGACAGCTCCACCATAGACCACTGTGTTACAGACCACTTACTCTCTCTGCCTCATCCAGTTCCATCCCTGATCCAAACTCCAGCACTGAATTTCACCGGCTTTACCTCCGTGGTTTGCATCATACCATAATTTATATGGAGATTACTCCTCTTCTGGTGACTATTCCACCTGTCTAACCTTTAGCCTCCACCCACGGTTGTCCATGGTAACTGTCAGCCCCCCATTCATCAAGACAAAAGGACTGTAGCCCATGACCTCACATGTTGTGATGTGGTATGCACTGGCCATTCTCCCCACTTCCTATTACTCTTTGCTAGCTTTATACCCTCAAACACACTACTGAAGTGCTCAACACTTCCATTTCCTTCTGGTTGATAAATAGATGTGGTCCTGTGCATAGCAACATTCCTCCTCAAAAAGCTTTGGAACTTTTCCGATCAGAACTGTTAGCCATTACCACTCATGAGATACTTCGGCAAATATTCCCTGGGAAAAACCGTATCCAGGAACCAAGAGCCCACAAACATCACAACTTCCACTTCAGGCCATTTTCAGAAATGACCATAGATCCCTAATATGCATTTCATTTACCGGTCACTCTTCCATATGGGTCCCATCACCTCAACATTAACTCTTTACCACGACATACGGGGATCGTTTACTGGGAATAAAGTTGGACTGAATGTGAGCTGTGATTTTATCAGAAATTATGCTTCCACAGAATCCTTCATCTTCCTTGTCTATCCTAGGCCCCAAATACAATATTCCTTAGTTAGCCCTTTGTTTTTCATATATCTAAATGTCCCCGGTGATAAGTGTCAAGAGTTCTCTTTCTGAAACTTTCCAGAGAAATAACAAGTCCGCCTCCAACAATAATTCATCCTCTTCAGCCAATTCTTCCTTACGTCTCATTCAGTCCATCACTCATAAGCCAATAACATCTAATATATTTATTCATGCCTATCAATTTTTTGTCTTCCATAAGTTTTTCCCCAATTTCTCATGGCTGAGGCCATGGATCTTTTTCCTTTTACAATCATGTAATAAAAAAAATCCCCATCCTTCTTTGGTACTTTTTTGACAGGTAATGGCATCAGACTTAAGTCAGAAACTTTTTTTCCACACTTGGCACATATTGTACAGTGTAATTTAGACAAACAACTTAATGGCCATGTGAGCCAATGCAGCCACCGCCGCCCACCACAACCTCATCAGATACACTAGAAGAAAGCACTCCAGCACAGAATCTCCACCCACGCACACAACAGCAAAGAACTCTTCGGCATCATCAAAGAGTTCGCCCAACCCAACAGTGAGACAACCGACATCCCCCCACCCCTGGACTATGAAGTCAACCCACTCCGGGACACCCATGGACCCCTGCTTCGTCAATCATCAACAGTTCCTTTGAGACTGCCTCCTTCCCCGACGACTGGAAACATGCTGAGATCAAACCTCTCCTGAAAAAACCCACAGCGGACCCCCCCCCCCCGACCTCAAAAACTACAGACGGATCTCCTTACTCCCGTACCCAGCGAAAGTTATCGAAAAAGTCACCAACAGCCAGCTCGCATCCTTCATAGAAGAAAACATCCATGACTCCTCCCAATCTGGCTTTTAGAAAACCCACAGCACCGAAACCGCCTACCCAAACCACCGCCTCTCATTCCACGCACCCCAAAGACCCTTATGCTCAGCCCAGCTCTCCCTTGCGACGGTGAAGCGCATTAAGAAGACCAGAACAGCAGGTCGCTCTTTCCCCTTCCTCGCAGCCAAGGAATGGAACACTCTCCCTCTCCACCTCTGGCAGACACAAACACTCTCCAAGTTCATGAAGGACTGCAAGACCTGGCTCTTTGACAAATCACTGAACTTCTAGGAGCCCCCCCAGCGCCTTGAGACACTTTCAGGTGAATAGTTGTGCTTCACCAACCCGTGGATTGATTGAAACTGGTGAAAATGTTCAAAGCCTTCTCTCTGGCAAGGAATATTTTGTTTCTGCAGGTCAAACACAAAGGTTATAACTATTTCACATCCTTTCTTACCACTTGGGTCAGTACTGTTCCTAACCCATACCCAATTGCAGCAATAGTTACTACACCTTTCACGATTGAAACCGCATTAAGGCGGTGCACTACAAATGTCTTTAATTAGTTCACTAAACACTTCCCAACACTACTGGCAATTCAAATGTAGACATATTCTTTAGCAATTGCCTGACAGTGTAAGTATTTTCTAGAAAGTTATTAAAAAACTTAGTGTAAAATTCCACGAGGTATAAAAGCGCCCCTGTACCTTCTTTACTTTTGGGCAGAGGGGAATTGTTAATTGACTCCATCAACTTCTCCTTTGGGTTAAAACCTCCTCTGCCAACTTCTTGCCTCAGACATGCCACATCACCCTTAGTGGTCAAACCTTTTTGTTTGAAAATTCCTAACCAACTCCTTCAAATTCTTATCGTGCCCATTTGTATTCTGCCAAAAGTACATGCAAGATGTGGGGTGAAAAGGACATGGGGGATAACAGTGTGAGAAACTGCATCAAAAAGTCGTATGAAGGGGAGAGTGAGTGACTGGGACACTCGGATGGTTCAGATACTCAAAAATCAACATTGGGAAGGAAGAAGCAGGGATTCAGTCTGCTTCCATGCTTAATCGATAATAATCAAAAACAGAATGAATCACGTGTCTTGGAAATGCCAGGGTCTCTAAGTGTTGTACAAAGGCCCTCATACACTAACTCGTGAGTGGCGGTACATCTTGGTTCCCCGCCGGGAGAGGTTAGGTGATCGGTTTTATCATTGGGTCCTTTTCCACCCAGTTTTCCCGTTCTCCAGGCAGTCAACCTTCCTCCACCTGGAGGGAGAACATCTGTTTTTTATGATGGTCGTGATTTTGCGGGTATTGGCGAAAAAAGTGAAATAAAAAATACCTCCTTTTCTGTGTACCGTATTTTATTAGCTATGAAGGGGTAAGGTTAAAAACTGCGTGAGGTGCTTGGGTGGATGTATTAATGGTCCACTGCACCTAAATGATTATTGTGTTGGTGGTCGACATGTTTCAGTCCTTAGGTGTCTCTAAAGATCGGTGGACTTTCTTCAGGACCGTACTGATAGCGAAAATATATTTTAATCGCTCTAACAATAGGTAAGTTAAACTCACTTACCTATTTTCATTATTCAGTCAGTGTTTGACGAAGTTATCGGTTATCATTCTACCTGTAACTTGTTTGGAGTTTTATTTAAACTCCTGTGGGTACTGCAGAAGCTCTTGGCGGTGCTACTTGCATCTCATTCCTGCGGCTATAGGCTGCATCCCTAAAAGCCTCTCAAAATTTGCTAAATCCCCTCCCATTATATAGTAGGTATCCCCCATTTTCCAGACACCCCCATGCCCTCACACATTGACTAGTCAAACATAGGCTTACAAGTGCAGAGATCTCTGCCTTCCTGATTAAGATGTCTGAATAGCAAAGAAAAGGGACAATGAGGTGGAAATCTCCATCCTAGGTTAGTAAATAGTTCTACTTCACATACTTCAAAATGTAGTCTGTGAATAGACCCCTTTCAGGTGTTCTTTAAACGGAAATTTTCCACTGAACTGTCAAACAGAATTTGCATTCACAGAGACCAATTTCAGGAAAAGCAGCTAACATTGGCAAATTGAAAATGACTGCTTAAGCTCTTACATTGTGGGATCCATAGAGGATGTACAATAGGAAGTAGGGGTCTCATCAGGACTGGCAATAATGGGACATCCTGTATGGAACAATGAAAAGACAATGAGGGGTAGAAGGAGTGAAGCGATGTGCGATTATAATTAAGTGAACCGGAGCACCTTAAATTATGTACGAGTCATATGCAAGGTGGCATAAACACCAAGAAAAAATCCAAGTTACCTAACGAAGGGTTAATGCCATCTAAGCTGGGTCCCTACATTTGAGACCTCTTTGCATTATAATAACTTTTTGGCTGCACTTTTATATCCATTTTATAATATTGTATTTTACACAATACTGTGATTTTAAATGGTGTTATTGTACCAATTTATGTTAATTGGCACAATAAAGATTTTACAGCAGCAATACCACAGCGAACGTATAAAGTAGTATAGTGCAAAATTATAAACGGCCGGCAAGGCAAAAGTTACTGTTTTGATATTCCTTCTTTAGTTTGAATTTAAAACATTTATTGCTACCACCAACAGTAAATCCCACAGAACCTTCAAAGGAAACGAACTTTAATAAAGATATGGGAAAGATCACCCCTCCTGATGTCACACCCTATGTATGATCTCTTTCAAATCTGTAACATGTGAATCTAATGACTGTAATGTATTGTAAAAATGCAATAAATACTATTTTAATTAAAAAGAAATAAGGTACACCTTTGTCAGAATTTTGGCAGTGCCAAACTATAAGAAATTGGTGTGTTTGCATGTGAGGAGAAAGGGTGTGTGTAGGTGGGTGGTGAAGGGAGCAAACCAAGTCTTGCATACCACACTTGACCTATGATGAACTAACAAAGGGATATTTATTTCAGGCCCAGTGGAGCTGCAGCTCTTCACACGCTACTTTCTTAACGGCCCTTCCATAAAATATTACGATATCATAGAGTGTAGGGAACAGACGCGCCAAAAAGAACTATAGTGGCTCAAAGGAGATACCACTCAACGACTCAGATTCCACACATCTCCTTTCTTTCAGAAAACAAAAAAAGAAAATAAAAAAAAGAAAGATACAAAAAAGGTACACCCTATATACAGGTATCACATGAAGCCAGAATTTAAGACCCACAATGTTAGAACTGCTTAGGCTTGTTGGTCAGACTACCAAATCTTCCCCAGTGGATACCTTCAACCCCGGATGAAGACAGCTCCACCATAGACCACTGTGTTACAGACCACTTACTCTCTCTGCCTCATCCAGTTCCATCCCTGATCCAAACTCCAGCACTGAATTTCACCGGCTTTACCTCCGTGGTTTGCATCATACCATAATTTATATGGATATTACTCCTCTTCTGGTGACTATTCCACCTGTCTAACCTTTAGCCTCCACCCACGGTTGTCCATGGTAACTGTCAGCCCCCCATTCATCAAGACAAAAGGACTGTAGCCCATGACCTCACATGGTGTGATGTGGTATGCACTGGCCATTCTCCCCACTTCCTATTACTCTTTGCTAGCTTTATACCCTCAAACACACTACTGAAGTGCTCAACACTTCCATTTCCTTCTGGTTGATAAATAGATGTGGTCCTGTGCATAGCAACATTCCTCCTCAAAAAGCTTTGGAACTTTTCCGATCAGAACTGTTAGCCATTACCACTCATGAGATACTTCGGCAAATATTCCCTGGGAAAAACCGTATCCAGGAACCAAGAGCCCACAAACATCACAACTTCCACTTCAGGCCATTTTCAGAAATGACCATAGATCCCTAATATGCATTTCATTTACCGGTCACTCTTCCATATGGGTCCCATCACCTCAACACTAACTCTTTACCACGACATACGGGGATCGTTTACTGGGAATAAAGTTGGACTGAATGTGAGCTGTGATTTTATCAGAAATTATGCTTCCACAGAATCCTTCATCTTCCTTGTCTATCCTAGGCCCCCAATACAATATTCCTTAGTTAGCCCTTTGTTTTTCATATATCTAAATGTCCCCGGTGATAAGTGTCAAGAGTTCTCTTTCTGAAACTTTCCAGAGAAATAACAAGTCCGCCTCCAACAATAATTCATCCTCTTCAGCCAATTCTTCCTTACGTCTCATTCAGTCCATCACTCATAAGCCAATAACATCTAATATATTTATTCATGCCTATCAATTTTTTGTCTTCCATAAGTTTTTTCCCCAATTTCTCATGGCTGAGGCCATGGATCTTTTTCCTTTTACAATCATGTAATAAAAAAAATCCCCATCCTTCTTTGGTACTTTTTTGACAGGTAATGGCATCAGACTTAAGTCAGAAACTTTTTTTCCACACTTGGCACATATTGTACAGTGTAATTTAGACAAACAACTTAATGGCCATGTGAGCCAATGCAGCCACCGCCGCCCACCACAACCTCATCAGATACACTAGAAGAAATCACTCCAGGACAGAATCTCCACCCACGCACACAACAGCAAAGAACTCTTCGGCATCATCAAAGAGTTCGCCCAACCCAACAGTGAGACAACCGACATCCCCCCACCCCTGGACTATGAAGTCAACCCACTCCGGGACACCCATGGACCCCTGCTTCGTCAATCATCAACAGTTCCTTTGAGACTGCCTCCTTCCCCGAAGACTGGAAACATGCTGAGATCAAACCTCTCCTGAAAAAACCCACAGCGGACCCCCCCCCCCGACCTCAAAAACTACAGACGGGTCTCCTTACTCCCGTACCCAGCGAAAGTTATCGAAAAAGTCACCAACAGCCAGCTCGCATCCTTCATAGAAGAAAACATCCATGACTCCTCCCAATCTGGCTTTTAGAAAACCCACAGCACCGAAACCGCCTACCCAAACCACCGCCTCTCATTCCACGCACCCCAAAGACCCTTATGCTCAGCCCAGCTCTCCCTTGCGACGGTGAAGCGCATTAAGAAGACCAGAACAGCAGGTCGCTCTTTCCCCTTCCTCGCAGCCAAGGAATGGAACACTCTCCCTCTCCACCTCTGGCAGACACAAACACTCTCCAAGTTCATGAAGGACTGCAAGACCTGGCTCTTTGACAAATCACTGAACTTCTAGGAGCCCCCCCAGCGCCTTGAGACACTTTCAGGTGAATAGTTGTGCTTCACCAACCCGTGGATTGATTGAAACTGGTGAAAATGTTCAAAGCCTTCTCTCTGGCAAGGAATATTTTGTTTCTGCAGGTCAAACACAAAGGTTATAACTATTTCACATCCTTTCTTACCACTTGGGTCAGTACTGTTCCTAACCCATACCCAATTGCAGCAATAGTTACTACACCTTTCACGATTGAAACCGCATTAAGGCGGTGCACTACAAATGTCTTTAATTAGTTCACTAAACCCTTCCCAACACTACTGGCAATTCAAATGTAGACATATTCTTTAGCAATTGCCTGACAGTGTAAGTATTTTCTAGAAAGTTATTAAAAAACTTAGTGTAAAATTCCACGAGGTATAAAAGCGCCCCTGTACCTTCTTTACTTTTGGGCAGAGGGGAATTGTTAATTGACTCCATCAACTTCTCCTTTGTTTTAAAACCTCCTCTGCCAACTTCTTGCCTCAGACATGCCACATCACCCTTAGTGGTCAAACCTTTTTGTTTGAAAATTCCTAACCAACTCCTTCAAATTCTTATCGTGCCCATTTTCATTCTGCCAAAAGTACATGCAAGATGTGGGTGAAAAGGACATGGGGGATAACAGTGTGAGAAACTGCATCAAAAAGTCGTATGAAGGGGAGAGTGAGTGACTGGGACACTCGGATGGTTCAGATACTCAAAAATCAACATTGGGAAGGAAGAAGCAGGGATTCAGTCTGCTTCCATGCTTAATCGATAATAATCAAAAACAGAATGAATCACGTGTCTTGGAAATGCCAGGGTCTCTAAGTGTTGTACAAAGGCCCTCATACACTAACTCGTGAGTGGCGGTACATCTTGGTTCCCCGCCGGGAGAGGTTAGGTGATCGGTTTTATCATTGGGTCCTTTTCCACCCAGTTTTCCCGTTCTCCAGGCAGTCAACCTTCCTCCACCTGGAGGGAGAACATCTGTTTTTTATGATGGTCCTGATTTTGCGGGTATTGGCGAAAAAAGTGAAATAAAAAATACCTCCTTTTCTGTGTACCGTATTTTATTAGCTATGAAGGGGTAAGGATAAAAACTGCGTGAGGTGCTTGGGTGGATGTATTAATGGTCCACTGCACCTAAATGATTATTGTGTTGGTGGTCGACATGTTTCAGTCCTTAGGTGTCTCTAAAGATCGGTGGACTTTCTTCAGGACCGTACTGATAGCGAAAATATATTTGAATCGCTCTAACAATAGGTAAGTTAAACTCACTTACCTATTTTCATTATTCAGTCAGTGTTTGACGAAGTTATCGGTTATCATTCTACCTGTAACTTGTTTGGAGTTTTATTTAAACTCCTGTGGGTACTGCAGAAGCTCTTGGCGGTGCTACTTGCATCTCATTCCTGCGGCTATAGGCTGCATCCCTAAAAGCCTCTCAAAATTTGCTAAATCCCCTCCCATTATATAGTAGGTATCCCCCATTTTCCAGACACCCCCATGCCCTCACACATTGACTAGTCAAACATAGGCTTACAAGTGCAGAGATCTCTGCCTTCCTGATTAAGATGTCTGAATAGCAAAGAAAAGGGACAATGAGGTGGAAATCTCCATCCTAGGTTAGTAAATAGTTCTACTTCACATACTTCAAAATGTAGTCTGTGAATAGACCCCTTTCAGGTGTTCTTTAAACGGAAATGTTCCACTGAACTGTCAGACAGAATTTGCATTCACAGAGACCAATTTCCGGAAAAGCAGCTAACATTGGCAAATTGAAAATGACTGCTTAAGCTCTTACATTGGGGCATCCATAGAGGATGTACAATAGGAAGTAGGGGTCTCATCAGGACTGGCAATAATGGGACATCCTGTATGGAACAATGAAAAGACAATGAGGGGTAGAAGGAGTGAAGCGATGTGCGATTATAATTAAGTGAACCGGAGCACCTTAAATTATGTACGAGTCATATGCAAGGTGGCATAAACACCAAGAAAAAATCCAAGTTACCTAACGAAGGGTTAATGCCATCTAAGCTGGGTCCCTACATTTGAGACCTCTTTGCATTATAATAACTTTTTGGCTGCACTTTTATATCCATTTTATAATATTGTATTTTACACAATACTGTGATTTTAAATGGTGTTATTGTACCAATTTATGTTAATTGGCACAATAAAGATTTTACAGCAGCAATACCACAGCGAACGTATAAAAGAGTATAGTGCAAAATTATAAACGGCCGGCAAGGCAAAAGTTACTGTTTTGATATTCCTTCTTTAGTTTGAATTTAAAACATTTATTGCTACCACCAACAGTAAATCCCACAGAACCTTCAAAGGAAACGAACTTTAATAAAGATATGGGAAAGATCACCCCTCCTGATGTCACACCCTATGTATGATCTCTTTCAAATCTGTAACATGTGAATCTAATGACTGTAATATATTGTAAAAATGCAATAAATACTATTTTAATTAAAAAGAAATAAGGTACACCTTTGTCAGAATTTTGGCAGTGCCAAACTATAAGAAAATGGTGTGTTTGCATGTGAGGAGAAAGGGTGTGTGTAGGTGGGTGGTGAAGGGAGCAAACCAAGTCTTGCATACCACACTTGACCTATGATGAACTAACAAAGGGATATTTATTTCAGGCCCAGTGGAGCTGCAGCTCTTCACACGCTACTTTCTTAACGGCCCTTCCATAAAATCTTACGATATCATAGAGTGTAGGGAACAGACGCGCCAAAAAGAACTATAGTGGCTCAAAGGAGATAACACTCAACAACTCAGATTCCACACATCTCCTTTCTTTCAGAAAACAAAAAAAACAAAAAAAAAAAGAAAGATACAAAAAAGGTACATCCTATATACAGGTATCACATGAAGCCAGAATTTAAGACCCACAATGTTAGAACTGCTTAGGCTTGTTGGTCAGACTACCAAATCTTCCCCAGTGGATACCTTCAACCCCGGATGAAGACAGCTCCACCATAGACCACTGTGTTACAGACCACTTACTCTCTCTGCCTCATCCAGTTCCATCCCTGATCCAAACTCCAGCACTGAATTTCACCGGCTTTACCTCCGTGGTTTGCATCATACCATAATTTATATGGAGATTACTCCTCTTCTGGTGACTATTCCACCTGTCTAACCTTTAGCCTCCACCCACGGTTGTCCATGGTAACTGTCAGCCCCCCATTCATCAAGACAAAAGGACTGTAGCCCATGACCTCACATGTTGTGATGTGGTATGCACTGGCCATTCTCCCCACTTCCTATTACTCTTTGCTAGCTTTATACCCTCAAACACACTACTGAAGTGCTCAACACTTCCATTTCCTTCTGGTTGATAAATAGATGTGGTCCTGTGCATAGCAACATTCCTCCTCAAAAAGCTTTGGAACTTTTCCGATCAGAACTGTTAGCCATTACCACTCATGAGATACTTCGGCAAATATTCCCTGGGAAAAACCGTATCCAGGAACCAAGAGCCCACAAACATCACAACTTCCACTTCAGGCCATTTTCAGAAATGACCATAGATCCCTAATATGCATTTCATTTACCGGTCACTCTTCCATATGGGTCCCATCACCTCAACATTAACTCTTTACCACGACATACGGGGATCGTTTACTGGGAATAAAGTTGGACTGAATGTGAGCTGTGATTTTATCAGAAATTATGCTTCCACAGAATCCTTCATCTTCCTTGTCTATCCTAGGCCCCAAATACAATATTCCTTAGTTAGCCCTTTGTTTTTCATATATCTAAATGTCCCCGGTGATAAGTGTCAAGAGTTCTCTTTCTGAAACTTTCCAGAGAAATAACAAGTCCGCCTCCAACAATAATTCATCCTCTTCAGCCAATTCTTCCTTACGTCTCATTCAGTCCATCACTCATAAGCCAATAACATCTAATATATTTATTCATGCCTATCAATTTTTTGTCTTCCATAAGTTTTTCCCCAATTTCTCATGGCTGAGGCCATGGATCTTTTTCCTTTTACAATCATGTAATAAAAAAAATCCCCATCCTTCTTTGGTACTTTTTTGACAGGTAATGGCATCAGACTTAAGTCAGAAACTTTTTTTCCACACTTGGCACATATTGTACAGTGTAATTTAGACAAACAACTTAATGGCCATGTGAGCCAATGCAGCCACCGCCGCCCACCACAACCTCATCAGATACACTAGAAGAAAGCACTCCAGCACAGAATCTCCACCCACGCACACAACAGCAAAGAACTCTTCGGCATCATCAAAGAGTTCGCCCAACCCAACAGTGAGACAACCGACATCCCCCCACCCCTGGACTATGAAGTCAACCCACTCCGGGACACCCATGGACCCCTGCTTCGTCAATCATCAACAGTTCCTTTGAGACTGCCTCCTTCCCCGACGACTGGAAACATGCTGAGATCAAACCTCTCCTGAAAAAACCCACAGCGGACCCCCCCCCCCCGACCTCAAAAACTACAGACGGATCTCCTTACTCCCGTACCCAGCGAAAGTTATCGAAAAAGTCACCAACAGCCAGCTCGCATCCTTCATAGAAGAAAACATCCATGACTCCTCCCAATCTGGCTTTTAGAAAACCCACAGCACCGAAACCGCCTACCCAAACCACCGCCTCTCATTCCACGCACCCCAAAGACCCTTATGCTCAGCCCAGCTCTCCCTTGCGACGGTGAAGCGCATTAAGAAGACCAGAACAGCAGGTCGCTCTTTCCCCTTCCTCGCAGCCAAGGAATGGAACACTCTCCCTCTCCACCTCTGGCAGACACAAACACTCTCCAAGTTCATGAAGGACTGCAAGACCTGGCTCTTTGACAAATCACTGAACTTCTAGGAGCCCCCCCAGCGCCTTGAGACACTTTCAGGTGAATAGTTGTGCTTCACCAACCCGTGGATTGATTGAAACTGGTGAAAATGTTCAAAGCCTTCTCTCTGGCAAGGAATATTTTGTTTCTGCAGGTCAAACACAAAGGTTATAACTATTTCACATCCTTTCTTACCACTTGGGTCAGTACTGTTCCTAACCCATACCCAATTGCAGCAATAGTTACTACACCTTTCACGATTGAAACCGCATTAAGGCGGTGCACTACAAATGTCTTTAATTAGTTCACTAAACACTTCCCAACACTACTGGCAATTCAAATGTAGACATATTCTTTAGCAATTGCCTGACAGTGTAAGTATTTTCTAGAAAGTTATTAAAAAACTTAGTGTAAAATTCCACGAGGTATAAAAGCGCCCCTGTACCTTCTTTACTTTTGGGCAGAGGGGAATTGTTAATTGACTCCATCAACTTCTCCTTTGGGTTAAAACCTCCTCTGCCAACTTCTTGCCTCAGACATGCCACATCACCCTTAGTGGTCAAACCTTTTTGTTTGAAAATTCCTAACCAACTCCTTCAAATTCTTATCGTGCCCATTTGTATTCTGCCAAAAGTACATGCAAGATGTGGGGTGAAAAGGACATGGGGGATAACAGTGTGAGAAACTGCATCAAAAAGTCGTATGAAGGGGAGAGTGAGTGACTGGGACACTCGGATGGTTCAGATACTCAAAAATCAACATTGGGAAGGAAGAAGCAGGGATTCAGTCTGCTTCCATGCTTAATCGATAATAATCAAAAACAGAATGAATCACGTGTCTTGGAAATGCCAGGGTCTCTAAGTGTTGTACAAAGGCCCTCATACACTAACTCGTGAGTGGCGGTACATCTTGGTTCCCCGCCGGGAGAGGTTAGGTGATCGGTTTTATCATTGGGTCCTTTTCCACCCAGTTTTCCCGTTCTCCAGGCAGTCAACCTTCCTCCACCTGGAGGGAGAACATCTGTTTTTTATGATGGTCGTGATTTTGCGGGTATTGGCGAAAAAAGTGAAATAAAAAATACCTCCTTTTCTGTGTACCGTATTTTATTAGCTATGAAGGGGTAAGGTTAAAAACTGCGTGAGGTGCTTGGGTGGATGTATTAATGGTCCACTGCACCTAAATGATTATTGTGTTGGTGGTCGACATGTTTCAGTCCTTAGGTGTCTCTAAAGATCGGTGGACTTTCTTCAGGACCGTACTGATAGCGAAAATATATTTTAATCGCTCTAACAATAGGTAAGTTAAACTCACTTACCTATTTTCATTATTCAGTCAGTGTTTGACGAAGTTATCGGTTATCATTCTACCTGTAACTTGTTTGGAGTTTTATTTAAACTCCTGTGGGTACTGCAGAAGCTCTTGGCGGTGCTACTTGCATCTCATTCCTGCGGCTATAGGCTGCATCCCTAAAAGCCTCTCAAAATTTGCTAAATCCCCTCCCATTATATAGTAGGTATCCCCCATTTTCCAGACACCCCCATGCCCTCACACATTGACTAGTCAAACATAGGCTTACAAGTGCAGAGATCTCTGCCTTCCTGATTAAGATGTCTGAATAGCAAAGAAAAGGGACAATGAGGTGGAAATCTCCATCCTAGGTTAGTAAATAGTTCTACTTCACATACTTCAAAATGTAGTCTGTGAATAGACCCCTTTCAGGTGTTCTTTAAACGGAAATTTTCCACTGAACTGTCAAACAGAATTTGCATTCACAGAGACCAATTTCAGGAAAAGCAGCTAACATTGGCAAATTGAAAATGACTGCTTAAGCTCTTACATTGTGGGATCCATAGAGGATGTACAATAGGAAGTAGGGGTCTCATCAGGACTGGCAATAATGGGACATCCTGTATGGAACAATGAAAAGACAATGAGGGGTAGAAGGAGTGAAGCGATGTGCGATTATAATTAAGTGAACCGGAGCACCTTAAATTATGTACGAGTCATATGCAAGGTGGCATAAACACCAAGAAAAAATCCAAGTTACCTAACGAAGGGTTAATGCCATCTAAGCTGGGTCCCTACATTTGAGACCTCTTTGCATTATAATAACTTTTTGGCTGCACTTTTATATCCATTTTATAATATTGTATTTTACACAATACTGTGATTTTAAATGGTGTTATTGTACCAATTTATGTTAATTGGCACAATAAAGATTTTACAGCAGCAATACCACAGCGAACGTATAAAGTAGTATAGTGCAAAATTATAAACGGCCGGCAAGGCAAAAGTTACTGTTTTGATATTCCTTCTTTAGTTTGAATTTAAAACATTTATTGCTACCACCAACAGTAAATCCCACAGAACCTTCAAAGGAAACGAACTTTAATAAAGATATGGGAAAGATCACCCCTCCTGATGTCACACCCTATGTATGATCTCTTTCAAATCTGTAACATGTGAATCTAATGACTGTAATGTATTGTAAAAATGCAATAAATACTATTTTAATTAAAAAGAAATAAGGTACACCTTTGTCAGAATTTTGGCAGTGCCAAACTATAAGAAAATGGTGTGTTTGCATGTGAGGAGAAAGGGTGTGTGTAGGTGGGTGGTGAAGGGAGCAAACCAAGTCTTGCATACCACACTTGACCTATGATGAAATAACAAAGGGATATTTATTTCAGGCCCAGTGGAGCTGCAGCTCTTCACACGCTACTTTCTTAACGGCCCTTCCATAAAATATTACGATATCATAGAGTGTAGGGAACAGACGCGCCAAAAAGAACTATAGTGGCTCAAAGGAGATACCACTCAACGACTCAGATTCCACACATCTCCTTTCTTTCAGAAAACAAAAAAAGAAAATAAAAAAAAGAAAGATACAAAAAAGGTACACCCTATATACAGGTATCACATGAAGCCAGAATTTAAGACCCACAATGTTAGAACTGCTTAGGCTTGTTGGTCAGACTACCAAATCTTCCCCAGTGGATACCTTCAACCCCGGATGAAGACAGCTCCACCATAGACCACTGTGTTAAAGACCACTTACTCTCTCTGCCTCATCCAGTTCCATCCCTGATCCAAACTCCAGCACTGAATTTCACCGGCTTTACCTCCGTGGTTTGCATCATACCATAATTTATATGGATATTACTCCTCTTCTGGTGACTATTCCACCTGTCTAACCTTTAGCCTCCACCCACGGTTGTCCATGGTAACTGTCAGCCCCCCATTCATCAAGACAAAAGGACTGTAGCCCATGACCTCACATGGTGTGATGTGGTATGCACTGGCCATTCTCCCCACTTCCTATTACTCTTTGCTAGCTTTATACCCTCAAACACACTACTGAAGTGCTCAACACTTCCATTTCCTTCTGGTTGATAAATAGATGTGGTCCTGTGCATAGCAACATTCCTCCTCAAAAAGCTTTGGAACTTTTCCGATCAGAACTGTTAGCCATTACCACTCATGAGATACTTCGGCAAATATTCCCTGGGAAAAACCGTATCCAGGAACCAAGAGCCCACAAACATCACAACTTCCACTTCAGGCCATTTTCAGAAATGACCATAGATCCCTAATATGCATTTCATTTACCGGTCACTCTTCCATATGGGTCCCATCACCTCAACACTAACTCTTTACCACGACATACGGGGATCGTTTACTGGGAATAAAGTTGGACTGAATGTGAGCTGTGATTTTATCAGAAATTATGCTTCCACAGAATCCTTCATCTTCCTTGTCTATCCTAGGCCCCCAATACAATATTCCTTAGTTAGCCCTTTGTTTTTCATATATCTAAATGTCCCCGGTGATAAGTGTCAAGAGTTCTCTTTCTGAAACTTTCCAGAGAAATAACAAGTCCGCCTCCAACAATAATTCATCCTCTTCAGCCAATTCTTCCTTACGTCTCATTCAGTCCATCACTCATAAGCCAATAACATCTAATATATTTATTCATGCCTATCAATTTTTTGTCTTCCATAAGTTTTTTCCCCAATTTCTCATGGCTGAGGCCATGGATCTTTTTCCTTTTACAATCATGTAATAAAAAAAATCCCCATCCTTCTTTGGTACTTTTTTGACAGGTAATGGCATCAGACTTAAGTCAGAAACTTTTTTTCCACACTTGGCACATATTGTACAGTGTAATTTAGACAAACAACTTAATGGCCATGTGAGCCAATGCAGCCACCGCCGCCCACCACAACCTCATCAGATACACTAGAAGAAATCACTCCAGGACAGAATCTCCACCCACGCACACAACAGCAAAGAACTCTTCGGCATCATCAAAGAGTTCGCCCAACCCAACAGTGAGACAACCGACATCCCCCCACCCCTGGACTATGAAGTCAACCCACTCCGGGACACCCATGGACCCCTGCTTCGTCAATCATCAACAGTTCCTTTGAGACTGCCTCCTTCCCCGAAGACTGGAAACATGCTGAGATCAAACCTCTCCTGAAAAAACCCACAGCGGACCCCCCCCCGACCTCAAAAACTACAGACGGGTCTCCTTACTCCCGTACCCAGCGAAAGTTATCGAAAAAGTCACCAACAGCCAGCTCGCATCCTTCATAGAAGAAAACATCCATGACTCCTCCCAATCTGGCTTTTAGAAAACCCACAGCACCGAAACCGCCTACCCAAACCACCGCCTCTCATTCCACGCACCCCAAAGACCCTTATGCTCAGCCCAGCTCTCCCTTGCGACGGTGAAGCGCATTAAGAAGACCAGAACAGCAGGTCGCTCTTTCCCCTTCCTCGCAGCCAAGGAATGGAACACTCTCCCTCTCCACCTCTGGCAGACACAAACACTCTCCAAGTTCATGAAGGACTGCAAGACCTGGCTCTTTGACAAATCACTGAACTTCTAGGAGCCCCCCCAGCGCCTTGAGACACTTTCAGGTGAATAGTTGTGCTTCACCAACCCGTGGATTGATTGAAACTGGTGAAAATGTTCAAAGCCTTCTCTCTGGCAAGGAATATTTTGTTTCTGCAGGTCAAACACAAAGGTTATAACTATTTCACATCCTTTCTTACCACTTGGGTCAGTACTGTTCCTAACCCATACCCAATTGCAGCAATAGTTACTACACCTTTCACGATTGAAACCGCATTAAGGCGGTGCACTACAAATGTCTTTAATTAGTTCACTAAACCCTTCCCAACACTACTGGCAATTCAAATGTAGACATATTCTTTAGCAATTGCCTGACAGTGTAAGTATTTTCTAGAAAGTTATTAAAAAACTTAGTGTAAAATTCCACGAGGTATAAAAGCGCCCCTGTACCTTCTTTACTTTTGGGCAGAGGGGAATTGTTAATTGACTCCATCAACTTCTCCTTTGTTTTAAAACCTCCTCTGCCAACTTCTTGCCTCAGACATGCCACATCACCCTTAGTGGTCAAACCTTTTTGTTTGAAAATTCCTAACCAACTCCTTCAAATTCTTATCGTGCCCATTTTCATTCTGCCAAAAGTACATGCAAGATGTGGGTGAAAAGGACATGGGGGATAACAGTGTGAGAAACTGCATCAAAAAGTCGTATGAAGGGGAGAGTGAGTGACTGGGACACTCGGATGGTTCAGATACTCAAAAATCAACATTGGGAAGGAAGAAGCAGGGATTCAGTCTGCTTCCATGCTTAATCGATAATAATCAAAAACAGAATGAATCACGTGTCTTGGAAATGCCAGGGTCTCTAAGTGTTGTACAAAGGCCCTCATACACTAACTCGTGAGTGGCGGTACATCTTGGTTCCCCGCCGGGAGAGGTTAGGTGATCGGTTTTATCATTGGGTCCTTTTCCACCCAGTTTTCCCGTTCTCCAGGCAGTCAACCTTCCTCCACCTGGAGGGAGAACATCTGTTTTTTATGATGGTCGTGATTTTGCGGGTATTGGCGAAAAAAGTGAAATAAAAAATACCTCCTTTTCTGTGTACTGTATTTTATTAGCTATGAAGGGGTAAGGATAAAAACTGCGTGAGGTGCTTGGGTGGATGTATTAATGGTCCACTGCACCTAAATGATTATTGTGTTGGTGGTCGACATGTTTCAGTCCTTAGGTGTCTCTAAAGATCGGTGGACTTTCTTCAGGACCGTACTGATAGCGAAAATATATTTGAATGGCTCTAACAATAGGTAAGTTAAACTCACTTACCTATTTTCATTATTCAGTCAGTGTTTGACGAAGTTATCGGTTATCATTCTACCTGTAACTTGTTTGGAGTTTTATTTAAACTCCTGTGGGTACTGCAGAAGCTCTTGGCGGTGCTACTTGCATCTCATTCCTGCGGCTATAGGCTGCATCCCTAAAAGCCTCTCAAAATTTGCTAAATCCCCTCCCATTATATAGTAGGTATCCCCCATTTTCCAGACACCCCCATGCCCTCACACATTGACTAGTCAAACATAGGCTTACAAGTGCAGAGATCTCTGCCTTCCTGATTAAGATGTCTGAATAGCAAAGAAAAGGGACAATGAGGTGGAAATCTCCATCCTAGGTTAGTAAATAGTTCTACTTCACATACTTCAAAATGTAGTCTGTGAATAGACCCCTTTCAGGTGTTCTTTAAACGGAAATTTTCCACTGAACTGTCAAACAGAATTTGCATTCACAGAGACCAATTTCAGGAAAAGCAGCTAACATTGGCAAATTGAAAATGACTGCTTAAGCTCTTACATTGTGGGATCCATAGAGGATGTACAATAGGAAGTAGGGGTCTCATCAGGACTGGCAATAATGGGACATCCTGTATGGAACAATGAAAAGACAATGAGGGGTAGAAGGAGTGAAGCGATGTGCGATTATAATTAAGTGAACCGGAGCACCTTAAATTATGTACGAGTCATATGCAAGGTGGCATAAACACCAAGAAAAAATCCAAGTTACCTAACGAAGGGTTAATGCCATCTAAGCTGGGTCCCTACATTTGAGACCTCTTTGCATTATAATAACTTTTTGGCTGCACTTTTATATCCATTTTATAATATTGTATTTTACACAATACTGTGATTTTAAATGGTGTTATTGTACCAATTTATGTTAATTGGCACAATAAAGATTTTACAGCAGCAATACCACAGCGAACGTATAAAGTAGTATAGTGCAAAATTATAAACGGCCGGCAAGGCAAAAGTTACTGTTTTGATATTCCTTCTTTAGTTTGAATTTAAAACATTTATTGCTACCACCAACAGTAAATCCCACAGAACCTTCAAAGGAAACGAACTTTAATAAAGATATGGGAAAGATCACCCCTCCTGATGTCACACCCTATGTATGATCTCTTTCAAATCTGTAACATGTGAATCTAATGACTGTAATGTATTGTAAAAATGCAATAAATACTATTTTAATTAAAAAGAAATAAGGTACACCTTTGTCAGAATTTTGGCAGTGCCAAACTATAAGAAAATGGTGTGTTTGCATGTGAGGAGAAAGGGTGTGTGTAGGTGGGTGGTGAAGGGAGCAAACCAAGTCTTGCATACCACACTTGACCTATGATGAACTAACAAAGGGATATTTATTTCAGGCCCAGTGGAGCTGCAGCTCTTCACACGCTACTTTCTTAACGGCCCTTCCATAAAATATTACGATATCATAGAGTGTAGGGAACAGACGCGCCAAAAAGAACTATAGTGGCTCAAAGGAGATACCACTCAACGACTCAGATTCCACACATCTCCTTTCTTTCAGAAAACAAAAAAAGAAAATAAAAAAAAGAAAGATACAAAAAAGGTACACCCTATATACAGGTATCACATGAAGCCAGAATTTAAGACCCACAATGTTAGAACTGCTTAGGCTTGTTGGTCAGACTACCAAATCTTCCCCAGTGGATACCTTCAACCCCGGATGAAGACAGCTCCACCATAGACCACTGTGTTAAAGACCACTTACTCTCTCTGCCTCATCCAGTTCCATCCCTGATCCAAACTCCAGCACTGAATTTCACCGGCTTTACCTCCGTGGTTTGCATCATACCATAATTTATATGGATATTACTCCTCTTCTGGTGACTATTCCACCTGTCTAACCTTTAGCCTCCACCCACGGTTGTCCATGGTAACTGTCAGCCCCCCATTCATCAAGACAAAAGGACTGTAGCCCATGACCTCACATGGTGTGATGTGGTATGCACTGGCCATTCTCCCCACTTCCTATTACTCTTTGCTAGCTTTATACCCTCAAACACACTACTGAAGTGCTCAACACTTCCATTTCCTTCTGGTTGATAAATAGATGTGGTCCTGTGCATAGCAACATTCCTCCTCAAAAAGCTTTGGAACTTTTCCGATCAGAACTGTTAGCCATTACCACTCATGAGATACTTCGGCAAATATTCCCTGGGAAAAACCGTATCCAGGAACCAAGAGCCCACAAACATCACAACTTCCACTTCAGGCCATTTTCAGAAATGACCATAGATCCCTAATATGCATTTCATTTACCGGTCACTCTTCCATATGGGTCCCATCACCTCAACACTAACTCTTTACCACGACATACGGGGATCGTTTACTGGGAATAAAGTTGGACTGAATGTGAGCTGTGATTTTATCAGAAATTATGCTTCCACAGAATCCTTCATCTTCCTTGTCTATCCTAGGCCCCCAATACAATATTCCTTAGTTAGCCCTTTGTTTTTCATATATCTAAATGTCCCCGGTGATAAGTGTCAAGAGTTCTCTTTCTGAAACTTTCCAGAGAAATAACAAGTCCGCCTCCAACAATAATTCATCCTCTTCAGCCAATTCTTCCTTACGTCTCATTCAGTCCATCACTCATAAGCCAATAACATCTAATATATTTATTCATGCCTATCAATTTTTTGTCTTCCATAAGTTTTTTCCCCAATTTCTCATGGCTGAGGCCATGGATCTTTTTCCTTTTACAATCATGTAATAAAAAAAATCCCCATCCTTCTTTGGTACTTTTTTGACAGGTAATGGCATCAGACTTAAGTCAGAAACTTTTTTTCCACACTTGGCACATATTGTACAGTGTAATTTAGACAAACAACTTAATGGCCATGTGAGCCAATGCAGCCACCGCCGCCCACCACAACCTCATCAGATACACTAGAAGAAATCACTCCAGGACAGAATCTCCACCCACGCACACAACAGCAAAGAACTCTTCGGCATCATCAAAGAGTTCGCCCAACCCAACAGTGAGACAACCGACATCCCCCCACCCCTGGACTATGAAGTCAACCCACTCCGGGACACCCATGGACCCCTGCTTCGTCAATCATCAACAGTTCCTTTGAGACTGCCTCCTTCCCCGAAGACTGGAAACATGCTGAGATCAAACCTCTCCTGAAAAAACCCACAGCGGACCCCCCCCCGACCTCAAAAACTACAGACGGGTCTCCTTACTCCCGTACCCAGCGAAAGTTATCGAAAAAGTCACCAACAGCCAGCTCGCATCCTTCATAGAAGAAAACATCCATGACTCCTCCCAATCTGGCTTTTAGAAAACCCACAGCACCGAAACCGCCTACCCAAACCACCGCCTCTCATTCCACGCACCCCAAAGACCCTTATGCTCAGCCCAGCTCTCCCTTGCGACGGTGAAGCGCATTAAGAAGACCAGAACAGCAGGTCGCTCTTTCCCCTTCCTCGCAGCCAAGGAATGGAACACTCTCCCTCTCCACCTCTGGCAGACACAAACACTCTCCAAGTTCATGAAGGACTGCAAGACCTGGCTCTTTGACAAATCACTGAACTTCTAGGAGCCCCCCCAGCGCCTTGAGACACTTTCAGGTGAATAGTTGTGCTTCACCAACCCGTGGATTGATTGAAACTGGTGAAAATGTTCAAAGCCTTCTCTCTGGCAAGGAATATTTTGTTTCTGCAGGTCAAACACAAAGGTTATAACTATTTCACATCCTTTCTTACCACTTGGGTCAGTACTGTTCCTAACCCATACCCAATTGCAGCAATAGTTACTACACCTTTCACGATTGAAACCGCATTAAGGCGGTGCACTACAAATGTCTTTAATTAGTTCACTAAACCCTTCCCAACACTACTGGCAATTCAAATGTAGACATATTCTTTAGCAATTGCCTGACAGTGTAAGTATTTTCTAGAAAGTTATTAAAAAACTTAGTGTAAAATTCCACGAGGTATAAAAGCGCCCCTGTACCTTCTTTACTTTTGGGCAGAGGGGAATTGTTAATTGACTCCATCAACTTCTCCTTTGTTTTAAAACCTCCTCTGCCAACTTCTTGCCTCAGACATGCCACATCACCCTTAGTGGTCAAACCTTTTTGTTTGAAAATTCCTAACCAACTCCTTCAAATTCTTATCGTGCCCATTTTCATTCTGCCAAAAGTACATGCAAGATGTGGGTGAAAAGGACATGGGGGATAACAGTGTGAGAAACTGCATCAAAAAGTCGTATGAAGGGGAGAGTGAGTGACTGGGACACTCGGATGGTTCAGATACTCAAAAATCAACATTGGGAAGGAAGAAGCAGGGATTCAGTCTGCTTCCATGCTTAATCGATAATAATCAAAAACAGAATGAATCACGTGTCTTGGAAATGCCAGGGTCTCTAAGTGTTGTACAAAGGCCCTCATACACTAACTCGTGAGTGGCGGTACATCTTGGTTCCCCGCCGGGAGAGGTTAGGTGATCGGTTTTATCATTGGGTCCTTTTCCACCCAGTTTTCCCGTTCTCCAGGCAGTCAACCTTCCTCCACCTGGAGGGAGAACATCTGTTTTTTATGATGGTCGTGATTTTGCGGGTATTGGCGAAAAAAGTGAAATAAAAAATACCTCCTTTTCTGTGTACTGTATTTTATTAGCTATGAAGGGGTAAGGATAAAAACTGCGTGAGGTGCTTGGGTGGATGTATTAATGGTCCACTGCACCTAAATGATTATTGTGTTGGTGGTCGACATGTTTCAGTCCTTAGGTGTCTCTAAAGATCGGTGGACTTTCTTCAGGACCGTACTGATAGCGAAAATATATTTGAATGGCTCTAACAATAGGTAAGTTAAACTCACTTACCTATTTTCATTATTCAGTCAGTGTTTGACGAAGTTATCGGTTATCATTCTACCTGTAACTTGTTTGGAGTTTTATTTAAACTCCTGTGGGTACTGCAGAAGCTCTTGGCGGTGCTACTTGCATCTCATTCCTGCGGCTATAGGCTGCATCCCTAAAAGCCTCTCAAAATTTGCTAAATCCCCTCCCATTATATAGTAGGTATCCCCCATTTTCCAGACACCCCCATGCCCTCACACATTGACTAGTCAAACATAGGCTTACAAGTGCAGAGATCTCTGCCTTCCTGATTAAGATGTCTGAATAGCAAAGAAAAGGGACAATGAGGTGGAAATCTCCATCCTAGGTTAGTAAATAGTTCTACTTCACATACTTCAAAATGTAGTCTGTGAATAGACCCCTTTCAGGTGTTCTTTAAACGGAAATTTTCCACTGAACTGTCAAACAGAATTTGCATTCACAGAGACCAATTTCAGGAAAAGCAGCTAACATTGGCAAATTGAAAATGACTGCTTAAGCTCTTAAATTGTGGGATCGATAGAGGATGTACAATAGGAAGTAGGGGTCTCATCAGGACTGGCAATAATGGGACATCCTGTATGGAACAATGAAAAGACAATGAGGGGTAGAAGGAGTGAAGCGATGTGCGATTATAATTAAGTGAACCGGAGCACCTTAAATTATGTACGAGTCATATGCAAGGTGGCATAAACACCAAGAAAAAATCCAAGTTACCTAACGAAGGGTTAATGCCATCTAAGCTGGGTCCCTACATTTGAGACCTCTTTGCATTATAATAACTTTTTGGCTGCACTTTTATATCCATTTTATAATATTGTATTTTACACAATACTGTGATTTTAAATGGTGTTATTGTACCAATTTATGTTAATTGGCACAATAAAGATTTTACAGCAGCAATACCACAGCGAACGTATAAAGTAGTATAGTGCAAAATTATAAACGGCCGGCAAGGCAAAAGTTACTGTTTTGATATTCCTTCTTTAGTTTGAATTTAAAACATTTATTGCTACCACCAACAGTAAATCCCACAGAACCTTCAAAGGAAACGAACTTTAATAAAGATATGGGAAAGATCACCCCTCCTGATGTCACACCCTATGTATGATCTCTTTCAAATCTGTAACATGTGAATCTAATGACTGTAATGTATTGTAAAAATGCAATAAATACTATTTTAATTAAAAAGAAATAAGGTACACCTTTGTCAGAATGTTGGCAGTGCCAAACTATAAGAAAATGGTGTGTTTGCATGTGAGGAGAAAGGGTGTGTGTAGGTGGGTGGTGAAGGGAGCAAACCAAGTCTTGCATACCACACTTGACCTATGATGAACTAACAAAGGGATATTTATTTCAGGCCCAGTGGAGCTGCAGCTCTTCACACGCTACTTTCTTAACGGCCCTTCCATAAAATCTTACGATATCATAGAGTGTAGGGAACAGACGCGCCAAAAAGAACTATAGTGGCTCAAAGGAGATACCACTCAACGACTCAGATTCCACACATCTCCTTTCTTTCAGAAAACAAAAAAAGAAAATAAAAAAAAGAAAGATACAAAAAAGGTACACCCTATATACAGGTATCACATGAAGCCAGAATTTAAGACCCACAATGTTAGAACTGCTTAGGCTTGTTGGTCAGACTACCAAATCTTCCCCAGTGGATACCTTCAACCCCGGATGAAGACAGCTCCACCATAGACCACTGTGTTACAGACCACTTACTCTCTCTGCCTCATCCAGTTCCATCCCTCATCCAAACTCCAGCACTGAATTTCACCGGCTTTACCTCCGTGGTTTGCATCATACCATAATTTATATGGAGATTACTCCTCTTCTGGTGAGTATTCCACCTGTCTAACCTTTAGCCTCCACCCACGGTTGTCCATGGTAACTGTCAGCCCCCCATTCATCAAGACAAAAGGACTGTAGCCCATGACCTCACATGATGTGATGTGGTATGCACTGGCCATTCTCCCCACTTCCTATTACTCTTTGCTAGCTTTATACCCTCAAACACACTACTGAAGTGCTCAACACTTCCATTTCCTTCTGGTTGATAAATAGATGTGGTCCTGTGCATAGCAACATTCCTCCTCAAAAGCTTTGGAACTTTTCCGATCAGAACTGTTAGCCATTACCACTCATGAGATACTTCGGCAAATATTCCCTGGGAAAAACCGTATCCAGGAACCAAAAGCCCACAAACATCACAACTTCCACTTCAGGCCATTTTCAGAAATGTCCATAGATCCCTAATATGCATTTCATTTACCGGTCACTCTTCCATATGGGTCCCATCACCTCAACACTAACTCTTTACCAAGACATACGGGGATCGTTTACTGGGAATAAATTTGGACTGAATGTGAGTTGGGTTTTTATCAGAATTTATGCTTTCACGGAATCCTTCATCTTCCTTGTCTATCCTAGGCCCCAAATACAATATTGGTTAGTTAGCCCTTTGTTTTTCATATATCTAAATGCCCCCTGTGATAAGTGTCAAGAGTTCTCTTTCTCAAACTTTCCAGAAAAATCACAAGTCCGCCTCCAACAATAATTCATCCTCTTCAGCCAATTCTTCCTTACGTCTCATTCAGTCCATCATTCATAAGCCAATAACATCTAATATATTTATTCATGCCAATCAATTTTTTGTCTTCCATAAGTTTTTCCCCCATTTTCTCATGGCTGAGGCCATGGATCTTTTTCCTTTTACAATCATGCAATTAAAAAAAATCCCCATTCATTCTTTGGTACTTTTTTGATAGGTAATGGCATCAGACTTAAATCAGAAACTCTTTTCCACACTTATATTGTACAGTGTCATTTAGACGAACAACTTAATGGCCATGTGAGCCAATGCAGCCACCGCCGCCCACCACAACCTCATCAGATACACTAGAAGAAAGCATTCCAGGACAGAATCTCCACCCACGCACACAACAGCAAAGAACTCTTTGGCATCAAAGAGTTCGCCCACCCAACAGTGAGACAACCGACATCCCCCCCACCCCCCCCGGACCTCTGTGACAGACTCTGCACCTTCTTCCACCACAAAATCAAGACCATCTATGACAACTTCAACAACAACAACCTACACAAGGAACCTACACCTACCACCCCTATACACAACGCAGCTTACGCTAGACAGCTGGACCGATGTCACCATTGAAGGCACCCTGAAGACTATGAAGTCAACCCACTCCGGGGCCCCCACGGACCCCTGCCCCCACCAGATCTACCACAGACCAGCTGACATCATCGTCTGAGCTTCGTCAAATCATCAACAGCTCCTTTGAGACAGCCTCCTTCCCCGACGACTGGAAACATGCCGAGATCAACCCTCTCTTGAAAAAACCCACGGCGGACCCCACCGACCTCAAAAACTACAGACGGATCTCATAACTCCCGTACCCAGCGAAGGTCATCGAAAAAGTCATCAACAGCCAGCTTGCATCCTTCATAGAAGAAAACATCCCTGACTCGTCCCAATCTGGCTTCAGGAAAAACCACAGCACCGGAACCACACTTCTCGCCGCCACAGACATCCGCTCCTTCCCTGACAAAAGAGAGACTGTGGCACTCATCCTCCTGGACGTATCCGCAGCCTTTAACAGTCTCTCAAAGCACCATAGCCAACAGGCTACATGACGCAGGAATCTGGGGCATGCCCTCAGCTGGATCCACTCATTCCTCTCCAGCAGGACACAGCGGGTCAGGCTCCTGCCCTTCCTCTCAGATACCACACTGACCACCTGCGGAGTTCCCCACGGATCCTCCATCAGCCCCACACTGCGACTACATGGCTCCGCTCGCACCAATCGTCAGATCCCATGGTCTCAACATTGTATCCTACACAGACTACACCCAACTCATCCTCTCCCTATCCAACGAACAAAACATCTCCATACAAAACTTTCAAGAAGGGATGGAATCTGTCGCCAGGTGAATGAAGAACAGCCTGCTACAACTCAACACGGACAAAACCGAAATACTCATGAAGGGCCCACACCAGATGCCTGGTACGACAGACACCTGGTGGCACCCCCGTCCTTGGGAACCCACCCTCCCACACCACCCACGCAAGCAATCTCTGCAATCATCCTGGACTCCGAACTCAAAATGGGCCGTCAAATCAATGCTATCTCCTCCTGTTTCCATACCTTCTGCCTCCTACGAAAGACCTTCAACTGGATTCCTCTCGAGCACAGAAAGACCGTCACCCACGCATCTGTTAGCAGCAGATTGGACTACAGTAACGCACCCAACATCGGGATCAACAAGAACCTTACCTGCAAACTCCATAACTCCTCCGCCAGACAAGTCCTCAACCTACCATGTCATTGCCACATCACCCAACACCTGCGGACACTACTCTGGCTCCTGTCGAGAAGAGAATCACCTTCGAACTTCTCCCCCACGCCCACAAAGCCCTCCTCAACACCAGACCCGTCTACCTGAACCACCGCCTCTCGTTCCACGCACCCCAAAGATCCTTCCGCTCAGCCCAGCTCTCCCTTGCGACGGTGCAGCGCATTAAGAAGACCAGAACAGCAGGTCGCTCCTTCCCCTTCCTCGCAGCCAAGGAATGGAACACCCTCCCTCTCCACCTCTGGCAGACACAAACACTCTCAAAGTTCATGAAGTACTGCAAGACCTGGCTCTTCGACGAATCACCGCAAACTTCCAGGAGCACCCCAGCACCTTGAGACCCTTTCAGTTGAGTAGTTACGCTTCACCAACCCGTTGATTGATTGAAATTGGTGAAAAGGTTTAAAGCCCTCTCTCTGGCAAGGAATATTTTGTTTCAGCAGGTCAAACACAAAGGTTATAACTATTTCACATCCTTTCTTACCACTTGGGTCAGTACTGTTCCTAACCCATAACCAATGCAGCAATAGTTACTAACCTTTCAAGAATGAAACCACATTCAGGCGTTGCACTACAAATGTCTTTAATTAGTTCACCAAACCCTTCCCAACACTACTGGCAATTCAAATTTAGACATATTGTTTAGCAATTACCTGACAGTGTAAGTATTTTCGAGAAAGTTATTCATAAACTTTGTGTAAAATTCCATGAGGTATAAGAGCGCCCCTGTATCTTCTTTACTTTTGGGCGGAGGGGCAGTGTTAATTGACTCCATCAACTTCTCCTTTGGTTTAATACCTTCTCTGCCAACTTCTTGCCTCAGATAGGCCACATCACCCTAAGTGGTCAAACCTTTTTGTTTGAAAATTCCCAACCAACTCCTTCAAATTTTTATCGTGCCCATTTTCATTGTAGTGATTTCGTGGGTATTGGCGAAAATAGTGAAATTAAAAATAACTTCTTTCCTGTGTACCGTATTTTATTCGCCATGAAGGGGTACGCTTAAAAACATGTGTGAGGTGCTTGGGTGGATGTATTAATGGTCCACTGCACCTAAATGATTATTGTGTTGGTGGTCGACATGTTTCAGTTCTTAGGTGTCTCTAAAGATCGGTGGACTTTCTTCAGGACCGTACTGATAGCGAAAATATATTTGGATCGCTCTAACAATAGGTAAGTAAAACTCACTTACGTATTTTCCTTATTCAGTCAGTGTTTGACGAAGTTATCGGTTATCATTCTACCTGTAACTTGTTTTGAGTTTTATTTAAAATCCTATGGGTACTGCAGAAGCTCTTGGTGGTGCTACTTGCATCTCATTCCTGCAGCTACCTACCATAGGCTGCATCCCCAAAAGCCTCTCAAAATTTGCTAAAACCCCTCCCATTATATAGTAAATTTCCCCCATTTTCCAGACACCCCCATGCCCTCACACATTCACTAGTCAAACGTAGGCTTACAAGTGCAGAGATCTCTGCCTTCCTGATGAAGATTTCTGAATAGCAAAGAAAAGGGACAATGAGGTGTAAGTCTCCAACCTAGGTTAGTAAATAGTTCTACTTTACATACTTCAAAATGTAGTCTGTGAATAGACCCCTTTCAGGTGTTCTTTAAGCGGAAAGTTTCCGCTGAACGGTCAAACAGAATTTACATTCACAGAGACCAATTTCAGGAAAAGCAGGCTAACATTGGCACATTGAAAATGGCTGCTTATGCTCTTACATTGTGGGATCCACAGAGGATCTACAATAGGATGTAGGGGTCTCATCAGGACTGACAATAACGGAACATCCTGTATGGAACAAGGAAATGACAATGAGGGGTAGAAGGAGTGAAGCGATGTGTGATTATAATTAAGGGGACCGGAGTACCTTAAATTACGAACGAGTCATATGCAAAGTGGCAAGCACACCAAGAAAAAATCCAAGTTACCTAACTCGCTTGGTAGGAGGTAGAAATGTGCACACACATATTAATGATGCGGATCACGGGTTCCACTGCTGCAGCGGCAGGGTCCGGGAGTGGGTGGAGGAGTTACAACCTTCCAATTTAATGTGATATGGAATGCAATTGCTAAAAGCAATTACCATCCTACTTAAATTATGTCAAAAGCACAGACTCAAGGCCAGCCTGCTCCGTTCTCCAAAATGGACGCGAAGGCCATCTTAAGTAGACACATGCCCAAGAGCCTGTTCGCAGCATTGATGGAACTGAAAGTTAAGCAGTATGGGCTGAGCTGCTGGCAGCCCGATTCTGAAATAATTGGGGTCCTCTGACATGGATGTGGAATTCTAGTCTGGGTAAGGGGGATACACACTTTAGATAACCCCTGCCCCACTCCCCCCTGGTAGCTTGGCATGAGCAGACAGGCTTATCCCAAAGGCAAGGTGTAAAGTATTTGTACCAACACTCCCAGTAACACAGTGAAAACACCACAACAGGACAACTCACCAGTTTAGAAAAATAAAGTAACTTCAGCTAAACTAAATAAGACCAAAAAGACAAAAATCCAACATACACAGTTAAAAATATGTCTTGTACCATAGAAAACTATGGATGCATGACTTTTCACCAAAGTACCTAAAGATGTGTCAAAGTTCCAAAAGCCAAACTGCCACAGACTCAGATAAAAAAGGAGATGCAACACTCCTGAGACCTTGGGGAGGCGATGTGACAATTCTGTGACACACAGGGAGCGACTTGCGTCGAATCTGGTCTGTATGGGGAGTGATGCATCGATTATTCGTGATGGTTCTGCTTCGCAGGTGATACATCAGGAAAGCGTGCCGCACAGGTATGATGCGTGTAAATCCGGGATGCGTCGGCAATTGATGCGGCAGCGTCGAGCGTTGCTGCGTCGGTCGTTTTCAGCTACGATCCCTCGATGCATCGATTCTTGCAGATGCGACAGGTGCTGCGACGGTTTTATCAGTGGTACGACGATGCGTGGAAATCCTTCTCACGCCATGGAGATGCATCGAGAAAACAGCCGCAAGAAGAGTGATGCAACGCATTTTAGCAGTACTTTGCTTTTCTTCTTTCTTACAGCTCCCAAACAGCAGCAACAACCTCAAGAGGCCCAAAACTTGCGCAGGCACCTCTTGGCAGGCAAGAACTCACATCAGAGTACAGGGAAGCTGGGGTGAAGTATTTGTGTCCCGGAGACTTCCGAACAGGAGGCCAGCTCACTTCAGGCCCTTGGAGATATTCTGAAAGCAGGGGACACAGCACACAGCAAAGTCCTTCTCCTTTCCCTTGGCAGAAACAGCAACTGCAGGCCAACCCCAGTCACACAGCAAGGGTAGTACTTCTCAGTCTCTCCAGCTCTTCTCCTTGGCAAAAGTTCCTCTTGAATTCCAGGAATGATCTAAAGGTCTGGGGTTTCGGGTCTGATACTTATACCCCAAAAGGTATTTGTTCTCTTTGTGCAAGGGGCTCTGAGCCCAGTTCAAACCAGGTATGGGGGCACTCTGCAAGTGCACAACAACATCCATTGTCAGTGTGAGCCTTGGCTCCAGCTACACCACAGGGGAGTGGAGTCAGCATTGTGGAAGGGAGGGCACAGGCCTATTCAGGTACAGGTGCTACTCCTCCCACCACTCCAAATGCAGATCAGGCCTATTCAGATTAGTGCTGACTCATCCGGATTCCTGGAGCCACTGCACCTCCCCAGCTCCTGTCACTCCAAAGCCAGACAGTCAGTCCACAACCAGGCAGAGACACACAGGATGGTTGAACAAGAAAATAGCCACTTTCTAAAAGTGGTATTTTCAAACGCACAATTTAAAAACCATCTTTACTAAAAGATGTGTTATTAAATCTTGGGTTCAGGGATACTAAACTCAATTTTTCGATCTTATTCCTAGAGGAAGATATGCTTGTAAAATGTTAAAAAGCATTCCCCATTCTGTCCTATGGGCAAGATAGCCTTTCAATAGTAAAAAACTAAAATTGACAGAATTTCACTATCAGGACATGTTACACACGGTAAACAACCTTTACAACGCAACTTTTACAACAAACTACCATTACAACGAAAGTTTTACAACGCAAAAACTATTACAACGCATGTATTCACAACGCATGTTTTTACAACGCAGGTACCTTTACAACGCATACCATTACAACGTAAGTATTGGTAAGTATATAATTATATTTAAAATGTTATATTTTTGGGTTTTTTTAAGGGTTATTTTTAGGGTTCAGGGTCAGTTTTCAGTTTTTGAGTAAAGGGTTATTTTTAGGGTTCAGGGTCAGTTTTCAGTTTTTGAGTAAAGGGGTATTTTTAGGGTTCAGGGTCAGTTTTCAGTTTTTGGGTAAAGGGGTATTTTTAGGGTTCAGGGTCAGTTTTCAGTTTTTGGGTAAAGGGGTATTTTTAGGGTTCAGGGTCAGTTTTCAGTTTTTGGGTACAGGGGTATTTTTAGGGTTCAGGGTCAGTTTTCAGTTTTTGGGGTACAGGGGTATTTTTAGGGTTCAGGGTCAGTTTTCAGTTTTTGGGGTACAGGGGTATTTTTTGGGTTGAGGGTCAGTTTTCAGTTTTTGGGGTACAGGGGTATTTTTAGGGTTCAGGGTCAGTTTTCAGTTTTTGGGGTGCAGGGGTATTTTTAGGGTTCAGGGTCAGTTTTCAGTTTTTGGGGTACAGGGGTATTTTTAGGGTTCAGGGCTGGGTTTGGGTTTTGGGGTTCAGGGGTATTTTTAGGTTTTAGGGCTGGGTTTGGGTTTTGGGGTACAGGGGTATTTTTAACATATATATTTAAAAATCAATAATTAAATATTAATATAAATAATTAAAATATTAAATATTAAAATAATAATTTATTAATTTAAAAAAATGTTATTAATAATTATTTTACCATATTATTTACTTACCTATACTTACGTTGTAATGGTATGCGTTGTAATAGTACCTGCGTTGTAAATACCAGCGTTGTAATGGTATGCGTGGTAAAGGTTCCTGCGTTGTAAAAAATGTGTGGTAATGGTCTGCGTGGTAAAAGTCCGCGTTGTAACGTCATATATCTCTTTGAAAGGCAGCACTGTGGACTGTTGGTGTGCAGAGCCTCCGGCCCCCCACAACATACCCTCATAAACACCAGCTTCACTTGCAGTACAATTCATTCACTGGTTTTATGCCTCACTACTTTCAAATTCCACCAGCCGCCACTGCACTGCTGGGTCCCCAACTGACCTCGGTCACAAAATGGTTGAGTTGTGGAAACATGTGGAAGATTTTGGGAGAATTCATCATGTGACATTTGAACCCCAGATCTCTATGTGGCTAATCTGCACTTCACTGGCAGCATGCGGCCTGAAATTAACATCTGGATGGTAAAGATCAATGAAGTGTATTACTACTGGGCAGTTATTCCCCATATCTAATATCTGTCAGGGACCCGTGAGACTCATGGGGAATAATTGCTTTTTTGGAAATTTAGAAAAGTACGAGGTGCATTGTTGACAGATCATAGATCCATTATAACGTTAAGGGAGCTCTGATAAAATGATATCTTTAATGTCAACATCGAAGTAACACGTCAAATTATTTCTCACCCCCAGATATGAACCACTTAAAACTCTGTAGTGGCATTTGATACGCCGAAACAATGCCAAAAAGGGTTATATAGGACTAGTGTGCAGAAAGCAGTGTCTCTATCGCTCTCAGAAAATAGGAAATAATTCAGTTGGGTAAATTAACTTGTAAGACAAATACTAACAGTTTTCTAAAGTCTCCTTATGGAGATTCCTTCTTGCACATGCGCTCTGCTCAAATGAAGTCTCACTTCTAGAATCAGAGAGTGGATTTTGCCTCGAATCACACAACTGAATCAAATGGAGAATCCAGGTTTCAAAGGATCCAGGTTTCTCCCTCCCTGTCATCAGCAGCCTGGCCCTGCGCCCGGCGCCGGTGCTGCAATACCCGCCGCACCCCCAGCCGAGCTCCACAGATGAAATGCAGGACTTAGAGACCCCACACTGGGGTCTGGACAGCTTGCAGGGGTGCTGGGGAAAACTGCAATAAAAAGAGCGCGCCCATCGCCCCCAGATATTCACATTTCACCCAATCTCGGAGCTTCTTGTGCAGAAACCCTACAAAAATTACAACAACTTCCGCTTCTCACGGCCCCTCGGAGTGCGCGTGACCCGCGGCAAATTGGAAATTTAATCTTAGATTGAAGGATGTCCTGCTCGCCTATGACAAATATATTATAACTTATTACTATTAGAGTGACTTTACACCAGTGACGTGCCGGTCGCTCTCATGAATGCCTGTGAGTGCACAGGTACAGATACTCCATCTCCTATTAAATAAACGCCTATGTCGCCTGTACTGATGAATCGGGGGTTTGCGGCAGAGGCTTCTGGGTATTCAAATGAATGTGGCCGGCCACGCCCCCTCCAGTGACAGCTCGGCTCCTGCAGCAGCCCCATGGGGACTTGTGCTCTGCATCCTAAGGGGCAGATTTATGTTAACTGGCGCATCCCCAGGGATGCGCCAGTTAACATGCGCCACGGTGCGCCACTGCTACGCCACCCATGGTGCGCCGCATTTATGATGCGGCGCACCATGGTGCAAGGAAGTGAGGATGCGTGACGCATCTCTCGACGTACGGGCGGCGCATTGCAGGAGTCATGTCGCAAGTGCGACATGACTCCTGCAATGCACAGGAGCCACCTATTCTATGCATTGTGCGTCACCCTTACGCCTGCTTCAAGCAGGCGTAAGGAAGTGACGTAGAAAGTGACTGAGTGAAATCTCATAGATATCACTCAACCACTTTTAGGGGGCGTTCCTGCACAGGAACGCCCCCCCCTGCGCAGGAACGCCTCCTTATGGCGCAGGGCTTTCCAACGTGACGCATCTCTTAGATGCGTCACGTTGTAAATAGGGCGCATTGTTTGCGCCGCCGTTGCGTCACATTTAGTGACGCAATTGCGGCGCAAGGAGGCGCAAGGCCTTCATAAATCTGCCCCTAAATGTATAATTTTCGCCTCGAGTCGGTTTCCATTTTCTTAAAAACACATTTTGTAATGTTAATAATGGTGCCACCAGATAATTTTTGTAATTACACTGATAACTAGTATGTAAACAAAAGTAAGACCACCTTGATGCACTTCATTTGTTCCCTTCCTTGTCAGAGCGTCATTTCAGACTCCGCCCCATCTGTCACAGTTTTTTGTTTTTTTTTGGAAAAATATACTTTATTTAAAATTATTTGTCAGGTTTACATTTGAAGCAGTCCCTTATGTTTGGGTGCTGTACATTTAACCATTCTCAAAGAAGCGCACGCAGGCTATCTTTGGTGGTTTTCCATCAGGATTTCTCATTTTACCCATCCAGTCCAACTCCTGATTTTCCAGGTTTCCTTTGCCCACTCTTGTCCAAATCTATGGGTGTCTATGCACATGTAAGAGAACATTTTAGTGAAAACAAGTTTTTGGCATTCTTTTTCCGTGATTGCTTGGTGTTTGTACAAGGAAAGGTTCCTGTTTTCCCACCTCGCCTCTTTCACGCAGTTTATTATTCTCCATAGCGTCCTTTCTTTATTTGCATTGCAATTCATGCCCAAGCCATAGAGAACCAGTTCATAGGACAGGGATGCCTGTCCTGTTAATTCTTTAATGAGCTGTCCCATTGCCTTCCACATGCTTTGTGCTCCTCCGCAGTTCCAAATGAAGTGCATCAGGGATTCATCTGCTGCACAGCCTGGTGTTGAGCATCTTGCTGTTTTTGCCAGTTTCCTTGCATGTTGGAATTGCTTCACTGGTAGGCATTTGGATACCATCATCCATGCCAAGTCTTTCTGGGAGTATGTCAAGTCTTTGTGGTTCACCATCTCCCAAACCTTCCCTGATTGCTTCTCTGATAAGTTGTTTACCATTGTCACTGAGTCCGTTTCTTTCAGTTCTTTGCTTAAGGCCATCTGGGGTGTGATGTCCTTCGCTTGAATTTGCCTCTCTTCCAGCCTCTTGAAGAAAGGTTTGATGCCTTTGTACGCAGGGGGTGGTTCTAGTAAAAAAGGCTTTGTATTGTCCAGTTTACATATGCCCACTCTTGATAAGATGAAGCTTGTAGCAAACAGTGTGTAGGCAGCCACATGTGAGTCTTTCTTTGCTTTCCCCAGTACGTTTTTAACAAAATGTGACATCAGGAAGTCATGGAGGTTTGGCAGGTCTTTCCCTCCTTTTGTGGGTAGTTTGAAAACTGTGACTCTTTTTAGTTTTTCAATTTTTGACCCCCAAAAGAAGTTTGCAAAGAGTCTTTGTGTCACTTTTGTCCACCTGTATGATGAAGGGAAATCATGGCAATAAACATCAGGATGGGTAGACATATTGCTTTCAGCACCAAGACTTTCCCTTCCAGGGAAAGTTTTCTTGTCGTCCAGAGCGCCATTTTCAGCTTGAGCTTTGTCTGGATCTTCTCCCAGTTTATTTCTCCCTTCATGTCCTGGGAAAAAAGAATCCCCAGTATTTTTACCGGGTCTTTGGAAGGTTTCACTGGGAGCTGAGACCGTTTGTCCCATTGTCCCACCGTCATGCAGTGCGTTTTCTCCACATTCACTTGTAGCCCAGCTGCTAGGAAAAAGAGTTGGGTTATAAGGAAAGTTCTTTTTATGGATCTAGCGTCAGTGCAAGCAATGGTGACATCGTCCATGTATGCTACACATTTGACCTGTTTGCCTTGGCTGCCCGGTACCAGAGGGCCAGTTATGCACTTGTCCTTCCTGATGGCACATAGGAGAGGTTCAATTGCACATACAAAGAGTGCCGGTGATAAGGGGCATCCCTGTCTGACCCCTGATTCAATGTGGAACCCCTCAGATAGTGTACCATTTATAAGGACCTGACTTTCACATCCAGTGTATATTAAGCCAATAGTTTTGATGAAACCTCCTGGGAATCCCATTTTCCTGAGCACTTTGAAAAGGTATTCATGACTTAGGGAGTCAAAGGCTTTCTGTATATCAAGGGCCAAGATAGCTAGTGGATTCCCCCTGTCTTTCGCTAACCACAAGGTGTCTCTAATGATGGTCAAACTGTCCCAGATTTTCCTTCCTGGGACCGCACATGTTTGGTCTGGGTGCACGATGGAGGCCAGCACCTTTCTGCATCTTCCTGCCAGGACTTTACTTAGGATCTTACTGTCCACATTCAAGAGGGTGATTGGCCTCCAATTGTTGATGTCCAGCTTGTCCCCCTTTTTCTCCAGCAGTTTGATGATGCCCTGTGGAAAGGAGGGGGGTAAAACATTTTTTTCCAAGCATTCTTTCAACAGACTCCAAAAATCCTTTGCAATAAGCCCCCAGAAAGCTTTGTAAAACTCCCATGGAAGGCCGTCTTGCCCAGCGGCTGATCCTTTTGGGGCTTCCTGAATGATTTGGAAGAGTTCTTCTCCTGAAATGGGGGTGGTTAGAAAATGTTGTTCCTCTTGGGATAAAGAGCTCTGCAAAGACCCTAGAAAATCTTCACATGCACCTATATCTGATGGCTCTTTTTTGTACAATTGGGGAAAAAAGCTGTTGTTATTTTCCCTACTTTCTCTGTGCCCTTTTGTGTTTGTCCATTTGTGTCTTTCAGTTCATTCATTACCTTTTGCACTTGCTGTGCCTTTTTGAAAAAGAACCTTGAGCACTTTTCATCTTCCTCAAAGATCTTGACCCTGGAGTTAAAAATGTGTTCTTTCCCGCGTTGTTTCAGCCATTCTTTCAGTTCTGTTTTTGTTTTTTCTCTTTCCTCCCCTACTTCTATTCCACCCCTTTCCAGGTTTTCTAGCGTGATCATTCTTTGTTGTATTTCATCAAATTTGTGAAACTTTTCCTTGCTTTTGATCATGCTCTGTTTTCTGAAAAAACGTTTTGTTTGTTTTTTTACCTCTTCCCACCATTCTGCTAAGGATGGGAAACTTTCCTTTCTGATTTTTAAGTTGTTGTACATATCACTGTAATTTTTACATATATTTTCCTCTTGTAACAACAAGATGTTCATTTTCCACACACCTCTCCCCATTTGACACATGTTTGAGATTTCAACGGTTGCTTTCAAGATTTTGTGGTCTGACATACCACTCTCGTTTGTTTCATAATTCCTTGCTTTTATATTTTTGGAGGTGAAAATTAAATCAATTCTTGATTTGACTTTGCCACTTTCTGCTTCCCAGGTGAACCTTTGTTTTGACCCTGATTTTGCCCCTGTATCTGACAGTTGCAAATCTTTACACATGTTTTTGAGACATTTTGCAGACTTATCAATTTCGTAACAATTTTTCTTGCCACATCTGTCTGTGGGGTTTATGATGCAGTTGAAATCCCCTGTTAACACCATTGGGGTTGCACCTGCAATAAAAAGTGGGAGCATTTCAAACAGGGACATTCTTTCATTCTTGTCGGTTGGTGCATAAATATTACAGACCTTAAAGGTGATGTTTCTTTCTTGTATGGTGACCATCATAGCCCTGCCTGGCTGTATAATTTTAGTATCAAGGATTCACATTTCTTTGTTTTTTATGAGAATGCCTATTCCAGCATTCTTGTTTCCACCCCCAGACCATTTGGAAGGGCCTTCTTCCCAATATTTGGATATGTGACTGTAGTCCGTTGAGTGGGGAATTGCACATTCCTGTAAACATATAATGTCCCCTTTTTGTGCTTTGCAGAGCTCAAACACTGACGCTCTTTTCACTTGTGAGCCCATTCCTCGGGCATTCCATGCTATGATGTTAAACATTATATTTGCAATGGTGATTACTTTGCACGGTATACAATACATGTTAAACCTGAACATTTTCAAAGCTCAATGGCGACCAGATGCTGTCACATATTTGCTGATTGCTTTCACTATTTTGCGTCTCTTGCCCACCAATTTCTTCTGCTCCCCCTAAGTATGGGGACTGTAGAAAAAGGTCTTTGTGGGGGGTTCCTCCTACTTCTTGTGAGAATAAGCTATATCCTGGTCTTCTGAGTCTGAGAGGTCCCCTAGTACACTATACCTGGACCCCGAGCAGTTCTCTTTTGGTAGAGTTTTCTTCCTAGTTTCTTTCTGTTCTGTTGCGGCCGGACCACTTGGGTCCGCCGTTTGTTTTTTAATTTTGATTTTATTTCTTTTTTTAACCATCTGCATTTGGCCCTCGGTGGTTTTTGTTTCCTCTTCTGAGGAGGTCTGTTCTTCTCTTTCCCTTTTTTCCTGTGCCCTGTCCTTGGCTTCTTTGATGATGTTATATATATCTGTAGGGATAAGAGTACAATCTGAATCTATTTCCCTGTCTTCCACTTGTGAGTCTATGTCTGACATCCCTTTAATTTCTTTTCACTTTCCTCTATTTCTGTTATTTGAGTTTCCTCTACTACCTGTGTACTTTCCTTGGTTTGTTCCTGTTCTGCCTGTGGGGTAGGGGTAGGTGCAACTTGTATTACTTGTTTTTTTGTGTTGGGTGTTTCCCCGGTGCCTCCATCACTAACTGTCTTAAAGATTAACGGTGCCAGTACTGCGGCGTAAGGTTTACTATCCCCTGGCTGGTGATGTTTGGCAGCTGCAGATGCCGCATATGAGAATCTTTGCTTTGGGCATGCTCTATAAAGGTGCTCTTTGGATCCACATAGGTTACATGATTTGGGGGCATTACATTCGGTGTGTTTGTGGCCTATGTCCCCACAGAACTTGCAACCCTCATGTTTGCATTCTTCTTTAAGGTGGCCAAAACTTAAACAGTTCCTACAATATTGCGGTTGGCTTGGGTAGTTTAAATAGCCTCTGTTTGGGCCCAATGCAAAGGTTTGTGGGAGGTGGGTCACTCCCCCAGCAGGGTTTGGTTTAAGTATCACAAAAAACTACTTTCTCTTGCCATTCCAGATTCCAAACTTATTTCTCTGTAATATACCTCCCCTCACCTTTGCGCAAAACTGGTTTAAAAAACATTCAATCTCCCATGTAGACACATGGGCATTGTACATATGGACAATTATTGGCACCTCCTTTGCTGCTGCCATAGCAGTAATTTTTACCCCCTTGAGGTTCTCATGTGAACACATGAGTCACACACCCTGTAAAAAAAATTCATATTTCAGCTCTGTAAAAAACGTAATTTCAAAAAAACCTCTATCTTTGTTTTGCTGTACACATTTTAAATCCTTCGCAGTAAATTTGAATACTTTTTCAAGTATTTCGTTCACTACATACTCTAGATCCTTAGTACCTCTGTACTCTTCCTCTATTTCGATTTTAATGGCAAGCTCCCCATACTGGAGCGTTTGTTTCGCCATCTTATCTGTGCACTTTCTCCCTGTGCTTAGGGCAACATTTTTGTGCTGTGATTCTAAGCCCAATGTGACCGAGTTCCGTAGTTGCCCACACAAGTTTTAAGCCAAGTTCAAAGTCAGTGTTCAGAAATTCACTCGTTGTGCCAAGGATGCAGCGCCTCTGTCTGCCACTCGTTTTAAGGCAGATGTGAGCCGAGGCGCCGTCGAGGAGCGTTCTGGCAGGAATGTGGGGGCGTGGGCCTAAATAACCAAGGAATCCCGAGTGCTCAGCTGAGAAAGAACAGGTCCACGCCAGATGGAGGCTAGGGCTTTTCTGCGCCTCAAACCGGGGTGCACTCGGGTGGTGGTGCGAGTCCCCACTGCTGTTTGGGGTGGGTTTGCGGGCGGGTAGAGGGAGAGCTTCCTGCCCCGCGGTGTTAAAGGGGGGGAGAAGCCGTCCTCTCTCGTGTGCCTCCAGCTACTTCGAAGTCCGTGTGTGCTCTCCTCGGGGGTGTGGGGGCACTTTGCAGAGGTCAGGGGCAAGGGGCGACGCCTCAAATCCCTTGTGGCCGGTGATCCTTGGTCAGCTTTGGTGCAAAGCTGTGGCCGGAGGTCCCCACAGGCCGCAATGGATTCTCGTGCACCTTCCTTAGGGACCCCTGGTCAAATGGTAGCCCCGAGAGGGCTTACTGTAAATCTCCGAACTAAAGCGCAGAAATGACCCTGCCTGGCTCGCGGCCAGGGTCTCCTCGACGGGGTCGGCTCCCCCCTCCCTCTCAGCGACGGCTGGCGACGATAATGCCCTGTAGCAGCCCTTCACCCAAGTTCCTATTCCCTTTGACGCAGCCTGGCCTCGGACAAGCCAGAGGTCGAAGGCCCAGCCGCAGGGTCTAGTAGCCGAGGGTCCGCACTGGACTATCTACCCTCCCCCTCCCCGACACGCAGCCTGGCCCCGGACACGCCAGGGTGACGCAGGCCCAGCGCCTTGGAGGAAAAGTGCTACTGAATCAGGAGAATCAGAAATAGACGCCGCAAATAAACAACACGAACTGCAATGAATACCGACATTTTATTAGAATGCAAATTGATAGTACAAATGATAGGCGTCCCCATCAAAGCAGCAGTATCCAGTATCCGCGGGAGGCAGGCACTACCAAGCATTTCTCAAGGATACAATTTATTACATTTATTGATTTTACCACACAAGAAGGAAATTACCCGGAAATTTCCCTTACTAAAGTAGTGTGCCTAACTACGATTTGTGCCTTCCCACTAGAGGGCTGATACTCTGGCCCCTTCGTTCTTAAATGTCCGCTCTTTCTCGTTTTCAATGCCACAAAGAGCCCTGCATTTATATGAAAGTAAAGCAGAATTATGAGGCGCGCACAGGATTGTGGGTATGTAGAGTGATGGTGACGGGCTGCCTCTCCCTCCGAAGCCTCCCGACCTCTAGCGACAGGAGGGAGCGTTGCAGCTCCCGCAGGCACGCGTCAGTACTTCGTGCAGGCGCCTCGTTCTGCGTCGCGTGACCCAGTGACGCCTTCCGGTGGCGCCTGCGGGAGCCTCCTCTCCTCAGCAGCCGAGGAGGGCCGGCCGCCCCCATGAAGATCATATTTCAACCATTCACGGAGTTTCTTGTACAGAAACCCTCCAAAAATTGGTACAAACGATCCGCTTCTCACGGCCCCTCGAAGTGCGCGTGATCAGCGAAAAGGTACAATCCAAAATTCAATAAACTCGTAGATCTGTTCGCGCAATCGCGATACAAAATATCACTTACTACTAGTAGGGTGACTTTACAGCGGTGACGTGTCGGTCACTTTCATGAATGCCTCTGTGTGCACAGCTACAGGCGCTCCTTGTCCTGTTAAACAAACGCCTGTGTCGCCTGTACTGATGAATCGGGTGTTTGCCGCAGAGGCTTTTGGGTATGCAAATGTTTGTGGCTGGCCACGCCCCCTCCAGTGACAGCAAGGCTCCTGCAGCAGCCCCATGGGGACTCAAAATCCAGCAATAAAGGGAATGTGTGAAGCTAATTTAATAGTGACAAAAAGTTTTTAAGCTGTGTTGTGCAGAAGTCTGCAGTATGCTGAAATGTTATAATAAAGAAGTGTGAGAAGCATTTTTGTTAGTTTAGTTATGATGTATAATATACAACAAAATGACGATGATAAAAAACTATTAATTAGAAGTAATGATTTTAGGTTTTTTTTATGTTTGAATGCTGGCAATTTGTATCTGCCTGTTCTATTCGTTGCTTTTTATGGTGTTTATTGTTAAAGGGGTGGGTATAAATAACGGAGAGTGAAGGTTAGTTAGTTAGTTAGTGAGAGTGATAGATTAAGTGAGTTAACTAGTGAGAGATAGTGAGAGATTGAGAGAGTTGGTTAGTAAGAGTGCTAAAATTAGTGAGAGAGTTAGTGAGAGTGAGAGAGTTAGCGAGTGACATAGTGAGAGAGGGTTATTGAGTTAGTGAGAGAGAGTTATTGAGTTAGTGAGAGTGAGAGAGTTAGTGAGAGTGAGAGAGTTAGTGAGTGAGTTAGTGAGAGAGAGTTAGTGAGTTAGTGAGAGTGAGAGAGTTAGCGAGTGAGTTAGTTAGTGAGAGAGAGTTATTGAGTTAGTGAGAGTGAGAGAGTTAGTGAGTGAGTTAGTTAGTGAGAGAGAGTTATTGAGTTAGTGAGAGTGAGTGAGATTTAGTTAGTGAGAGGGAAAGAGTTAGTGAGTGAGTTATTGAGAGTGAGTTAGTTATGATCATCAATTATAAGTGAAATGGAAATGTCAGAATTTCATTGCTCCGGTTTACTCCACCCAGGAATAAAGAAAAAAAACAACTCCAGTAACCCATGTCATACACTAACTACAGGCAGCCAGTAAAGCTGTACCGGGGCAACACAGGCGTGACGGTGAAGCACCCTCTACAGGGACAGGCTACAGACGGTACATTCTCTACTCTGTCCACCCGACGGCAAGGACAGGATACAGCATCCATGGCAGAGTCTACTCAGGACAGAGGTGAGGGACCCGAAGGCATGCACTAAATACAACAATTTGTTAACATGCTTTGTAAGGTCCACCCCGGAGCAACAGGAGCTCCCCTAGCAGGGGTGGATAGCAGACCCTGCTCTGGGAGGCGTAAAGTTTAATAGATGACTGACTGAGAAGAGGGGTGCAGAGAATGATCTGGTTTATTCCAAGCCCCATCCAGTGAAGATGTAGTGGCAAGAAGAGGAAATTCCCTTCCTGCCCTGCAACAGACACCAGAGCTCGATGCCCTGGCAGTGGAGGGCAGGTAGGGGCAGTGCAAGGATTTCAGTGGTGCAGGCACGTAGTGCAAACAGTATGCCTGGGAGGGGGTGGGCCAGGTGGATTGAAGGGACACCAGCAGGTAGCTATAAGGCCTTCAACACCCACTCCACTAAAAAGCAGCCGGTGTGGAAGGAAAAAGCAGGATGCACCGCACAGCACACACGGCCTACAACTCCCACTCCACTCAAAAGCAGCCGGTGTGGAAGGAAAAAGCAGGATGCACCGCACAGCACACCCGGACTACAACTCCCACTCCACTCAAAAGCAGCCGGTGTGGAAGGAAAAAGCAGTATGCACAGCACAGCACACACGGCCTACAACTCCCACTCCACTCAAAAACAGCCGGTGTGGAAGGAAAAAGCAGGATGCACCGCACAGCACACACGGCCTACAACTCCCACTCCACTCAAAAGCAGCCGGTGTGGAAGGAAAAAGCAGGATGCACAGCACAGCACACACGGCCTACAACTCCCACTCCACTCAAAAACAGCTGGAGTGGAAGGAAAAAGCAGGATGCACCGCACAGCACACACGGCCTACAACTCCCACTCCACTCAAAAACAGCCGGTGTGAAAGGAAAAAGCAGGATGCACCGCACAGCACACACGGACTACAACTCCCACTCCACTCAAAAGCAGCCGGTGTGGAAGGAAAAAGCAGGATGCACCGCACAGCACACACAGCCTACAACTCCCACTCCACTCAAAAGCAGCCGATGTGGAAGGAAAAAGCAGGATGCACCGCACCGCACACACGGCCTACAACCCCACTGTACACGTTGAAGTGGCCGGTCACCTGTGGACTGCGGCAGCGCAAGCACGCAGCATCTCGCCAACCTCTTAAGACACAGCAGAAGCCTTTCATGATCGTGGCCTCCACCTAGCATGCACCCCACCCGTTGAACAGCGCCTAGACACCGGCGCAGCGCTTCATAAAGGTTATTATTGTAGCAGACGAGACAGCTCTCGTGGTCTCACTTCACCAGATGGTGAATAGTGAGACTAGTACAGTATAAGGCGAGGGAGACACTTCTAGGCGTGGCTGATCCAAACAGATACTCTTGAAGTTGAGGTTCAGTCTGCTGCCGGTGCTCGCCAGGTAGAGAGCCAGAGGTGCAGGACGAGACATTTGTGTCACAGGTTCATGCAATCGTGGTCAAGTGGAGAAGCCAAGGTTTGGATCACACCCTTCCGACACCAGCTCATCAACATCGCCTTTTACTGATCACCTTGAATGATGTACATGTAGGGGTCACCTGGGGTGGGGATTGCCATCCACAGTGCCCCCTGAGAGCCCCCCCCCAATGCAGGCCGAAGCAACAAACTCTGAGTTCCAGAAACAAAGTGGGGACTGTAGGAAAAGCACCCCCTCGAGTCTGCATAAACATGCCGCAGGCTGGCCAATACAGACTTCATTGCACGTCTACAAATAACAAATCCCTCAAATCATGCAGCCCTTCGAGGCTCTAGCTTGCCGCAGGAGTTCTTACCAACAGGAGCTAATTACAAGATCAAGCAAGCCTTTGCAAAACCAATGGTGCTAGCCTTGCAAGAAGGTGGAACTCTTAGTTTTATTGGAAGCATGTGTCACAAACTGAAAGCAAATGATAAACACTGCCCCCGTGTGCTTGCAATAAAAATGTGCAGTGTAAAAACAGCAATTCGTGGTTGTTTTACTAGTGATGTTTTACAAATGCCAATGCTGTCAGTGCTCACAGGCATTTTATCATTTGTTAAGGAGACCACACTTAACCCAGCACTTAAACTGCAGGCAGCTGAAATGGCGCTTCACAGAAGCTAGTTGGAACAAGAGACAGAAAAAAAAATGCAATCAAAAACAGAATTCTATGTTTGATGTTATGAAGGACCGTGCTTGTTTCAGCCTTTAAGGTGCAATCACCCATATGAAGGTTTATACAGGAGTGGTGCATCCATATGAGAGTACTAGGCAGTCACCTATGACACAAGCTAACTGGGTCGCCAATATATATGTAAAGAATCCAGTTTCAGAAATTAAAAGAGACACAAACACTGGGGTACGTACTGCATGGTCTGCCTATGGAGATAGGGTTCATTACCATGCACCCATGTGTGGGCTACACAAAAAGGCAGTGAGTGGAGTGGCCACACTGAAGACTGCCGAAGGGTACCTAGACTCCAAACCACTCATCTCCACATGACCAAAATGTGGGCTTCGGAGCAAAGAGCTTACCTCCCAGCCCCCACTTCTCCCAGACGCAAAAAAACAAAAAAACACACTGGAGCACCTAGACAATATTTACCACCTGCCAAGCCACCCTCTACGTGTACCATTTGAAATGGCAAAAGTTGGCTCTTTCTTTTGAACTTCACGCCTGCCAAATTGTGCTACACTGAAGAACACGAGTGCAAAGTCAGGGCATCCCAAATGTGCCATTTACACGTCAGAAAATAAAACAAACTGTGCTTAAACAGAACAGAGTCTGGATAAAAGGAGTTTCGTGTTTTCGGGGGACTTTGTTTTCTGCTCACAGAGCGCCCAGCTCCCGGGACAGAACTGTATTCTTCGCTGCAGTCTCCCACGGATAGGACACGCGTATCCCAACACCCATAACAAGAGCTTCAGCACACACACCACTCACACTGGACAAAAGTAACTCCCTGGTCAGGACACGCCATCTTTGAGAGAGTCAATGGACGGCAAAGCACGGCGGCCTTCCAACATCTGTGGACACAGTGGTTCAACAGGTATCGACTGGTATATTTCGGTCAATGTTGCCGAAGTGTGAAGATTAGCCAGCCCTGAATACTGACCCAGTGATCCCCATTGTGACAGCTGGTGTAAGTAAGAAAGAGTGAGAAGGGACACGCCCACCCTCCCTAGCTTGAGGAATGCATGCACTTACACATGTAGACAAGAAAGGCACAGCAAAGCGGGAACAATTCACGTATTTGATTTAAAATAAGCCCAGCCGCGAATACAACTGCAGCGTCCCGCGAGTGGTGCGTGTACGCTTGCGAGACGCTGCTCAAAACAGCAAGCCATAGGCCGGAAGTCCAGCGAGTGGTGCACAAGCACTTGCGAGCCGATGCACATAACTGCAAGCAATAGGCCGGAAGTCCAGAGCGATTCCAAGAGGTAATTTTTCCTAGAGCAGCGCATGCGTGCTGCCTAGGCAAGACCTAAAAAAGGAGTGACAGAAGGTGACTCGGATGGCAGGCGTTCAAAGGTCAGTTATGGCTCCAAAATGAGCAGAATAGTCGCTCTGGTACCTCTCAACTGTCAACAGCATCTCTATGGTTCCACATTATTCAGCGCCTTGAGACCCTCATAGGTATGTAGTGCATGTGAGAAGGTGGCCTGGTATATAATGTCCACTATTCTAGTGGGCACCTTGAACCAGTCCAAACGACCCTTATTGATGGTAGGTTATAAAGTCAACCTTATAGAAAGCTATCCTAGTGGTAGCTATGGAGAGCAGCCTTCAGGCTAAGACTTGGAGACGAGTTAAGCAAGTTGTTTTTACCAAGTATAATCTCTTGAATGATCAAATGAAAGGACACCACACAAGGTATATATCAAATATATATGTATTTATTCTAAACACAACCCCTCTGCACTCTTTATGAGGTCAGAGGTAAAAGTACAATAAAAGGAACTTAATTAGCATACGATAAGTTGCACAGTATATGTAATGCCCTAGGGGCCTCACAAACCATATAATAAAATAGTGGTATAAGAACCACGTCTGGAATAGAAAGCAGGCCTAGGGCCTGTGGAATCGCTTTGGCTATTCAGGACAACCAAAGGTTAGGAAGTAGGAGACCCACGGGAGACGTGTGCAGTGTCTAAACACAGCTGTGGGTTACCATTGACTATTTATGGAGAACGAACAAGTTACAAATTTACAGTTTAAGGACACTTCTAGATTAACTACGATGGAACACTTTTAGACTAGAACACTTTGAGAGTCAAGACCCACAGTAGCATCGAAGTACTCGTGTTACCTCACCCAGGGAAGCCGGTTGCATAGGTGCCTTTTGGTGTCAGGTTTCGTCGTCGATTCCAATGGAGAGCTGCGAAGAAGTGCTGCAGGCGACCAGAGGAAAAGTGCCCAGGTGGATCCAAGGGTGGATCGAAGATCTGAAGAACCTGAAAGCAGAAGGAACATAGTCTGGGTCACTAGCCAGCGACCAGGATGGCGATGGGAAGCTGCTAACCAATGGTAAATTCAGGTGAAACAGGTGAAGTTTGTCTCTTCAGCCACGTGGTCCAGGAGGCGAGATGACAACTAGGAGCTGGATTTGAGCTGTTCCACAAAGGATCTATCTGGTTGACTGCAGTGTCGGATTCTGAATTGGACCCAACAAGCCTTGGCAGGCGCAATCCACGCAGAATGTCGAGAATGGCTTTGGTGCAGACCAGCAAGAAACTAAGAGGATGAGTGCTGCAGTCTCACCGTTGACCAGCATGGTCCTGATGTCGTCGGTGGCGGCGATGAGGGCGGTCACGGTGCTGTGGTTGCTGCGGAACCCTGACTGGGAAGGGTCCAGGATTCTGTTTTCTTTGAGGTATCGAGTTAGCTGTCTGTTGATGATCTTCTCGATGACCTTGGGCGGGAATGGGAGCAGAGAGATGGGCCAGAAGTTCTTGAGGTCTCTTGGGTCTGCCTTGGGTTTTTTGAGTAGGGCGTTGATCTCGGCATGTTTCCATCTCTCTGGGAAGGTCACGGTCTTGAGGGAGAGGTTGATGACGTTGCGCAGGTGGGGTGTGATTGAGCTGCTTGCTTTATTGAAGATGTGGTGCAGGAGTGGGTCTAACGGAGAGCTGTGTGGATTGTGCTCATGGTCTTGATGGTGTCATCGGTGCTCACGCTGGCCGAGGCTAGCATGGGGTCGTGGTCGAAGATGTGCTGAGAGTCTGTTGTGTTGCTGTCTGTTGGGGCTGTCTGGGTGTTGAAGCTGTCGTGGATGTCTGCTATCTTGCGGTAGAAGAAAGTGGCGAGGGAGTCGCACAGGGCTTGCAACGGTGGTATGTCGGTGTTGGAGCTGGGGTTGAAGAGTTCCTTCACGATGTTGAAGAGCTCTTTGCTATTGTGTGCAGTGTTGTCGAGTCGGTCTTTGAAGGATGTCCTCTTGGCAGCCCTGATGAGATGGTGGTGGTTGCGGATGGCCTCCTTGTCTGCTGCGTGGCTGTCCGGGATCTGTTCACTTTGCCATTTCTTCTCTAGTTTCCGTCAAGCTCGCTTGGAGGCTAGGAGTTCTGGGGTGTACCAGCTGGCCCTATTGTTGGTGTCTCTGTGGGGGGTTTCTTCAGCGGGATGAGGGTGTTGGCGCAGTCCTCGATCCACCATCTGAGGCTGTGGGCAGCGTTGTCGGTGTTGGAGGGTACAGTGGGTGGGCTGAGAGCGAGGTTTGCATGTAGTTGGTCTTCGGTGATATTGCTCCAGCAGCGGTGGGGGATCTGTTGGATGTGATGGTGAGTGGTGGGTTTCTGGAAGGGGAAGTGGATGCAGCGGTGATCGGTCCAGAGGAGTTCGGTGGTGTGGTTGAAGGAGACGTGCAGGCTAGAGTAGAAGATGGGGTCAAGCGTGTGGCCGGCGGAGTGGGTGGGCGTTGTGACGAGTTGTCTCAGTGCGAGGTTGGTGAGGTTATCGATTAGGGTTGTGGAGTTGCTGTCGTTGTTGTTCTCAAGGAGAAAGTTCAGGTCTCCGAGGAGGATGTAGTCAGAGGAGGTGATGGTGTGGGTGCTGATGAAGTCGGCAATGGAGTCGCTGTACTGGGGGCGGAGTCCTGGGGGTCGGTAGACGAGGGGGCCTCTGAGGGTGGAGTTGGGGTCTGTGTGGTTCTGGAAATGCATGTGTTTGGTAGTGCGGAGAGTGTCATCGGTGCTGGACGAGACGCTGATGGTGTTCTTGTGGATGATGGTAATTCCTCCTCCGACTCCGTTTGTGCGGTCTCTGCGGGTGATCTTGTAGTCGTCTGGGATGGCTATGGCGATGTCGGCTGCGGAGGAGTCGTTCATCCACGTCTCTGTCAGGAAGGCGACGTCCGGGGATGTTGTGTCAAGCAGGTCCCAGAGCTCGACGGCGTGTTTGCGTGCAGTGCGGGTGTTTAGTAGAATGCATCAGAGGTGGTTGAGGTATTTCTTGGCAGGTGGTTTGTTGGGTCTGAGGCTGGTGTAGCTGCAGTTCTGGCAGGTGAAGGGGCCGTGTGTGCGTTTTGGGGCGGCCTTGAGGCAGGTGTGGGTCCATCCGTGGTTGAGGGCGTGCAAAGTGCTGGCATCGTAGTGGCAGCATTCCTTGTGGTGGGTGCGGGGATCAGGGGTTCTGGTGCTGGGCGTGGTCTAGGCGCGGACGGGCACAGACGGGCTTGCCTTAGGCGAGCCTTTGGTGCTCCAGTGGCACGCCCGCTGCGCGCGGCCATGCAGCGGCCAGCATATATGGGGAGGTGGGAGGGAGGAGGCAGCTGGGAGGTGGGGGCAACGAATGGGGCGGGGCCACAGGGGATGCAGCAGCAAGAGCGGGGCGACTAAGGGAACAGAAAGCAAAGGGCACAACATAGTGGGGCAGCGAGTGGAACAGAAGGCAAAAGGGCACGAAAATGCAGGGGCAATGAATGGACCAGAAGGCATACAAGCATTTGCAATGCAATAGGTCTCGCATTGATAAAGCTTGAGCTTTTGGCATTGCTAATAATAATGCAACACCAATAGCTCAAACATTCAGTAATGCGAGACCTATTGCATTGTTAAAGCCATTTGCTTTGCTATACAATGCCATTAGCAAAGCAAATGGCTTTAACTTAATCAAAGGCGAGACCTATTGCATTTTCAATGCTTGTTGTTAAAGGCATCCATTAAGAATAAAGGCCTGGCTTCACATAATTAATCTGCATTATTTATCCTCTGAAAAATGTATAGGCCATTTTGCTCCTTTGTTTATGGCGCTCAGGGTCTGCTACATATGTAAATTTGCAACTTTTATTACTGATGAGTTTTCATTTGTGAGCTTTAGAAGTTAAGGGCAGATGGCTCATATTATTATGGTTGAAAAGATTGTGTTGCTTGTGCGACGAAGAAGTAGAAACTGCTGTACATATGCTATTTCTCTGCAATGTACTATGTGTATGACATATGTACAATGTCACAAAGCACAGAACTGTCACCATCCCTACCAGAATGTAAGCATTTTGCGGAGAGTGGTGCTGTTTTTCCTTTTCTGGAGCCTTAAGTGTAATCATGCATATACGGCTGTAGTGGTTTTTAGGTCTCGCCCTGGAATGAGCATCCAAAGGATGCGTCCAGGGTCGGAGACGTATAGTTAGCTGTCTCGAGGGAAGGAAGGACGAGAAGGTGTACGAGCTTTGCTTGCATTTCACTGCCTGCACGCGCACCGCCACTCACGCATGCGCACAGCCACACCGCCACTCACGCATGCGCACATACACATCCATACACAGGCATACACAGTCACACACCCCCGTCGCCGCCGCACCTACACGCATACACAGAGACCCCTCCACACACACCAGCCCCTCTCCTCCCGGCTCCACTCACCGGTGTCTGGCAGGCGCTCCCCGGGTCTCCAGGCTCCTTCCCTTCCTCCGCAGCTGCAGGCTCTCCCCACATCACGCGGGACTCTCTCTCCACATGGGAGCCCCGCCTCCTCAGTGCGCCCGCTTCGCCCCACGGGTCTTCACCCGGTCCCCCATCTCGGGACCGGGACTTTAAGGGAAACAGTATCCAGGGCTCCTTCCTGGTCACGGGAGCCCCGGGGCCGCAATGCTCACGTCACTTCCTGCTGCCGGCTCCTCTTCCTGGTTGCACGTCAGGTCCCGGGCCAGCAGCCAATCAGAGCGCGGCCCGGGAAAGACGTCACAGAGGTGTCCTGCAGTACCGCCCCCGGCCTGCCTGACTTCCTGGTCGCAGGAGAATTCTACTGCTGAACTGGGTGTTATAACGCAGTCTCCACATGTAACTGTCTGCAAAGGTAATGCAACAATTTACGCTACCCCATCATTGTGTAAAAGAGCTGCATCTATGTTTAAAACAAAAAAAAAGACTTCAAATAGTGTTGTTTTTTTGTTTCTAGGTTGCTATTTAACAGTTCCTCTACAGACTTCCTGTTTATTGTTATCGTCTCGCCTATAGTCTTAATTGCATGAACGTATTTTTCATGACCTCATTTCCGGTCACTGTTTGTCAGTTTCAAAGCATTAATGCTGCTTTTGTTTCTGTTCGCTGCTCCGGTTCCTTGAAGCTGTGTGTTGTTGCCTGCTTGGCTTTTATTGTTCGCTCTCTGGGAACGCTGATTGTTTCCTTCTGTAATGTATGATTTTTGTTATAGTGAACGCCAGGATGAAGAGACAGTGAGCCAGTGATTCAGATAAAGAGCAAAATGTGCATTAAAAAGTGTCCTTCTTACTCATGCCCAATTCAAACTGAAATTAGTACCCCTTCTCTTTTCGTGGCGGCAGAATATTGAATTCAATTCATTCAATTAGTTAAAATAAACAGCACAGAACAATTACAGGTTCATATGACTATAGGGTCAGAGGACTTTCCTCGGCAACCCCAAGCCCTGATATAATTACAATTACTTGATCACACCAACATTTTTTTCATTTCAAACTAAGTGTGCATCACTCTTGCTGGGTGCTTTCCAAGTAAAGCACTGTTGTTTGCTTTTTTTAATTAGGATGTCGCCATTTACTTACCACTAATACTTCTGTCTTTTCATATGTAATAGGGCAAAAAAAAAAAAAAAAATATTGCTTTTAAGTTATGCTAATAATGCCAGGAAATGTAAAACTCTCTTTTGCTGTTCCCATAGGCCACGTGGACATTACACTATTTGTTGGAGCAGAGTGTAGGCACAATCTTAACAATTCCTTGAGACATATGTTTGGCTCTCTCAGTTTGGGGTTTTCAGCTAGCCCGTGATTGCACCTTGGTTAAGAGCCAATTTAACAGAAGGAGCTACTGTTTGTGTTTACTGCCTTCATCAGAAAAGCAACATATTCCTCTCTTCTCGCTCTGCTTGCTGGCTACTGTGTGTGGCTGGCCGTAGTTATGCGAAGTGAAGTAAGGATTCCTGATGAAAGGGGACAGCAGTGTGGTGGAACTTATGAGTCTCCGCCCTGCTAAGCTTCACAAGTCAAAATAGAGCAGGGCTTGAATATCATAAGGCTCGAATGCATTGGGCATGTATGATAAAATATGCATAAATCAAAAAGTGCTTGACTCACACGTAGGTTTTACCTAGATTTCCACGTATTTGTGGGATCACTAAATTCCCCAAGAATGCCATTGGAAGTCTATGGAAGCCATGGATTCCTAAATATACTACCAACCTGTTCGGCTAACTCCTTCACGTTTCTGAAGGGCAGTCAATCCGCAGGAGTTGATATTGTGGAGTTCCATTATTACACGTACATTTTTACCCATATGACTGGCCCATATTATTTTGTGCAATTAGTAGAATTCCATTGCCAGGCAACCATCATAAATTATGAGAGCGTATGTGGATTGTTGGTACCTAATTTAAACACTTACTCACGCCTTTTTTAGGTCTCGCCCTGGAATGAGCATCCAAAGGATGCGTCCAGGGTCGGAGACTTATAGTTATCTGTCTCGAGGGAAGGAAGGACGAGAAGGTGTACGAGCTTTGCTTGCATTTCACTGCCTGCACGCGCACCGCCACTCACGCATGCGCACATACACAGCCACACCGCCACTCACGCATGCACACATACACATCCATACACAGGCACACACACCCCCGTCGCCGCCGCACCTACACGCATACACAGAGACCCCTTGTAGGAAGGTGGCTACCTGACTATGGTTACCCCAGATTTTTTGCCTGTGTTTAGCTGGTTTTTTGACTTAGTTGACCTGGTTCCCTGCTAATCAGGGCCCCAGGCCATCTGCTCTCTCTGTAAAATGGATTCCATGTACCCTAGGTACATACCACAATTGGAAATGGACTCCTTGTCAGCCCCTGTATAATGCACTATAGGTGCCCAGGGCATAGGGGCCACCAAGGCCTACCAGGGGCTGCAGCATATCTTTTGCCACCCCTGGCTGGTTCTTAAATTGACACAACTGGCTGATCACTCAGCTGGGGTAAGGTGGTGTAATCACCCCTTGCTTAGATATGGTATACCTATATCTAAACCTATATCTGGACACATGTAAACCTGTGAGCCACTCCTATGGAAGGCCTCATCAATCCTGGAGGCAGAGTGCGTGGTTTTATGTGAGATGGAGCTCTAGCATGAGCTGAGCCTGTCTGCAGCTGTCGGGAACAACTCCGTAAGCTGTTTCAGGATAAGGCCATACCATATACTCTTAAGTGCCTTATAATCCTCGCGGTTATATAGCAACTTTGGTTTGGCTTTATCAAAACATGTCGTGTAAGGTGTCATACGATTTGGAATACTATCCCCTCGCCAGTTCCGGCGACGGGGATAGCATTCCACCCCTCTAGAGGGGTAAGACATGTTACTTTACTTAAATGCGGTTAATTTCTCCAAAGACCTTAGATCCACAAAATGGATGCCTCTGCCACAGACAAATGTCTGGACCCCTGCAGCTGACCGAAACTCAGCCAGATGGGGCCTGGACAAAGGGTTTCCTGTCACAGGAGGGTGTCACCGCCCTCCAGACAGGAGACAGTGGATTGTAGCAGGGAGGTTTGAAAGAAACCAGACACTGCTTGGGGCGCACAAGGCTGCCCCTTGCATAATCCGGCCAAACCGGTTCTGGGGCACTCCAGCCCTCGTGCCAGGGCGGCCTGGATCAAAGGAAGGGGGTGTATCCACCCACTTCCTAGGTCCCACCCATAGGGGGGGACCTAGCAGGTAATCACGCCCCCCAGATTCGAATAAGAGTGGGAGCAGTGCCAATGCACATGAGATTTCCTGGAAGAAACATTAGAAACGAAACTCTGGACCCTTGGACCTCCATCTCAACGTGGAAGCCCGAAGAATCTCCCTTGTGGTCAAGGAGTGACCACCCTGCAGCAGCAGGCACCATCCAGCCCTCGACGTCTACTTAGTTGCAGTTCCCGCCGGAACTCGAGCGACTGAGATCGACGAGATCAAGCTTGCCTGCCTTCCAACAGCCCGATCCACAGTCCCTGCAGAGCTGAGACCCGTGGAGGTGACCGGAAGCGTGGGGCACGCCATCTTGAATTGACCACGAGACGCTGACCGTGCAGCCCACGAGTGACCCTCGAAGCTGTGCACCGGGGTTTGAGAAGCCCACACCCTGAGCCACTCCTGAGCCGAAGTTCAGCCCTCCACACTCGACGAGTGCTGCGTGGGGCCCTTCTGCTCCATTTGGCTCAACGCGTTGGCCCGGTCACTTGCCAGCCGGCTAGTGGTCCCTGTGCCAACGAAACTACAAAGAAGACTCGTGAATCTGGTTGCTCTAGATCCACACCAGCTCCCCTGAAAAGGAGCCCCGACTCTGACCTTCCTGGTGCGAGTGAGAAGCAATCTTCCGATCCCGCGTGGATTGCTCTTGCCAAGTGTTGTTTGCTCCAAACTTGAAGCCGACAGTGCCGACGGCGAGAGCCTGCGTGGGACAGATCGTGACCTGCTCCTGGACGTCGCAGATGCCCCAGAGCCCACGTGACAGCGAAGAGAAGCTCCTTGACGACCACCTGATTGCGCCCGACATTGCCTGGTTCCGTCCTGGTTCCACCCTGGTCACTGCTGAGTGACCCAGACTCTGTCCCCTCTGCTTTCAGGTACCCTTCGACTTGAGTCCACCCTTGGACTCCACCGGACACTTCATCTTCAACCCGCCTGCAGCCCTTTCAGCTTCAAGCACCAAGAGCCTGCGTGTCAAAACCCGACGCCACTTCGACCCTGTGCACCCACTTCCTGTGGGTGAGGTAACTTTGCTCCGCCGGTGTTCTCACACTGGTGCACATCCCTAGGGTCTGTGTGTTAAGTTTTGTTCCTCTAGGTTCAGCGGAAGTGTCCTTAAACTTTAACTTTACAACTTTTACGCACCATTGGTTAACATTGGTGCGTGCGTGCGCTTTCCGCACATCTCCCGAATCCCGAGGGCCATTCCCGACTTCAGCATTGCTTGTCCTGACTGCTCCCAGCGATTCCCTAGGCCCTAGGCCTAACCACTGCTCGAGTGGCATCTCTTATACCACTTGTTTAGTATATGGTTTGAGTGGCCCCCTGCCCTCATCCATAATTGTGCAACTTTGTATGTTTAAACAGTGCTTTTGATTTAACGCTTGTGCCCCTTTATTCATAAAGAATACTGGGGATTGTTTTTAGTAATAAATACATATATTTTTATAATATATACTTGTGTGGTGTCCTTTCATTTGGTATTACAGGATTGTATGTGGTAAAACAGCTCGCTTAACACGACCTCTTAAGTTAAGCCTTTAGGCTGCTTAGTCCATGCTACCCCTAGGATAGCTTGTCTAATAAGGTTGACTTACAACCAGACACCATAAGGGATTGTTTGGTCTGATAATAGGTGGTTCCAGAATTGGAAACATCACCTATCAGGCCAACTTCTCACAGTGGGGCACGCCATCTTGAAAAGACCACGAGACGCTGACCGTGCAGCCCACGAGTGACCCTGGAAGCTGTACACCGGGGTTTGAGAAGCCCCAACCCTGAGCCACTCTTGCACCGAAGTTCAGCCCTCCACACTCGACGAGTGCTGCGTGGGGCCCTTCTGCTCCATTTGGCTCAACGCGTTGGCCCAGTCACTTGCCAGCCGGCTAGTGGCCCCTGTGCCGACGAACTTTGAAATTCGACCTGCGAATCTGGTTGCTCCAGATCTGCACCAGCTCCCCTGAAAAGGAGCCCCCACTCTGACCCTCCTGGTTCGAGTGAGAAGCAATCTTCCGGTTCCGGGTGGATTGCTCTTGCCAAGTGTTGTTTGCTCCAAACTTGAAGCCGACTGCGCCGACGGTGAGAGCCCTCGTGGGACAGATCGTGACCCACTCCTGGACATCACAGATGCCCCAGAGCCCACGTGACAGCGGATAGAAGCTCCTCAACGACCACCTGATTGCGCCCGACATTGCCTGGTTCCGTCCTGGTTCCACCCTGGTCACTGCTGAGTGACCCAGACTCTGTCCCCTCTGCTTTCATGTACTTTTCGACTTGAGTCCACCCTTGGACTCCACCGGACACTTCTCTTTCACCCCGCCTGCAGCCCTTTCAGCTTCAAGCACCAAGAGCCTGCGTGACGAAACCCGACTCAACTTCGACCCTGTGCACCCGCTTCCTGTGGGTGAGGTAACTTTGCAACGCCGGTGTTCCCACACTGGTACACACCTCTAGGGTCTGTGTCTTAAGTTTTGTTCCTCTAGGTTCAGCGGAAGTGTCCTTAAACTTTAACTTTACAACTTTTACGCACCATTGGTTAACATTGGTGCATGCGTGCGCTTTCCGCACTGCACCCGAATCCCGTGGGCCTCTCCCGACTTCAGCATTGCTTGTCCCGACTGCTCCCAGCGATTCCCTAGGCCCTAGGCCTAACCACTGTTCGATTGTATCTCTTATACCACTTGTTTAGTATATGGTTTGAGTGGCCACCCGCCCTCATCCATAATTGTGCAACTTTGTATGTTTAAACTGTACTTTTGATTTAACGCTTGTGCCCCTTTATTCATAAAGAATACTGGGGATTGTTTTAGTAATAAACACATATATTTTTATAATATATACTTGTGTGGTGTCCTTTCATTTGATATTACAGGATTGTATGTGGTAAAACAGCTTGCTTAACACGACCTCTTAAGTTAAGCCTTTAGGCTGCTTAGTCCATGCTACCCCTAGGATAGCTTGTCTAACAAGGTTGACTTACAACCAGACACCATAAGGGATTGTTTGGTCTGATATCAGGTGGTTCCAGAATTGGAAACATCCCCTATCAGGCCAACTTCTCACATTGGTGAGCAGCGGTGCGGATTTGAGCTTGCTGTTGTTTTACCATTGCAATCTTTTTATCAAATTGAAAGATCACATCAAGTACCTCTAGGTACATATAAATCAAAAGCTTAGCATATTTAAGTTCTACTGAACTTAGTAGTTGTAGGTTGAAGGGATTAGCACACCCTGACTACAACTCACTAGCAAGGTACAGTAGGGAAACACTTAGTGTAGGTAGGTGCATCACTTACACCACACTAGAGTCATGTCTGACACAGGAAAAGCCTCAGGGTCTGCTCCTGTGACAGTTGACCTTACCAAGGCAACTTCCAGCTATGACAAATTAACCCGAAAGGACTTGATTGCCTTGTGCATCTCAAGAGTGTTAAAAAGGGGCAGAAGTCCCACCTGTCCTATCCTGATAGCCATTCTAGAACAGGATGACTCAGAGAAGGCGAATGAAGTTCCCTTAGAGTCAGGAGATGGAGTGAACCCCCCTGTAACTGATACCACTCCAGAGGAGGAAGAAGAAGAGGAGGAAGAGGAGGAGGATGGTTCAGACATAGATGGACCTGAAGATCAGGAGCTAGGGGTTAACCAAGGTAAAGTTGCCAGGCTTAGCCAGGCCAACTTAGACCTACTGGGAAATGGAGAGGGCCAGCACCTCCCCAGATCCTACCATGACATTCTCCCAGGCAACAGAAGAGTGAGATCTCCCTCAGGGGACTCTCATCTTTCTAGTGCCTCAAGAGAATCTCAGAGAGGCATGACTGCTTCTCAAAAGCTAGAGCATAGGGCCAGAATGAGGGCTGTCAAACTCCAAATAGAGAGGGAGGAGGTAGCCTTGGCTCAAGCTAGACTTGCCTTGGCAAGAGAGCAGAAATTGTGTGGCTTAGATGCCACTGGTGGCAGCAATATTCCTAAAGAGAAACCCATGTCCTATGATAGTAGAAACCTGACAAAGATTGTGCCCCCCTACAAGGAAGGGGATGACATCCACAAGTGGATAACTGCTCTTGATAGAGCCTGCATGGTACAGCAGGTTCCTGAGGAACAGTGGGCAGCAATCTTATGGTACTCCTTTTCAGAGAAAGGGAGAGATAAGCTCCTCACTGTCAGACATGAGGATGCAAACAATTACAAAGTCCTGAAGAGTGTCCTAATAGATGGGTTTGGCTTAACCACTGAACAGTACAGGTTGAAGTTCAGTGACACCCAGAAGACACAGACACAGGACTGGACTGATTTTGTTGATTGTACAACTAAGGCTCTGGAGGGTTGGCTACATGGCAGCAAAGTACATGACTTTACAGGATTGTATAATTTGATTATGAGGGAGCAGATCCTAAGTAATTGTCAGAACCAGCTCTTACACCAGCACCTGGTGGACTCTGATCTGACCTCTCCCCAAGAATTGGGAAAGAAGGCAGACAAGTGGGTCAGAACCAGGATTAGGCCTAAGAATCAGGACAGTAACCAGAAGAAGGAGTCTACCAAGCCTCAAGATAAGGGTGGGGATAAAAATAAAGAAAAGACTTCCCCAGGGCCCCAAAACTCCAAGAATGGGGGTGGGTCCCAAGACACTTCTTCAACTGAGAAAAAGCCTTATTGTTATGCCTGTAAACAGGTTGGGCATTACAAAACAGACAACTGTTGTCCCAAGAATAACAATAAAGAGAATATACCTCCAAAGCCAGCTCCAACACCTCCTGTTACTGTCAGCAGTAATCCCCCAGGAAGTGGGAGCACACCCCGGAATCTGGGTGGGTTTACTTTTGGAGCTCAGGTGGACCCTGGCCTATCCAGGTCCCCATCACCAAATGATCTTGTTTATGAGACTGGCATGGGGTTTGCCAATTTCTCTGATTGCCCAAATACCTTGAGCAAGTATAGACAAGAGCCCATCATCAATGGTTTGAAAGTTGAAGCTTTTAGAGACACAGGGGCTAGCATCACCATGGTGGCTGACTGTATAGTCCCCTCTAAGCAACTTTTACCAGGTGCCACATACCAGGTAACAAACATTGATGGCGTCAAAAACAATCATCCCATGGCAGTAGTAAGTCTCAGCTGGGGAGGTGTCATTGGCCCAAAAAGAGTGGCAGTGTCATCAAACTTGCCTGTAAACTGCCTACTTGGTAATGATTTGGAAATCTCAGCCTGGGCTGAGGTTGAACAGTAAACCCATTCTAGAATGGTAAATTCCAATGGAAAGGTTAGTGGGGCTGTAATGGCTACAGCCCCAATCCAAGATGTCCTTCCTGAAAAGGTTGGTAGGGCTGAGAAACTCTCTGCCCCATCTTTAGCAAAAGCTCTTCCTGAACAGAATAGCAAAGCTGTTATGATAACAGTAGAAACCCAAACTGAGTCTTCTCCTGAAAAGGTTGGTGGGGCTGTGATGGCCACAGCCCAAACTCAAACTGATATGTGTGTTGTGAAACCTGAAATGATGGATAACTCCACACAAACTGAGAGCATGGAGGAGGAAGAGAAATCTCCCCCTCACCAGACTTTAGGACAGGATCAGCCTCCTCAGGGAACTGATCTTACCCCTAATGAAGGAACTGCCCCAGAGGTGGTTGGGCCTAGCCTGACAGAACCTCTGATGTCAGTGGACCCTTCTCAGGTGGGACCCAGTCTGGAGCAGGTAACCTGCCCCTCTCTCCCTTGCCTTAGCCAGCGCAGGGCTGCAGAGGACAAGAAGGACAGTGAGACCCGGAGGGCCCCCTGTCACATAAAGCACCCCCATCAACAGATTAGGGGCACCAAAACTAGTAGCCCTAGTGAGGTGAAAACTTTACAAACTCCTGAGGGAGCCCCCTTAAATACAGTTAGGGACCTCCCACAGATGGATTCTGTTGGGCACAGCCAAACCTGGGACCCAAAGGGCCCAAACCTGAACTGTCCCTCCAGCAAGCCAAACAGAGGGACCCAGCCTCCAGCTTTAGGTAGCCAGAGATTGACCCTGAGAGCACAGTGCAACTCAGTTAAAGAAAGAAAGGCACACATGGTGGAAGATAATTGGAGGAAGCTAAGCCCTAAATTAGTAGAGCCTCACTTCAGTACTCCATATCCAAACCAGCCTTTAACTTTGCATAAACACACCCAAGGTAGTGATTCCCTATGGTGGAGACCCTCTAATACCCCAAGGGTGAGGGACTGCTTAGTGGACCATGAGACAGGGGGTACCCATGCTAGTGCAGGTACTTCCTTATATGGCCACTCAGGCAATATAGGCTTACCTGGACAAGGATAGCCTTATCTCCTTTCGTTTGGGGGGGGTTGTGTAGGAAGGTGGCTACCTGACTATGGTTACCCCAGATTTTTTGCCTGTGTTTAGCTGGTTTTTTGACTTAGTTGACCTGGTTCCCTGCTAATCAGGGCCCCAGGCCATCTGCTCTCTCTGTAAAATGGATTCCATGTACCCTAGGTACATACCACAATTGGAAATGGACCCCTTGTCAGCCCCTGTATAATGCACTATAGGTGCCCAGGGCATAGGGGCCACCAAGGCCTACCGGGGGCTGCAGCATATCTTTTGCCACCCCTGGCTGGTTCTTAAATTGACACAACTGGCTGATCACTCAGCTGGGGTAAGGTTGTGCAATCACCCCTTACTTAGATATAGTATACCTATATCTAAACCTATATCTGGACACATATAAACCTGTGAGCCACTCCTATGGAAGGCCTCATCAATCCTGGAGGCAGAGTGCGTGGTTTAATGTGAGATGGAGCTCTAGCATGAGCTGAGCCTGTCTGCAGCTGTCGGGAACAACTCCCTAAGCTGTTTCAGGATAATGCCATACCATATACTCTTAAGTGCCTTATAATCCTCGCGGTTATATAGCAACTTTGGTTTGGCTTTATCAAAACATGTCGTGTAAGGTGTCATACGATTTGGAATACTATCCCCTAGCCAGTTCTGGCGACGGGGATAGCATTCCACCCCTCTAGAGGGGTAAGACATGTTACTTTACTTAAATGCGGTTAATTTCTAAAAGGACCTTAGATCCACAAAATGGATGCCTCTGCCACAGACAAGAGTCTGACCCCCTGAAGCTGACCGAAACTCAGCCAAATGGGGCCTGGACAAAGGTTTTCCTGTCACAGGAGGGTGTCACCGCCCTCCAGACAGGAGATAGTGGATTGTAGCAGGGAGGTCTGAAAGAAACCAGACACTGCCTGGGGCGCACAAGGCTGCCCCTTGCATAATCCGGCCAAACCGGTTCTGGGGCACTCCAGCCCTCGTGCCAGGGCGGCCTGGATCAAAGGAAAGGGGTGTATCCACCCCCTTCCTGGGTCCCACCCATAGGGAGGGACCTAGCAGGTAATCACGCCCCCCAGATTGGAATAAGAGTGGGAGCAGTGCCAATGCACATCAGATTTCCTGGAAGAAACATTAGAAACGAAACTCTGGACCCTTGGACCTCCATCTCAACGTGGAAGCCCGAAGAATCTCCCTTGTGGTCAAGGAGTGACCACCCTGCAGCAGCAGGCACCATCCAGCCCTCGACATCTACTTAGTTGCAGTTCCCGCCGGAACTCGAGCGACTGAGATCGACGAGATCAAGCTTGCCTGCCTTCCAACAGCCCGATCCACAGTCCCTGCAGAGCTGAGACCCGTGGAGGCGACCGGAAGCGTGGGGCACGCCATCTTGAATTGACCACGAGACGCTGACCGTGCAGCCCACGAGTGACCCTCGAAGCTGTGCACCGGGGTTTAAGAAGCCCCCACCCTGAGCTACTCCTGAGCCGAAGTTCAGCCCTCCACACTCGACGAGTGCTGCGTGGGGCCCTTCTGCTCCATTTGGCTCAACGCGTTGGCCCGGTCACTTGCCCGCTGGCTAGTGGTCCCTGTGCCGACGAAACTACAAAGAAGACTCGTGAATCTGGTTGTTCCAGATCCACACCAGCTCCCCTGAAAAGGAGCCCCGACTCTGACCTTCCTGGTCCGAGTGAGAAGCAATCTTCCGATCCCGCGTGGATTGCTCTTGCCAAGTGTTGTTTGCTCCAAACTTGAAGCCGACTGCACCGACGGTGAGAGCCTGCGTGGGACAGATCGTGACCTGCTCCTGGACGTCGCAGATGCCCCAGAGCCCACGTGACAGCAGAGAGAAGCTCCTCGACAACCACCTGATTGCGCCCGACATTGCCTGGTTCCGTCCTGGTTCCACCCTGGTCACTGCTGAGTGACCCAGACTCTGTCCCCTCTGCTTTCAGGTACCCTTCGACTTGAGTCCACCCTTGGACTCCACCGGACACTTCATCTTCAACCCGCCTGCAGCCCTTTCAGCTTCAAGCACCAAGAGCCTGCGTGTCAAAACCCGACGCCACTTCGACCCTGTGCACCCACTTCCTGTGGGTGAGGTAACTTTGCTCCGCCGGTGTTCCCACACTGGTGCACATCTCTAGGGTCTGTGTGTTAAGTTTTGTTCCTCTAGGTCCAGCGGAAGTGTCCTTAAACTTTAACTTTATGACTTTTACGCACCATTGGTTAACATTGGTGCATGCGTGCGCTTTCCGCACATCTCCCGAATCCCGAGGGCCATTCCCGACTTCAGCATTGCTTGTCCTGACTGCTCCCAGCGATTCCCTAGGCCCTAGGCCTAACCACTGCTCGAGTGGCATCTCTTATACCACTTGTTTAGTATATGGTTTGAGTGGCCACCCGCCCTCATCCATAATTGTGCAACTTGTATGTTTAAACAGTGCTTTTGATTTAACGCTTGTGCCCCTTTATTCATAAAGAATACTGGGGATTGTTTTTAGTAATAAACACATATATTTTTATAATATATACTTGTGTGGTGTCCTTTCATTTGATATTACAGGATTGTATGTGGTAAAACAGCTCGCTTAACACGACCTCTTAAGTTAAGCCTTTAGGCTGCTTAGTCCATGCTACCCCTAGGATAGCTTGTCTAATAAGGTTGACTTACAACCAGACACCATAAGGGATTGTTTGGTCTGATAATAGGTGGTTCCAGAATTGGAAACATCACCTATCAGGCCAACTTCTCACAGTCTGTGTCTTAAGTTTTGTTCCTCTAGGTTCAGCGGAAGTGTCCTTAAACTTTAACTTTGTAACTTTTACGCACCATTGGTTAACATTGGTGCATGCGTGCGCTTTCCGCACTGCTCCCGAATCCCGTGGGCCTCTCCCGACTTCAGCACTGCTTGTCCTGACTGCTCCCAGCGATTCCCTGGGCCCTAGGCCTAACCACTGTTCGATTGGTATCTCTTATACCACTTGTTTAGTATATGGTTTGAGTGGCCACCCGCCCTCATCCATAATTGTGCAACTTTGTATGTTTTAACTGTGCTTTTGATTTAACGCTTGTGCCCCTTTATTGATAAAGAATACTGGGGATTGTTTTTAGTAATAAACACATATATTTTTATAATATATACTTGTGTGGTGTCCTTTCATTTGATATTACAGGATTGTATGTGGTAAAACAGCTCGCTTAACATGACCTCTTAAGTTAAGCCTTTAGGCTGCTTAGTCCATGCTACCCCTAGGATAGCTTGTCTAACAAGGTTGACTTACAACCTGACACCATAAGGGATTGTTTGGTCTGATAATAGGTGGTTCCAGAATTGGAAACATCACCTATCAGGCCAACTTCTCACATTGGTGAGCAGCGGTGCGGATTTGAGCTTGCTGTTGTTTTACCATTGCAATCTTTATATCAAATTGAAAGATCACATCAAGTACCTCTAGGTACATATAAAATCAAAAGCTTAGCATATTAAGTTCTACTGAACTTAGTAGTTGTAGGTTGAAGGGAGTAGCACACCCCTGACTACAACTCACTAGCAAGGTCCAGTAGGAAAACACTTAGTGTAGGTAAGTGCACCACTTACACCTCACTAGTAACCATGTCTGACACAGGAAAGGCCTCAGGGTCTAGTCCTGTGACATTTGACCCTACCCAGGCAACTTTTGGATATGACAAACTAACCCGCAGAGACTTGATTGCCTTGTGCAAAGCAAGAGGGTTAAAAAGGGGCAGAAGCCCCACCTGCCTAATCCTGGTAGAAATCCTAGAACAGGATGACTTAGAGAAGGCAAAAGCAGCTTCCCTAGATACAGGAACTGGAGGGAACCCCCCTGCAGTTGATCCCCTTGAAGAGGAGGATGATGATGACTTGGATGAGGACTCAGATGTTGAGGACTTAGGAGTACAGGATCAGGGTAGCCAGGTTCCAGTTGGTAGGCTTAGCCAGGCCAACTTGGACCTACTGGGGAATGGAGAGGGCCAGCACCTCCCCAGAACCCAACATATGATTCTCCCAGGCAACAGAAGAGTGAGATCTCCCTCAGGGGACTCTCATCTTTCTAGTGCCTCCAGAGAATCACAGAGAGGCATGAATGCTTCTCAAAAGTTAGAGCATAGGGCCAGAATGAGGGCTGTCAAACTCCAGATAGAGAGGGAGGAGGTAGCCTTGGCTCAAGCTAGACTTGCCTTGGCAAGAGAGCAGAAATTAAGTGGCTTAGATGTCACTGGTGGCAGCAATTTTCCAAGAGAAAAAGACAGGGCCTATGATAATAGAAACCTGACCAAAATTGTGCCCCCCTTTAAAGAAGGGGATGACATCCACAAATGGATGACTGCTCTTGAGAGAGCCTGCATGGTACAGCAGGTTCCTGAGAATCAGTGGGCTGCAATTTTGTGGTACTCCTTTTCTGAGAAAGGGAGGGACAGGCTCCTCACAGTTAGACCTGAGGATGCCAAAAACTACTCTGTTTTGAAGAGTGCTCTCATTGAAGGGTATGGCCTAACCACTGAGCAATACAGGTTGTTGTTCAGAGACACCCAGAAAGCACAGACTCAAGACTGGACTGATTTTGTGGAGTGTGCCACTAAGGCTTTGGAGGGTTGGTTACAGGGAAGTAAAGTTTCAGACTATACAGGATTGTACAATCTTATGATGAGAGAACAGATCCTTAATAACTGTACAAACCAGCTGTTGCATCAATACCTTATTGACTCTGATCTGACCTCTCCCCAAGAATTGGGAAAGAAGGCAGACAAATGGGTCAGAACAAGGATTAAGCAGAAACCCCAGAACCAAGGTGGTGACCAGAAGAAAACAGACCAGAAGGGTGGTAATCAGAATCAGAAAGATAAAGAAAAAGACCAGAAGTCTTCAGGCCCCCAAACTAATAGTAAGGAGGGTGGTTCCCAAACTGGTAACAAGAAGAAGAAGAACAAAGGTCCAAAGACACCTTGGTGTAATACCTGCAAATCAGTTTCACACTGGGGCAGTGAGTGCACCAAGGCAAATCCAGTTCCCACCACTACAGCTCCTAAAGCAACTGCAACCCCAAGTACAGTAAGCAGTGGTGGAACACAGTCCAAGGGTGTAGCTGGGTTGACCCTGGGTATTGAAGTAGGATCTGGCCTAGTCAGAGTCCCTACACAGGCAGTTCTCCTGTATGATGTGGACATTGAGTTGCCCACTGCAGTAAGCCCCACTAACCTGGGCAAATACAGGCAGACTCCCTTAATAAATGAGAAACTGGCTCAAGCTTACAGGGACACATGTGCTAGTGTCACCATGGTGACCCCTGGCTTTGTGGACCCTGGACAGATTGTACTAGGAGAGAGCTACCTAGTAACCAATGCAAGCAACTCCACTACCTCCCATAGTGTGGCAGTTGTGAACTTCTCCTGGGGAGGGGTTGATGGCCTAAAGAAAGTTGTGGTAAGTGCAGACCTACCAGTAGACTGTCTGTTAGGCAATGACCTTGAAAGCTCAGCATGGTCAGAAGTGGAGTACAGGACTCATGCAGAAATGCTAGGGATTTCAGAGCATGTCCTTGCCATGACAAGGGCTCAGGCTAAGAAGTGCCTTCCTGAACCAGTGGTGGATCTTGAGACAATAGACCAGCCACAACCCAAGAGAAGGAGCAAGAGAGGAAAGGCCTCGCCTTCCACCTTGCCCCAGGTTGAGGATCAGGTTTCAGAGGAAACTGATTCTGCAGTCCAAGAGGAGACTGTCTCTGAGGAGCTTGAACCTGACCAGGTTGAGTTCCTGGGGACAGGGGGACCCTCAAGGGCAGACCTGAGGCAGGCTCAATTAGATTGCCCTTCCCTTGAACCCCTCAGACAGCAGGCTGCTGCTGAGGCTGCTGGGGATGCTAAAGGTACCCATACTGTGTATTGGGATGAGGGACTCCTTTACTCAGAGGCTAGAGACCCCAAGCCTGGCATGACCAGGAGGTTGGTCATACCTCTGCAGTTTAGGGGGTTCCTTCTTACCTTGGCCCATGATATTCCCCTTGCAGGACACTTAGGCCAGAACAAGACGTGGGACAGGCTTGTTCCACACTTTCACTGGCCTCACATGTCAGAGGATGTCAAGGAGTTTTGTCGCTCCTGTGTCACTTGCCAAGCCAGTGGTAAGTCAGGTGGCACAACAAAGGCCCCCCTAATACCACTACCTGTGGTGGGGGTCCCCTTTGAGAGAGTTGGAATTGATATTGTGGGTCCAATGGACCCCCAAACAGCATCTGGGAACAGATTCATACTGGTGGTAGTGGATCATGCCACCAGGTACCCAGAGGCTATTCCCCTAAGGACCACCACAGCACCTGTGGTGGCAAAAGCCCTCATTGCAGTTTTCTCAAGAGTGGGCTTTCCTAAGGAGGTACTATCAGATAGAGGGACAAATTTTATGTCCAGCTATCTAAAAGCAATGTGGAAGGAATGTGGAGTAAACTATAAGTTTACCACCCCATATCATCCACAATGCAATGGGCTTGTGGAGAGATTTAACAAGACCCTTAAAGGCATGATAAAAGGATTACCAGAGAAGCTCAGGCGGAAATGGGACATTCTTTTACCCTGCCTGCTCTTTGCTTACAGAGAGGTCCCACAGAAGGGGGTTGGCTACAGCCCTTTTGAACTTTTGTTTGGCCACCCTGTGAGAGGTCCATTGTGTTTGGTGAAGGAAGGATGGGAGTTACCTCTCAAAAAGCCCAAACTAGACATAGTGGACTATGTACTTGGTCTCCGCTCCAGGATGGCTGAGTACATGGAAAGAGCATCCAAAAACCTGGAGGCCAGCCAAGAATTGCAGAAAGCTTGGCATGACCAAAAGGCTGTGCTGGTAGAGTTCCAACCAGGACAGAAGGTATGGGTACTGGAGCCAGTGGCTCCAGCAGCACTCCAAGACAAATGGAGTGGACCCTATCCTATTATTGAGAAGAAAGGGGAAGTCACCTACTTGGTAGACTTTGGAACACCCAGGAGCCCTCACAGGGTAATCCATGTGAATCGCTTGAAAGCATTTGTAGACAGGGAGGACATGAGCTTGCTCATGGCCACAGATGGGGAACAGGAGGAAGAGAGTGACCCTCTCCCAGACCTGCTTTCTCAGAACCCTGATGATGGTTCAGTTGATGGAGTAGCCTTGGCAGGCAGCCTCACTGACCAGCAACAGAGGGACTGCAGACAAGTTTTGCAGGCTCACAGGCAAATGTTTTCACTCACACCCAGCCAAACTGACTGGTGTACCCATGTTGTGGACACTGGTGACAGTCTGCCTGTCAAGAATAAGATCTACAGGCAACCTGATCATGTCAGGGATTGCATCAAGGCTGAGGTGCAAAAGATGTTGGAGCTTGGAGTGATTGAGCCATCAGAGAGCCCATGGGCCAGCCCAGTAGTCCTGGTGCCAAAACCTCATACCCAAGATGGTAAGAGAGAAATGAGGTTTTGCGTGGATTACAGGGGTCTCAATGCTGTCACTAGGACAGATGCTCACCCCATTCCAAGAGCAGATGAGCTCATTGACAGATTGGCTTCTGCCAAGTTTCTGAGCACATTTGATCTGACAGCTGGCTACTGGCAAATCAGACTAGCTGAGGAGTCAAAAGCCAAAACAGCATTCTCTACCCCTAGTGGACATTATCAGTTTGTGGTAATGCCCTTTGGTTTGAAGAATGCACCTGCCACTTTCCAAAGGTTGGTGAACCAAGTCCTTACTGGGTTGGATGACTTTTGTGCAGCTTATCTAGATGATATTGCTGTCTTTAGCTCCACCTGGGAGGATCACCTGATCCACCTGAAGAAAGTTTTGGAGGCCCTGCAAAAGGCAGGCCTAACTATCAAGGCCACCAAGTGCCAGATAGGGCAGAGTAAGGTTGTATACCTGGGCCACCTAGTAGGTGGAGGCCAGGTTCAGCCACTGGAAAGCAAAATCCAGGCCATACAGGACTGGGCTCCTCCAGTTACCCAGACACAAGTCAGAGCCTTCTTGGGCCTGACTGGGTATTACAGAAAGTTTGTGAAAAACTATGGGTCTATAGTGACACCATTAAATGACTTGACATCCAAGAAGATGCCAAAAAAGGTTCAGTGGACAGTTAGCTGTCAGAAGGCATTTGAAGACCTGAAGAAGGCCATGTGCTCTGCACCTATCCTAAAGAGTCCTGACTACTCCAAACAGTTCATTGTTCAGACAGATGCTTCTGAGTTGGGGGTGGGAGCTGTACTCTCACAACTTAATCAAGATGGTCAAGACCAGCCAATTGCTTTCATTAGCAGGAGGCTAACCCCAAGAGAAAAACGTTGGTCAGCCATTGAGAGGGAGGCCTTTGCTGTGGTTTGGGCATTAAAGAAGTTGAGGTCCTACTTGTTTGGAACTCACTTCCTGGTGCAAACAGACCATAAGCCCCTCTTGTGGCTTAATCAGATGAAGGGTGAAAATCCCAAACTGCTCAGGTGGTCCATTTCCCTACAGGGGATGGACTTTACAGTGGAGCACCGCCCAGGGACTGACCATGGTAATGCAGATGGTCTCTCCAGGTACTTCCACTTAGAACATGAAGACTTATCTGGTCAAGGTTAGTTTAATGTCCCTGCGTTTGGGGGGGGGTTGTGTAGGAGAGTAGGGTCTGCTATCCTATGGTCACCCCAAATTTTTGCTTTTTGCTTCACTGGTTTTCGACTACTGAGGCTGTGGGCCTGCTGATCAGACCCCCAGCCTGCTGTTCTCTCACTAAATTAATGACACATGTGCTATAGGCACATACCAATTGGAAATGGACTCCTTGTCAGCCCCTGTAGAATGCACTATAGGTGCACAGGGCACAGGAGCCACTAAGGCCTACCAGGGGCTGCAGCATATCTTTTGCCACCCCTGGCTGGTTCTTAAATTGACACAACTGGCTGATCACTCAGCTGGGGTAAGGTGGTGTACACACCCCTTGCTTAGATATAGTATACCTATGTCTAAACCTATATCTGGACACATGTAAACCTGTGAGCCACTCCTATAGGCAGGCCTCCCCAATCCTGGAGGCTGGGTGCATGGTTTTTATGTGAGATGGAGCTCTAGCATGAGCTGAGCCTGTCTGCAGCCGTCGGGAACAAATCCCTAAGCTGTTTCAGGATAATGCCATACCATATACTATTAAGTGCCTTATAATCCTCGCGGTTATTTAGCAACTTTGGTTTGGCTTTATCAAAACATGTCGTGTAAGGTGTCATACGCTTTGGAATACCATCCCCTCGCCAGTTCAAGCGACGGGGATGGCATTCCACCCCTCTAGAGGGGTAAGACATGTTACTTCACTTTAATGCGGTTGATTTCTCCAAAGGCCTTAAGATCCACAAAATGGATGCCTCTGCCACAGACAAATGTCTGGACCCCTGGAGCTGACCGAAACTCAGTCAAGGGGGTCCTGGACAAAGGGTTTCCTGTCACAGGAGGGTGTCACCGCCCTCCAGACAGGAGATAGTGTATTGTAGCAGGGAGGTTTGAAAGAAACCAGACACTGCCTGGGGCGCACAAGGCTGCCCCTTGCATAATCCGGCCAAACCGGTTCTGGGGCACTCCAGCCCTCGTGCCAGGGCGGCCTGGATCAAAGGAAGGGGGTGTATCCACCCACTTCCTGGGTCCCACCCATAGGAGGGGACCTAGCAGGTAATCACGCCCACCAGATTCGAATAAGAGTGGGAGCAGTGCCAATGCACATCAGATTTCCTGGAAGAAACATTTGAAACAATATTCTGGACCCTTCGCCCTCCATCTCAACGTGGAAGCCCGAAGAATCTCCCTTGTGGTCAAGGAGTGACCACCCTGCAGCAGCAGGCACCATCCAGCCCTCGACGTCTACTTAGTTGCAGTTCCCGCCGGAACTCGAGCGACTGAGATCGACGAGATCAAGCCTGCCCAGCTTCTAACAGCCCGATCCACAGTCCCTGCAAAGCTGAGACCCGTGGAGGCGACCGGAAGCGTGGGGCACGCCATCTTGAAGTGACCACGAGACGCTGACCGTGCAGCCCACGAGTGACCCTCGAAGCTGTACACCGGAGTTCGAGAAGCCCCCACCCTGAGCTACTCCTGAGCCGAAGTTCAGCCCTCCACACTCGACGAGTGCTGCGTGGGGCCCTTTGGCACGATTTGGCTCAACGCGTTGGCCCGGTCACTTGCCAGCTGGCTTGTGGTCCCTGTGCCGACGAACTACCTAAAAAGACTTGTGATTCTGGTTGCTCCAGATCCACACCAGCTCCCCTGAAAAGGAGCCCCGACTCTGACCTTCCTGGTCCGATCGAGAAGCAATCTTCCGATCCTGCGTGGATTGCTCTTACCAAGGCTTGTTTGCTCCAAACTTGAAGCCGACTGCACCGACGGTGAGAGCCTGCGTGGGACAGATCGTGACCTGCTCCTGGACATCGCAGATGCCCCAGAGCCCACGTGACAGCGGAGAGAAGCTCCTCGACGACCACCTGATTGCGCCCGACATTGCCTGGTTCCGTCCTGGTTCCACCCTGGTCACTGCTGAGTGACCCAGACTCTGTCCCCTCTGCTTTCAGGTACTCTACAACTTGAGTCCACCCTTGGACTCCACCGGACACTTCGTCTTCACCCTGCCTGCAGCCCTTTCAGCTTCAAGCACCAAGAGCCTGCGTGTCAAAACCCGACGCCACTTCGACCCTGTGCACCCACTTCCTGTGGGTGAGGTAACTTTGCTCCGCCGGTGTTCCCACACTGGTGCACACCTCTAGGGTCTGTGTGTTAAGTTTTGTTCCTCTAGGTTCAGCGGAAGTGTCCTTAAACTTTAACTCTTTGACTTTTACGCACCATTGGTTAACATTGGTGCATGCGTGCGCTTTCCGCACATCTCCCGAATCCCGAGGGCCATTCCCGACTTCAGCATTGCTTGTCCTGACTGCTCCCAGCGATTCCCTAGGCCCTAGGCCTAACCACTGCTCGAGTGGCCTTTCTTATACCACTTGGTTAGTATATGGTTTGAGTGGCCACCCGCCCTCATCCATAATTGTGCAACTTGTATGTTTAAACAGTGCTTTTGATTTAACGCTTGTGCCCCTTTATTCATAAAGAATACTGGGGATTGTTTTTAGTAATAAACACATATATTTTTATAATATATACTTGTGTGGTGTCCTTTCATTTGGTATTACAGGATTGTATGTGGTAAAACAGCTCGCTTAACACGACCTCTTAAGTTAAGCCTTTAGGCTGCTTAGTCCATGCTACCCCTAGGATAGCTTGTCTAATAAGGTTGACTTACAACCAGACACCATAAGGGATTGTTTGGTCAGGTAGTAGGTGGTTCCAGAATTGGAAACATCCCCTACCAGGCCAACTTCTCACACAAAAGATATGCTGCAGCCCCTGGTAGGCCTTGGTGGCCCCTATGCCCTGGGCACCTATAGTGCATTATACAGGGGCTGACAAGGAGTCCATTTCCAATTGTGGTATGTACCTAGGGTACATGGAATCCATTTTACAGAGAGAGCAGATGGCCTGGGGCCCTGATTAGCAGGGAACCAGGTCAACTAAGTCAAAAAACCAGCTAAACACAGGCAAAAAATCTGGGGTAACCATAGTCAGGTAGCCACCTTCCTACATAACCCCCCCCCCCAAACGAAAGGAGATAAGGCTATCCTTGGCCAGGTAAGCCTATATTGCCTGAGTGGCCATATAAGGAAGTACCTGCACTAGCATGGGTACCCCCTGTCTCATGGTCCACTAAGCAGTCCCTCACCCTTTGGGTATTAGAGCGTCTCCACCATAGGGAATCACTACCTTGGGTGTGTTTATGCAAAGTTAAAGGCTGGTTTGGATATGGAGTATTGAAGTGAGGCTCTACTAATTTAGGGCTTAGCTTCCTCCAATTATCTTCCACCATGTGTGCCTTTCTTTCTTTAACGGAGTTGCACTGTGCTCTCAGGGTCAACCTCTGGCTACCTAAAGCTGGAGGCTGGGTCCCTCTGTTTGGCTTGCTGGAGGGACAGTTCAGGTTTGGGCCCCTTGGGTCCCAGGTTTGGCTGTGCCCAACAGAATCCATCTGTGGGAGGTCCCTAACTGTTTTTAAGGGGGCTCCCTTAGGAGTTTTTAAAGTTTTCACCTTACTAGGGCTACTAGTTTTGGTGCACCTAATCTTTTGATGGGGGTGCTTTATTTGACAGGGGGCCCTCTGGGTCTCACTGTCCTTCTTGTCCTCTGCAGCCCTGGGCTGGCTAAGGCAAGGTAGAGAGGGGCAGGTTACCTGCTCCAGACTGGGTCCCACCTGAGAAGGGTCCACCGCCATCAGAGGCTCTGTCAGGCCAGGCCTAACAACCTCTGGGGCAGTTCCTTCATCAGGGGTAAGATCAGTTCCCTGAGGAGGCTGATCCTGTCCTAAAGTCTGGTGAGGGGGAGATTTCTCTTCCTCCTCCATGCTCTCAGTTTGTGTGGAGTTATCCATCATTTCAGGCTTCACAACACACATATCAGTTTGAGTTTGGGCTGTGGCCATCACAGCCCCACCAACCTTTTCAGGAGGAGACTCAGTTTGGGTTTCTGCTGTTATCATAACAGCTTTGCTATTCTGTTCAGGAAGAGCTTTTGCTAAAGATGGGGCAGAGAGTTTCTCAGCCCTACCAACCTTTTCAGGAAGGACATCTTGAATTGGGGCTGTAGCCATTACAGCCCCACTAACCTTTCCATTGGAATTCACCATTCTAGAATGGGTTTCCTGTTCAACCTCAGCCCAGGCTGAGATTTCCAAATCATTACCAAGTAGGCAGTCTACAGGCAAGTTTGGTGACACTGCCACTCTCTTTGGGCCAATGACACCTCCCCAGCTGAGACTTACTACTGCCATGGGATGATTTGTTTGGATTCCATCAATGTTTGTAACCTGGTATGTGGCACCAGGTAAAAGTTGCTTAGAGGGGACTATGCCATCAGCCACCATGGTGATGCTAGCCCCTGTGTCTCTAAAAGCTTCAACTTTCAAACCATTGATGATGGGTTCTTGTCTATACTTGCTCAAAGTATTTGGGCAAGCAGAGAAGTTGGCAAACCCCATGCCAGTCTCATAAACAAGATCATTGGGTGATGGGGACCTGGATAGGCCAGGGTCCACCTGAGCTCCAACAGTAAACCCACCCAGATTCCTGGGTGTGCTTCCACTTCCTGGGGGATTACTGCTGACAGTAACAGGAGGTGTTGAAGCTGGCTTTGGAGGTATATTTTCTTTATTGTTATTCTTGGGACAACAGTTGTCTGTTTTGTAATGCCCCACCTGTTTACAGGCATAACAATAAGGCTTTTTCTCAGTTGAAGAAGTGTCTTGGGACCCACCCCCATCCTTGGAGTTTTGGGGCCCTGGGGAAGTCTTTTCTTTATTTTTATCCCCACCCTTATCTTGAGGCTTGGTAGACTCCTTCTTCTGGTTACTGTCCTGATTCTTAGGCCTAATCCTGGTTCTGACCCATTTGTCTGCCTTCGTTCCCAATTCTTGGGGAGAGGTCAGATCAGAGTCCACCAGGTGCTGGTGTAAGAGCTGGTTCTGACAATTACTTAGGATCTGCTCCCTCATAATCAAATTATACAATCCTGTAAAGTCATGTACTTTGCTGCCATGTAGCCAACCCTCCAGAGCCTTAGTTGCACAATCTACAAAATCAGTCCAGTCCTGAGTCTGTGTCTTCTGGGTATCTCTGAACTTCAACCTGTACTGGTCAGTGGTTAAGCCAAACCCATCTATCAGAACACTCTTCAGGACTTTGTAATTGTTTGCATCCTCATGTCTAACAGTGAGGAGCTTATCTCTCCCTTTCTCTGAAAAGGAGTACCATAAGATTGCTGCCCACTGTTCCTCAGGAACCTGCTGTACCATGCAGGCTCTCTCAAGAGCAGTTATCCACTTGTGGATGTCATCCCCTTCCTTGTAGGGGGGCACAATCTTTGTCAGGTTTCTACTATCATAGGACCTGGGTTTCTCTTTAGGAATATTGCTGCCACCAGTGGCATCTAAGCCACACAATTTTTGCTCTCTTGCCAAGGCAAGTTTAGCTTGAGCCAATCTCTATCTGGAGTTTGACAGCCCTCATTCTGGCCCTATGCTCTAGCTTTTGAGAAGCACTCATGCCTCTCTGTGATTCTCTGGAGGCACTAGAAACATGAGAGTCCCCTGAGGGAGATCTCACTCTTCTGTTGCCTGGGAGAATAACATGTTGGGTTCTGGGGAGGTGCTGGCCCTCTCCATTCCCCAGTAGGTGCAAGTTGGCCTGGCTAAGCCTGGCAACTGGAACCTGGCTACCCTGATCCTGAACTCCTAAGTCCTCAATGTCTGAGTCCTCATCTAAGTCATCATCATCTTCCTCCTCCTGAGGGAGATCAGTTTCAGGGGGTTCCCTCTGTAGGAGAGTAGGGTCTGCTATCCTATGGTCACCCCAAATTTTTGCTTTTTGCTTCACTGGTTTTCGACTACTGAGGCTGTGGGCCTGCTGATCAGACCCCCAGCCTGCTGTTCTCTCACTAAATTAATGACACATGTGCTATAGGCACATACCTATTGTGTGAGAAGTTGGCCTGGTAGGGGATGTTTCCAATTCTGGAACCACCTACTACCTGACCAAACAATCCCTTATGGTGTCTGGTTGTAAGTCAACCTTATTAGACAAGCTATCCTAGGGGTAGCATGGACTAAGCAGCCTAAAGGCTTAACTTAAGAGGTCGTGTTAAGCGAGCTGTTTTACCACATACAATCCTGTAATATCAAATGAAAGGACACCACACAAGTATATATTATAAAAATATATGTATTTATTACTAAAAACAATCCCCAGTATTCTTTATGAATAAAGGGGCACAAGCGTTAAATCAAAAGCACAGTTTAAACATACAAAGTTGCACAATTATGGATGAGGGCAGGGGGCCACTCAAACCATATACTAAACAAGTGGTATAAGAGATGCCACTCGAGCAGTGGTTAGGCCTAGGGCCTAGGGAATCGCTGGGAGCAGTCAGGACAAGCAATGCTGAAGTCGGGAATGGCCCTCGGGATTCGGGAGATGTGCGGAAAGCGCACGCATGCACCAAGGTTAACCAATGGTGCGTAAAAGTTGTAAAGTTAAAGTTTAAGGACACTTCCGCTGAACCTAGAGGAACAAAACTTAACACACAGACCCTAGAGATGTGCACCAGTGTGGGAACACCGGCGGAGCAAAGTTACCTCACCCACAGGAAGTGGGTGCACAGGGTCGAAGAGGCGTCGGGTTTTGACACGCAGGTTCTTGGCGCTTGAAGCTGAAGACGCTGCAGGCGATGTGAAGGAGAAGTGTCCGGTGGATCCAAGGGTGGATCTGAAGTGGTGAAGACCTGAAAGCAGAGGGGACAGTGTTCAAAGTCACTGGCCAGTGACCACCGTGGAACCAGATTGGAACCAGGCAAAGTCGGGTGCAAACAGGTGATGAGGTGTTGCTTCTCTCTGCAGCCACGTGGACACGAAGAGGTCAAGGACGTCCAGAAGTCGAACACAAGCTGTCCCTCGAAGGCTCTAGCTGATGGCGGTGTCGGAAACTCGATTAAAGCAAACAAGCCTTGGCTAATGCAAGCCACGGGGAAAGTGAAAAAGGCTTATTACTCGGACCAGCAAGGTCAGAGCGGGTACTCCTTTCTACAGGAGCGAGGGCAGGTCTGGAGCAACCAGACCCACAGTGTAAATTGTAGGTTTCGTCGCCAAGATGGCCGCTGACCACGTGACAAGCGGCCGGGATGGCGAGTCGAGTGGCACAAAGCAAAAGGGCCCCACGCAGATCGTGGAGATGCTGGAGGGCTGATCTTTGGTGCAAATGCTGCTCGATTGTGGGGCTTCTCAAACCCCAAAGCACAGAGTCGAGGGTGCCTCGGGTGCTGCGCAGTCAGCGTCTCGGGGGTCTTTCAAGATGTCCGCTCCCACGTCTCTCGGTGCCTCCACGGGTCCCTTCTTTGTAGGGACTGTGGATCGGGCTAGGAGAAGTCTGGGAAGCTGGGTCTTGTCAGGCTCTGCACTCGGGCTCCGGCGGGAGGCGGCGGCAAAGCAGACGTCGAGGTGCTGGGTGGTGCCTGTGTTCACAGGGTGGCCCCTCCTAGGCCACAAGGGAGATGCTCTTCAGTCTTCTGTTCATCAGAATGTCGAAGTCCAGTCGTCTTCTTAGTTTAAAGGTGATTTCAGGATGATCTGCTGTGCTAGGGCACTGCTCCCACTCTTATTCCAATCTGAGGGGTGGATCTCCTGCTAGGTCCCTCCCTATGGGTGGGACCAGGAAGGGGGGTGGTTACACCCCCTTTCCTTTGTCCAGGTCTCACTGGAGCTGGGGCTGGGCTGCCCCAGAACCGGTTTGACCGGATTATGCAAGGGGAAGCCTTGTGCTCCCCAGGCACTGTCTGGTTTCTTTCAAACCTCCCTGCTACAATACACTATCTCCTGTCTGGAGGGCGGTGACACCCTCCTGTGACAGGAAACCCTTTGTCCAGGCCCCATCTGCTGAGTTTCGGTCAACTGCAGGGGTCCAGACATTTGTCTGTGGCAGAGGCACCCATTTTGTGGATCTAAGGTCCTTTTTGAAATTAACCGCATTTAAGCAAAGTAACATGTCTTACCCCTCTAGAGGGGTGGAATGCTATCCCCGTCGCCAGAACTGGCGAGGGGATAGTATTCCAAATCGTATGACACCTTACACGACATGTTTTGATAAAGCCAAACCAAAGTTGCTATATAACCGCGAGGATTATAAGGCACTTAAGAGTATATGGTATGGCCTTATCCTGAAACAGCTTAGGGAGTTGTTCCCGACAGCTGCAGACAGGCTCAGCTCATGCTAGAGCTCCATCTCACATGAAACCACGCACTCTGCCTCCAGGATTGATGAGGCCTTCCATAGGAGTGGCTCACAGGTTAATATGTGTCCAGATATAGGTTTAGATATAGGTATACTATATCTAAGCAAGGGGTGATTACACCACCTTACCCCAGCTGAGTGATCAGCCAGTTGTGTCAATTTAAGAACCAGCCAGGGGTGGCAAAAGATATGCTGCAGCCCCTGGTAGGCCTTGGTGGCCCCTATGCCCTGGGCACCTATAGTGCATTCTACAGGGGCTGACAAGGAGTCCATTTCCAATTGTGGTATGTACCTAGGGTACATGGAATCCATTTTACAGAGAGAGCAGATGGCCTGGGGCCCTGATTAGCAGGGAACCAGGTCAACTAAGTCAAAAAACCAGCTAAACACAGGCAAAAAATCTGGGGTAACCATAGTCAGGTAGCCACCTTCCTACATAACCCCCCCCCAAACGAAAGGAGATAAGGCTATCCTTGGCCAGGTAAGCCTATATTGCCTGAGTGGCCATATAAGGAAGTACCTGCACTAGCATGGGTACCCCCTGTCTCATGGTCCACTAAGCAGTCCCTCACCCTTTGGGTATTAGAGGGTCTCCACCATAGGGAATTACTACCTTGGGTGTGTTTATGCAAAGTTAAAGGCTGGTTTGGATATGGAGTATTGAAGTGAGGCTCTACTAAGTTAGGGCTTGGCTTCCTCCAATTATCTTCCACCATGTGTGCCTTTCTTTCTTTAACTGAGTTGCACTGTGCTCTCAGGGTCAACCTCTGGCTACCTAAAGCTGGAGGCTGGGTCCCTCTGTTTGGCTTGCTGGAGGGACAGTTCAGGTTTGGGCCCTTTGGGTCCCAGGTTTGGCTGTGCCCAACAGAATCCATCTGTGGGAGGTCCCTAACTGTTTTTAAGGGGGCTCCCTTAGGAGTTTTTAAAGTTTTCACCTTACTAGGGCTACTAGTTTTGGTGCACCTAATCTTTTGATGGGGGTGCTTTATTTGACAGGGGGCCCTCTGGGTCTCACTGTCCTTCTTGTCCTCTGCAGCCCTGGGCTGGCTAAGGCAAGGGAGAGAGGGGCAGGTTACCTGCTCCAGACTGGGTCCCACCTGAGAGGGGTCCACCGCCATCAGAGGCTCTGTCAGGCCAGGCCTAACAACCTCTGGGGCAGTTCCTTCATCAGGGGTAAGATCAGTTCCCTGAGGAGGCTGATCCTGTCCTAAAGTCTGGTGAGGGGGAGATTTCTCTTCCTCCTCCATGCTCTCAGTTTGTGTGGAGTTATCCATCATTTCAGGCTTCACAACACACATATCAGTTTGAGTTTGGGCTGTGGCCATCACAGCCCCACCAACCTTTTCAGGAGGAGACTCAGTTTGGGTTTCTGCTGTTATCATAACAGCTTTGCTATTCTGTTCAGGAAGAGCTTTTGCTAAAGATGGGGCAGAGAGTTTCTCAGCCCTACCAACCTTTTCAGGAAGGACATCTTGAATTGGGGCTGTAGCCATTACAGCCCCACTAACCTTTCCATTGGAATTCACCATTCTAGAATGGGTTTCCTGTTCAACCTCAGCCCAGGCTGAGATTTCCAAATCATTACCAAGTAGGCAGTCTACAGGCAAGTTTGGTGACACTGCCACTCTCTTTGGGCCAATGACACCTCCCCAGCTGAGACTTACTACTGCCATGGGATGATTTGTTTGGATTCCATCAATGTTTGTAACCTGGTATGTGGCACCAGGTAAAAGTTGCTTAGAGGGGACTATGCCATCAGCCACCATGGTGATGCTAGCCCCTGTGTCTCTAAAAGCTTCAACTTTCAAACCATTGATGATGGGTTCTTGTCTATACTTGCTCAAAGTATTTGGGCAAGCAGAGAAGTTGGCAAACCCCATGCCAGTCTCATAAACAAGATCATTGGGTGATGGGGACCTGGATAGGCCAGGGTCCACCTGGGCTCCAACAGTAAACCCACCCAGATTCCTGGGTGTGCTTCCACTTCCTGGGGGATTACTGCTGACAGTAACAGGAGGTGTTGAAGCTGGCTTTGGAGGTATATTTTTTTATTGTTATTCTTGGGACAACAGTTGTCTGTTTTGTAATGCCCAACCTGTTTACAGGCATAACAATAAGGCTTTTTCTCAGTTGAAGAAGTGTCTTGGGACCCACCCCCATTCTTGGAGTTTTGGGGCCCTGGGGAAGTCTTTTCTTTATTTTTATCCCCACCCTTATCTTGAGGCTTGGTAGACTCCTTCTTCTGGTTACTGTCCTGATTCTTAGGCCTAATCCTGGTTCTGACCCATTTGTCTGCCTTCTTTCCCAATTCTTGGGGAGAGGTCAGATCAGAGTCCACCAGGTGCTGGTGTAAGAGCTGGTTCTGACAATTACTTAGGATCTGCTCCCTCATAATCAAATTATACAATCCTGTAAAGTCATGTACTTTGCTGCCATGTAGCCAACCCTCCAGAGCCTTAGTAGCACAATCTACAAAATCAGTCCAGTCCTGTGTCTGTGTCTTCTGGGTGTCTCTGAACTTCAACCTGTACTGTTCAGTGGTTAAGCCAAACCCATCTATTAGGACACTCTTCAGGACTTTGTAATTGTTTGCATCCTCATGTCTGACAGTGAGGAACTTATCTCTCCCTTTCTCTGAAAAGGAGTACCATAAGATTGCTGCCCACTGTTCCTCAGGAACCTGCTGTACCATGCAGGCTCTCTCAAGAGCAGTTATCCACTTGTGGATGTCATCCCCTTCCTTGTAGGGGGGCACAATCTTTGTCAGGTTTCTACTATCATAGGACCTGGGTTTCTCTTTAGGAATATTGCTGCCACCAGTGGCATCTAAGCCACACAATTGTTGCTCTCTTGCCAAGGCAAGTCTAGCTTGAGCCAAGGCTACCTCCTCCCTCTCTATCTGGAGTTTGACAGTGTAGGAGAGTAGGGTCTGCTATCCTATGGTCACCCCAAATTTTTGCTTTTTGCTTCACTGGTTTTCGACTACTGAGGCTGTGGGCCTGCTGATCAGACCCCCAGCCTGCTGTTCTCTCACTAAATTAATGACACATGTGCTATAGGCACATACCAATTGGAAATGGACTCCTTGTCAGCCCCTGTAGAATGCACTATAGGTGCACAGGGCACAGGAGCCACTAAGGCCTACCAGGGGCTGCAGCATATCTTTTGCCACCCCTGGCTGGTTCTTAAATTGACACAACTGGCTGATCACTCAGCTGGGGTAAGGTGGTGTACACACCCCTTGCTTAGATATAGTATACCTATGTCTAAACCTATATCTGGACACATGTAAACCTGTGAGCCACTCCTATAGGCAGGCCTCCCCAATCCTGGAGGCTGGGTGCATGGTTTTTATGTGAGATGGAGCTCTAGCATGAGCTGAGCCTGTCTGCAGCCGTCGGGAACAAATCCCTAAGCTGTTTCAGGATAATGCCATACCATATACTATTAAGTGCCTTATAATCCTCGCGGTTATTTAGCAACTTTGGTTTGGCTTTATCAAAACATGTCGTGTAAGGTGTCATACGCTTTGGAATACCATCCCCTCGCCAGTTCTGGCGACGGGGATGGCATTCCACCCCTCTAGAGGGGTAAGACATGTTACTTCACTTTAATGCGGTTGATTTCTCCAAAGGCCTTAAGATCCACAAAATGGATGCCTCTGCCACAGACAAATGTCTGGACCCCTGGAGCTGACCGAAACTCAGTCAAGGGGGTCCTGGACAAAGGGTTTCCTGTCACAGGAGGGTGTCACCGCCCTCCAGATAGGAGATAGTGTATTGTAACAGGGAGGTTTGAAAGAAACCAGACACTGCCTGGGGCGCACAAGGCTGCCCCTTGCATAATCCGGCCAAACCGGTTCTGGGGCACTCCAGCCCTCGTGCCAGGGCGGCCTGGATCAAAGGAAGGGGGTGTATCCACCCACTTCCTGGGTCCCACCCATAGGAGGGGACCTAGCAGGTAATCACGCCCACCAGATTCGAATAAGAGTGGGAGCAGTGCCAATGCACATCAGATTTCCTGGAAGAAACATTTGAAACGATATTCTGGACCCTTCGCCCTCCATCTCAACGTGGAAGCCCGAAGAATCTCCCTTGTGGTCAAGGAGTGACCACCCTGCAGCAGCAGGCACCATCCAGCCCTCGACGTCTACTTAGTTGCAGTTCCCGCCGGAACTCGAGCAACTGAGATCGGCGAGATCAAGCCTGCCCAGCTTCTAACAGCCCGATCCACAGTCCCTGCAAAGATGAGACCCGTGGAAGCGACTGGAAGCGTGGGGCACGCCATCTTGAAGTGACCACGAGACGCTGACCGTGCAGCCCACGAGTGACCCTCGAAGCTGTACACCGGGGTTTGAGAAGCCCCCACCCTGAGCTACTCCTGAGCCGAAGTTCAGCCCTCCACACTCGACGAGTGCTGCGTGGGGCCCTTTGGCACGATTTGGCTCAATGCATTGGCCCGGTCACTTGCCAGCTGGCTTGTGGTCCCTGTGCCGACGAACTACCTAAAAAGACTTGTGATTCTGGTTGCTCCAGATCCACACCAGCTCCCCTGAAAAGGAGCCCCGACTCTGACCTTCCTGGTCCGAGTGAGAAGCAATCTTCCGATCCTGCGTGGATTGCTCTTACCAAGGCTTGTTTGCTCCAAACTTGAAGCCGACTGCACCGACGGTGAGAGCCTGCGTGGGACAGATCGTGACCTGCTCCTGGACGTCGCAGATGCCCCAGAGCCCACGTGACAGCGGAGAGAAGCTCCTCGACGACCACCTGATTGCGCCCGACATTGCCTGGTTCCGTCCTGGTTCCACCCTGGTCACTGCTGAGTGACCCAGACTCTGTCCCCTCTGCTTTCAGGTACTCTACAACTTGAGTCCACCCTTGGACTCCACCGGACACTTCGTCTTCACCCTGCCTGCAGCCCTTTCAGCTTCAAGCACCAAGAGCCTGCGTGTCAAAACCCGACGCCACTTCGACCCTGTGCACCCACTTCCTGTGGGTGAGGTAACTTTGCTCCGCCGGTGTTCCCACACTGGTGCACACCTCTAGGGTCTGTGTGTTAAGTTTTGTTCCTCTAGGTTCAGCGGAAGTTTCCTTAAACTTTAACTCTTTGACTTTTACGCACCATTGGTTAACATTGGTGCATGCGTGCGCTTTCCGCACATCTCCCGAATCCCGAGGGCCATTCCCGACTTCAGCATTGCTTGTCCTGACTGCTCCCAGCGATTCCCTAGGCCCTAGGCCTAACCACTGCTCGAGTGGCCTTTCTTATACCACTTGTTTAGTATATGGTTTGAGTGGCCACCCGCCCTCATCCATAATTGTGCAACTTGTATGTTTAAACAGTGCTTTTGATTTAACGCTTGTGCCCCTTTATTCATAAAGAATACTGGGGATTGTTTTTAGTAATAAACACATATATTTTTATAATATATACTTGTGTGGTGTCCTTTCATTTGGTATTACAGGATTGTATGTGGTAAAACAGCTCGCTTAACACGACCTCTTAAGTTAAGCCTTTAGGCTGCTTAGTCCATGCTACCCCTAGGATAGCTTGTCTAATAAGGTTGACTTACAACCAGACACCATAAGGGGATTGTTTGGTCAGGTAGTAGGTGGTTCCAGAATTGGAAACATCCCCTACCAGGCCAACTTCTCACATTGGTGAGCAGCGGTGCGGATTTGAGCTTGCTGTTGTTTTACCATTGCAATCTTTATATCAAATTGAAAGATCACATCAAGTACCTCTAGGTACATATAAAATCAAAAGCTTAGCATATTAAGTTCTACTGAACTTAGTAGTTGTAGGTTGAAGGGAGTAGCACACCCCTGACTACAACTCACTAGCAAGGTCCAGTAGGAAAACACTTAGTGTAGGTAAGTGCACCACTTACACCTCACTAGTAACCATGTCCGACACAGGAAAGGCCTCAGGGTCTAGTCCTGTGACAGTTGACCCTACCCAGGCAACTTTTGGATATGACAAACTAACCCGCAGAGACTTGATTGCCTTGTGCAAAGCAAGAGGGTTAAAAAGGGGCAGAAGCCCCACCTGCCTAATCCTGGTAGAAATCCTAGAACAGGATGACTTAGAGAAGGCAAAAGCAGCTTCCCTAGATACAGGAACTGGAGGGAACCCCCCTGCAGTTGATCCCCCTGAAGAGGAGGATGATGATGACTTGGATGAGGACTCAGATGTTGAGGACTTAGAAGTACAGGATCAGGGTAGCCAGGTTCCAGTTGGTAGGCTTAGCCAGGCCAACTTGGACCTACTGGGGAATGGAGAGGGCCAGCACCTCCCCAGAACCCAACATGTTATTCTCCCAGGCAACAGAAGAGTGAGATCCCCCTCAGGGGACTCTCATATTTCTAGTGCCTCCAGAGAATCACAGAGAGGCATGAATGCTTCTCAAAAGCTAGAGCATAGGGCCAGAATGAGGGCTGTCAAACTCCAGATAGAGAGGGAGGAGGTAGCCTTGGCTCAAGCTAGACTTGCCTTGGCAAGAGAGCAGAAATTAAGTGGCTTAGATGTCACTGGTGGCAGCAATTTTCCAAGAGAAAAAGACAGGGCCTATGATAATAGAAACCTGACCAAAATTGTGCCCCCCTTTAAAGAAGGGGATGACATCCACAAATGGATGACTGCTCTTGAGAGAGCCTGCATGGTACAGCAGGTTCCTGAGAATCAGTGGGCTGCAATTTTGTGGTACTCCTTTTCTGAGAAAGGGAGGGACAGGCTCCTCACAGTTAGACCTGAGGATGCCAAAAACTACTCTGTTTTGAAGAGTGCTCTCATTGAAGGGTATGGCTTAACCACTGAGCAATACAGGTTGTTGTTCAGAGACACCCAGAAAGCACAGACTCAAGACTGGACTGATTTTGTGGAGTGTGCCACTAAGGCTTTGGAGGGTTGGTTACAGGGAAGTAAAGTTTCAGACTATACAGGATTGTACAATCTTATGATGAGAGAACAGATCCTTAATAACTGTACAAACCAGCTGTTGCATCAATACCTTATTGACTCTGATCTGACCTCTCCCCAAGAATTGGGAAAGAAGGCAGACAAATGGGTCAGAACAAGGATTAAGCAGAAACCCCAGAACCAAGGTGGTGACCAGAAGAAAACAGACCAGAAGGGTGGTAATCAGAATCAGAAAGATAAAGAAAAAGACCAGAAGTCTTCAGGCCCCCAAACTAATAGTAAGGAGGGTGGTTCCCAAACTGGTAACAAGAAGAAGAAGAACAAAGGTCCAAAGACACCTTGGTGTAATACCTGCAAATCAGTTTCACACTGGGGCAGTGAGTGCACCAAGGCAAATCCAGTTCCCACCACTACAGCTCCTAAAGCAACTGCAACCCCAAGTACAGTAAGCAGTGGTGGAACACAGTCCAAGGGTGTAGCTGGGTTGACCCTGGGTATTGAAGTAGGATCTGGCCTAGTCAGAGTCCCTACACAGGCAGTTCTCCTGTATGATGTGGACATTGAGTTGCCCACTGCAGTAAGCCCCACTAACCTGGGCAAATACAGGCAGACTCCCTTAATAAATGAGAAACTGGCTCAAGCTTACAGGGACACATGTGCTAGTGTCACCATGGTGACCCCTGGCTTTGTGGACCCTGGACAGATTGTACTAGGAGAGAGCTACCTAGTAACCAATGCAAGCAACTCCACTACCTCCCATAGTGTGGCAGTTGTGAACTTCTCCTGGGGAGGGGTTGATGGCCTAAAGAAAGTTGTGGTGAGTGCAGACCTACCAGTAGACTGTCTGTTAGGCAATGACCTTGAAAGCTCAGCATGGTCAGAAGTGGAGTACAGGACTCATGCAGAAATGCTAGGGATTTCAGAGCATGTCCTTGCCATGACAAGGGCTCAGGCTAAGAAGTGCCTTCCTGAACCAGTGGTGGATCTTGAGACAATAGACCAGCCACAACCCAAGAGAAGGAGCAAGAGAGGAAAGGCCTCGCCTTCCACCTTGCCCCAGGTTGAGGATCAGGTTTCAGAGGAAACTGATTCTGCAGTCCAAGAGGAGACTGTCTCTGAGGAGCTTGAACCTGACCAGGTTGAGTTCCTGGGGACAGGGGGACCCTCAAGGGCAGACCTGAGGCAGGCTCAATTAGATTGCCCTTCCCTTGAACCCCTCAGACAGCAGGCTGCTGCTGAGGCTGCTGGGGATGCTAAAGGTACCCATACTGTGTATTGGGATGAGGGACTCCTTTACTCAGAGGCTAGAGACCCCAAGCCTGGCATGACCAGGAGGTTGGTCATACCTCTGCAGTTTAGGGGGTTCCTTCTTACCTTGGCCCATGATATTCCCCTTGCAGGACACTTAGGCCAGAACAAGACGTGGGACAGGCTTGTTCCACACTTTCACTGGCCTCACATGTCAGAGGATGTCAAGGAGTTTTGTCGCTCCTGTGTCACTTGCCAAGCCAGTGGTAAGTCAGGTGGCACAACAAAGGCCCCCCTAATACCACTACCTGTGGTGGGGGTCCCCTTTGAGAGAATTGGAATTGATATTGTGGGTCCAATGGACCCCCAAACAGCATCTGGGAACAGATTCATACTGGTGGTAGTGGATCATGCCACCAGGTACCCAGAGGCTATTCCCCTAAGGACCACCACAGCACCTGTGGTGGCAAAAGCCCTCATTGCAGTTTTCTCAAGAGTGGGCTTTCCTAAGGAGGTACTATCAGATAGAGGGACAAATTTTATGTCCAGCTATCTAAAAGCAATGTGGAAGGAATGTGGAGTAAACTATAAGTTTACCACCCCATATCATCCACAATGCAATGGGCTTGTGGAGAGATTTAACAAGACCCTTAAAGGCATGATAAAAGGATTACCAGAGAAGCTCAGGCGGAAATGGGACATTCTTTTACCCTGCCTGCTCTTTGCTTACAGAGAGGTCCCACAGAAGGGGGTTGGCTACAGCCCTTTTGAACTTTTGTTTGGCCACCCTGTGAGAGGTCCATTGTGTTTGGTGAAGGAAGGATGGGAGTTACCTCTCAAAAAGCCCAAACTAGACATAGTGGACTATGTACTTGGTCTCCGCTCCAGGATGGCTGAGTACATGGAAAGAGCATCTAAAAACCTGGAGGCCAGCCAAGAATTGCAGAAAGCTTGGCATGACCAAAAGGCTGTGCTGGTAGAGTTCCAACCAGGACAGAAGGTATGGGTACTGGAGCCAGTGGCTCCAGCAGCACTCCAAGACAAATGGAGTGGACCCTATCCTATTATTGAGAAGAAAGGGGAAGTCACCTACTTGGTAGACTTTGGAACACCCAGGAGCCCTCACAGGGTAATCCATGTGAACCGCTTGAAAGCATTTGTAGACAGGGAGGACATGAGCTTGCTCATGGCCACAGATGGGGAACAGGAGGAAGAGAGTGACCCTCTCCCAGACCTGCTTTCTCAGAACCCTGATGATGGTTCAGTTGATGGAGTAGCCTTGGCAGGCAGCCTCACTGACCAGCAACAGAGGGACTGCAGACAAGTTTTGCAGGCTCACAGGCAAATGTTTTCACTCACACCCAGCCAAACTGACTGGTGTACCCATGTTGTGGACACTGGTGACAGTCTGCCTGTCAAGAATAAGATCTACAGGCAACCTGATCATGTCAGGGATTGCATCAGGGCTGAGGTGCAAAAGATGTTGGAGCTTGGAGTGATTGAGCCATCAGAGAGCCCATGGGCCAGCCCAGTAGTCCTGGTGCCAAAACCTCATACCCAAGATGGTAAGAGAGAAATGAGGTTTTGCGTGGATTACAGGGGTCTCAATGCTGTCACTAGGACAGATGCTCACCCCATTCCAAGAGCAGATGAGCTCATTGACAGATTGGCTTCTGCCAAGTTTCTGAGCACATTTGATCTGACAGCTGTCTACTGGCAAATCAGACTAGCTGAGGAGTCAAAAGCCAAAACAGCATTCTCTACCCCTAGTGGACATTATCAGTTTGTGGTAATGCCCTTTGGTTTGAAGAATGCACCTGCCACTTTCCAAAGGTTGGTGAACCAAGTCCTTACTGGGTTGGATGACTTTTGTGCAGCTTATCTAGATGATATTGCTGTCTTTAGCTCCACCTGGGAGGATCACCTGATCCACCTGAAGAAAGTTTTGGAGGCCCTGCAAAAGGCAGGCCTAACTATCAAGGCCACCAAGTGCCAGATAGGGCAGAGTAAGGTTGTATACCTGGGCCACCTAGTAGGTGGAGGCCAGGTTCAGCCACTGGAAAGCAAAATCCAGGCCATACAGGACTGGGCTCCTCCAGTTACCCAGACACAAGTCAGAGCCTTCTTGGGCCTGACTGGGTATTACAGAAAGTTTGTGAAAAACTATGGGTCTATAGTGACACCATTAAATGACTTGACATCCAAGAAGATGCCAAAAAAGGTTCAGTGGACAGTTAGCTGTCAGAAGGCATTTGAAGACCTGAAGAAGGCCATGTGCTCTGCACCTATCCTAAAGAGTCCTGACTACTCCAAACAGTTCATTGTTCAGACAGATGCTTCTGAGTTGGGGGTGGGAGCTGTACTCTCACAACTTAATCAAGATGGTCAAGACCAGCCAATTGCTTTCATTAGCAGGAGGCTAACCCCAAGAGAAAAATGTTGGTCAGCCATTGAGAGGGAGGCCTTTGCTGTGGTTTGGGCATTAAAGAAGTTGAGATCCTACTTGTTTGGAACTCACTTCCTGGTGCAAACAGACCATAAGCCCCTCTTATGGCTTAATCAGATGAAGGGTGAAAATCCCAAACTGCTCAGGTGGTCCATTTCCCTACAGGGGATGGACTTTACAGTGGAGCACCGCCCAGGGACTGACCATGGTAATGCAGATGGTCTCTCCAGGTACTTCCACTTAGAACATGAAGACTTATCTGGTCAAGGTTAGTTTAATGTCCCTGCGTTTGGGGGGGGGTTGTGTAGGAGAGTAGGGTCTGCTATCCTATGGTCACCCCAAATTTTTGCTTTTTGCTTCACTGGTTTTCGACTACTGAGGCTGTGGGCCTGCTGATCAGACCCCCAGCCTGCTGTTCTCTCACTAAATTAATGACACATGTGCTATAGGCACATACCAATTGGAAATGGACTCCTTGTCAGCCCCTGTAGAATGCACTATAGGTGCACAGGGCACAGGAGCCACTAAGGCCTACCAGGGGCTGCAGCATATCTTCTGCCACCCCTGGCTGGTTCTTAAATTGACACAACTGGCTGATCACTCAGCTGGGGTAAGGTGGTGTACACACCCCTTGCTTAGATATAGTATACCTATGTCTAAACCTATATCTGGACACATGTAAACCTGTGAGCCACTCCTATAGGCAGGCCTCCCCAATCCTGGAGGCTGGGTGCATGGTTTTTATGTGAGATGGAGCTCTAGCATGAGCTGAGCCTGTCTGCAGCCGTCGGGAACAAATCCCTAAGCTGTTTCAGGATAATGCCATACCATATACTATTAAGTGCCTTATAATCCTCGCGGTTATTTAGCAACTTTGGTTTGGCTTTATCAAAACATGTCGTGTAAGGTGTCATACGCTTTGGAATACCATCCCCTCGCCAGTTCTGGCGACGGGGATGGCATTCCACCCCTCTAGAGGGGTAAGACATGTTACTTCACTTTAATGCGGTTGATTTCTCCAAAGGCCTTAAGATCCACAAAATGGATGCCTCTGCCACAGACAAATGTCTGGACCCCTGGAGCTGACCGAAACTCAGTCAAGGGGGTCCTGGACAAAGGGTTTCCTGTCACAGGAGGGTGTCACCGCCCTCCAGACAGGAGATAGTGTATTGTAACAGGGAGGTTTGAAAGAAACCAGACACTGCCTGGGGCGCACAAGGCTGCCCCTTGCATAATCCGGCCAAACCGGTTCTGGGGCACTCCAGCCCTCGTGCCAGGGCGGCCTGGATCAAAGGAAGGGGGTGTATCCACCCACTTCCTGGGTCCCACCCATAGGAGGGGACCTAGCAGGTAATCACGCCCACCAGATTCGAATAAGAGTGGGAGCAGTGCCAATGCACATCAGATTTCCTGGAAGAAACATTTGAAACGATATTCTGGACCCTTCGCCCTCCATCTCAACGTGGAAGCCCGAAGAATCTCCCTTGTGGTCAAGGAGTGACCACCCTGCAGCAGCAGGCACCATCCAGCCCTCGACGTCTACTTAGTTGCAGTTCCCGCCGGAACTCGAGCGACTGAGATTGACGAGATCAAGCCTGCCCAGCTTCTAACAGCCCGATCCACAGTCCCTGCAAAGCTGAGACCCGTGGAGGCGACCGGAAGCGTGGGGCACGCCATCTTGAAGTGACCACGAGACGCTGACCGTGCAGCCCACGAGTGACCCTCGAAGCTGTACACTGGGGTTTGAGAAGCCCCCACCCTGAGCTACTCCTGAGCCGAAGTTCAGCCCTCCACACTCGACGAGTGCTGCGTGGGGCCCTTTGGCACGATTTGGCTCAACGCGTTGGCCCGGTCACTTGCCAGCTGGCTTGTGGTCCCTGTGCCGACGAACTACCTAAAAAGACTTGTGATTCTGGTTGCTCCAGATCCACACCAGCTCCCCTGAAAAGGAGCCCCGACTCTGACCTTCCTGGTCCGAGTGAGAAGCAATCTTCTGATCCTGCATGGATTGCTCTTACCAAGGCTTGTTTGCTCCAAACTTGAAGCCGACTGCACCGACGGTGAGAGCCTGCGTGGGACAGATCGTGACCTGCTCCTGGACGTCGCAGATGCCCCAGAGCCCACGTGACAGCGGAGAGAAGCTCCTCGACGACCACCTGATTGCGCCCGACATTGCCTGGTTCCGTCCTGGTTCCACCCTGGTCACTGCTGAGTGACCCAGACTCTGTCCCCTCTGCTTTCAGGTACTCTACAACTTGAGTCCACCCTTGGACTCCACCAGACACTTCGTCTTCACCCTGCCTGCAGCCCTTTCAGCTTCAAGCACCAAGAGCCTGCGTGTCAAAACCCGACGCCACTTCGACCCTGTGCACCCACTTCCTGTGGGTGAGGTAACTTTGCTCCGCCGGTGTTCCCACACTGGTGCACACCTCTAGGGTCTGTGTGTTAAGTTTTGTTCCTCTAGGTTCAGCGGAAGTGTCCTTAAACTTTAACTCTTTGACTTTTACGCACCATTGGTTAACATTGGTGCATGCGTGCGCTTTCCGCACATCTCCCGAATCCCGAGGGCCATTCCCGACTTCAGCATTGCTTGTCCTGACTGCTACCAGCGATTCCCTAGGCCCTAGGCCTAACCACTGCTCGAGTGGCCTTTCTTATACCACTTGTTTAGTATATGGTTTGAGTGGCCACCCGCCCTCATCCATAATTGTGCAACTTGTATGTTTAAACAGTGCTTTTGATTTAACGCTTGTGCCCCTTTATTCATAAAGAATACTGGGGATTGTTTTTAGTAATAAACACATATATTTTTATAATATATACTTGTGTGGTGTCCTTTCATTTGGTATTACAGGATTGTATGTGGTAAAACAGCTCGCTTAACACGACCTCTTAAGTTAAGCCTTTAGGCTGCTTAGTCCATGCTACCCCTAGGATAGCTTGTCTAATAAGGTTGACTTACAACCAGACACCATAAGGGGATTGTTTGGTCAGGTAGTAGGTGGTTCCAGAATTGGAAACATCCCCTACCAGGCCAACTTCTCACAGACAGCCCTCATTCTGGCCCTATGCTCTAGCTTTTGAGAAGCACTCATGCCTCTCTGTGATTCTCTGGAGGCACTAGAAATATGAGAGTCCCCTGAGGGGGATCTCACTCTTCTGTTGCCTGGGAGAATAACATGTTGGGTTCTGGGGAGATGCTGGCCCTCTCCATTCCCCATTAGGTCCAAGTTGGCCTGGCTAAGCCTGCCAACTGGAACCTGGCTACCCTGATCCTGTACTTCTAAGTCCTCAACATCTGAGTCCTCATCTAAGTCATCATCATCCTCCTCTTCAGGGGGATCAGTTACAGGGGGGTTCCCTCCATTTCCTGTTTCTAGGGAAGCTTGCTTCGCCTTTTCTAAGTCATCCTGTTCTAGGATTTCTACCAGGATTAGGCAGGTGGGGCTTCTGCCCCTTTTTAACCCTCTTGCTTTGCACAAGGCAATCAAGTCTCTGCGGGTTAGTTTGTCATATCCAAAAGTTGCCTGGGTAGGGTCAACTGTCACAGGAGCAGACCCTGAGGCTTTTCCTGTGTCAGACATGGTTACTAGTGAGGTGTAAGTGGTGCACTTACCTACACTAAGTGTTTTCCTACTGTACCTTGCTAGTTAGTTGTAGTCAGGGTGTGCTAATCCCTTCAACCTACAACTACTAAGTTCAGTAGAACTTAATATGCTAAGCTTTTGATTTATATGTACCTAGAGGTACTTGATGTGATCTTTCAATTTGATATAAAGATTGCAATGGTAAAACAACAGCAAGCTCAAATCCGCACCGCTGCTCACCAATGTGAGAAGTTGGCCTGGTAGGGGATGTTTCCAATTCTGGAACCACCTACTACCTGACCAAACAATCCCTTATGGTGTCTGGTTGTAAGTCAACCTTATTAGACAAGCTATCCTAGGGGTAGCATGGACTAAGCAGCCTAAAGGCTTAACTTAAGAGGTCGTGTTAAGCGAGCTGTTTTACCACATACAATCCTGTAATATCAAATGAAAGGACACCACACAAGTATATATTATAAAAATATATGTATTTATTACTAAAAACAATCCCCAGTATTCTTTATGAATAAAGGGGCACAAGCGTTAAATCAAAAGCACAGTTTAAACATACAAAGTTGCACAATTATGGATGAGGGCAGGGGGCCACTCAAACCATATACTAAACAAGTGGTATAAGAGATGCCACTCGAGCAGTGGTTAGGCCTAGGGCCTAGGGAATCGCTGGGAGCAGTCAGGACAAGCAATGCTGAAGTCGGGAACGGCCCTCGGGATTCGGGAGATGTGCGGAAAGCGCACGCATGCACCAAGGTTAACCAATGGTGCGTAAAAGTTGTAAAGTTAAAGTTTAAGGACACTTCCGCTGAACCTAGAGGAACAAAACTTAACACACAGACCCTAGAGATGTGCACCAGTGTGGGAACACCGGCGGAGCAAAGTTACCTCACCCACAGGAAGTGGGTGCACAGGGTCGAAGAGGCGTCGGGTTTTGACACGCAGGTTCTTGGCGCTTGAAGCTGAAGACGCTGCAGGCGATGTGAAGGAGAAGTGTCCGGTGGATCCAAGGGTGGATCTGAAGTGGTGAAGACCTGAAAGCAGAGGGGACAGTGTTCAAAGTCACTGGCCAGTGACCACCGTGGAACCAGATTGGAACCAGGCAAAGTCGGGTGCAAACAGGTGATGAGGTGTTGCTTCTCTCTGCAGCCACGTGGACACGAAGAGGTCAAGGACGTCCAGAAGTCGATCACAAGCTGTCCCTTGAAGGCTCTAGCTGATGGCGGTGTCGGCAACTCGATTGAAGCAAACAAGCCTTGGCTAATGCAAGCCACGGGGAAAGTGAAAAAGGCTTATTACTCGGACCAGCAAGGTCAGAGCGGGTACTCCTTTCTACAGGAGCGAGGGCAGGTCTGGAGCAACCAGACCCACAGTGTAAATCGTAGGTTTCGTCGCCAAGATGGCCGCTGACCACGTGACAAGCGGCCGGGATGGTGAGTCGAGTGGCACAAAGCAAAAGGGCCCTACGCAGATCGTGGAGATGCTGGAGGGCTGATCTTTGGTGCAAATGCTGCTCGATTGTGGGGCTTCTCAAACCCCAAAGCACAGAGTCGAGGGTGCCTCGGGTGCTGCGCAGTCAGCGTCTCGGGGGTCTTTCAAGATGTCCGCTCCCACGTCTCTCAGTGCCTCCACGGGTCCCTTCTTTGTAGGGACTGTGGATCAGGCTAGGAGAAGTCTGGGAAGCTGGGTCTTGTCAGGCTCTGCACTCGGGCTCCGGCGGGAGGCGGCGGCAAAGCAGACGTCGAGGTGCTGGGTGGTGCCTGTGTTCACAGGGTGGCCCCTCCTAGGCCACAAGGGAGATGCTCTTCAGTCTTCTGTTCATCAGAATGTCGAAGTCCAGTCGTCTTCTTAGTTTAAAGGTGATTTCAGGATGATCTGCTGTGCTAGGGCACTGCTCCCACTCTTATTCCAATCTGAGGGGTGGATCTCCTGCTAGGTCCCTCCCTATGGGTGGGACCAGGAAGGGGGGTGGTTACACCCCCTTTCCTTTGTCCAGGTCTCACTGGAGCTGGGGCTGGGCTGCCCCAGAACCGGTTTGACCGGATTATGCAAGGGGAAGCCTTGTGCTCCCCAGGCACTGTCTGGTTTCTTTCAAACCTCCCTGCTACAATACACTATCTCCTGTCTGGAGGGCGGTGACACCCTCCTGTGACAGGAAACCCTTTGTCCAGGCCCCATCTGCTGAGTTTCGGTCAACTGCAGGGGTCCAGACATTTGTCTGTGGCAGAGGCATCCATTTTGTGGATCTAAGGTCCTTTTTGAAATTAACCGCATTTAAGCAAAGTAACATGTCTTACCCCTCTAGAGGGGTGGAATGCTATCCCCGTCGCCAGAACTGGCGAGGGGATAGTATTCCAAATCGTATGACACCTTACACGACATGTTTTGATAAAGCCAAACCAAAGTTGCTATATAACCGCGAGGATTATAAGGCACTTAAGAGTATATGGTATGGCCTTATCCTGAAACAGCTTAGGGAGTTGTTCCCGACAGCTGCAGACAGGCTCAGCTCATGCTAGAGCTCCATCTCACATGAAACCATGCACTCTGCCTCCAGGATTGGTGAGGCCTTCCATAGGAGTGGCTCACAGGTTAATATGTGTCCAGATATAGGTTTAGATATAGGTATACTATATCTAAGCAAGGGGTGATTACACCACCTTACCCCAGCTGAGTGATCAGCCAGTTGTGTCAATTTAAGAACCAGCCAGGGGTGGCAAAAGATATGCTGCAGCCCCTGGTAGGCCTTGGTGGCCCCTATGCCCTGGGCACCTATAGTGCATTATACAGGGGCTGACAAGGAGTCCATTTCCAATTGTGGTATGTACCTAGGGTACATGGAATCCATTTTACAGAGAGAGCAGATGGCCTGGGGCCCTGATTAGCAGGGAACCAGGTCAACTAAGTCAAAAAACCAGCTAAACACAGGCAAAAAATCTGGGGTAACCATAGTCAGTTAGCCACCTTCCTACAAATTGGAAATGGACTCCTTGTCAGCCCCTGTAGAATGCACTATAGGTGCACAGGGCACAGGAGCCACTAAGGCCTACCAGGGGCTGCAGCATATCTTTTGCCACCCCTGGCTGGTTCTTAAATTGACACAACTGGCTGATCACTCAGCTGGGGTAAGGTGGTGTACACACCCCTTGCTTAGATATAGTATACCTATGTCTAAACCTATATCTGGACACATGTAAACCTGTGAGCCACTCCTATAGTCAGGCCTCACCAATCCTGGAGGCTGGGTGCATGGTTTTATGTGAGATGGAGCTCTAGCATGAGCTGAGCCTGTCTGCAGCCGTCGGGAACAAATCCCTAAGCTGTTTCAGGATAATGCCATACCATATACTATTAAGTGCCTTATAATCCTCGCGGTTATTTAGCAACTTTGGTTTGGCTTTATCAAAACATGTCGTGTAAGGTGTCATACGCTTTGGAATACCATCCCCTCGCCAGTTCTGGCGACGGGGATGGCATTCCACCCCTCTAGAGGGGTAAGACATGTTACTTCACTTTAATGCGGTTGATTTCTCCAAAGGCCTTAAGATCCACAAAATGGATGCCTCTGCCACAGACAAATGTCTGGACCCCTGGAGCTGACCGAAACTCAGTCAAGGGGGTCCTGGACAAAGGGTTTCCTGTCACAGGATGGTGTCACCGCCCTCCAGACAGGAGATAGTGTATTGTAGCAGGGAGGTTTGAAAGAAACCAGACACTGCCTGGGGCGCACAAGGCTGCCCCTTGCATAATCCGGCCGAACCGGTTCTGGGGCACTCCAGCCCTCGTGCCAGGGCGGCCTGGATCAAAGGAAGGGGGTGTATCCACCCACTTCCTGGGTCCCACCCATAGGAGGGGACCTAGCAGGTAATCACGCCCACCAGATTCGAATAAGAGTGGGAGCAGTGCCAATGCACATCAGATTTCCTGGAAGAAACATTTGAAACGATATTCTGGACCCTTCGCCCTCCATTTCAACGTGGAAGCCCGAAGAATCTCCCTTGTGGTCAAGGAGTGACCACCCTGCAGCAGCAGGCACCATCCAGCCCTCGACGTCTACTTAGTTGCAGTTCCCGCCGGAACTCGAGCGACTGAGATCGACGAGATCAAGCCTGCCCAGCTTCTAACAGCCCGATCCACAGTCCCTGCAAAGCTGAGACCCGTGGAGGCGACCGGAAGCGTGGGGCACGCCATCTTGAATTGACCACAAGACGCTGACCGTGCAGCCCACGAGTGACCCTCGAAGCTGTGCACCGGGGTTTGAGAAGCCCCCACCCTGAGCTACTCCTGAGCCGAAGTTCAGCCCTCCACACTCAACGAGTGCTGCGTGGGGCCCTTTGGCACGATTTGGCTCAACGCGTTGGCCCGGTCACTTGCCAGCTGGCTTGTGGTCCCTGTGCCGACGAACTACCTAAGAAGACTTGTGATTCTGGTTGCTCCAGATCCACACCAGCTCCCCTGAAAAGGAGCCCCGACTCTGACCTTCCTGGTCCGAGTGAGAAGCAATCTTCCGATCCCGCGTGGATTGCTCTTACCAAGGCTTGTTTGCTCCAAACTTGAAGCCGACTGCACCGACGGTGAGAGCCTGCGTGGGACAGATCGTGACCTGTACCTGGACATCGCAGATGCCCCAGAGCCCACGTGACAGCGGAGAGAAGCTCCTCGACGACCACCTGATTGCGCCCGACATTGCCTGGTTCCGTCCTGGTTCCACCCTGGTCACTGCTGAGTGACCCAGACTCTGTCCCCTCTGCTTTCAGGTACTCTACAACTTGAGTCCACCCTTGGACTCCACCGGACACTTCATCTTTAACCCGCCTGCAGCCCTTTCAGCTCCAAGCACCAAGAGCCTGCGTGTCAAAACCCGACGCCACTTCGACCCTGTGCACCCACTTCCTGTGGGTGAGGTAACTTTGCTCCGCCGGTGTTCCCACACTGGTGCACACCTCTAGGGTCTGTGTGTTAAGTTTTGTTCCTCTAGGTTCAGCGGAAGTGTCCTTAAACTTTAACTCTTTGACTTTTACGCACCATTGGTTAACATTGGTGCATGCGTGCGCTTTCCGCACATCTCCCGAATCCCGAGGGCCATTCCCGACTTCAGCATTGCTTGTCCTGACTGCTCCCAGCGATTCCCTAGGCCCTAGGCCTAACCACTGTTCGAGTGGCCTTTCTTATACCACTTGTTTAGTATATGGTTTGAGTGGCCACCCGCCCTCATCCATAATTGTGCAACTTGTATGTTTAAACAGTGCTTTTGATTTAACGCTTGTGCCCCTTTATTCATAAAGAATACTGGGGATTGTTTTTAGTAATAAACACATATATTTTTATAATATATACTTGTGTGGTGTCCTTTCATTTGGTATTACAGGATTGTATGTGGTAAAACAGCTCGCTTAACACGACCTCTTAAGTTAAGCCTTTAGGCTGCTTAGTCCATGCTACCCCTAGGATAGCTTGTCTAATAAGGTTGACTTACAACCAGACACCATAAGGGATTGTTTGGTCAGGTAGTAGGTGGTTCCAGAATTGGAAACATCCCCTACCAGGCCAACTTCTCACATTGGTGAGCAGCGGTGCGGATTTGAGCTTGCTGTTGTTTTACCATTGCAATCTTTATATCAAATTGAAAGATCACATCAAGTACCTCTAGGTACATATAAATCAAAAGCTTAGCATATTAAGTTCTACTGAACTTAGTAGTTGTAGGTTGAAGGGAGTAGCACACCCTGACTACAACTAACTAGCAAGGTACAGTAGGAAAACACTTAGTGTAGGTAAGTGCACCACTTACACCTCACTAGTAACCATGTCTGACACAGGAAATGCCTCAGGGTCTAGTCCTGTGACAGTTGACCCTACCCAGGCAACTTTTGGATATGACAAACTAACCCGCAGAGACTTGATTGCCTTGTGCAAAGCAAGAGGGTTAAAAAGGGGCAGAAGCCCCACCTGCCTAATCCTGGTAGAAATCCTAGAACAGGATGACTTAGAGAAGGCAAAAGCAGCTTCCCTAGACACAGGAACTGGAGGGGACCCCCCTGCAGTTGATCCCCCTGAAGAGGAGGATGATGATGACTTGGATGAGGACTCAGAGGTTGAGGACTTAGAAGTACAGGATCAGGGTAGCCAGGTTCCAGTTGGTAGGCTTAGCCAGGCCAACTTGGACCTACTGGGGAATGGAGAGGGCCAGCACCTCCCCAGAACCCAACATGTTATTCTCCCAGGCAACAGAAGAGTGAGATCCCCCTCAGGGGACTCTCATATTTCTAGTGCCTCCAGAGAATCACAGAGAGGCATGAATGCTTCTCAAAAGCTAGAGCATAGGGCCAGAATGAGGGCTGTCAAACTCCAGATAGAGAGGGAGGAGGTAGCCTTGGCTCAAGCTAGACTTGCCTTGGCAAGAGAGCAGAAATTAAGTGGCTTAGATGTCACTGGTGGCAGCAATTTTCCAAGAGAAAAAGACAGGGCCTATGACAATAGAAACCTGACCAAAATTGTGCCCCCCTTTAAAGAAGGGGATGACATCCACAAATGGATGACTGCTCTTGAGAGAGCCTGCATGGTACAGCAGGTTCCTGAGAATCAGTGGGCTGCAATTTTGTGGTACTCCTTTTCTGAGAAAGGGAGGGACAGGCTCCTCACAGTTAGACCTGAGGATGCCAAAAACTACTCTGTTTTGAAGAGTGCTCTCATTGAAGGGTATGGCCTAACCACTGAGCAATACAGGTTGTTGTTCAGAGACACCCAGAAAGCACAGACTCAAGACTGGACTGATTTTGTGGAGTGTGCCACTAAGGCTTTGGAGGGTTGGTTGCAGGGAAGTAAAGTTTCAGACTATACAGGATTGTACAATCTTATGATGAGAGAACAGATCCTTAATAACTGTACAAACCAGCTGTTGCATCAATACCTTATTGACTCTGATCTGACCTCTCCCCAAGAATTGGGAAAGAAGGCAGACAAATGGGTCAGAACAAGGATTAAGCAGAAACCCCAGAACCAAGGTGGTGACCAGAAGAAAACAGACCAGAAGGGTGGTAATCAGAATCAGAAAGATAAAGAAAAAGACCAGAAGTCTTCAGGCCCCCAAACTAATAGTAAGGAGGGTGGTTCCCAAAATGGTAACAAGAAGAAGAAGAACAAAGGTCCAAAGACACCTTGGTGTAATACCTGCAAATCAGTTTCACACTGGGGCAGTGAGTGCACCAAGGCAAATCCAGTTCCCACCACTACAGCTCCTAAAGCAACTGCAACCCCAAGTACAGTAAGCAGTGGTGGAACACAGTCCAAGGGTGTAGCTGGGTTGACCCTGGGTATTGAAGTAGGATCTGGCCTAGTCAGAGTCCCTACACAGGCAGTTCTCCTGTATGATGTGGACATTGAGTTGCCCACTGCAGTAAGCCCCACTAACCTGGGCAAATACAGGCAGACTCCCTTAATAAATGAGAAACTGGCTCAAGCTTACAGGGACACATGTGCTAGTGTCACCATGGTGACCCCTGGCTTTGTGGACCCTGGACAGATTGTACTAGGAGAGAGCTACCTAGTAACCAATGCAAGCAACTCCACTACCTCCCATAGTGTGGCAGTTGTGAACTTCTCCTGGGGAGGGGTTGATGGCCTAAAGAAAGTTGTGGTGAGTGCAGACCTACCAGTAGACTGTCTGTTAGGCAATGACCTTGAAAGCTCAGCATGGTCAGAAGTGGAGTACAGGACTCATGCAGAAATGCTAGGGATTTCAGAGCATGTCCTTGCCATGACAAGGGCTCAGGCTAAGAAGTGCCTTCCTGAACCAGTGGTGGATCTTGAGACAATAGACCAGCCACAACCCAAGAGAAGGAGCAAGAGAGGAAAGGCCTCGCCTTCCACCTTGCCCCAGGTTGAGGATCAGGTTTCAGAGGAAACTGATTCTGCAGTCCAAGAGGAGACTGTCTCTGAGGAGCTTGAACCTGACCAGGTTGAGTTTCTGGGGACAGGGGGACCCTCAAGGGCAGACCTGAGGCAGGCTCAATTAGATTGCCCTTCCCTTGAACCCCTCAGACAGCAGGCTGCTGCTGAGGCTGCTGGGGATGCCCAAGGTACCCATACTGTGTATTGGGATGAGGGACTCCTTTACTCAGAGGCTAGAGACCCCAAGCCTGGCATGACCAGGAGGTTGGTCATACCTCTGCAGTTTAGGGGGTTCCTTCTTACCTTGGCCCATGATATTCCCCTTGCAGGACACTTAGGCCAGAACAAGACGTGGGACAGGCTTGTTCCACACTTTCACTGGCCTCACATGTCAGAGGATGTCAAGGAGTTTTGTCGCTCCTGTGTCACTTGCCAAGCCAGTGGTAAGTCAGGTGGCACAACAAAGGCCCCCCTAATACCACTACCTGTGGTGGGGGTCCCCTTTGAGAGAGTTGGAATTGATATTGTGGGTCCAATGGACCCCCAAACAGCATCTGGGAACAGATTCATACTGGTGGTAGTGGATCATGCCACCAGGTATCCAGAGGCTATTCCCCTAAGGACCACCACAGCACCTGTGGTGGCAAAAGCCCTCATTGCAGTTTTCTCAAGAGTGGGCTTTCCTAAGGAGGTACTATCAGATAGAGGGACGAATTTTATGTCCAGCTATCTAAAAGCAATGTGGAAGGAATGTGGAGTAAACTATAAGTTTACCACCCCATATCATCCACAATGCAATGGGCTTGTGGAGAGATTTAACAAGACCCTTAAATGCATGATAAAAGGATTACCAGAGAAGCTCAGGCGGAAATGGGACATTCTTTTACCCTGCCTGCTCTTTGCTTACAGAGAGGTCCCACAGAAGGGGGTTGGCTACAGCCCTTTTGAACTTTTGTTTGGCCACCCTGTGAGAGGTCCATTGTGTTTGGTGAAGGAAGGATGGGAGTTACCTCTCAAAAAGCCCAAACTAGACATAGTGGACTATGTACTTGGTCTCCGCTCCAGGATGGCTGAGTACATGGAAAGAGCATCCAAAAACCTGGAGGCCAGCCAAGAATTACAGAAAGCTTGGCATGACCAAAAGGCTGTGCTGGTAGAGTTCCAACCAGGACAGAAGGTATGGGTACTGGAGCCAGTGGCACCAGCAGCACTCCAAGACAAATGGAGTGGACCCTATCCTATTATTGAGAAGAAGGGGGAAGTCACCTACTTGGTAGACTTTGGAACACCCAGGAGCCCTCACAGGGTAATCCATGTGAACCGCTTGAAAGCATTTGTGGACAGGGAGGACATGAGCTTGCTCATGGCCACAGATGGGGAACAGGAGGAAGAGAGTGACCCTCTCCCAGACCTGCTTTCTCAGAACCCTGATGATGGTTCAGTTGATGGAGTAGCCTTGGCAGGCAGCCTCACTGACCAACAACAGAGGGACTGCAGACAAGTTTTGCAGGCTCACAGGCAAATGTTTTCACTCACACCCAGCCAAACTGACTGGTGTACCCATGTTGTGGACACTGGTGACAGTCTGCCTGTCAAGAATAAGATCTACAGGCAACCTGATCATGTCAGGGATTGCATCAAGGCTGAGGTGCAAAAGATGTTGGAGCTTGGAGTGATTGAGCCATCAGAGAGCCCATGGGCCAGCCCAGTAGTCCTGGTGCCAAAACCTCATACCCAAGATGGTAAGAGAGAAATGAGGTTTTGCGTGGATTACAGGGGTCTCAATGCTGTCACTAGGACAGATGCTCACCCCATTCCAAGAGCAGATGAGCTCATTGACAGATTGGCTTCTGCCAAGTTTCTGAGCACATTTGATCTGACAGCTGGCTACTGGCAAATCAGACTAGCTGAGGAGTCAAAAGCCAAAACAGCATTCTCTACCCCTAGTGGACATTATCAGTTTGTGGTAATGCCCTTTGGTTTGAAGAATGCACCTGCCACTTTCCAAAGGTTGGTGAACCAAGTCCTTACTGGGTTGGATGACTTTTGTGCAGCTTATCTAGATGATATTGCTGTCTTTAGCTCCACCTGGGAGGATCACCTGATCCACCTGAAGAAAGTTTTGGAGGCCCTGCAAAAGGCAGGCCTAACTATCAAGGCCACAAAGTGCCAGATAGGGCAGAGTAAGGTTGTATACCTGGGCCACCTAGTAGGTGGAGGCCAGGTTCAGCCACTGGAAAGCAAAATCCAGGCCATACAGGACTGGGCTCCTCCAGTTACCCAGACACAAGTCAGAGCCTTCTTGGGCCTGACTGGGTATTACAGAAAGTTTGTGAAAAACTATGGGTCTATAGTGACACCATTAAATGACTTGACATCCAAGAAGATGCCAAAAAAGGTTCAGTGGACAGTTAGCTGTCAGAAGGCATTTGAAGACCTGAAGAAGGCCATGTGCTCTGCACCTATCCTAAAGAGTCCTGACTACTCCAAACAGTTCATTGTTCAGACAGATGCTTCTGAGTTGGGGGTGGGAGCTGTACTCTCACAACTTAATCAAGATGGTCAAGACCAGCCAATTGCTTTCATTAGCAGGAGGCTAACCCCAAGAGAAAAACGTTGGTCAGCCATTGAGAGGGAGGCCTTTGCTGTGGTTTGGGCATTAAAGAAGTTGAGGTCCTACTTGTTTGGAACTCACTTCCTGGTGCAAACAGACCATAAGCCCCTCTTGTGGCTTAATCAGATGAAGGGTGAAAATCCCAAACTGCTCAGGTGGTCCATTTCCCTACAGGGGATGGACTTTACAGTGGAGCACCGCCCAGGGACTGACCATGGTAATGCAGATGGTCTCTCCAGGTACTTCCACTTAGAACATGAAGACTTATCTGGTCAAGGTTAGTTTAATGTCCCTGCGTTTGGGGGGGGTTGTGTAGGAGAGTAGGGTCTGCTATCCTATGGTCACCCCAAATTTTTGCTTTTTGCTTCACTGGTTTTCGACTACTGAGGCTGTGGGCCTGCTGATCAGACCCCCAGCCTGCTGTTCTCTCACTAAATTAATGACACATGTGCTATAGGCACATACCAATTGGAAATGGACTCCTTGTCAGCCCCTGTAGAATGCACTATAGGTGCACAGGGCACAGGAGCCACTAAGGCCTACCAGGGGCTGCAGCATATCTTTTGCCACCCCTGGCTGGTTCTTAAATTGACACAACTGGCTGATCACTCAGCTGGGGTAAGGTGGTGTACACACCCCTTGCTTAGATATAGTATACCTATGTCTAAACCTATATCTGGACACATGTAAACCTGTGAGCCACTCCTATAGTCAGGCCTCACCAATCCTGGAGGCTGGGTGCATGGATTTATGTGAGATGGAGCTCTAGCATGAGCTGAGCCTGTCTGCAGCCGTCGGGAACAAATCCCTAAGCTGTTTCAGGATAATGCCATACCATATACTATTAAGTGCCTTATAATCCTCGCGGTTATTTAGCAACTTTGGTTTGGCTTTATCAAAACATGTCGTGTAAGGTGTCATACGCTTTGGAATACCATCCCCTCGCCAGTTCTGGCGACGGGGATGGCATTCCACCCCTCTAGAGGGGTAAGACATGTTACTTCACTTTAATGCGGTTGATTTCTCCAAAGGCCTTAAGATCCACAAAATGGATGCCTCTGCCACAGACAAATGTCTGGACCCCTGGAGCTGACCGAAACTCAGTCAAGGGGGTCCTGGACAAAGGGTTTCCTGTCACAGGGGGGTGTCACCGCCCTCCAGACAGGAGATAGTGTATTGTAGCAGGGAGGTTTGAAAGAAACCAGACACTGCCTGGGGCGCACAAGGCTGCCCCTTGCATAATCCGGCCAAACCGGTTCTGGGGCACTCCAGCCCTCGTGCCAGGGCGGCCTGGATCAAAGGAAGGGGGTGTATCCACCCACTTCCTGGGTCCCACCCATAGGAGGGGACCTAGCAGGTAATCACGCCCACCAGATTCGAATAAGAGTGGGAGCAGTGCCAATGCACATCAGATTTCCTGGAAGAAACATTTGAAACGATATTCTGGACCCTTCGCCCTCCATTTCAACGTGGAAGCCCGAAGAATCTCCCTTGTGGTCAAGGAGTGACCACCCTGCAGCAGCAGGCACCATCCAGCCCTCGACGTCTACTTAGTTGCAGTTCCCGCCGGAACTCGAGCGACTGAGATCGACGAGATCAAGCCTGCCCAGCCTCTAACAGCCCGATCCACAGTCCCTGCAAAGCTGAGACCCGTGGAGGCGACCGGAAGCGTGGGGCACGCCATCTTGAATTGACCACGAGACGCTGACCGTGCAGCCCACGAGTGACCCTCGAAGCTGTGCACCGGGGTTTGAGAAGCCCCCACCCTGAGCTACTCCTGAGCCGAAGTTCAGCCCTCCACACTCGACGAGTGCTGCGTGGGGCCCTTTGGCACGATTTGGCTCAACGCGTTGGCCCGGTCACTTGCCAGCTGGCTTGTGGTCCCTGTGCTGACGAACTACCTAAGAAGACTTGTGATTCTGGTTGCTCCAGATCCACACCAGCTCCCCTGAAAAGGAGCCCCGACTCTGACCTTCCTGGTCCGAGTGAGAAGCAATCTTCTGATCCCGCGTGGATTGCTCTTACCAAGGCTTGTTTGCTCCAAACTTGAAGCCGACTGCACCGACGGTGAGAGCCTGCGTGGGACAGATCGTGACCTGCTCCTGGACGTCGCAGATGCCCCAGAGCCCATGTGACAGCGGAGAGAAGCTCCTCAACGACCACCTGATTGCGCCCGACATTGCCTGGTTCCGTCCTGGTTCCACCCTGGTCACTGCTGAGTGACCCAGACTCTGTCCCCTCTGCTTTCAGGTACTCTACAACTTGAGTCCACCCTTGGACTCCACCGGACACTTCATCTTTAACCCGCCTGCAGCCCTTTCAGCTCCAAGCACCAAGAGCCTGCGTGTCAAAACCCGACGCCACTTCGACCCTGTGCACCCACTTCCTGTGGGTGAGGTAACTTTGCTCCGCCGGTGTTCCCACACTGGTGCACACCTCTAGGGTCTGTGTGTTAAGTTTTGTTCCTCTAGGTTCAGCGGAAGTGTCCCTAAACTTTAACTCTTTGACTTTTACGCACCATTGGTTAACATTGGTGCATGCGTGCGCTTTCCGCACATCTCCCGAATCCCGAGGGCCATTCCCGACTTCAGCATTGCTTGTCCTGACTGCTCCCAGCGATTCCCTAGGCCCTAGGCCTAACCACTGTTCGAGTGGCCTTTCTTATACCACTTGTTTAGTATATGGTGTGAGTGGCCACCCGCCCTCATCCATAATTGTGCAACTTGTATGTTTAAACAGTGCTTTTGATTTAACGCTTGTGCCGCTTTATTCATAAAGAATACTGGGGATTGTTTTTAGTAATAAACACATATATTTTTATAATATATACTTGTGTGGTGTCCTTTCATTTGGTATTACAGGATTGTATGTGGTAAAACAGCTCGCTTAACACGACCTCTTAAGTTAAGCCTTTAGGCTGCTTAGTCCATGCTACCCCTAGGATAGCTTGTCTAATAAGGTTGACTTACAACCAGACACCATAAGGGATTGTTTGGTCAGGTAGTAGGTGGTTCCAGAATTGGAAACATCCCCTACCAGGCCAACTTCTCACACCCTCCATTTCCTGTGTCTAGGGAAGCTGCTTTTGCCTTCTCTAAGTCATCCTGTTCTAGGATTTCTACCAGGATTAGGCAGGTGGGGCTTCTGCCCCTTTTTAACCCTCTTGCTTTGCACAAGGCAATCAAGTCTCTGCGGGTTAACTTGTCATATCCAAAAGTTGCCTGGGTAAGGTCAACTGTCACAGGAGTAGACCCTGAGGCTTTTCCTGTGTCAGACATGGTTACTAGTGAGGTGTAAGTGGTGCACTTACCTACACTAAGTGTTTTCCTACTGTACCTTGCTAGTGAGTTGTAGTCAGGGTGTGCTAATCCCTTTAATCTACAACTACTAAGTTCAGTAGAACTTAATATGCTAAGCTTTTGATTTTATATGTACCTAGAGGTACTTGATGTGATCTTTCAATTTGATATAAAGATTGCAATGGTAAAACAACAGCAAGCTCAAATCCGCACCGCTGCTCACCAATGTGAGAAGTTGGCCTGGTAGGGGATGTTTCCAATTCTGGAACCACCTACTACCTGACCAAACAATCCCTTATGGTGTCTGGTTGTAAGTCAACCTTATTAGACAAGCTATCCTAGGGGTAGCATGGACTAAGCAGCCTAAAGGCTTAACTTAAGAGGTTGTGTTAAGCGAGCTGTTTTACCACATACAATCCTGTAATACCAAATGAAAGGACACCACACAAGTATATATTATAAAAATATATGTATTTATTACTAAAAACAATCCCCAGTATTCTTTATGAATAAAGGGGCACAAGCGTTAAATCAAAAGCACTGTTTAAACATACAAAGTTGCACAATTATGGATGAGGGCAGGGGGCCACTCAAACCATATACTAAACAAGTGGTATAAGAGATGCCACTCGAGCAGTGGTTAGGCCTAGGGCCTAGGGAATCGCTGGGAGCAGTCAGGACAAGCAATGCTGAAGTCGGGAATGGCCCTCGGGATTCGGGAGATGTGCGGAAAGCGCACGCACGCACCAATGTTAACCAATGGTGCGTAAAAGTTGTAAAGTTAAAGTTAAAGGACACTTCCGCTGAACCTAGAGGAACAAAACTTAACACACAGACCCTAGAGATGTGTACCAGTGTGGGAATACCGGCGGAGCAAAGTTACCTCACCCACAGGAAGCGGGTGCACAGGGTCGAAGTGGCGTCGGGTTTTGACACGCAGGTTCTTGGCGCTTGAAGCTGAAGACGCTGCAGGCGATGTGAAGGAGAAGTGTCCGGTGGATCCAAGGGTGGATCTGAAGTGGTGAAGACCTGAAAGCAGAGGGGACAGTGTTCAAAGTCACTGGCCAGTGACCACCGTGGAACCAGATTGGAACCAGGCAAAGTCGGGTGCAAACAGGTGATGAGGGGTTGCTTCTCTCTGCAGCCACGTGGACATGAAGAGGTCAAGGACGTCCAGAAGTCGATCACGAGCTGTCCCTCGAAGGCTCTAGCTGATGGCGGTGTCGGCAACTCGATTAAAGCAAACAAGCCTTGGCTAATGCAAGCCACGGGGAAAGTGAAAAAGGCTTATTACTCGGACCAGCAAGGTCAGAGCGGGTACTCCTTTCTACAGAAGCGAGGGCAGGTCTGGAGCAACCAGACCCACAGTGTAAATTGTAGGTTTCGTCGCCAAGATGGCCGCTGACCACGTGACAAGCGGCCGGGATGGCGAGTCGAGTGGCACAAAGCAAAAGGGCCCCACGCAGATCGTGGAGATGCTGGAGGGCTGATCTTTGGTGCAAATGCTGCTCGATTGTGGGGCTTCTCAAACCCTAAAGCACAGAGTCGAGGGTGCCTCGGGTGTTGCGCAGTCAGCGTCTCGGGGGTCTTTCAAGATGTCCGCTCCCACGTCTCTCGGTGCCTCCACGGGTCCCTTCTTTGCAGGGACTGTGCATCGGGTGGGGAGAAGTCTGGGAAGCTGGGTCTTGTCAGGCTCTGCACTCGGGCTCTGGCGGGAGGCGGCGGCAAAGCAGACGTCGAGGTGCTGGGTGGTGCCTGTGTTCACAGGGTGGCCCCTCCTAGGCCACAAGGGAGATTCTCTTCAGTCTTCTATCATCAGAATGTCGAAGTCCAGTCGTCTTCTTAGTTTAAAGGTGATTTCAGGATGATCTGCTGTGCTAGGGCACTGCTCCCACTCTTATTCCAATCTGAGGGGTGGATCTCCTGCTAGGTCCCTCCCTATGGGTGGGACCAGGAAGGGGGGTGGTTACACCCCCTTTCCTTTGTCCAGGTCTCACTGGAGCTGGGGCTGGGCTGCCCCAGAACCGGTTTGACCGGATTATGCAAGGGGAAGCCTTGTGCTCCCCAGGCACTGTCTGGTTTCTTTCAAACCTCCCTGCTACAATACACTATCTCCTGTCTGGAGGGCGGTGACACCCTCCTGTGACAGGAAACCCTTTGTCCAGGCCCCATCTGCTGAGTTTCGGTCAACTGCAGGGGTCCAGACATTTGTCTGTGGCAGAGGCATCCATTTTGTGGATCTAAGGTCCTTTTTGAAATTAACCGCATTTAAGCAAAGTAACATGTCTTACCCCTCTAGAGGGGTGGAATGCTATCCCCGTCGCCAGAACTGGCGAGGGGATAGTATTCCAAATCGTATGACACCTTACACGACATGTTTTGATAAAGCCAAACCAAAGTTGCTATATAACCGCGAGGATTATAAGGCACTTAAGAGTATATGGTATGGCCTTATCCTGAAACAGCTTAGGGAGTTGTTCCCGACAGCTGCAGACAGGCTCAGCTCATGCTAGAGCTCCATCTCACATTAAACCACGCACTCTGCCTCCAGGATTGATGAGGCCTTCCATAGGAGTGGCTCACAGGTTAATATGTGTCCAGATATAGGTTTAGATATAGGTATACTATATCTAAGCAAGGGGTGCTTACACCACCTTACCCCAGCTGAGTGAGCAGCCAGTTGTGTCAATTTAAGAACCAGCCAGGGGTGGCAAAAGATATGCTGCAGCCCCTGGTAGGCCTTGGTGGCTCCTATGCCCTGGGCACCTATAGTGCATTATACAGGGGCTGACAAGGAGTCCATTTCCAATTGTGGTATGTACCTAGGGTACATGGAATCCATTTTACAGAGAGAGCAGATGGCCTGGGGCCCTGATTAGCAGGGAACCAGGTCAACTAAGTCAAAAAACCAGCTAAACACAGGCAAAAAATCTGGGGTAACCATAGTCAGGTAGCCACCTTCCTACACTCCATTTGGCTCAACGCGTTGGCCCGGTCACTTGCCCGCTGGCTAGTGGTCCCTGTGCCGACGAAACTACAAAGAAGACTCGTGAATCTGGTTGCTCCAGATCCACACCAGCTCCCCTGAAAAGGAGCCCCGACTCTGACCTTCCTGGTCCGAGTGAGAAGCAATCTTCCGATCCCGCGTGGATTGCTCTTGCCAAGTGTTATTTGCTCCAAACTTGAAGCCGACTGCACCGACGGTGAGAGCCTGCGTGGGACAGATCGTGACCTGCTCCTGGACATCGCAGATGCCCCAGAGCCCACGTGACAGCGGAGAGAAGCTCCTCGACGACCACCTGATTGCGCCCGACATTGCCTGGTTCCGTCCTGGTTCCACCCTGGTCACTGCTGAGTGACCCAGACTCTGTCCCCTCTGCTTTCAGGTACCCTTCGACTTGAGTCCACCCTTGGACTCCACCGGACACTTCATCTTCAACCCGCCTGCAACCCTTTCAGCTTCAAGCACCAAGAGCCTGCGTGTCAAAACCCGACGCCACTTCGACCCTGTGCACCCACTTCCTGTGGGTGAGGTAACTTTGCTCCGCCGGTGTTCCCACACTGGTGCACATCTCTAGGGTCTGTGTGTTAAGTTTTGTTCCTCTAGGTCCAGCGGAAGTGTCCTTAAACTTTAACTTTATGACTTTTACGCACCATTGGTTAACATTGGTGCGTGCGTGCGCTTTCTGCACATCTCCCGAATCCCGAGGGCCATTCCCGACTTCAGCATTGCTTGTCCTGACTGCTCCCAGCGATTCCCTAGGCCCTAGGCCTAACCACTGCTCGAGTGGCATCTCTTATACCACTTGTTTAGTATATGGTTTGAGTGGCCACCCGCCCTCATCCATAATTGTGCAACTTGTATGTTTAAACAGTGCTTTTGATTTAACGCTTGTGCCCCTTTATTCATAAAGAATACTGGGGATTGTTTTTAGTAATAAACACATATATTTTTATAATATATACTTGTGTGGTGTCCTTTCATTTGATATTACAGGATTGTATGTGGTAAAACAGCTCGCTTAACACGACCTCTTAAGTTAAGCCTTTAGGCTGCTTAGTCCATGCTACCCCTAGGATAGCTTGTCTAATAAGGTTGACTTAGAACCAGACACCATAAGGGATTGTTTGGTCTGATAATAGGTGGTTCCAGAATTGGAAACATCACCTATCAGGCCAACTTCTCACATTGGTGAGCAGCGGTGCGGATTTGAGCTTGCTGTTGTTTTACCATTGCAATCTTTGTATCAAATTGAAAGATCACATCAAGTACCTCTAGGTACATATAAATCAAAAGCTTAGCATATTAAGTTCTACTGAACTTAGTAGTTGTAGATTAAAGGGATTAGCACACCCTGACTACAACTCACTAGTAAGGTACAGTAGGAAAACACTTAGTGTAGGTAAGTGCACCACTTACACCTCACTAGCAGCCATGTCTGACACAGGAAAAGCCTCAGGGTCTACTCCTGTGACAGTTGACCTTACCCAGGCAACTTTTGGATATGACAAACTAACCCGAAGAGACTTGATTGCCTTGTGCAAAGCAAGAGGGTTAAAAAGGGGCAGAAGCCCCACCTGCCAAATCCTGGTAGAAATCCTAGAGCAGGATGACTTAGAAAGGGCAAAGGTAGCTTCCCTAGAAACAGGAAATGGAGGGAACCCCCCTGTAACTGACCCCCCTCAGGAGGAAGATGATGAAGAAGAGGAGGAGGAGGAGGACTCAGAAGTTGAGGACTTAGAAGATCAGGATCAGAGGGGTAGCCAGGTCCCAGTTGCCAGGCTTAGCCAGGCCAACTTAGACCTACTGGGGAATGGAGAGGGCCAGCACCTCCCCAGATCCCACAATGTTATTCTCCCAGGCAACAGAAGAGTGAGATCTCCCTCAGGGGATTCTCATATTTTTAGTGCCTCCAGAGAATCACAGAGAGGCATGACTGCTTCTCAAAAGCTAGAGCATAGGGCCAGAATGAGGGCTGTCAAACTCCAGATAGAGAGGGAGGAGGTAGCCTTGGCTCAAGCTAGACTTGCCTTGGCAAGAGAGCAGAAATTAAGTGGCTTAGATGCCACTGGTGGCAGCAAATTTCCAAGAGAAAAAGACAGGGGCTATGACAATAGAAACCTGACAAAAATTGTGCCCCCCTTTAAAGAAGGGGATGACATCCACAAATGGATGACTGCTCTTGAGAGAGCCTGCATGGTACAGCAGGGTCCTGAGGATCAGTGGGCTGCAATTTTATGGTACTCCTTTTCTGAGAAAGGGAGGGACAGGCTCCTCACAGTTAGACCTGAGGATGCCAAAAATTACACTGTCTTGAAGAGTGCTCTTATTGAAGGGTTTGGCCTAACCACTGAGCAATACAGGTTGTTGTTCAGAGACACCCAAAAAGCACAGACTCAAGACTGGACTGATTTCGTTGAGTGTGCCACTAAGGCTTTGGAGGGTTGGTTGCAGGGAAGTAAAGTTTCAGACTATACAGGATTGTACAATCTTATGATGAGAGAACAGATCCTTAATAACTGTACAAACCAGCTGTTGCATCAATACCTTATTGACTCTGATCTGACCTCTCCCCAAGAATTGGGAAAGAAGGCAGACAAATGGGTCAGAACAAGGATTAAGCAGAAACCCCAGAACCAAGGTGGTGACCAGAAGAAAACAGACCAGAAGGGTGGTAATCAGAATCAGAAAGATAAAGAAAAAGACCAGAAGTCTTCAGGCCCCCAAACTAATAGTAAGGAGGGTGGTTCCCAAAATGGAAACAAGAAGAAGAAGAACAAAGGTCCAAAGACACCTTGGTGTAATACCTGCAAATCAGTTTCACACTGGGGCAGTGAGTGCACCAAGGCAAATCCAGTTCCCACCACTACAGCTCCTAAAGCAACTGCAACCCCAAGTACAGTAAGCAGTGGTGGAACACAGTCCAAGGGTGTAGCTGGGTTAACCCTGGGTATTGAAGTAGGATCTGGCCTAGTCAGAATCCCTACACAGGCAGTTCTCCTGTATGATGTGGACATTGAGTTGCCCACTGCAGTAAGCCCCAGTAACCTGGGCAAATACAGGCAGACTCCCTTAATTAATGAGAAACTGGCTCAAGCCTACAGGGACACATGTGCCAGTGTCACAATGGTGACACCTGACTTTGTGGACCCTGGACAGATTGTACTAGGTGAGAGCTACCTAGTGACCAATGCAAGCAACTCCACTACTTCCCATAGTGTGGCAGTTGTGAACTTCTCCTGAGGAGGGGTTGATGGCCTAAAGAAGGTTGTGGTGAGTGCAGACCTACCAGTAGACTGTCTGTTAGGCAATGACCTTGAAAGCTCAGCATGGTCAGAAGTGGAGTACAGGACTCATGCAGAAATGCTAGGGATTTCAGAGCATGTCCTTGCCATGACAAGGGCTCAGGCTAAGAAGTGCCTTCCTGAACCAGTGGTGGATCTTGGAACAATAGACCAACCACAACCCAAGAGAAGGAGCAAGAGAGGAAAGGCTGAGCCTTCCACCTTGCCCCAGGTTGAGGATCAAGTTTCAGAGGAAACTGATTCTGCAGTCCAGGAGGAGACTGTCTCTGAGGAACTTGAACCTGACCAGGTTGAGTTTCTGGGGACAGGGGGACCCTCCAGGGCAGACCTGAGGCAGGCTCAATTAGATTGCCCTTCCCTTGAACCCCTCAGACAGCAGGCTGCTGCTGAGGCTGCTGGGGATGCCCAAGGTACCCATACTGTGTATTGGGATGATGGACTCCTTTACTCAGAGGCTAGAAACCCCAAGCCTGGCATGACCAGGAGGTTGGTTATACCTCTGCAGTTTAGGGGGTTTCTTCTTACCTTGGCCCATGATATTCCCCTTGCAGGACACTTAGGCCAGAACAAGACGTGGGACAGGCTTGTTTCACACTTTCACTGGCCTCACATGTCAGAGGATGTCAAGGAGTTTTGTCGCTCCTGTGTCACTTGCCAAGCCAGTGGTAAGTCAGGTGGCACAACAAAGGCCCCCCTAATACCACTACCTGTGGTGGGGGTTCCCTTTGAAAGAGTTGGAATTGATATTGTGGGTCCAATGGACCCCCAAACAGCATCTGGGAACAGGTTTATACTGGTGGTAGTGGATCATGCCACCAGGTATCCAGAGGCTATTCCCCTGAGGACCACCACAGCCCCTGTGGTGGCAAAAGCCCTCATTGCAGTTTTCTCAAGAGTGGGCTTCCCAAAGGAGGTGTTATCAGATAGGGGCACCAATTTTATGTCCAGCTATCTGAAAGCAATGTGGAAGGAATGTGGAGTAAACTATAAGTTTACCACCCCATATCATCCACAATGCAATGGGCTTGTGGAGAGATTTAACAAGACCCTTAAAGGCATGATAAAAGGATTACCAGAGAAGCTCAGGCGGAAATGGGACATTCTTTTACCCTGCCTGCTCTTTGCTTACAGAGAGGTCCCACAGAAGGGGGTTGGCTACAGCCCTTTTGAACTTTTGTTTGGCCACCCTGTGAGGGGTCCATTGTGTTTGGTGAAGGAAGGATGGGAGTTACCTCTCAAAAAGCCCAAACTAGACATAGTGGACTATGTACTTGGTCTCCGCTCCAGGATGGCTGAATACATGGAAAGAGCATCCAAAAACCTGGAGGCCAGCCAAGAATTGCAGAAAGCTTGGCATGACCAAAAGGCTGTACTGGTAGAGTTCCAACCAGGACAGAAGGTGTGGGTACTGGAGCCAGTGGCTCCAGCAGCACTCCAGGACAAATGGAGTGGACCCTATCCTATCATTGAGAAGAAGGGGGAAGTCACTTACTTGGTTGACTTTGGAACACCCAGGAGCCCTCACAGGGTAATCCATGTGAACCGTTTGAAAGCATTTGTGGACAGGGAGGACATGAGCTTGCTCATGGCCACAGATGGGGATCAGGAGGAAGAGAGTGACCCTCTCCCAGACCTGCTTTCCCAGAACCCTGATGATGGTTCAGTTGATGGAGTAGCCTTGGCAGGCAGCCTCACTGACCAGCAACAGATGGACTGCAGACAAGTTTTGCAGGCCCACAGGCATTTGTTTTCACTCACACCCAGCCAGACTGACTGGTGTACTCATGTAGTGGACACTGGTGACAGTCTGCCTGTGAAGAATAAGATCTACAGGCAACCTGACCATGTCAGGGATTGCATCAAGGCTGAGGTGCAAAAGATGTTGGAGCTTGGAGTGATTGAGCCATCAGAGAGCCCATGGGCCAGCCCAGTAGTCCTGGTGCCAAAACCTCATACCCAAGATGGAAAGAGAGAAATGAGGTTTTGCGTGGACTACAGGGGTCTCAATGCTGTCACTAGGACAGATGCTCACCCCATTCCAAGAGCAGATGAGCTCATTGACAGATTGGCTTCTGCCAAGTTTCTGAGCACATTTGACCTGACAGCTGGCTACTGGCAAATCAGATTAGCTGAGGAGTCAAAAGCCAAAACAGCATTCTCTACCCCTAGTGGACATTATCAGTTTGTGGTAATGCCCTTTGGTTTGAAGAATGCACCTGCCACTTTCCAAAGGTTGGTGAACCAAGTCCTTACTGGGTTGGATGACTTTTGTGCAGCATATCTAGATGATATTGCTGTCTTCAGCTCCACCTGGGAGGATCACCTGATCCACCTGAAGAGAGTTTTGGAGGCCCTGCAAAAGGCAGGCCTAACTATCAAGGCCACTAAGTGCCAGATAGGGCAGAGTAAGGTTGTATACCTGGGCCACCTAGTAGGTGGAGGCCAGGTTCAGCCACTGGAGAGCAAAATCCAGGCCATACAGGACTGGGCTCCTCCAGTTACCCAGACACAAGTCAGAGCCTTCTTGGGCCTGACTGGGTATTACAGGAAGTTTGTGAAGAACTATGGGTCTATAGTGACACCATTAAATGACTTGACATCCAAGAAGATGCCAAAAAAGGTTCAGTGGACAGTTAGCTGTCAGAAGGCATTTGATGACCTGAAGAAGGCCATGTGCTCTGCACCTATCCTAAAGAGTCCTGACTACTCCAAACAGTTCATTGTACAGACAGATGCTTCTGAGTTGGGGGTGGGAGCTGTGCTCTCACAACTTAATCAAGATGGTCAAGACCAGCCTATTGCTTTCATTAGCAGGAGGCTGACTCCCAGAGAGAAACGTTGGTCAGCCATTGAGAGGGAGGCCTTTGCTGTGGTTTGGGCATTAAAAAAGTTGAGGTCCTACTTGTTTGGAACTCACTTCCTGGTGCAGACAGACCATAAGCCCCTCTTATGGCTTAATCAGATGAAGGGTGAAAATCCCAAACTGCTCAGGTGGTCCATTTCCCTACAGGGGATGGACTTTACAGTGGAGCACCGCCCAGGGACTGACCATGGTAATGCAGATGGTCTCTCCAGGTACTTCCACTTAGAACATGAAGACTTATCTGGTCAAGGTTAGTTTAATGTCCCTGCGTTTGGGGGGGGGGTTGTGTAGGAGAGTAGGGTCTGCTATCCTATGGTCACCCCAAATTTTTGCTTTTTGCTTCACTGGTTTTCGACTACTGAGGCTGTGGGCCTGCTGATCAGACCCCCAGCCTGCTGTTCTCTCACTAAATTACTGACACATGTGCTATAGGCACATACCAATTGGAAATGGACTCCTTGTCAGCCCCTGTATAATGCACTATAGGTGCCCAGGGCATAGGGGCCACCAAGGCCTACCAGGGGCTGCAGCATATCTTTTGCCACCCCTGGCTGGTTCTTAAATTGACACAACTGGCTGATCACTCAGCTGGGGTAAGGTGGTGTAATCACCCCTTGCTTAGATATAGTATACCTATATCTAAACCTATATCTGGACACATGTAAACCTGTGAGCCACTCCTATGGAAGGCCTCATCAATCCTGGAGGCAGGGTGCGTGGTTTTATGTGAGATGGAGCTCTAGCATGAGCTGAGCCTGTCTGCAGCTGTCGGGAACAACTCCCTCAGCTGTTTCAGGATAATGCCATACCATATACTCTTAAGTGCCTTATAATCCTCGCGGTTAAATAGCAACTTTGGTTTGGCTTTATCAAAACATGTCGTGTAAGGTGTCATACGATTTGGAATACTATCCCCTCGCCAGTTCTGGCGACGGGGATAGCATTCCACCCCTCTAGAGGGGTAAGACATGTTCCTTTACTGTAATGCGGTTAATTTCTCCAAAGACCTTAGATCCACAAAATGGATGCCTCTGCCACAGACAAATGTCTGGACCCCTGCAGCTGACCGAAACTCAGCCAAAGGGGTCCTGGACAAAGGGTTTCCTGTCACAGGAGGGTGTCACCACCCTCCAGACAGGAGATAGTGGATTGTAGCAGGGAGGTCTGAAAGAAACCAGACACTGCCTGGGGCGCACAAGGCTGCCCCTTGCATAATCCGGCCAAACCGGTTCTGGGGCACTCCAGCCCTCGTGCCAGGGCAGCCTGGATCAAAGGAAAGGGGTGTATCCACCCCCTTCCTGGGTCCCACCCAGGGGGGGGGGACCTAGCAGGTAATCACGCCCCCCAGATTCGAATAAGAGTGGGAGCAGTGCCAATGCACATCAGATTTCCTGGAAGAAACATTAGAAACGAAACTCTGGACCCTTGGACCTCCATCTCAACGTGGAAGCCCGAAGAATCTCCCTTGTGGTCAAGGAGTGACCACCCTGCAGCAGCAGGCACCATCCAGCCCTCGACGTCTACTTAGTTGCAGTTCCCGCCGGAACTCGAGCGACTGAGATCAACGAGATCAAGCTTGCCTGCCTTCCAACAGCCCGATCCACAGTCCCTGCAGAGCTGAGACCCGTGGAGGCGACCGGAAGCATGGGGCACGCCATCTTGAATTGACCATGAGACGCTGACCGTGCAGCCCACGAGTGACCCTCGAAGCTGTGCACCGGGGTTTGAGAAGCCCCCACTCTGAGCTACTCCTGAGCCGAAGTTCAGCCCTCCACACTCGACAAGTGCTGCGTGGGGCCCTTCTGCTCCATTTGGCTCAACGCGTTGGCCCGGTCACTTGCCCGCTGGCTAGTGGTCCCTGTGCTGACGAAACTACAAAGAAGACTCGTGAATCTGGTTGCTCCAGATCCACACCAGCTCCCCTGAAAAGGAGCCCCAACTCTGACCTTCCTGGTCCGAGTGAGAAGCAATCTTCCGATCCCGCGTGGATTGCTCTTGCCAAGTGTTGTTTGCTCCAAACTTGAAGCCGACTGCACCGACGGTGAGAGCCTGCGTGGGACAGATCGTGACCTGCTCCTGGACGTCGCAGATGCCCCAGAGCCCACGTGACAGCGGAGAGAAGCTCCTCGATGACCACCTGATTGCGCCCGACATTGCCTGGTTCCGTCCTGGTTCCACCCTGGTCACTGCTGAGTGACCCAGACTCTGTCCCCTCTGCTTTCAGGTACCCTTCGACTTGAGTCCACCCTTGGACTCCACCGGACACTTCATCTTCAACCCGCCTGCAGCCCTTTCAGCTTCAAGCACCAAGAGCCTGCGTGTCAAAACCCGACGCCACTTCGACCCTGTGCACCCACTTCCTGTGGGTGAGGTAACTTTGCTCCGCCGGTGTTCCCACACTGGTGCACATCTCTAGGGTCTGTGTGTTAAGTTTTGTTCCTCTAGGTCCAGCGGAAGTGTCCTTAAACTTTAACTTTATGACTTTTACGCACCATTGGTTAACATTGGTGCGTGCGTGCGCTTTCTGCACATCTCCCGAATCCCGAGGGCCATTCCCGACTTCAGCATTGCTTGTCCTGACTGCTCCCAGCGATTCCCTAGGCCCTAGGCCTAACCACTGCTCGAGTGGCATCTCTTATACCACTTGTTTAGTATATGGTTTGAGTGGCCACCCGCCCTCATCCATAATTGTGCAACTTGTATGTTTAAACAGTGCTTTTGATTTAACGCTTGTGCCCCTTTATTCATAAAGAATACTGGGGATTGTTTTTAGTAATAAACACATATATTTTTATAATATATACTTGTGTGGTGTCCTTTCATTTGATATTACAGGATTGTATGTGGTAAAACAGCTCGCTTAACACGACCTCTTAAGTTAAGCCTTTAGGCTGCTTAGTCTATGCTACCCCTAGGATAGCTTGTCTAATAAGGTTGACTTACAACCAGACACCATAAGGGATTGTTTGGTCTGATAATAGGTGGTTCCAGAATTGGAAACATCACCTATCAGGCCAACTTCTCACACCCAGGCTGTGCTTTGTCCCCCAGGCTGTGCTTGGTCCCCCAGGCTGTGCTTGGTCCCCCTGGCTGTGCTTTGTGCCCCTGGTTGCTCTTGGTCCCCCAGGCTGTGCTTGGTCCCCCAGGCTGTGCTTGGTCCCCCTGGTTGCTCTTGGTCCCCCAGGCTGTGCTTGGTCCCCCAGGCTGTGCTTGGTCCCCCTGGTTGCTCTTGGTCCCCCAGGCTGTGCTTGGTCCCCCAAGCTGTGCTTGGTCCCCAGGCTGTGCTTGGTCCCCCTTGGCGCTTCTGGTCCCCCTTGCTGTGCTTGGTACCCCTGGCTGTGCTTGGTCCCCCTGGTTGCTCTTGGTCCCCCAGGCTGTGCTTGGTCCCCCAGGCTGTGCTTGGTCCCCCTGGTTGCTCTTGGTCCCCCAGGCTGTGCTTGGTACCCCAGGCTGTGCTTGGTCCCCCAGGCTGTGCTTGGTCCCCCAGGCTCTGCTTGGTCCCCCTGGTTGCTCTTGGTCCCCCAGGCTGTGCTTGGTCCCCCAGGCTGTGCTTGGTCCCCCTGGTTGCTCTTGGTCCCCCAGGCTGTGCTTGGTCCCCCTGGTTGCTCTTGGTCCCCCAGGCTGTGCTTGGTCCTCCAGGCTGTGCTTGGTCCCCCAGGCTGTGCTTGGTCCCCCTGGTTGCTCTTGGTCCCCCAGGATGTGCTTGGTCCCCCAGGCTGTGCTTGGTCCCCCAGGCTGTGCGTGGTGCCCCGGCTGTGCTTGGTCCCCCTGGTTGCTCTTGGTCCCCCAGGCTGTGCTTGGTCCCCCAGGCTGTGCTTGGTCCCCCTGGTTGCTCTTGGTCCCCCAGGCTGTGCTTGGTCCCCCAGGCTGTGCTTGGTCCCCCTGGTTGCTCTTGGTCCCCCAGGCTGTGCTTGGTCCCCCAGGCTGTGCTTGGTCCCCCAGGCTGTGCTTGGTCCCCCAAGCTGTGCTTGGTCCCCCTGGTTGCTCTTGGTCCCCCAGGCTGTGCTCGGTCCCCCAGGCTGTGCTTGGTCCCCCAGGTTGTGCTTGGTCCCCCTGGTTGCTCTTGGTCCCCCAGGCTGTGCTTGGTCCCCCAGGCTGTGCTTGGTCCCCCAGGCTGTGCTTGGTCCCCCTGGTTGCTCTTGGTCCCCCAGGCTGTGCTTGGTCCCCCAGGCTGTGCTTGGTACCCCTGGCTGTGCTTGGTACCCCTGGCTGTGCTTGGTCCCCCTGGTTGCTCTTGGTCCCCCAGGCTGTGCTTGGTCCCCCAGGCTGTGCTTGGTCCCCCAGGCTGTGCTTGGCCCCCCTGGTTGCTCTTGGTCCCTGTGAGAAGTTGGCCTGATAGGTGATGTTTCCAATTCTGGAACCACCTGTTATCAGACCAAACAATCCCTTATGGTGTCTGGTTGTAAGTCAACCTTATTAGACAAGCTATCCTAGGGGTAGCATGGACTAAGCAGCCTAAAGGCTTAACTTAAGAGGTCGTGTTAAGCGAGCTGTTTTACTACATAGAGTCCTGTAGTACCAAATGAAAGGACACCACACAAGTATATATTATAAAAATATATGTATTTATTACTAAAAACAATCCCCAGTATTCTTTATGAATAAAGGGGCACAAGCGTTAAATCAAAAGCACTGTTTAAACATACAAAGTTGCACAATTATGGATGAGGGCAGGGGGCCACTCAAACCATATACTAAACAAGTGGTATAAGAGATGCCACTCGAGCAGTGGTTAGGCCTAGGGCCTAGAGAATCGCTGGGAGCAGTCTGGACAAGCAATGCTGAAGTCGGGAATGGCCCTCGGGATTCGGGAGATGTGCGGAAAGCGCACGCATGCACCAATGTTAACCAATGGTGCGTAAAAGTTGTAAAGTTAAAGTTAAAGGACACTTCCGCTGAACCTAGAGGAACAAAACTTAACACACAGACCCTAGAGGTGTGCACCAGTGTGGGAACACCGGCGGAGCAAAGTTACCTGTGAGAAGTTGGCCTGGTAGGGGATGTTTCCAATTCTGGAACCACCTACTACCTGACCAAACAATCCCTTATGGTGTCTGGTTGTAAGTCAACCTTATTAGACAAGCTATCCTAGGGGTAGCATGGACTAAGCAGCCTAAAGGATTAACTTAAGAGGTCGTGTTAAGCGAGCTGTTTTACCACATACAATCCTGTAATACCAAATGAAAGGACACCACACAAGTATATATTATAAAAATATATGTGTTTATTACTAAAAACAATCCCCAGTATTCTTTATGAATAAAGGGGCACAAGCGTTAAATCAAAAGCACTGTTTAAACATACAAGTTGCACAATTATGGATGAGGGCGGGTGGCCACTCAAACCATATACTAAACAAGTGGTATAAGAGAGGCCACTCGAACAGTGGTTAGGCCTAGGGCCTAGGGAATCGCTGGGAGCAGTCAGGACAAGCAATGCTGAAGTCGGGAATGGCCCTTGGGATTCGGGAGATGTGCGGAAAGCGCACGCATGCACCAATGTTAACCAATGGTGCGTAAAAGTCATAGAGTTAAAGTTTAAGGACACTTCCGCTGAACCTAGAGGAACAAAACTTAACACACAGACCCTAGAGGTGTGCACCAGTGTGGGAACACCGGCGGAGCAAAGTTACCTCACCCACAGGAAGTGGGTGCACAGGGTCGAAGTGGCGTCGGGTTTTGACACGCAGGCTCTTGGTGCTTGAAGCTGAAAGGGCTGCAGGCGGGTTAAAGATGAAGTGTCCGGTGGAGTCCAAGGGTGGACTCAAGTTGTAGAGTACCTGAAAGCAGAGGGGACAGAGTCTGGGTCACTCAGCAGTGACCAGGGTGGAACCAGGACGGAACCAGGCAATGTCGGGCGCAATCAGGTGGTCGTCGAGGAGCTTCTCTCTGCTGTCACGTGGGCTCTGGGGCATCTGTGACGTCCAGGAGCAGGTCACGATCTGTCCCACGCAGGCTCTCACCGTCGGTGCAGTCGGCTTCAAGTTTGGAGCAAACAAGCCTTGGCAAGAGCAATCCACGCGGGATCGGAAGATTGCTTCTCACTCGGACCAGGAAGGTCAGAGTCGGGGCTCCTTTTCAGGGGAGCTGGTGTGGATCTGGAGCAACCAGATTCACGAGTCTTCTTTGTAGTTTCGTCGGCACAGGGACCACTAGCCAGCTGGCAAGTGACCGGGCCAACGCGTTGAGCCAAATAGAGCCAAAGGGCCCCACGCAGCACTCGTCGAGTGTGGAGGGCTGAACTTCGGCTCAGGAGCAGCTCAGGGTGGGGGCTTCTCAAACCCGGTGCACAGCTTCGAGGGTCACTCGTGGGCTGCACGGTCAGCGTCTCGTGGTCAATTCAAGATGGCGTGCCACACGCTTCCGGTCGCCTCCACGGGTCTCAGCTCTGCAGGGACTGTGGATCGGGCTGTTGGAAGGCAGGCAAGCTTGATCTCGTCGATCTCAGTCGCTCGAGTTCCGGCGGGAACTGCAACTAAGTAGACGTCGAGGGCTGGATGGTGCCTGCTGCTGCAGGGTGGTCACTCCTTGACCACAAGGGAGATTCTTCGGGCTTCCACGTTGAGATGGAGGTCCAAGGGTCCAGAGTTTCGTTTCAAATGTTTCTTCCAGGAAATCTGATGTGCATTGGCACTGCTCCCACTCTTATTCCAATCTGGGGGGCGTGATTACCTGCTAGGTCCCCTCCTATGGGTGGGACCCAGGAAGGGGGTGGATACACCCCTTTCCTTTGATCCAGGCCGCCCTGGCACGAGGGCTGGAGTGCCCCAGAACCGGTTTGGCCGGATTATGCAAGGGGCAGCCTTGTGCGCCCCAGGCAGTGTCTGGTTTCTTTCAAACCTCCCTGCTACAATCCACTATCTCCTGTCTGGGGGGTGGTGACACCCTCCTGTGACAGGAAACCCTTTGTCCAGGCCCCATCTGCTGAGTTTCGGTCAACTGCAGGGGTCCAGACATTTGTCTGTGGCAGAGGCATCCATTTTGTGGATCTTAAGGTCTTTGGAGAAATTAACCGCATTTAGTAAAGGAACATGTCTTACCCCTCTAGAGGGGTGGAATGCTATCCCCGTCGCCAGAACTGGCGAGGGGATAGTATTCCAAATCGTATGACACCTTACACGACATGTTTTGATAAAGCCAAACCAAAGTTGCTATATAACCGCGAGGATTATAAGGCACTTAAGAGTATATGGTATGGCATTATCCTGAAACAGCTTAGGGAGTTGTTCCCGACAGCTGCAGACAGGCTCAGCTCATGCTAGAGCTCCATCTCACATGAAACCACGCACTCTGCCTCCAGGATTGATGAGGCCTTCCATAGGAGTGGCTCACAGGTTAATATGTGTCCAGATATAGGTTTAGATATAGGTATACTATATCTAAGCAAGGGGTGATTACACCACCTTACCCCAGCTGAGTGATCAGCCAGTTGTGTCAATTTAAGAACCAGCCAGGGGTGGCAAAAGATATGCTGCAGCCCCTGGTAGGCCTTGGTGGCCCCTATGCCCTGGGCACCTATAGTGCATTATACAGGGGCTGACAAGGAGTCCATTTCCAATTGTGGTATGTACCTAGGGTACATGGAATCCATTTTACAGAGAGAGCAGATGGCCTGGGACCCTGATTAGCAGGGAACCAGGTCAACTAAGTCAAAAAACCAGCTAAACACAGGCAAAAAATCTGGGGTAACCATAGTCAGGTAGCCACCTTCCTACATAACCCCCCCCCAAACGAAAGGAGATAAGGCTATCCTTGGCCAGGTAAGCCTATATTGCCTGAGTGGCCATATAAGGAAGTACCTGCACTAGCATGGGTACCCCCTGTCTCATGGTCCACTAAGCAGTCCCTCACCCTTTGGGTATTAGAGGGTCTCCACCATAGGGAATCACCACCTTGGGTGTGTTTATGCAAAGTTAAAGGCTGGTTTGGATATGGAGTTTTGAAGTGAGGCTCTACTAAGTTAGGGCTTGGCTTCCTCCAATTATCTTCCACCATGTGTGCCTTTCTCTCTTTAACTGAGTTGCACTGTGCTCTCAGGGTCAACCTCTGGCTACCTAAAGCTGGAGGCTGGGTCCCTCTGTTTGGCTTGCTGGAGGGACAGTTCAGGTTTGGGCCCTTTGGGTCCCAGGTTTGGCTGTGCCCAACAGAATCCATCTGTGGGAGGTCCCTAACTGTTTTTAAGGGGGCTCCCTCAGGAGTTTTTAAAGTTTTCACCTTACTAGGGCTACTAGTTTTGGTGCACCTAATCTTTTGATGGGGGTGCTTTATTTGACAGGGGGCCCTCTGGGTCTCACTGTCCTTCTTGTCCTCTGCAGCCCTGGGCTGGCTAAGGCAAGGGAGAGAGGGGCAGGTTACCTGCTCCAGACTGGGTTCCACCTGAGAAGGGTCCCCCGCCATCAGAGGCTCTGTCAGGCCAGGCCTAACAACCTCTGGGGCAGTTCCTTCATCAGGGGTAAGATCAGTTCCCTGAGGAGGCTGATCCTGTCCTAAAGTCTGGTGAGGGGGAGATTTCTCTTCCTCCTCCATGCTCTCAGTTTGTGTGGAGTTATCCATCATTTCAGGTTTCACAACACACATATCAGTTTGAGTTTGGGCTGTGGCCATCACAGCCCCACCAACCTTTTCAGGAGGAGACTCAGTTTGGGTTTCTGCTGTTACCATAACAGCTTTGCTATTCTGTTCAGGAAGAGCTTTTGCTAAAGATGGGGCAGGGAGTTTCTCAGCCCTACCAACCTTTTCAGGAAGGACATCTTGCATTGGGGCTGTAGCCATTACAGCCCCACTAACCTTTCCATTGGAATTTATCATTCTAGAATGGGTTTCCTGTTCAACCTCAGCCCAGGCTGAGATCTCCAAATCATTACCAAGTAGGCAGTCTACAGGCAAGTTTGGTGACACTGCCACTCTCTTTGGGCCAATGACACCTCCCCAGCTGAGACTTACTACTGCCATGGGATGATTTGTTTGGATTCCATCAATGTTTGTAACCCGGTATGTGGCACCAGGTAAAAGTTGCTTAGAGGGGACTATGCCATCAGCCACCATGGTGATGCTAGCCCCTGTGTCTCTAAAAGCTTCAACTTTCAAACCATTGATGATGGGTTCTTGTCTATACTTGCTCAAAGTATTTGGGCAAGCAGAGAAGTTGGCAAACCCCATGCCAGTCTCATAAACAAGATCATTGGGTGATGGGGACCTGGATAGGCCAGGGTCCACCTGAGCTCCAACAGTAAACCCACCCAGATTCCTGGGTGTGCTTCCACTTCCTGGGGGATTACTGCTGACAGTAACAGGAGGTGTTGAAGCTGGCTTTGGAGGTATATTTTCTTTATTGTTATTCTTGGGACAACAGTTGTCTGTTTTGTAATGCCCCACCTGTTTACAGGCATAACAATAAGGCTTTTTCTCAGTTGAAGAAGTGTCTTGGGACCCACCCCCATCCTTGGAGTTTTGGGGCCCTGGGGAAGTCTTTTCTTTATTTTTATCCCCACCCTTATCTTGAGGCTTGGTAGACTCCTTCTTCTGGTTACTGTCCTGATTCTTAGGCCTAATCCTGGTTCTGACCCATTTGTCTGCCTTCTTTCCTAATTCTTGGGGAGAGGTCAGATCAGAGTCCACCAGGTGCTGGTGTAAGAGCTGGTTCTGACAATTACTTAGGATCTGCTCCCTCATAATCAAATTATACAATCCTGTAAAGTCATGTACTTTGCTGCCATGTAGCCAACCCTCCAGAGCCTTAGTTGCATAATCAACAAAATCAGTCCAGTCCTGAGTCTGTGTCTTCTGGGTGTCTCTGAACTTCAACCTGTACTGTTCAGTGGTTAAGCCAAACCCATCTATCAGAACACTCTTCAGGACTTTGTAATTGTTTGCATCCTCATGTCTGACAGTGAGGAGCTTATCTCTCCCTTTCTCTGAAAAGGAGTACCATAAGATTGCTGCCCACTGTTCCTCAGGAACCTGCTGTACCATGCAGGCTCTCTCAAGAGCAGTTATCCACTTGTGGATGTCATCCCCTTCCTTGTAGGGGGGCACAATCTTTGTCATGTTTCTACTATCATAGGACCTGGGTTTCTCTTTAGGAATATTGCTGCCACCAGTGGCATCTAAGCCACACAATTTTTGCTCTCTTGCCAAGGCAAGTCTAGCTTGAGCCAAGGCTACCTCCTCCCTCTCTATCTGGAGTTTGACAGCCCTCATTCTGGCCCTATGCTCTAGCTTTTGAGAAGCACTCATGCCTCTCTGTGATTCTCTGGAGGCACTAGAAACATGAGAGTCCCCTGAGGGAGATCTCACTCTTCTGTTGCCTGGGAGAATAACATGTTGGGTTCTGGGGAGGTGCTGGCCCTCTCCATTCCCCAGTAGGTCCAAGTTGGCCTGGCTAAGCCTGGCAACTGGAACCTGGCTACCCTGATCCTGAACTTCTAAGTCCTCAACATCTGAGTCCTCATCTAAGTCATCATCATCCTCCTCCTCCTGAGGGGGATCAGTTTCAGGGGGTTCCCTCCATTTCCTGTGTCTAGGGAAGCTGCCTTTGCCTTCTCTAAGTCATCCTGTTCTAGGATTTCTACCAGGATTTGGCAGGTGGGGCTTCTGCCCCTTTTTAACCCTCTTGCTTTGCACAAGGCAATCAAGTCTCTTCGGGTTAGTTTGTCATATCCAAAAGTTGCCTGGGTAGGGTCAACTGTCACAGGATTAGACCCTGAGGCTTTTCCTGTGTCAGACATGGTTACTAGTGAGGTGTAAGTGGTGCACTTACCTACACTAAGTGTTTTCCTACTGTACCTTGCTAGTGAGTTGTAGTCAGGGTGTGCTAATCCCTTTTATCTACAACTACTAAGTTCAGTAGAACTTAATATGCTAAGCTTTTGATTTATATGTACCTAGAGGTACTTGATGTGATCTTTCAATTTGATATAAAGATTGCAATGGTAAAACAACAGCAAGCTCAAATCCGCACCGCTGCTCACCAATGTGAGAAGTTGGCCTGGTAGGGGATGTTTCCAATTCTGGAACCACCTACTACCTGACCAAACAATCCCTTATGGTGTCTGGTTGTAAGTCAACCTTATTAGACAAGCTATCCTAGGGGTAGCATGGACTAAGCAGCCTAAAGGCTTAACTTAAGAGGTCGTGTTAAGCGAGCTGTTTTACCACATACAATCCTGTAATACCAAATGAAAGGACACCACACAAGTATATATTATAAAAATATATGTGTTTATTACTAAAAACAATCCCCAGTATTCTTTATGAATAAAGGGGCACAAGCGTTAAATCAAAAGCACTGTTTAAACATACAAGTTGCACAATTATGGATGAGGGCGGGTGGCCACTCAAACCATATACTAAACAAGTGGTATAAGAGAGGCCACTCGAACAGTGGTTAGGCCTAGGGCCTAGGGAATCGCTGGGAGCAGTCAGGACAAGCAATGCTGAAGTCGGGAATGGCCCTCGGGATTCGGGAGATGTGCGGAAAGCGCACGCATGCACCAATGTTAACCAATGGTGCGTAAAAGTCATAGAGTTAAAGTTTAAGGACACTTCCGCTGAACCTAGAGGAACAAAACTTAACACACAGACCCTAGAGGTATGCACCAGTGTGGGAACACCGGCGGAGCAAAGTTACCTCACCCACAGGAAGTGGGTGCACAGGGTCGAAGTGGCGTCGGGTTTTGACACGCAGGCTCTTGGTGCTTGAAGCTGAAAGGGCTGCAGGCGGGTTAAAGATGAAGTGTCCGGTGGAGTCCAAGGGTGGACTCAAGTTGTAGAGTACCTGAAAGCAGAGGGGACAGAGTCTGGGTCACTCAGCAGTGACCAGGGTGGAACCAGGACGGAACCAGGCAATGTCGGGCGCAATCAGGTGGTCGTCGAGGAGCTTCTCTCCGCTGTCACGTGGGCTCTGGGGCATCTGCGACGTCCAGGAGCAGGTCACGATCTGTCCCACACAGGCTCTCACCGTCGGTGCAGTCGGCTTCAAGTTTGGAGCAAACAAGCCTTGGCAAGAGCAATCCACGCGGGATCGGAAGATTGCTTCTCACTCGGACCAGGAAGGTCAGAGTCGGGGCTCCTTTTCAGGGGAGCTGGTGTGGATCTGGAGCAACCAGATTCACGAGTCTTCTTAGGTAGTTCGTCGGCACAGGGACCACTAGCCAGCTGGCAAGTGACCGGGCCAACGCGTTGAGCCAAATAGAGCCAAAGGGCCCCACGCAGCACTCGTCGAGTGTGGAGGGCTGAACTTCGGCTCAGGAGCAGCTCAGGGTGGGGGCTTCTCAAACCCCGGTGCACAGCTTCGAGGGTCACTCGTGGGCTGCACGGTCAGCATCTCGTGGTCAATTCAAGATGGCGTGCCCCACGCTTCCGGTCGCCTCCACGGGTCTCAGCTCTGCAGGGACTGTGGATCGGGCTGTTGGAAGGCAGGCAAGCTTGATCTCGTCAATCTCAGTCGCTCGAGTTCCGGCGGGAACTGCAACTAAGTAGACGTCGAGGGCTGGATGGTGCCTGCTGCTGCAGGGTGGTCACTCCTTGACCACAAGGGAGATTCTTCGGGCTTCCACGTTGAGATGGAGGTCCAAGGGTCCAGAGTTTCGTTTCTAATGTTTCTTCCAGGAAATCTGATGTGCATTGGCACTGCTCCCACTCTTATTCCAATCTGGGGGGCGTGATTACCTGCTAGGTCCCCTCCTATGGGTGGGACCCAGGAAGTGGGTGGATACACCCCCTTCCTTTGATCCAGGCCGCCCTGGCACGAGGGCTGGAGTGCCCCAGAACCGGTTTGGCCGGATTATGCAAGGGGAAGCCTTGTGCGCCCCAGGCAGTGTCTGGTTTCTTTCAAACCTCCCTGCTACAATCCACTATCTCCTGTCTGGAGGGTGGTGACACCCTCCTGTGACAGGAAACCCTTTGTCCAGGCCCCATCTGCTGAGTTTCGGTCAACTGCAGGGGTCCAGACATTTGTCTGTGGCAGAGGCATCCATTTTGTGGATCTTAAGGTCTTTGGAGAAATTAACCGCATTTAGTAAAGGAACATGTCTTACCCCTCTAGAGGGGTGGAATGCCATCCCCGTCGCCAGAACTGGCGAGGGGATGGTATTCCAAATCGTATGACACCTTACACGACATGTTTTGATAAAGCCAAACCAAAGTTGCTATATAACCGCGAGGATTATAAGGCACTTAAGAGTATATGGTATGGCATTATCCTGAAACAGCTTAGGGAGTTGTTCCCGACAGCTGCAGACAGGCTCAGCTCATGCTATAGCTCCATCTCACATAAAACCACGCACCCTGCCTCCAGGATTGATGAGGCCTTCCATAGGAGTGGCTCACAGGTTTACATGTGTCCAGATATAGGTTTAGATATAGGTATACTATACCTAAGCAAGGGGTGATTACACCACCTTACCCCAGCTGAGTGATCAGCCAGTTGTGTCAATTTAAGAACCAGCCAGGGGTGGCAAAAGATATGCTGCAGCCCCTGGTAGGCCTTGGTGGCCCCTATGCCCTGGGCACCTATAGTGCATTATACAGGGGCTGACAAGGAGTCCATTTCCAATTGTGGTATGTACCTAGGGTACATGTAATCCATTTTACAGAGAGAGCAGATGGCCTGGGGCCCTGATTAGCAGGGAACCAGGTCAACTAAGTCAAAAAACCAGCTAAACACAGGCAAAAAATCTGGGGTAACCATAGTCAGGTAGCCACCTTCCTACATAACCCCCCCAAACGAAAGGAGATAAGGCTATCCTTGGCCAGGTAAGCCTATATTGCCTGAGTGGCCATATAAGGAAGTACCTGCACTAGCATGGGTACCCCCTGTCTCATGGTCCACTAAGCAGTCCCTCACCCTTTGGGTATTAGAGGGTCTCCACCATAGGGAATCACTACCTTGGGTGTGTTTATGCAAAGTTAAAGGCTGGTTTGGATATGGAGTATTGAAGTGAGGCTCTACTAAGTTAGGGCTTGGCTTCCTCCAATTATCTTCCACCATGTGTGCCTTTCTTTCTTTAACTGAGTTGCACTGTGCTCTCAGGGTCAACCTCTGGCTACCTAAAGCTGGAGGCTGGGTCCCTCTGTTTGGCTTGCTGGAGGGACAGTTCAGGTTTGGGCCCCTTGGGTCCCAGGTTTGGCTGTGCCCAACAGAATCCATCTGTGGGAGGTCCCTAACTGTTTTTAAGGGGGCTCCCTCAGGAGTTTTTAAAGTTTTCACCTTACTAGGGCTACTAGTTTTGGTGCACCTAATCTTTTGATGGGGGTGCTTTATTTGACAGGGGGCCCTCTGGGTCTCACTGTCCTTCTTGTCCTCTGCAGCCCTGGGCTGGCTAAGGCAAGGGAGAGAGGGGCAGGTTACCTGCTCCAGACTGGGTCCCACCTGAGAAGGGTCCACTGACATCAGGGGTTCTGTCAGGCTAGTCCCAACCACCTCTGGGGCAGTTCCTTCATCAGGGGTAAGATCAGTTCCCTGAGGAGGCTGATCCTGTCCTAAAGTCTGGTGAGGGGGAGATTTCTCTTCCTCCTCCATGCTCTCAGTTTGTGTGGAGTTATCCATCATTTCAGGTTTCACAACACACATATCAGTTTGAGTTTGGGCTGTGGCCATCACAGCCCCACCAACCTTTTCAGGAGGAGACTCAGTTTGGGTTTCTGCTGTTATCATAACAGCTTTGCTATTCTGTTCAGGAAGAGCTTTTGCTAAAGATGGGGCAGAGAGTTTCTCAGCCCTACCAACCTTTTCAGGAAGGACATCTTGAATTGGGGCTGTAGCCATTACAGCCCCACTAACCTTTCCATTGGAATTCACCATTCTAGAATGGGTTTCCTGTTCAACCTCAGCCCAGGCTGAGATCTCCAAATCATTACCAAGTAGGCAGTCTACAGGCAAGTTTGGTGACACTGCCACTCTCTTTGGGCCAATGACACCTCCCCAGCTGAGACTTACTACTGCCATGGGATGATTTGTTTGGATTCCATCAATGTTTGTAACCTGGTATGTGGCACCAGGTAAAAGTTGCTTAGAGGGGACTATGCCATCAGCCACCATGGTGATGCTAGCCCCTGTGTCTCTAAAAGCTTCAACTTTCAAACCATTGATGATGGGTTCTTGTCTATACTTGCTCAAAGTATTTGGGCAAGCAGAGAAGTTGGCAAACCCCATGCCAGTCTCATAAACAAGATCATTGGGTGATGGGGACCTGGATAGGCCAGGGTCCACCTGAGCTCCAACAGTAAACCCACCCAGATTCCTGGGTGTGCTTCCACTTCCTGGGGGAGTACTGCTGACAGTAACAGGAGGTGTTGAAGCTGGCTTTGGAGGTATATTTTCTTTATTGTTATTCTTGGGACAACAGTTGTCTGTTTTGTAATGCCCAACCTGTTTACAGGCATAACAATAATGCTTTTTCTCTGTTGAAGAAGTGTCTTGGGACCCACCCCCATTCTTGGAGTTTTGGGGCCCTGGGGAAGTCTTTTCTTTATTTTTATCCACACCCTTATCTTGAGGCTTGGTAGACTCCTTCTTCTGGTTACTGTCCTGATTCTTAGGCCTAATCCTGGTTCTGACCCACTTGTCTGCCTTCTTTCCCAATTCTTGGGGAGAGGTCAGATCAGAGTCCACCAGGTGCTGGTGTAAGAGCTGGTTCTGACAATTACTTAGGATCTGCTCCCTCATAATCAAATTATACAATCCTGTAAAGTCATGTACTTTGCTGCCATGTAGCCAACCCTCCAGAGCCTTAGTAGCACAATCTACAAAATCAGTCCAGTCCTGAGTCTGTGTCTTCTGGGTATCTCTGAACTTCAACCTGTACTGTTCAGTGGTTAAGCCAAACCCATCTATCAGAACACTCTTCAGGACTTTGTAATTGTTTGCATCCTCATGTCTAACAGTGAGGAGCTTATCTCTCCCTTTCTCTGAAAAGGAGTACCATAAGATTGCTGCCCACTGTTCCTCAGGAACCTGCTGTACCATGCAGGCTCTCTCAAGAGCAGTTATCCACTTGTGGATATCATCCCCTTCCTTGTAGGGGGGCACAATCTTTGTCAGGTTTCTACTATCATAGGACCTGGGTTTCTCTTTAGGAATATTGCTGCCACCAGTGACATCTAAGCCACTTAATTTCTGCTCTCTTGCCAAGGCAAGTTTAGCTTGAGCTAAGGTAAGTTTAGCTTGACTCAGGGCTACCTCCTCTCTCTCTATCTGGAGTCTGACAGCCCTCATCCTAGCCCTATGCTCAGCTTTCTGAGAAGCAGTCATGCCTCCCTCTGATTCTCTGGAGGCACTAGAATTATGAGAGTCCCCTGAGGGAGATCTCACTCTTCTGTTGCCTGGGAGAATCCCATGGTGGGTTCTGGGGAGGTGCTGGCCCTCTCCATTCCCCAGTAGGTCCAAGTTGGCCTGGCTAAGCCTGGCAACTGGAACCTGGCTACCCTGATCCTGAACTTCTAAGTCCTCAACATCTGAGTCCTCATCTAAGTCATCATCATCCTCCTCCTCCTGAGGGGGATTAGTTTCAGGGGGGTTCCCTCCATTTCCTGTGTCTAGGGAAGCTGCCTTTGCCTTCTCTAAGTCATCCTGTTCTAGGATTTCTACCAGGATTTGGCAGGTGGGGCTTCTGCCCCTTTTTAACCCTCTTGCTTTGCACAAGGCAATCAAGTCTCTACGGGTTAACTTGTCATATCCAAAAGTTGCCTGGGTAGGGTCAACTGTCACAGGATTAGACCCTGAGGCTTTTCCTGTGTCAGACATGGTTACTAGTGAGGTGTAAGTGGTGCACTTACCTACACTAAGTGTTTTCCTACTGTACCTTGCTAGTGAGTTGTAGCCAGGGTGTGCTAATCCCTTTTATCTACAACTACTAAGTTCAGTAGAACTTAATATGCTAAGCTTTTGATTTATATGTACCTAGAGGTACTTGATGTGATCTTTCAATTTGATATAAAGATTGCAATGGTAAAACAACAGCAAGCTCAAATCCGCACCGCTGCTCACCAATGTGAGAAGTTGGCCTGGTAGGGGATGTTTCCAATTCTGGAACCACCTACTACCTGACCAAACAATCCCTTATGGTGTCTGGTTGTAAGTCAACCTTATTAGACAAGCTATCCTAGGGGTAGCATGGACTAAGCAGCCTAAAGGCTTAACTTAAGAGGTCGTGCTAAGCGAGCTGTTTTACCACATACAATCCTGTAATACCAAATGAAAGGACACCACACAAGTATATATTATAAAAATATATGTGTTTATTACTAAAAACAATCCCCAGTATTCTTTATGAATAAAGGGGCACAAGCGTTAAATCAAAAGCACTGTTTAAACATACAAGTTGCACAATTATGGATGAGGGCGGGTGGCCACTCAAACCATATACTAAACAAGTGGTATAAGAGAGGCCACTCGAACAGTGGTTAGGCCTAGGGCCTAGGGAATCGCTGGGAGCAGTCAGGACAAGCAATGCTGAAGTCGGGAATGGCCCTCGGGATTCGGGAGATGTGCGGAAAGCGCACGCATGCACCAATGTTAACCAATGGTGCGTAAAAGTCATAGAGTTAAAGTTTAAGGACACTTCCGCTGAACCTAGAGGAACAAAACTTAACACACAGACCCTAGAGGTGTGCACCAGTGTGGGAACACCGGTGGAGCAAAGTTACCTCACCCACAGGAAGTGGGTGCACAGGGTCGAAGTGGCGTCGGGTTTTGACACGCAGGCTCTTGGTGCTTGAAGCTGAAAGGGCTGCAGGCGGGTTAAAGATGAAGTGTCCGGTGGAGTCCAAGGGTGGACTCAAGTTGTAGAGTACCTGAAAGCAGAGGGGACAGAGTCTGGGTCACTCAGCAGTGACCAGGGTGGAACCAGGACGGAACCAGGCAATGTCGGGCGCAATCAGGTGGTCGTCGAGGAGCTTCTCTCCGCTGTCACGTGGGCTCTGGGGCATCTGCGACGTCCAGGAGCAGGTCACGATCTGTCCCACGCAGGCTCTCACCGTCGGTGCAGTCGGCTTCAAGTTTGGAGCAAACAAGCCTTGGCAAGAGCAATCCACGCGGGATCGGAAGATTGCTTCTCACTCGGACCAGGAAGGTCAGAGTCGGGGCTCCTTTTCAGGGGAGCTGGTGTGGATCTGGAGCAACCAGATTCACGAGTCTTCTTAGGTAGTTCGTCTGCACAGGGACCACTAGCCAGCTGGCAAGTGACCGGGCCAACGCGTTGAGCCAAATAGAGCCAAAGGGCCCCACGCAGCACTCGTCGAGTGTGGAGGGCTGAACTTCGGCTCAGGAGCAGCTCAGGGTGGGGGCTTCTCAAACCCCGGTTGTAGGAGAGTAGGGTCTGCTATCCTATGGTCACCCCAAATTTTTGCTTTTTGCTTCACTGGTTTTCGACTACTGAGGCTGTGGGCCTGCTGATCAGACCCCCAGCCTGCTGTTCTCTCACTAAATTAATGACACATGTGCTATAGGCACATACCAATTGGAAATGGACTCCTTGTCAGCCCCTGTAGAATGCACTATAGGTGCACAGGGCACAGGAGCCACTAAGGCCTACCAGGGGCTGCAGCATATCTTTTGCCACCCCTGGCTGGTTCTTAAATTGACACAACTGGCTGATCACTCAGCTGGGGTAAGGTGGTGTACACACCCCTTGCTTAGATATAGTATACCTATGTCTAAACCTATATCTGGACACATGTAAACCTGTGAGCCACTCCTATAGACAGGCCTCACCAATCCTGGAGGCTGGGTGCATGGTTTTTATGTGAGATGGAGCTCTAGCATGAGCTGAGCCTGTCTGCAGCCGTCGGGAACAAATCCCTAAGCTGTTTCAGGATAATGCCATACCATATACTATTAAGTGCCTTATAATCCTCGCGGTTATTTAGCAACTCTGGTTTGGCTTTATCAAAACATGTCGTGTAAGGTGTCATACGCTTTGGAATACCATCCCCTTGCCAGTTCTGGCGACGGGGATGGCATTCCACCCCTCTAGAGGGGTAAGACATGTTACTTCACTTTAATGCGGTTGATTTCTCCAAAGGCCTTAAGATCCACAAAATGGATGCCTCTGCCACAGACAAATGTCTGGACCCCTGGAGCTGACCGAAACCCAGTCAAGGGGGTCCTGGACAAAGGGTTTCCTGTCACAGGAGGGTGTCACCGCCCTCCAGACAGGAGATAGTGTATTGTAGCAGGGAGGTTTGAAAGAAACCAGACACTGCCTGGGGCGCACAAGGCTGCCCCTTGCATAATCCGGCCAAACCGGTTCTGGGGCACTCCAGCCCTCGTGCCAGGGCGGCCTGGATCAAAGGAAGGGGGTGTATCCACCCACTTCCTGGGTCCCACCCATAGGAGGGGACCTAGCAGGTAATCACGCCCACCAGATTCGAATAAGAGTGGGAGCAGTGCCAATGCACATCAGATTTCCTGGAAGAAACATTTGAAACGATATTCTGGACCCTTCGCCCTCCATCTCAACGTGGAAGCCCGAAGAATCTCCCTTGTGGTCAAGGAGTGACCACCCTGCAGCAGCAGGCACCATCCAGCCCTCGACGTCTACTTAGTTGCAGTTCCCGCCGGAACTCGAGCGACTGAGATCGACGAGATCAAGCCTGCCCAGCTTCTAACAGCCCGATCCACAGTCCATGCAAAGCTGAGACCCGTGGAGGCGACCGGAAGCGTGGGGCACGCCATCTTGAAGTGACCACGAGACGCTGACCGTGCAGCCCACGAGTGACCCTCGAAGCTGTACACCGGGGTTTGAGAAGCCCCCACCCTGAGCTACTCCTGAGCCGAAGTTCAGCCCTCCACACTCGACGAGTGCTGCGTGGGGCCCTTTGGCACGATTTGGCTCAACGCGTTGGCCCGGTCACTTGCCAGCTGGCTTGTGGTCCCTGTGCCGACGAACTACAAAAGAAGACTCGTGATTCTGGTTGCTCCAGATCCACACCAGCTCCCCTGAAAGGGAGCCCCGACTCTGACCTTCCTGGTCCGAGTGAGACGCCATCTTCCAATCCCGCGTGGATTGCTCTTACCAAGGCTTGTTTGCTCCAAACCAGAAGCCGACTGCACCGACGGTGAGAGCCTGCGTGGGACAGATCGTGACCTGCTCCTGGACGTCGCAGATGCCCCAGAGCCCACGTGACAGCGAAGAGAAGCGCCTCGACGACCACCTGATTGCGCCCGACATTGCCTGGTTCCGTCCTGGTTCCACCCTGGTCACTGCTGAGTGACCCAGACTCTGTCCCCTCTGCTTTCAGGTACTCTACAACTTGAGTCCACCCTTGGACTCCACCGGACACTTCGTCTTCACCCTGCCTGCAGCCCTTTCAGCTTCAAGCACCAAGAGCCTGCGTGTCAAAACCCGACGCCACTTCGACCCTGTGCACCCACTTCCTGTGGGTGAGGTAACTTTGCTCCGCCGGTGTTCCCACACTGGTGCACACCTCTAGGGTCTGTGTGTTAAGTTTTGTTCCTCTAGGTTCAGCGGAAGTGTCCTTAAACTTTAACTATTTGACTTTTACGCACCATTGGTTAACATTGGTGCATGCGTGCGCTTTCCGCACATCTCCCGAATCCCGAGGGCCATTCCCGACTTCAGCATTGCTTGTCCTGACTGCTCCCAGCGATTCCCTAGGCCCTAGGCCTAACCACTGTTCGAGTGGCCTCTCTTATACCACTTGTTTAGTATATGGTTTGAGTGGCCCCCTGCCCTCATCCATAATTGTGCAACTTGTATGTTTAAACAGTGCTTTTTGATTTAACGCTTGTGCCCCTTTATTCATAAAGAATACTGGGGATTGTTTTTAGTAATAAACACATATATTTTTATAATATATACTTGTGTGGTGTCCTTTCATTTGGTATTACAGGATTGTATGTGGTAAAACAGCTCGCTTAACACGACCTCTTAAGTTAAGCCTTTAGGCTGCTTAGTCCATGCTACCCCTAGGATAGCTTGTCTAATAAGGTTGACTTACAACCAGACACCATAAGGGATTGTTTGGTCAGGTAGTAGGTGGTTCCAGAATTGGAAACATCCCCTACCAGGCCAACTTCTCACATTGGTGAGCAGCGGTGCGGATTTGAGCTTGCTGTTGTTTTACCATTGCAATCTTTATATCAAATTGAAAGATCACATCAAGTACCTCTAGGTACATATAAAATCAAAAGCTTAGCATATTAAGTTCTACTGAACTTAGTAGTTGTAGGTTGAAGGGAGTAGCACACCCCTGACTACAACTCACTAGCAAGGTCCAGTAGGAAAACACTTAGTGTAGGTAAGTGCACCACTTACACCTCACTAGTAACCATGTCTGACACAGGAAAGGCCTCAGGGTCTAGTCCTGTGACAGTTGACCCTACCCAGGCAACTTTTGGATATGACAAACTAACCCGCAGAGACTTGATTGCCTTGTGCAAAGCAAGAGGGTTAAAAAGGGGCAGAAGCCCCACCTGCCTAACCCTGGTAGAAATCCTAGAACAGGATGACTTAGAGAAGGCTAAAACAGCTTCCCTAGACACAGGAAATGGAGAGAACCCCCCTGTAGTTGATCCCCCTGAAGAGGAGGATGATGATGACTTGGATGAGGACTCAGATGCTGGGGACTTAGAAGTACAGGATCAGGGTAGCCAGGTTCCAGTTGGTAGGCTTAGCCAGGCCAACTTGGACCTACTGGGGAATGGAGAGGGCCAGCACCTCCCCAGAACCCAACATGTGATTCTCCCAGGCAACAGAAGAGTGAGATCTCCCTCAGGGGACTCTCATCTTTCTAGTGCCTCCAGAGAATCAGAGAGAGGCATGAGTGCTTCTCAGAAAGCTGAGCATAGGGCTAGAATGAGGGCTGTCAGACTCCAGATAGAGAGAGAGGAGGTAGCCCTGAGTCAAGCTAAGCTTACCTTAGCTCAAGCTAAACTTGCCTTGGCAAGAGAGCAGAAATTAAGTGGCTTAGATGTCACTGGTGGCAGCAATTTTCCAAGAGAAAAAGACAGGGCCTATGATAATAGAAACCTGACCAAAATTGTGCCCCCCTTTAAAGAAGGGGATGACATCCACAAATGGATGACTGCTCTTGAGAGAGCCTGCATGGTACAGCAGGTTCCTGAGAATCAGTGGGCTGCAGTTTTGTGGTACTCCTTTTCTGAGAAAGGGAGGGACAGGCTCCTCACAGTTAGACCTGAGGATGCCAAAAACTACTCTGTTTTGAAGAGTGCTCTCATTGAAGGGTATGGCCTAACCACTGAGCAATACAGGTTGTTGTTCAGAGACACCCAGAAAGCACAGACTCAAGACTGGACTGATTTTGTGGAGTGTGCCACTAAGGCTTTGGAGGGTTGGTTACAGGGAAGTAAAGTTTCAGACTATACAGGATTGTACAATCTTATGATGAGAGAACAGATCCTTAATAACTGTACAAACCAGCTGTTGCATCAATACCTTATTGACTCTGATCTGACCTCTCCCCAAGAATTGGGAAAGAAGGCAGACAAATGGGTCAGAACAAGGATTAAGCAGAAACCCCAGAACCAAGGTGGTGACCAGAAGAAAACAGACCAGAAGGGTGGTAATCAGAATCAGAAAGATAAAGAAAAAGACCAGAAGTCTTCAGGCCCCCAAACTAATAGTAAGGAGGGTGGTTCCCAAAATGGTAACAAGAAGAAGAAGAACAAAGGTCCAAAGACACCTTGGTGTAATACCTGCAAATCAGTTTCACACTGGGGCAGTGAGTGCACCAAGGCAAATCCAGTTCCCACCACTACAGCTCCTAAAGCAACTGCAACCCCAAGTACAGTAAGCAGTGGTGGAACACAGTCCAAGGGTGTAGCTGGGTTGACCCTGGGTATTGAAGTAGGATCTGGCCTAGTCAGAGTCCCTACACAGGCAGTTCTCCTGTATGATGTGGACATTGAGTTGCCCACTGCAGTAAGCCCCACTAACCTGGGCAAATACAGGCAGACTCCCTTAATAAATGAGAAACTGGCTCAAGCTTACAGGGACACATGTGCTAGTGTCACCATGGTGACCCCTGGCTTTGTGGACCCTGGACAGATTGTACTAGGAGAGAGCTACCTAGTAACCAATGCAAGCAACTCCACTACCTCCCATAGTGTGGCAGTTGTGAACTTCTCCTGGGGAGGGGTTGATGGCCTAAAGAAAGTTGTGGTGAGTGCAGACCTACCAGTAGACTGTCTGTTAGGCAATGACCTTGAAAGCTCAGCATGGTCAGAAGTGGAGTACAGGACTCATGCAGAAATGCTAGGGATTTCAGAGCATGTCCTTGCCATGACAAGGGCTCAGGCTAAGAAGTGCCTTCCTGAACCAGTGGTGGATCTTGAGACAATAGACCAGCCACAACCCAAGAGAAGGAGCAAGAGAGGAAAGGCCTCGCCTTCCACCTTGCCCCAGGTTGAGGATCAGGTTTCAGAGGAAACTGATTCTGCAGTCCAAGAGGAGACTGTCTCTGAGGAGCTTGAACCTGACCAGGTTGAGTTTCTGGGGACAGGGGGACCCTCAAGGGCAGACCTGAGGCAGGCTCAATTAGATTGCCCTTCCCTTGAACCCCTCAGACAGCAGGCTGCTGCTGAGGCTGCTGGGGATGCCCAAGGTACCCATACTGAGTATTGGGATGAGGGACTCCTTTACTCAGAGGCTAGAGCCCCCAAGCCTGGCATGACCAGGAGGTTGGTGATACCTCTGCAGTTTAGGGGATTCCTCCTTACCTTGGCCCATGATATTCCCCTCGCAGGACACTTAGGCCAGAACAAGACGTGGGACAGGCTTGTTCCACACTTTCACTGGCCTCACATGTCAGAGGATGTCAAGGAGTTTTGTCGCTCCTGTGTCACTTGCCAAGCCAGTGGTAAGTCAGGTGGCACAACAAAGGCCCCCCTAATACCACTACCTGTGGTGGGGGTCCCCTTTGAGAGAGTTGGAATTGATATTGTGGGTCCAATGGACCCCCAAACAGCATCTGGGAACAGATTCATACTGGTGGTAGTGGATCATGCCACCAGGTACCCAGAGGCTATTCCCCTAAGGACCACCACAGCACCTGTGGTGGCAAAAGCCCTCATTGCAGTTTTCTCAAGAGTGGGCTTTCCTAAGGAGGTACTATCAGATAGAGGGACAAATTTTATGTCCAGCTATCTAAAAGCAATGTGGAAGGAATGTGGAGTAAACTATAAGTTTACCACCCCATATCATCCACAATGCAATGGGCTTGTGGAGAGATTTAACAAGACCCTTAAAGGCATGATAAAAGGATTACCAGAGAAGCTCAGGCGGAAATGGGACATTCTTTTACCCTGCCTGCTCTTTGCTTACAGAGAGGTCCCACAGAAGGGGGTTGGCTACAGCCCTTTTGAACTTTTGTTTGGCCACCCTGTGAGAGGTCCATTGTGTTTGGTGAAGGAAGGATGGGAGTTACCTCTCAAAAAGCCCAAACTAGACATAGTGGACTATGTACTTGGTCTCCGCTCCAGGATGGCTGAGTACATGGAAAGAGCATCCAAAAACCTGGAGGCCAGCCAAGAATTGCAGAAAGCTTGGCATGACCAAAAGGCTGTACTGGTAGAGTTCCAACCAGGACAGAAGGTATGGGTACTGGAGCCAGTGGCTCCAGCAGCACTTCAAGACAAATGGAGTGGACCCTATCCTATTATTGAGAAGAAAGGGGAAGTCACCTACTTGGTAGACTTTGGAACACCCAGGAGCCCTCACAGGGTAATCCATGTGAATCGCTTGAAAGCATTTGTAGACAGGGAGGACATGAGCTTGCTCATGGCCACAGATGGGGAACAGGAGGAAGAGAGTGACCCTCTCCCAGACCTGCTTTCCCAGAACCCTGATGATGGTTCAGTTGATGGAGTAGCCTTGGCAGGCAGCCTCACTGACCAGCAACAGAGGGACTGCAGACAAGTTTTGCAGGCTCACAGGCAAATGTTTTCACTCACACCCAGCCAAACTGACTGGTGTACCCATGTTGTGGACACTGGTGACAGTCTGCCTGTCAAGAATAAGATCTACAGGCAACCTGATCATGTCAGGGATTGCATCAAGGCTGAGGTGCAAAAGATGTTGGAGCTTGGAGTGATTGAGCCATCAGAGAGCCCATGGGCCAGCCCAGTAGTCCTGGTGCCAAAACCTCATACCCAAGATGGTAAGAGAGAAATGAGGTTTTGCGTGGATTACAGGGGTCTCAATGCTGTCACTAGGACAGATGCTCACCCCATTCCAAGAGCAGATGAGCTCATTGACAGATTGGCTTCTGCCAAGTTTCTGAGCACATTTGATCTGACAGCTGGCTACTGGCAAATCAGACTAGCTGAGGAGTCAAAAGCCAAAACAGCATTCTCTACCCCTAGTGGACATTATCAGTTTGTGGTAATGCCCTTTGGTTTGAAGAATGCACCTGCCACTTTTCAAAGGTTGGTGAACCAAGTCCTTACTGGGTTGGATGACTTTTGTGCAGCTTATCTGGATGATATTGCTGTCTTTAGCTCCACCTGGGAGGATCACCTGATCCACCTGAAGAAAGTTTTGGAGGCCCTGCAAAAGGCAGGCCTAACTATCAAGGCCACAAAGTGCCAGATAGGGCAGAGTAAGGTTGTATACCTGGGCCACCTAGTAGGTGGAGGCCAGGTTCAGCCACTGGAAAGCAAAATCCAGGCCATACAGGACTGGGCTCCTCCAGTTACCCAGACACAAGTCAGAGCCTTCTTGGGCCTGACTGGGTATTACAGAAAGTTTGTGAAAAACTATGGGTCTATAGTGACACCATTAAATGACTTGACATCCAAGAAGATGCCAAAAAAGGTTCAGTGGACAGTTAGCTGTCAGAAGGCATTTGAAGACCTGAAAAAGGCCATGTGCTCTGCACCTATCCTAAAGAGTCCTGACTACTCCAAACAGTTCATTGTTCAGACAGATGCTTCTGAGTTGGGGGTGGGAGCTGTACTCTCACAACTTAATCAAGATGGTCAAGACCAGCCAATTGCTTTCATTAGCAGGAGGCTAACCCCAAGAGAAAAACGTTGGTCAGCCATTGAGAGGGAGGCCTTTGCTGTGGTTTGGGCATTAAAGAAGTTGAGGTCCTACTTGTTTGGAACTCACTTCCTGGTGCAAACAGACCATAAGCCCCTCTTATGGCTTAATCAGATGAAGGGTGAAAATCCCAAACTGCTCAGGTGGTCCATTTCCCTACAGGGGATGGACTTTACAGTGGAGCACCGCCCAGGGACTGACCATGGTAATGCAGATGGTCTCTCCAGGTACTTCCACTTAGAACATGAAGACTTATCTGGTCAAGGTTAGTTTAATGTCCCTGCGTTTGGGGGGGGGTTGTGTAGGAGAGTAGGGTCTGCTATCCTATGGTCACCCCAAATTTTTGCTTTTTGCTTCACTGGTTTTCGACTACTGAGGCTGTGGGCCTGCTGATCAGACCCCCAGCCTGCTGTTCTCTCACTAAATTAATGACACATGTGCTATAGGCACATACCAATTGGAAATGGACTCCTTGTCAGCCCCTGTAGAATGCACTATAGGTGCACAGGGCACAGGAGCCACTAAGGCCTACCAGGGGCTGCAGCATATCTTTTGCCACCCCTGGCTGGTTCTTAAATTGACACAACTGGCTGATCACTCAGCTGGGGTAAGGTGGTGTACACACCCCTTGCTTAGATATAGTATACCTATGTCTAAACCTATATCTGGACACATGTAAACCTGTGAGCCACTCCTATAGACAGGCCTCACCAATCCTGGAGGCTGGGTGCATGGTTTTTATGTGAGATGGAGCTCTAGCATGAGCTGAGCCTGTCTGCAGCCGTCGGGAACAAATCCCTAAGCTGTTTCAGGATAATGCCATACCATATACTATTAAGTGCCTTATAATCCTCGCGGTTATTTAGCAACTCTGGTTTGGCTTTATCAAAACATGTCGTGTAAGGTGTCATACGCTTTGGAATACCATCCCCTCGCCAGTTCTGGCGACGGGGATGGCATTCCACCCCTCTAGAGGGGTAAGACATGTTACTTCACTTTAATGCGGTTGATTTCTCCAAAGGCCTTAAGATCCACAAAATGGATGCCTCTGCCACAGACAAATGTCTGGACCCCTGGAGCTGACCGAAACCCAGTCAAGGGGGTCCTGGACAAAGGGTTTCCTGTCACAGGAGGGTGTCACCGCCCTCCAGACAGGAGATAGTGTATTGTAGCAGGGAGGTTTGAAAGAAACCAGACACTGCCTGGGGCGCACAAGGCTGCCCCTTGCATAATCCGGCCAAACCGGTTCTGGGGCACTCCAGCCCTCGTGCCAGGGCGGCCTGGATCAAAGGAAGGGGGTGTATCCACCCACTTCCTGGGTCCCACCCATAGGAGGGGACCTAGCAGGTAATCACGCCCACCAGATTCGAATAAGAGTGGGAGCAGTGCCAATGCACATCAGATTTCCTGGAAGAAACATTTGAAACGATATTCTGGACCCTTCGCCCTCCATCTCAACGTGGAAGCCCGAAGAATCTCCCTTGTGGTCAAGGAGTGACCACCCTGCAGCAGCAGGCACCATCCAGCCCTCGACGTCTACTTAGTTGCAGTTCCCGCCGGAACTCGAGCGACTGAGATCGACGAGATGAAGCCTGCCCAGCTTCTAACAGCCCGATCCACAGTCCATGCAAAGCTGAGACCCGTGGAGGCGACCGGAAGCGTGGGGCACGCCATCTTGAAGTGACCACGAGACGCTGACCGTGCAGCCCACGAGTGACCCTCGAAGCTGTACACCGGGGTTTGAGAAGCCCCCACCCTGAGCTACTCCTGAGCCGAAGTTCAGCCCTCCACACTCGACGAGTGCTGCGTGGGGCCCTTTGGCACGATTTGGCTCAACGCGTTGGCCCGGTCACTTGCCAGCTGGCTTGTGGTCCCTGTGCCGACGAACTACAAAAGAAGACTCGTGATTCTGGTTGCTCCAGATCCACACCAGCTCCCCTGAAAGGGAGCCCCGACTCTGACCTTCCTGGTCCGAGTGAGACGCCATCTTCCAATCCCGCGTGGATTGCTCTTACCAAGGCTTGTTTGCTCCAAACCGGAAGCCGACTGCACCGACGGTGAGAGCCTGCGTGGTACAGATCGTGACCTGCTCCTGGACATCGCAGATGCCCCAGAGCCCACGTGACAGCGAAGAGAAGCGCCTCGACGACCACCTGATTGCGCCCGACATTGCCTGGTTCCGTCCTGGTTCCACCCTGGTCACTGCTGAGTGACCCAGACTCTGTCCCCTCTGCTTTCAGGTACTCTACAACTTGAGTCCACCCTTGGACTCCACCGGACACTTCGTCTTCACCCTGCCTGCAGCCCTTTCAGCTTCAAGCACCAAGAGCCTGCGTGTCAAAACCCGACGCCACTTCGACCCTGTGCACCCACTTCCTGTGGGTGAGGTAACTTTGCTCCGCCGGTGTTCCCACACTGGTGCACACCTCTAGGGTCTGTGTGTTAAGTTTTGTTCCTCTAGGTTCAGCGGAAGTGTCCTTAAACTTTAACTATTTGACTTTTACGCACCATTGGTTAACATTGGTGCATGCGTGCGCTTTCCGCACATCTCCCGAATCCCGAGGGCCATTCCCGACTTCAGCATTGCTTGTCCTGACTGCTCCCAGCGATTCCCTAGGCCCTAGGCCTAACCACTGTTCGAGTGGCCTCTCTTATACCACTTGTTTAGTATATGGTTTGAGTGGCCCCCTGCCCTCATCCATAATTGTGCAACTTGTATGTTTAAACAGTGCTTTTTGATTTAACGCTTGTGCCCCTTTATTCATAAAGAATACTGGGGATTGTTTTTAGTAATAAACACATATATTTTTATAATATATACTTGTGTGGTGTCCTTTCATTTGGTATTACAGGATTGTATGTGGTAAAACAGCTCGCTTAACACGACCTCTTAAGTTAAGCCTTTAGGCTGCTTAGTCCATGCTACCCCTAGGATAGCTTGTCTAATAAGGTTGACTTACAACCAGACACCATAAGGGATTGTTTGGTCAGGTAGTAGGTGGTTCCAGAATTGGAAACATCCCCTACCAGGCCAACTTCTCACACCGGTGCACAGCTTCGAGGGTCACTCGTGGGCTGCACGGTCAGCGTCTCGTGGTCAATTCAAGATGGCGTGCCCCACGCTTCCGGTCGCCTCCACGGATCTCAGCTCTGCAGGGACTGTGGATCGGGCTGTTGGAAGGCAGGCAAGCTTGATCTCGTTGATCTCAGTTGCTCGAGTTCCGGCGGGAACTGCAACTAAGTAGACGTCGAGGGCTGGATGGTGCCTGCTGCTGCAGGGTGGTCACTCCTTGACCACAAGGGAGATTCTTCGGGCTTCCACGTTGAGATGGAGGTCCAAGGGTCCAGAGTTTCGTTTCTAATGTTTCTTCCAGGAAATCTGATGTGCATTGGCACTGCTCCCACTCTTATTCCAATCTGGGGGGCGTGATTACCTGCTAGGTCCCCTCCTATGGGTGGGACCCAGGAAGTGGGTGGATACACCCCCTTCCTTTGATCCAGGCCGCCCTGGCACGAGGGCTGGCGTGCCCCAGAACCGGTTTGGCCGGATTATGCAAGGGGCAGCCTTGTGCGCCCCAGGCAGTGTCTGGTTTCTTTCAAACCTCCCTGCTACAATCCACTATCTCCTGTCTGGAGGGTGGTGACACCCTCCTGTGACAGGAAACCCTTTGTCCAGGCCCCATCTGCTGAGTTTCGGTCAACTGCAGGGGTCCAGACATTTGTCTGTGGCAGAGGCATCCATTTTGTGGATCTTAAGGTCTTTGGAGAAATTAACCGCATTTAGTAAAGGAACATGTCTTACCCCTCTAGAGGGGTGGAATGCCATCCCCGTCGCCAGAACTGGCGAGGGGATGGTATTCCAAATCGTATGACACCTTACACGACATGTTTTGATAAAGCCAAACCAAAGTTGCTATATAACCGCGAGGATTATAAGGCACTTAAGAGTATATGGTATGGCATTATCCTGAAACAGCTTAGGGAGTTGTTCCCGACAGCTGCAGACAGGCTCAGCTCATGCTATGTGTAGGAGAGTAGGGTCTGCTATCCTATGGTCACCCCAAATTTTTGCTTTTTGCTTCACTGGTTTTCGACTACTGAGGCTGTGGGCCTGCTGATCAGACCCCCAGCCTGCTGTTCTCTCACTAAATTAATGACACATGTGCTATAGGCACATACCAATTGGAAATGGACTCCTTGTCAGCCCCTGTAGAATGCACTATAGGTGCACAGGGCACAGGAGCCACTAAGGCCTACCAGGGGCTGCAGCATATCTTTTGCCACCCCTGGCTGGTTCTTAAATTGACACAACTGGCTGATCACTCAGCTGGGGTAAGGTGGTGTACACACCCCTTGCTTAGATATAGTATACCTATGTCTAAACCTATATCTGGACACATGTAAACCTGTGAGCAACTCCTATAGACAGGCCTCACCAATCCTGGAGGCTGGGTGCATGGTTTTTATGTGAGATGGAGCTCTAGCATGAGCTGAGCCTGTCTGCAGCCGTCGGGAACAAATCCCTAAGCTGTTTCAGGATAATGCCATACCATATACTATTAAGTGCCTTATAATCCTCGCGGTTATTTAGCAACTCTGGTTTGGCTTTATCAAAACATGTCGTGTAACGTGTCATACGCTTTGGAATACCATCCCCTCGCCAGTTCTGGCGACGGGGATGGCATTCCACCCCTCTAGAGGGGTAAGACATGTTACTTCACTTTAATGCGGTTGATTTCTCCAAAGTCCTTAAGATCCACAAAATGGATGCCTCTGCCACAGACAAATGTCTGGACCCCTGGAGCTGACCGAAACTCAGTCAAGGGGGTCCTGGACAAAGGGTTTCCTGTCACAGGAGGGTGTCACCGCCCTCCAGACAGGAGATAGTGTATTGTAGCAGGGAGGTTTGAAAGAAACCAGACACTGCCTGGTGCGCACAAGGCTGCCCCTTGCATAATCCGGCCAAACCGGTTCTGGGGCACTCCAGCCCTCGTGCCAGGGCGGCCTGGATCAAAGGAAGGGGGTGTATCCACCCACTTCCTGGGTCCCACCCATATGAGGGGACCTAGCAGGTAATCACGCCCACCAGATTCGAATAAGAGTGGGAGCAGTGCCAATGCACATCAGATTTCCTGGAAGAAACATTTGAAACGATATTCTGGACCCTTCGCCCTCCATCTCAACGTGGAAGCCCGAAGAATCTCCCTTGTGGTCAAGGAGTGACCACCCTGCAGCAGCAGGCACCATCCAGCCCTCGACGTCTACTTAGTTGCAGTTCCCGCCGGAACTCGAGCGACTGAGATCGACGAGATCAAGCCTGCCCAGCTTCTAACAGCCCGATCCACAGTCCCTGCAAAGCTGAGACCCGTGGAGGCGACCGGAAGCGTGGGGCACGCCATCTTGAAGTGACCACGAGACGCTGACCGTGCAGCCCACGAGTGACCCTCGAAGCTGTACACCGGGGTTTGAGAAGCCCCCACCCTGAGCTACTCCTGAGCCGAAGTTCAGCCCTCCACACTCGACGAGTGCTGCGTGGGGCCCTTTGGCACGATTTGGCTCAACGCGTTGGCCCGGTCACTTGCCAGCTGGCTTGTGGTCCCTGTGCCGACGAACTACCTACAAAGACTTGTGATTCTGGTTGCTCCAGATCCACACCAGCTCCTCTGAAAAGGAGCCCCGACTCTGACCTTCCTGGTCCGAGTGAGAAGCAATCTTCCGATCCTGCGTGGATTGCTCTTACCAAGGCTTGTTTGCTCCAAACTTGAAGCCGACTGCACCGACGGTGAGAGCCTGCGTGGGACAGATCGTGACCTGCTCCTGGACGTCGCAGATGCCCCAGAGCCCACGTGACAGCGGAGAGAAGCTCCTCGACGACCACCTGATTGCGCCCGACATTGCCTGGTTCCGTCCTGGTTCCACCCTGGTCACTGCTGAGTGACCCAGACTCTGTCCCCTCTGCTTTCAGGTACTCTACAACTTGAGTCCACCCTTGGACTCCACCGGACACTTCGTCTTCACCCTGCCTGCAGCCCTTTCAGCTTCAAGCACCAAGAGCCTGCGTGTCAAAACCCGACGCCACTTCGACCCTGTGCACCCACTTCCTGTGGGTGAGGTAACTTTGCTCCGCCGGTGTTCCCACACTGGTGCACACCTCTAGGGTCTGTGTGTTAAGTTTTGTTCCTCTAGGTTCAGCGGAAGTGTCCTTAAACTTTAACTATTTGACTTTTACGCACCATTGGTTAACATTGGTGCATGCGTGCGCTTTCCGCACATCTCCCGAATCCCGAGGGCCATTCCCGACTTCAGCATTGCTTGTCCTGACTGCTCCCAGCGATTCCCTAGGCCCTAGGCCTAACCACTGTTCGAGTGGCCTCTCTTATACCACTTGTTTAGTATATGGTTTGAGTGGCCCCCTGCCCTCATCCATAATTGTGCAACTTGTATGTTTAAACAGTGCTTTTTGATTTAACGCTTGTGCCCCTTTATTCATAAAGAATACTGGGGATTGTTTTTAGTAATAAACACATATATTTTTATAATATATACTTGTGTGGTGTCCTTTCATTTGGTATTACAGGATTGTATGTGGTAAAACAGCTCGCTTAACACGACCTCTTAAGTTAAGCCTTTAGGCTGCTTAGTCCATGCTACCCCTAGGATAGCTTGTCTAATAAGGTTGACTTACAACCAGACACCATAAGGGATTGTTTGGTCAGGTAGTAGGTGGTTCCAGAATTGGAAACATCCCCTACCAGGCCAACTTCTCACACCGGTGCACAGCTTCGAGGGTCACTCGTGGGCTGCACGGTCAGCGTCTCGTGGTCAATTCAAGATGGCGTGCCCCACGCTTCCGGTCGCCTCCACGGATCTCAGCTCTGCAGGGACTGTGGATCGGGCTGTTGGAAGGCAGGCAAGCTTGATCTCGTTGATCTCAGTTGCTCGAGTTCCGGCGGGAACTGCAACTAAGTAGACGTCGAGGGCTGGATGGTGCCTGCTGCTGCAGGGTGGTCACTCCTTGACCACAAGGGAGATTCTTCGGGCTTCCACGTTGAGATGGAGGTCCAAGGGTCCAGAGTTTCGTTTCTAATGTTTCTTCCAGGAAATCTGATGTGCATTGGCACTGCTCCCACTCTTATTCCAATCTGGGGGGCGTGATTACCTGCTAGGTCCCCTCCTATGGGTGGGACCCAGGAAGTGGGTGGATACACCCCCTTCCTTTGATCCAGGCCGCCCTGGCACGAGGGCTGGCGTGCCCCAGAACCGGTTTGGCCGGATTATGCAAGGGGCAGCCTTGTGCGCCCCAGGCAGTGTCTGGTTTCTTTCAAACCTCCCTGCTACAATCCACTATCTCCTGTCTGGAGGGTGGTGACACCCTCCTGTGACAGGAAACCCTTTGTCCAGGCCCCATCTGCTGAGTTTCGGTCAACTGCAGGGGTCCAGACATTTGTCTGTGGCAGAGGCATCCATTTTGTGGATCTTAAGGTCTTTGGAGAAATTAACCGCATTTAGTAAAGGAACATGTCTTACCCCTCTAGAGGGGTGGAATGCCATCCCCGTCGCCAGAACTGGCGAGGGGATGGTATTCCAAATCGTATGACACCTTACACGACATGTTTTGATAAAGCCAAACCAAAGTTGCTATATAACCGCGAGGATTATAAGGCACTTAAGAGTATATGGTATGGCATTATCCTGAAACAGCTTAGGGAGTTGTTCCCGACAGCTGCAGACAGGCTCAGCTCATGCTATGTGTAGGAGAGTAGGGTCTGCTATCCTATGGTCACCCCAAATTTTTGCTTTTTGCTTCACTGGTTTTCGACTACTGAGGCTGTGGGCCTGCTGATCAGACCCCCAGCCTGCTGTTCTCTCACTAAATTAATGACACATGTGCTATAGGCACATACCAATTGGAAATGGACTCCTTGTCAGCCCCTGTAGAATGCACTATAGGTGCACAGGGCACAGGAGCCACTAAGGCCTACCAGGGGCTGCAGCATATCTTTTGCCACCCCTGGCTGGTTCTTAAATTGACACAACTGGCTGATCACTCAGCTGGGGTAAGGTGGTGTACACACCCCTTGCTTAGATATAGTATACCTATGTCTAAACCTATATCTGGACACATGTAAACCTGTGAGCAACTCCTATAGACAGGCCTCACCAATCCTGGAGGCTGGGTGCATGGTTTTTATGTGAGATGGAGCTCTAGCATGAGCTGAGCCTGTCTGCAGCCGTCGGGAACAAATCCCTAAGCTGTTTCAGGATAATGCCATACCATATACTATTAAGTGCCTTATAATCCTCGCGGTTATTTAGCAACTCTGGTTTGGCTTTATCAAAACATGTCGTGTAACGTGTCATACGCTTTGGAATACCATCCCCTCGCCAGTTCTGGCGACGGGGATGGCATTCCACCCCTCTAGAGGGGTAAGACATGTTACTTCACTTTAATGCGGTTGATTTCTCCAAAGTCCTTAAGATCCACAAAATGGATGCCTCTGCCACAGACAAATGTCTGGACCCCTGGAGCTGACCGAAACTCAGTCAAGGGGGTCCTGGACAAAGGGTTTCCTGTCACAGGAGGGTGTCACCGCCCTCCAGACAGGAGATAGTGTATTGTAGCAGGGAGGTTTGAAAGAAACCAGACACTGCCTGGTGCGCACAAGGCTGCCCCTTGCATAATCCGGCCAAACCGGTTCTGGGGCACTCCAGCCCTCGTGCCAGGGCGGCCTGGATCAAAGGAAGGGGGTGTATCCACCCACTTCCTGGGTCCCACCCATATGAGGGGACCTAGCAGGTAATCACGCCCACCAGATTCGAATAAGAGTGGGAGCAGTGCCAATGCACATCAGATTTCCTGGAAGAAACATTTGAAACGATATTCTGGACCCTTCGCCCTCCATCTCAACGTGGAAGCCCGAAGAATCTCCCTTGTGGTCAAGGAGTGACCACCCTGCAGCAGCAGGCACCATCCAGCCCTCGACGTCTACTTAGTTGCAGTTCCCGCCGGAACTCGAGCGACTGAGATCGACGAGATCAAGCCTGCCCAGCTTCTAACAGCCCGATCCACAGTCCCTGCAAAGCTGAGACCCGTGGAGGCGACCGGAAGCGTGGGGCACGCCATCTTGAAGTGACCACGAGACGCTGACCGTGCAGCCCACGAGTGACCCTCGAAGCTGTACACCGGGGTTTGAGAAGCCCCCACCCTGAGCTACTCCTGAGCCGAAGTTCAGCCCTCCACACTCGACGAGTGCTGCGTGGGGCCCTTTGGCACGATTTGGCTCAACGCGTTGGCCCGGTCACTTGCCAGCTGGCTTGTGGTCCCTGTGCCGACGAACTACCTACAAAGACTTGTGATTCTGGTTGCTCCAGATCCACACCAGCTCCTCTGAAAAGGAGCCCCGACTCTGACCTTCCTGGTCCGAGTGAGAAGCAATCTTCCGATCCTGCGTGGATTGCTCTTACCAAGGCTTGTTTGCTCCAAACTTGAAGCCGACTGCACCGACGGTGAGAGCCTGCGTGGGACAGATCGTGACCTGCTCCTGGACGTCGCAGATGCCCCAGAGCCCACGTGACAGCGGAGAGAAGCTCCTCGACGACCACCTGATTGCGCCCGACATTGCCTGGTTCCGTCCTGGTTCCACCCTGGTCACTGCTGAGTGACCCAGACTCTGTCCCCTCTGCTTTCAGGTACTCTACAACTTGAGTCCACCCTTGGACTCCACCGGACACTTCGTCTTCACCCTGCCTGCAGCCCTTTCAGCTTCAAGCACCAAGAGCCTGCGTGTCAAAACCCGACGCCACTTCGACCCTGTGCACCCACTTCCTGTGGGTGAGGTAACTTTGCTCCGCCGGTGTTCCCACACTGGTGCACACCTCTAGGGTCTGTGTGTTAAGTTTTGTTCCTCTAGGTTCAGCGGAAGTGTCCTTAAACTTTAACTCTTTGACTTTTACGCACCATTGGTTAACATTGGTGCATGCGTGCGCTTTCCGCACATCTCCCGAATCCCGAGGGCCATTCCCGACTTCAGCATTGCTTGTCCTGACTGCTCCCAGCGATTCCCTAGGCCCTAGGCCTAACCACTGCTCGAGTGGCCTTTCTTATACCACTTGTTTAGTATATGGTTTGAGTGGCCACCCGCCCTCATCCATAATTGTGCAACTTGTATGTTTAAACAGTGCTTTTGATTTAACGCTTGTGCCCCTTTATTCATAAAGAATACTGGGGATTGTTTTTAGTAATAAACACATATATTTTTATAATATATACTTGTGTGGTGTCCTTTCATTTGGTATTACAGGATTGTATGTGGTAAAACAGCTCGCTTAACACGACCTCTTAAGTTAAGCCTTTAGGCTGCTTAGTCCATGCTACCCCTAGGATAGCTTGTCTAATAAGGTTGACTTACAACCAGACACCATAAGGGGATTGTTTGGTCAGGTAGTAGGTGGTTCCAGAATTGGAAACATCCCCTACCAGGCCAACTTCTCACATTGGTGAGCAGCGGTGCGGATTTGAGCTTGCTGTTGTTTTACCATTGCAATCTTTATATCAAATTGAAAGTTCACATCAAGTACCTCTAGGTACATATAAAATCAAAAGCTTAGCATATTAAGTTCTACTGAACTTAGTAGTTGTAGGTTGAAGGGAGTAGCACACCCCTGACTACAACTCACTAGCAAGGTCCAGTAGGAAAACACTTAGTGTAGGTAAGTGCACCACTTACACCTCACTAGTAACCATGTCTGACACAGGAAAGGCCTCAGGGTCTAGTCCTGTGACAGTTGACCCTACCCAGGCAACTTTTGGATATGACAAACTAACCCGCAGAGACTTGATTGCCTTGTGCAAAGCAAGAGGGTTAAAAAGGGGCAGAAGCCCCACCTGCCTAATCCTGGTAGAAATCCTAGAACAGGATGACTTAGAGAAGGCAAAAGCAGCTTCCCTAGATACAGGAACTGGAGGGAACCCCCCTGCAGTTGATCCCCTTGAAGAGGAGGATGATGATGACTTGGATGAGGACTCAGAGGTTGAGGACTTAGGAGTACAGGATCAGGGTAGCCAGGTTCCAGTTGGTAGGCTTAGCCAGGCCAACTTGGACCTACTGGGGAATGGAGAGGGCCAGCACCTCCCCAGAACCCAACATATGATTCCCCCAGGCAACAGAAGAGTGAGATCTCCCTCAGGGGACTCTCATCTTTCTAGTGCCTCCAGAGAATCACAGAGAGGCATGAATGCTTCTCAAAAGTTAGAGCATAGGGCCAGAATGAGGGCTGTCAAACTCCAGATAGAGAGGGAGGAGGTAGCCTTGGCTCAAGCTAGACTTGCCTTGGCAAGAGAGCAGAAATTAAGTGGCTTAGATGTCACTGGTGGCAGCAATTTTCCAAGAGAAAAAGACAGGGCCTATGATAATAGAAACCTGACCAAAATTGTGCCCCCCTTTAAAGAAGGGGATGACATCCACAAATGGATGACTGCTCTTGAGAGAGCCTGCATGGTACAGCAGGTTCCTGAGAATCAGTGGGCTGCAATTTTGTGGTACTCCTTTTCTGAGAAAGGGAGGGACAGGCTCCTCACAGTTAGACCTGAGGATGCCAAAAACTACTCTGTTTTGAAGAGTGCTCTCATTGAAGGGTATGGCCTAACCACTGAGCAATACAGGTTGTTGTTCAGAGACACCCAGAAAGCACAGACTCAAGACTGGACTGATTTTGTGGAGTGTGCCACTAAGGCTTTGGAGGGTTGGTTACAGGGAAGTAAAGTTTCAGACTATACAGGATTGTACAATCTTATGATGAGAGAACAGATCCTTAATAACTGTACAAACCAGCTGTTGCATCAATACCTTATTGACTCTGATCTGACCTCTCCCCAAGAATTGGGAAAGAAGGCAGACAAATGGGTCAGAACAAGGATTAAGCAGAAACCCCAGAACCAAGGTGGTGACCAGAAGAAAACAGACCAGAAGGGTGGTAATCAGAATCAGAAAGATAAAGAAAAAGACCAGAAGTCTTCAGGCCCCCAAACTAATAGTAAGGAGGGTGGTTCCCAAACTGGTAACAAGAAGAAGAAGAACAAAGGTCCAAAGACACCTTGGTGCAATACCTGCAAATCAGTTTCACACTGGGGCAGTGAGTGCACCAAGGCAAATCCAGTTCCCACCACTACAGCTCCTAAAGCAACTGCAACCCCAAGTACAGTAAGCAGTGGTGGAACACAGTCCAAGGGTGTAGCTGGGTTGACCCTGGGTATTGAAGTAGGATCTGGCCTAGTCAGAGTCCCTACACAGGCAGTTCTCCTGTATGATGTGGACATTGAGTTGCCCACTGCAGTAAGCCCCACTAACCTGGGCAAATACAGGCAGACTCCCTTAATAAATGAGAAACTGGCTCAAGCTTACAGGGACACATGTGCTAGTGTCACCATGGTGACCCCTGGCTTTGTGGACCCTGGGCAGATTGTACTAGGAGAGAGCTACCTAGTAACCAATGCAAGCAACTCCACTACCTCCCATTGTGTGGCAGATGTGAACTTCTCCTGGGGAGGGGTTGATGGCCTAAAGAAAGTTGTGGTGAGTGCAGACCTACCAGTAGACTGTCTGTTAGGCAATGACCTTGAAAGCTCAGCATGGTCAGAAGTGGAGTACAGGACTCATGCAGAAATGCTAGGGATTTCAGAGCATGTCCTTGCCATGACAAGGGCTCAGGCTAAGAAGTGCCTTCCTGAACCAGTGGTGGATCTTGAGACAATAGACCAGCCACAACCCAAGAGAAGGAGCAAGAGAGGAAAGGCCTCGCCTTCCACCTTGCCCCAGGTTGAGGATCAGGTTTCAGAGGAAACTGATTCTGCAGTCCAAGAGGAGACTGTCTCTGAGGAGCTTGAACCTGACCAGGTTGAGTTTCTGGGGACAGGGGGACCCTCAAGGGCAGACCTGAGGCAGGCTCAATTAGATTGCCCTTCCCTTGAACCCCTCAGACAGCAGGCTGCTGCTGAGGCTGCTGGGGATGCCCAAGGTACCCATACTGTGTATTGGGATGAGGGACTCCTTTACTCAGAGGCTAGAGCCCCCAAGCCTGGCATGACCAGGAGGTTGGTGATACCTCTGCAGTTTAGGGGATTCCTCCTTACCTTGGCCCATGATATTCCCCTTGCAGGACACTTAGGCCAGAACAAGACGTGGGACAGGCTTGTTCCACACTTTCACTGGCCTCACATGTCAGAGGATGTCAAGGAGTTTTGTCGCTCCTGTGTCACTTGCCAAGCCAGTGGTAAGTCAGGTGGCACAACAAAGGCCCCCCTAATACCACTACCTGTGGTGGGGGTCCCCTTTGAGAGAGTTGGAATTGATATTGTGGGTCCAATGGACCCCCAAACAGCATCTGGGAACAGATTCATACTGGTGGTAGTGGATCATGCCACCAGGTACCCAGAGGCTATTCCCCTAAGGACCACCACAGCACCTGTGGTGGCAAAAGCCCTCATTGCAGTTTTCTCAAGAGTGGGCTTTCCTAAGGAGGTACTATCAGATAGAGGGACAAATTTTATGTCCAGCTATCTAAAAGCAATGTGGAAGGAATGTGGAGTAAACTATAAGTTTACCACCCCATATCATCCCCAGTGCAATGGGCTTGTGGAGAGATTTAACAAGACCCTTAAAGGCATGATAAAAGGATTACCAGAGAAGCTCAGGCGGAAATGGGACATTCTTTTACCCTGCCTGCTCTTTGCTTACAGAGAGGTCCCACAGAAGGGGGTTGGCTACAGCCCTTTTGAACTTTTGTTTGGCCACCCTGTGAGAGGTCCATTGTGTTTGGTGAAGGAAGGATGGGAGTTACCTCTCAAAAAGCCCAAACTAGACATAGTGGACTATGTACTTGGTCTCCGCTCCAGGATGGCTGAGTACATGGAAAGAGCATCCAAAAACCTGGAGGCCAGCCAAGAATTGCAGAAAGCTTGGCATGACCAAAAGGCTGTACTGGTAGAGTTCCAACCAGGACAGAAGGTATGGGTACTGGAGCCAGTGGCTCCAGCAGCACTCCAAGACAAATGGAGTGGACCCTATCTTATTATTGAGAAGAAAGGGGAAGTCACCTACTTGGTAGACTTTGGAACACCCAGGAGCCCTCACAGGGTAATCCATGTGAATCGCTTGAAAGCATTTGTAGACAGGGAGGACATGAGCTTGCTCATGGCCACAGATGGGAAACAGGAGGAAGAGAGTGACCCTCTCCCAGACCTGCTTTCTCAGAACCCTGATGATGGTTCAGTTGATGGAGTAGCCTTGGCAGGCAGCCTCACTGACCAGCAACAGAGGGACTGCAGACAAGTTTTGCAGGCTCACAGGCAAATGTTTTCACTCACACCCAGCCAAACTGACTGGTGTACCCATGTTGTGGACACTGGTGACAGTCTGCCTGTCAAGAATAAGATCTACAGGCAACCTGATCATGTCAGGGATTGCATCAAGGCTGAGGTGCAAAAGATGTTGGAGCTTGGAGTGATTGAGCCATCAGAGAGCCCATGGGCCAGCCCAGTAGTCCTGGTGCCAAAACCTCATACCCAAGATGGTAAGAGAGAAATGAGGTTTTGCGTGGATTACAGGGGTCTCAATGCTGTCACTAGGACAGATGCTCACCCCATTCCAAGAGCAGATGAGCTCATTGACAGATTGGCTTCTGCCAAGTTTCTGAGCACATTTGATCTGACAGCTGGCTACTGGCAAATCAGACTAGCTGAGGAGTCAAAGGCCAAGACAGCATTCTCTACCCCTAGTGGGCATTATCAGTTTGTGGTAATGCCCTTTGGTTTGAAGAATGCACCTGCCACTTTCCAAAGGTTGGTGAACCAAGTCCTTACTGGGTTGGATGACTTTTGTGCAGCTTATCTGGATGATATTGCTGTCTTTAGCTCCACCTGGGAGGATCACCTGATCCACCTGAAGAAAGTTTTGGAGGCCCTGCAAAAGGCAGGCCTAACTATCAAGGCCACGAAGTGCCAGATAGGGCAGAGTAAGGTTGTATACCTGGGCCACCTAGTAGGTGGAGGCCAGGTTCAGCCACTGGAAAGCAAAATCCAGGCCATACAGGACTGGGCTCCTCCAGTTACCCAGACACAAGTCAGAGCCTTCTTGGGCCTGACTGGGTATTACAGAAAGTTTGTGAAAAACTATGGGTCTATAGTGACACCATTAAATGACTTGACATCCAAGAAGATGCCAAAAAAGGTTCAGTGGACAGTTAGCTGTCAGAAGGCATTTGAAGACCTGAAGAAGGCCATGTGCTCTGCACCTATCCTAAAGAGTCCTGACTACTCCAAACAGTTCATTGTTCAGACAGATGCTTCTGAGTTGGGGGTGGGAGCTGTACTCTCACAACTTAATCAAGATGGTCAAGACCAGCCAATTGCTTTCATTAGCAGGAGGCTAACCCCAAGAGAAAAACGTTGGTCAGCCATTGAGAGGGAGGCCTTTGCTGTGGTTTGGGCATTAAAGAAGTTGAGGTCCTACTTGTTTGGAACTCACTTCCTGGTGCAAACAGACCATAAGCCCCTCTTATGGCTTAATCAGATGAAGGGTGAAAATCCCAAACTGCTCAGGTGGTCCATTTCCCTACAGGGGATGGACTTTACAGTGGAGCACCGCCCAGGGACTGACCATGGTAATGCAGATGGTCTCTCCAGGTACTTCCACTTAGAACATGAAGACTTATCTGGTCAAGGTTAGTTTAATGTCCCTGCGTTTGGGGGGGGGGTTGTGTAGGAGAGTAGGGTCCGCTATCCTATGGTCACCCCAAATTTTTGCTTTTTGCTTCACTGGTTTTCGACTACTGAGGCTGTGGGCCTGCTGATCAGACCCCCAGCCTGCTGTTCTCTCACTAAATTAATGACACATGTGCTATAGGCACATACCAATTGGAAATGGACTCCTTGTCAGCCCCTGTAGAATGCACTATAGGTGCACAGGGCACAGGAGCCACTAAGGCCTACCAGGGGCTGCAGCATATCTTTTGCCACCCCTGGCTGGTTCTTAAATTGACACAACTGGCTGATCACTCAGCTGGGGTAAGGTGGTGTACACACCCCTTGCTTAGATATAGTATACCTATGTCTAAACCTATATCTGGACACATGTAAACCTGTGAGCCACTCCTATAGACAGGCCTCACCAATCCTGGAGGCTGGGTGCATGGTTTTTATGTGAGATGGAGCTCTAGCATGAGCTGAGCCTGTCTGCAGCCGTCGGGAACAAATCCCTAAGCTGTTTCAGGATAATGCCATGCCATATACTATTAAGTGCCTTATAATCCTCGCGGTTATTTAGCAACTCTGGTTTGGCTTTATCAAAACATGTCGTGTAACGTGTCATACACTTTGGAATACCATCCCCTCGCCAGTTCTGGCGACGGGGATGGCATTCCACCCCTCTAGAGGGGTAAGACATGTTACTTCACTTTAATGCGGTTGATTTCTCCAAAGGCCTTAAGATCCACAAAATGGATGCCTCTGCCACAGACAAATGTCTGGACCCCTGGAGCTGACCGAAACTCAGTCAAGGGGGTCCTGGACAAAGGGTTTCCTGTCACAGGAGGGTGTCACCGCCCTCCAGACAGGAGATAGTGTATTGTAGCAGGGAGGTTTGAAAGAAACCAGACACTGCCTGGGGCGCACAAGGCTGCCCCTTGCATAATCCGGCCAAACCGGTTCTGGGGCACTCCAGCCCTCGTGCCAGGGCGGCCTGGATCAAAGGAAGGGGGTGTATCCACCCACTTCCTGGGTCCCACCCATAGGAGGGGACCTAGCAGGTAATCACGCCCACCAGATTCGAATAAGAGTGGGAGCAGTGCCAATGCACATCAGATTTCCTGGAAGAAACATTTGAAATGATATTCTGGACCCTTCGCCCTCCATCTCAACGTGGAAGCCCGAAGAATCTCCCTTGTGGTCAAGGAGTGACCACCCTGCAGCAGCAGGCACCATCCAGCCCTCGACGTCTACTTAGTTGCAGTTCCCGCCGGAACTCGAGCGACTGAGATCGACGAGATCAAGCCTGCCCAGCTTCTAACAGCCCGATCCACAGTCCCTGCAAAGCTGAGACCCGTGGAGGCGACCGGAAGCGTGGGGCACGCCATCTTGAAGTGACCACGAGACGCTGACCGTGCAGCCCACGAGTGACCCTCGAAGCTGTACACCGGGGTTTGAGAAGCCCCCACCCTGAGCTACTCCTGAGCCGAAGTTCAGCCCTCCACACTCGACGAGTGCTGCGTGGGGCCCTTTGGCACGATTTGGCTCAACGCGTTGGCCCGGTCACTTGCCAGCTGGCTTGTGGTCCCTGTGCCGACGAACTACCTAAAAAGACTTGTGATTCTGGTTGCTCCAGATCCACACCAGCTCCCCTGAAAAGGAGCCCCGACTCTAACCTTCCTGGTCCGAGTGAGAAGCAATCTTCCGATCCTGCGTGGATTGCTCTTACCAAGGCTTGTTTGCTCCAAACTTGAAGCCGACTGCACCGACGGTGAGAGCCTGCATGGGACAGATCGTGACCTGCTCCTGGACATCGCAGATGCCCCAGAGCCCACGTGACAGCGGAGAGAAGCTCCTCGACGACCACCTGATTGCGCCCGACATTGCCTGGTTCCGTCCTGGTTCCACCCTGGTCACTGCTGAGTGACCCAGACTCTGTCCCCTCTGCTTTCAGGTACTCTACAACTTGAGTCCACCCTTGGACTCCACCGGACACTTCGTCTTCACCCTGCCTGCAGCCCTTTCAGCTTCAAGCACCAAGAGCCTGCGTGTCAAAACCCGACGCCACTTCGACCCTGTGCACCCACTTCTTGTGGGTGAGGTAACTTTGCTCCGCCGGTGTTCCCACACTGGTGCACACCTCTAGGGTCTGTGTGTTAAGTTTTGTTCCTCTAGGTTCAGCGGAAGTGTCCTTAAACTTTAACTCTTTGACTTTTACGCACCATTGGTTAACATTGGTGCATGCGTGCGCTTTCCGCACATCTCCCGAATCCCGAGGGCCATTCCCGACTTCAGCATTGCTTGTCCTGACTGCTCCCAGCGATTCCCTAGGCCCTAGGCCTAACCACTGCTCGAGTGGCCTTTCTTATACCACTTGTTTAGTATATGGTTTGAGTGGCCACCCGCCCTCATCCATAATTGTGCAACTTGTATGTTTAAACAGTGCTTTTGATTTAACGCTTGTGCCCCTTTATTCATAAAGAATACTGGGGATTGTTTTTAGTAATAAACACATATATTTTTATAATATATACTTGTGTGGTGTCCTTTCATTTGGTATTACAGGATTGTATGTGGTAAAACAGCTCGCTTAACACGACCTCTTAAGTTAAGCCTTTAGGCTGCTTAGTCCATGCTACCCCTAGGATAGCTTGTCTAATAAGGTTGACTTACAACCAGACACCATAAGGGGATTGTTTGGTCAGGTAGTAGGTGGTTCCAGAATTGGAAACATCCCCTACCAGGCCAACTTCTCACACTATAGCTCCATCTCACATAAAACCACGCACCCTGCCTCCAGGATTGATGAGGCCTTCCATAGGAGTGGCTCACAGGTTTACATGTGTCCAGATATAGGTTTAGATATAGGTATACTATACCTAAGCAAGGGGTGATTACACCACCTTACCCCAGCTGAGTGATCAGCCAGTTGTGTCAATTTAAGAACCAGCCAGGGGTGGCAAAAGATATGCTGCAGCCCCTGGTAGGCCTTGGTGGCCCCTATGCCCTGGGCACCTATAGTGCATTATACAGGGGCTGACAAGGAGTCCATTTCCAATTGTGGTATGTACCTAGGGTACATGGAATCCATTTTACAGAGAGAGCAGATGGCCTGGGGCCCTGATTAGCAGGGAACCAGGTCAACTAAGTCAAAAAACCAGCTAAACACAGGCAAAAAATCTGGGGTAACCATAGTCAGGTAGCCACCTTCCTACACTAGGGTACATGGAATCCATTTTACAGAGAGAGCAGATGGCCTGGGGCCCTGATTAGCAGGGAACCAGGTCAACTAAGTCAAAAAACCAGCTAAACACAGGCAAAAAATCCGGGGTAACCATAGTCAGGTAGCCACCTTCCTACATAACCCCCCCCCCAAACGAAAGGAGATAAGGCTATCCTTGGCCAGGTAAGCCTATATTGCCTGAGTGGCCATATAAGGAAGTACCTGCACTAGCATGGGTGCCCCCTGTCTCATGGTCCACTAAGCAGTCCCTCACCCTTGGGGTATCAGAGGGTCTCCACCATAGGGAATCACTACCTTGGGTGTGTTTATGCAAAGTTAAAGGCTGGTTTGGATATGGAGTATTGAAGCGAGGCTCTACTAATTTAGGGCTTAGCTTCCTCCAATTATCTTCCACCATGTGTGCCTTTCTCTCTTTAACTGAGTTGCACTGTGCTCTCAGGGTCAACCTCTGGCTACCTAAAGCTGGAGGCTGGGTCCCTCTGTTTGGCTTGCTGGAGGGACAGTTCAGGTTTGGGCCCCTTGGGTCCCAGGTTTGGCTGTGCCCAACAGAATCCATCTGTGGGAGGTCCCTGACTGTTTTTAAGGGGGCTCCCTCAGGAGTTTTTAAAGTTTTCACCTTACTAGGGCTACTAGTTTTGGTGCACCTAATCTTTTGATGGGGGTGCTTTATTTGACAGGGGGCCCTCTGGGTCTCACTGTCCTTCTTGTCCTCTGCAGCCCTGGGCTGGCTAAGGCAAGGTAGAGAGGGGCAGGTTACCTGCTCCAGACTGGGTCCCACCTGAGAAGGGTCCACCGCCATCAGAGGCTCTGTCAGGCCAGGCCTAACAACCTCTGGGGCAGTTCCTTCATCAGGGGTAAGATCAGTTCCCTGAGGAGGCTGATCCTGTCCTAAAGTCTGGTGAGGGGGAGATTTCTCTTCCTCCTCCATGCTCTCAGTTTGTGTGGAGTTATCCATCATTTCAGGCTTCACAACACACATATCAGTTTGAGTTTGGGCTGTGGCCATCACAGCCCCACCAACCTTTTCAGGAGGAGACTCAGTTTGGGTTTCTGCTGTTATCATAACAGCTTTGCTATTCTGTTCAGGAAGAGCTTTTGCTAAAGATGGGGCAGGGAGTTTCTCAGCCCTACCAACCTTTTCAGGAAGGACATCTTGAATTGGGGCTGTAGCCATTACAGCCCCCACTAACCTTTCCATTGGAATTCACCATTCTAGAATGGGTTTCCTGTTCAACCTCAGCCCAGGCTGAGATCTCCAAATCATTACCAAGTAGGCAGTCTACAGGCAAGTTTGGTGACACTGCCACTCTCTTTGGGCCAATGACACCTCCCCAGCTGAGACTTACTACTGCCATGGGATGATTTGTTTGGATTCCATCAATGTTTGTAACCTGGTATGTGGCACCAGGTAAAAGTTGCTTAGAGGGGACTATGCCATCAGCCACCATGGTGATGCTAGCCCCTGTGTCTCTAAAAGCTTCAACTTTCAAACCATTGATGATGGGTTCTTGTCTATACTTGCTCAAAGTATTTGGGCAAGCAGAGAAGTTGGCAAACCCCATGCCAGTCTCATAAACAAGATCATTGGGTGATGGGGACCTGGATAGGCCAGGGTCCACCTGAGCTCCAACAGTAAACCCACCCAGATTCCTGGGTGTGCTTCCACTTCCTGGGGGATTACTGCTGACAGTAACAGGAGGTGTTGAAGCTGGCTTTGGAGGTACATTTTCTTTATTGTTATTCTTGGGACAACAGTTGTCTGTTTTGTAATGCCCCACCTGTTTACAGGGATAACAATAAGGCTTTTTCTCAGTTGAAGAAGTGTCTTGGGACCCACCCCCATCCTTGGAGTTTTGGGGCCCTGGGGAAGTCTTTTCTTTACTTTTATCCCCACCCTTATCTTGAGGCTTGGTAGACTCCTTCTTCTGGTTACTGTCCTGATTCTTAGGCCTAATCCTGGTTCTGACCCACTTGTCTGCCTTCTTTCCCAATTCTTGGGGAGAGGTCAGATCAGAGTCCACCAGGTGCTGGTGTAAGAGCTGGTTCTGACAATTACTTAGGATCTGCTCCCTCATAATCAAATTATACAATCCTGTAAAGTCATGTACTTTGCTGCCATGTAGCCAACCCTCCAGAGCCTTAGTAGCACAATCTACAAAATCAGTCCAGTCCTGTGTCTGTGTCTTCTGGGTGTCTCTGAACTTCAACCTGTACTGTTCAGTGGTTAAGCCAAACCCATCTATTAGGACACTCTTCAGGACTTTGTAATTGTTTGCATCCTCATGTCTGACAGTGAGGAGCTTATCTCTCCCTTTCTCTGAAAAGGAGTACCATAAGATTGCTGCCCACTGTTCCTCAGGAACCTGCTGTACCATGCAGGCTCTCTCAAGAGCAGTTATCCACTTGTGGATGTCATCCCCTTCCTTGTAGGGGGGCACAATCTTTGTCAGGTTTCTACTATCATAGGACCTGGGTTTCTCTTTAGGAATATTGCTGCCACCAGTGGCATCTAAGCCACACAATTTTTGCTCTCTTGCCAAGGTAAGTCTAGCTTGAGCCAAGGTAAGTTTAGCTTGAGCCAGGGCTACCTCCTCCCTCTCTATTTGGAGTTTGACAGCCCTCATTCTGGCCCTATGCTCAGTCTTCTGAGAGGCAGTCATACCTCTCTCAGATACTCTTGAGGCACTAGAAATATGAGAGTCCCCTGAGGGAGATCTCACTCTTCTGTTGCCTGGGAGAATGCTATAGGGTCTGGGGAGGTGCTGGCCCTCTCCATTCCCCAGTAGGTTTAAGTTGGCCTGGCTAAGCCTGGCAACTCCAACCTGGCTACCCTCCTGATCCTGGTCTTCTGTGTCCTCAACCTCTGAGTCCTCATCCCCCTCTTCTCCTTCTTCTCCTTCTTCCTCCTGAGGGGTACCAGTTACAGGTGGGTTCTCTCCATTTCCTGACCCTAGGGGAATTCCCTTCGCCCTTTCTAAGTCATCCTGTTCTAGAATGGCTATCAGGATTGGACAGGTGGGGTTTCTGCCCCTTTTTAACCCTCTTGATTTGCACAAGGCAATCAAGTCCTTTCGGGTTAGTTTGTCATAGCTGGAAGTTGCCTGGGTAAGGTCAACTGTCACAGGAGTAGACCCTGAGGCTTTTCCTGTGTCAGACATGACTCTAGTGTGGTGTAAGTGATGCACCTACCTACACTAAGTGTTTTCCTACTGTACCTTACTAGTGAGTTGTAGCCAGGGTGTGCTAATCCCTTTAATCTACAACTACTAAGTTCAGTAGAACTTAATATGCTAAGCTTTTTATTTATATGTACCTAGAGGTACTTGATGTGATCTTTCAATTTGATAAAAGATTGCAATGGTAAAACAACAGCAAGCTCAAATCCGCACCGCTGCCACCAATGTGAGAAGTTGGCCTGATAGGTGATGTTTCCAATTCTGGAACCACCTATTATCAGACCAAACAATCCCTTATGGTGTCTGGTTGTAAGTCAACCTTATTAGACAAGCTATCCTAGGGGTAGCATGGACTAAGCAGCCTAAAGGCTTAACTTAAGAGGTCGTGTTAAGCGAGCTGTTTTACCACATACAATCCTGTAATATCAAATGAAAGGACACCACACAAGTATATATTATAAAAATATATGTATTTATTACTAAAAACAATCCCCAGTATTCTTTATGAATAAAGGGGCACAAGCGTTAAATCAAAAGCACTGTTTAAACATACAAGTTGCACAATTATGGATGAGGGCAGGGGGCCACTCAAACCATATACTAAACAAGTGGTATAAGAGATGCCACTCGAGCAGTGGTTAGGCCTAGGGCCTAGGGAATCACTGGGAGCAGTCAGGACAAGCAATGCTGAAGTCGGGAATGGCACTCGGGATTCGGGAGCTGTGCGGAAAGCGCACGCATGCACCAATGTTAACCAATGGTGCGTAAAAAGTGTAAAGTTAGAGTTTAAGGACACTTCCGCTGAACCTAGAGGAACAAAACTTAAGACACAGACCCTAGAGATGTGCACCAGTGTGGGAACACCGGCGGAGCAAAGTTACCTCACCCACAGGAAGTGGGTGCACAGGGTCGAAGTGGCGTCGGCTTTTGACACGCAGGCTCTTGGTGCTTGAAGCTGAAAGGGCTGCAGGCGGGTTGAAGATGAAGTGTCCGGTGGAGTCCAAGGGTGGACTCAAGTCGAAGGGTACCTGAAAGCAGAGGGGACAGAGTCTGGGTCACTCAGCAGTGACCAGGGTGGAACCAGGACGGAACCAGGCAATGTCGGGCGCAATCAGGTGGTCGTCGAGGAGCTTCTCTCCGCTGTCACGTGGGCTCTGGGGCATCAGCGACGTCCAGGAGCAGGTCACGTTCTGCCCCTTGCAGGCTCTCACCGTCGGCGCTATCGGCTTCAAGTTTGGAGCAAACAACACTTGGCAAGAGCAATCCACGCAGAACCGGGAGATTGCTTCTCACTCGAACCAGGAAGGTCAGAGTGGGGGCTCCTTTTCAGGGGAGCTGGTGTGGATCTGGAGCAACCAGATTCACGAGTCTTCTTTGTAGTTTCGTCAGCACAGGGACCACTAGCCGGCTGGCAAGTGACCGGGCCAACGCGTTGAGCCAAATGGAGCAGAAGGGCCCCACGCAGCACTCGTTGAGTGTGGAGGGCTGAACTTCGGCTCAAGAGTAGCTCAGGGTGGGGGCTTCTCAAACCCCGGTGCACAGCTTCGAGGAACACTTGTGGGCTGCACGGTCAGCGTCTCGTGGTCAATTCAAGATGGCGGGCCCCACGCTTCCGGTCGCCTCCACGGGTCTCAGCTCTGCAGGGACTGTGGATCGGGCTGTTGGAAGGCAGGCAAGCTTGATCTTGTTGATCTCAGTCGCTCGAGTTCCGGCGGGAACTGCAACTAAGTAGACGTCGAGGGCTGGATGGTGCCTGCTGCTGCAGGGTGGTCACTCCTTGACCACAAGGGAGATTCTTCGGGCTTCCACGTTGAGATGGAGGTCCAAGGGTCCAGAGTTTCATTTCTAATGTTTCTTCCAGGAAATCTGATGTGCATTGGCACTGCTCCCACTCTTATTCGAATCTGGGGGCGTGATTACCTGCTAGGTCCCCCCCTATGGGTGGGACCCAGGAAGTGGGTGGATACACCCCCTTCCTTTGATCCAGGCCGCCCTGGCACGAGGGCTGGAGTGCCCCAGAACCGGTTTGGCCGGATTATGCAAGGGGCAGCCTTGTGCACCCCAAGCAGTGTCTGGTTTCTTTCAAACCTCCCTGCTACAATCCACTATCTCCTGTCTGGAGGGCGGTGACACCCTCCTGTGACAGGAAACCCTTTGTCCAGGCCCCATTTGGGCGAGTTTCGGTCAGCTGCAGGGGTCCAGACATTTGTCTGTGGCAGAGGCATCCATTTTGTGGATCTAAGGTCTTTGGAGAAATTAACCGCATTTAAGTAAAGCAACATGTCCTACCCCTCTAGAGGGGTGGAATGCTATCCCCGTCGCCAGAACTGGCGAGGGGATAGTATTCCAAATCGTATGACACCTTACACAACATGTTTTGATAAAGCCAAACCAGAGTTGCTATTTAACCGCGAGGATTATAAGGCACTTAAGAGTATATGGTATGGCATTATCCTGAAACAGCTTAGGGAGTTGTTCCCGACAGCTGCAGACAGGCTCAGCTCATGCTAGAGCTCCATCTCACATTAAACCACGCACTCTGCCTCCAGGATTGATGAGGCCTTCCATAGGAGTGGCTCACAGGTTTATATGTGTCCAGATATAGGTTTAGATATAGGTATACTATATCTAAGTAAGGGGTGATTACACCACCTTACCCCAGCTGAGTGATCAGCCAGTTGTGTCAATTTAAGAACCAGCCAGGGGTGGCAAAAGATATGCTGCAGCCCCTGGTAGGCCTTGGTGGCCCCTATGCCCTGGACACCTATAGTGCATTATACAGGGGCTGACAAGGAGTCCATTTCCAATTGTGGTATGTACCTAGGGTACATGGAATCCATTTTACAGAGAGAGCAGATGGCCTGGGGCCCTGATTAGCAGGGAACCAGGTCAACTAAGTCAAAAAACCAGCTAAACACAGGCAAAAAATCTGGGGTAACCATAGTCAGGTAGCCACCTTCCTACACCCTGGTTGCTCTTGGTCCCCCAGGCTGTGCTTGGTCCCCCAGGCTGTGCTTGGTCCCCCTGGTTGCTCTTGGTCCCCCAGGCTGTGCTTGGTACCCCAGGCTGTGCTTGGTCCCCCAGGCTGTGCTTGGTCCCCCAGGCTCTGCTTGGTCCCCCTGGTTGCTCTTGGTCCCCCAGGCTGTGCTTGGTCCCCCAGGCTGTGCTTGGTCCCCCAGGCTGTGCTTGGTCCCCTAGGCTGTGCTTGGTCCCCCTGGTTGCTCTTGGTCCCCCTGGCTGTGCGTGGTACCCCTGGCTGTGCTTGGTCCCCCTGGTTGCTCTTGGTCCCCCAGGCTGTGCTTGGTCCCCCAGGCTGTGCTTGGTCCCCCTGGTTGCTCTTGGTCCCCCAGGCTGTGCTTGGTCCCCCAGGCTGTGCTTGGTCCCCCTGGTTGCTCTTGGTCCCCCAGGCTGTGCTTGGTCCCCCTGGTTGCTCTTGGTCCCCCAGGCTGTGCTTGGTCCCCCTGGTTGCTCTTGGTCCCCTAGGCTGTGCTTGGTCCCCCAGGCTGTGCTTGGTCCCCCAGGCTGTGCTTGGTCCCCCTGGTTGCTCTTGGTCCCCCAGGCTGTGCTTGGTCCCCCAGGCTGTGCTTGGTCCCCCTGGTTGCTCCTGGTCCCCCAAGCTGTGCTTGGTCCCCCAGGCTGTGCTTGGTTCCCCTGGTTGCTCTTGGTCCCCCAGGCTGTGCTTGGTCCCCCAGGCTGTGCTTGGTCCCCCTGGTTGCTCTCGGTCCCCCAGGCTGTGCTTGGTCCCCCAGGCTGTGCTTGGTCCCCCAGGCTGTGCTTGGTCCCCCAAGCTGTGCTTGGTCCCCCTGGTTGCTCTTGGTCCCCCAGGCTGTGCTTGGTCCCACAGGCTGTGCTTGGTCCCCCAGGTTGTGCTTGGTCCCTGTGAGAAGTTGGCCTGGTAGGGGATGTTTCCAATTCTGGAACCACCTACTACCTGACCAAACAATCCCTTATGGTGTCTGGTTGTAAGTCAACCTTATTAGACAAGCTATCCTAGGGGTAGCATGGACTAAGCAGCCTAAAGGCTTAACTTAAGAGGTCGTGTTAAGCGAGCTGTTTTACCACATACAATCCTGTAATACCAAATGAAAGGACACCACACAAGTATATATTATAAAAATATATGTGTTTATTACTAAAAACAATCCCCAGTATTCTTTATGAATAAAGGGGCACAAGCGTTAAATCAAAAGCACTGTTTAAACATACAAGTTGCACAATTATGGATGAGGGCGGGTGGCCACTCAAACCATATACTAAACAAGTGGTATAAGAGAGGCCACTCGAACAGTGGTTAGGCCTAGGGCCTAGGGAATCGCTGGGAGCAGTCAGGACAAGCAATGCTGAAGTCGGGAATGGCCTTTGGGATTCGGGAGATGTGCGGAAAGCGCACGCATGCACCAATGTTAACCAATGGTGCGTAAAAGTCAAAGAGTTAAAGTTTAAGGACACTTCCGCTGAACCTAGAGGAACAAAACTTAACACACAGACCCTAGAGGTGTGCACCAGTGCGGGAACACCGGCGGAGCAAAGTTACCTCACCCACAGGAAGTGGGTGCACAGGGTCGAAGTGGCGTCGGGTTTTGACACGCAGGCTCTTGGTGCTTGGAGCTGAAAGGGCTGCAGGCGGGTTAAAGATGAAGTGTCCGGTGGAGTCCAAGGGTGGACTCAAGTTGTAGAGTACCTGAAAGCAGAGGGGACAGAGTCTGGGTCACTCAGCAGTGACCAGGGTGGAACCAGGACGGAACCAGGCAATGTCGGGCGCAATCAGGTGGTCGTCGAGGAGCTTCTCTCCGCTGTCACGTGGGCTCTGGGGCATCTGCGACGTCCAGGAGCAGGTCACGATCTGTCCCACGCAGGCTCTCACCGTCGGTGCAGTCGGCTTCAAATTTGGAGCAAACAAGCCTTGGTAAGAGCAATCCACGCGGGATCGGAAGATTGCTTCTCACTCGGACCAGGAAGGTCAGAGTCGGGGCTCCTTTTCAGGGGAGCTGGTGTGGATCTGGAGCAACCAGAATCACAAGTCTTATTAGGTAGTTCGTCGGCACAGGGACCACAAGCCAGCTGGCAAGTGACCGGGCCAACACGTTGAGCCAAATCGTGCCAAAGGGCCCCACGCAGCACTCGTCGAGTGTGGAGGGCTGAACTTCGGCTCAGGAGTAGCTCCGGGTGGGGGCTTCTCAAACCCCGGTGCACAGCTTCGAGGGTCACTCGTGGGCTGCACGGTCAGCGTCTCGTGGTCACTTCAAGATGGCGTGCCCCACGCTTCCGGTCGCCTCCACGGGTCTCAGCTTTGCAGGGACTGTGGATCGGGCTGTTAGAAGCTGGGCAGGCTTGATCTCGTCGATCTCAGTCGCTCGAGTTCCGGCGGGAACTGCAACTAAGTAGACGTCGAGGGCTGGATGGTGCCTGCTGCTGCAGGGTGGTCACTCCTTGACCAAAAGGGAGATTCTTCGGGCTTCCACGTTGAGATGGAGGGCGAAGGGTCCAGAATATCGTTTCAAATGTTTCTTCCAGGAAATCTGATGTGCCTTGGCACTGCTCCCACTCTTATTCGAATCTGGTGGGCGTGATTACCTGCTAGGTCCCCTCCTATGGGTGGGACCCAGGAAGTGGGTGGATACACCCCCTTCCTTTGATCCAGGCCGCCCTGGCACGAGGGCTGGAGTGCCCCAGAACCGGTTTGGCCGGATTATGCAAGGGGCAGCCTTGTGCGCCCCAGGCAGTGTCTGGTTTCTTTCAAACCTCCCTGCTACAATACACTATCTCCTGTCTGGAGGGCGGTGACACCCTCCTGTGACAGGAAACCCTTTGTCCAGGACCCCCTTGACTGAGTTTCGGTCAGCTCCAGGGGTCCAGACATTTGTCTGTGGCAGAGGCATCCATTTTGTGGATCTTAAGGCCTTTGGAGAAATCAACCGCATTAAAGTGAAGTAACATGTCTTACCCCTCTAGAGGGGTGGAATGCCATCCCCGTCGCCAGAACTGGCGAGGGGATGGTATTCCAAAGCGTATGACACCTTACACGACATGTTTTGATAAAGCCAAACCAAAGTTGCTAAATAACCGCGAGGATTATAAGGCACTTAATAGTATATGGTATGGCATTATCCTGAAACAGCTTAGGGATTTGTTCCCGACGGCTGCAGACAGGCTCAGCTCATGCTAGAGCTCCATCTCACATAAAACCATGCACCCAGCCTCCAGGATTGGTGAGGCCTGACTATAGGAGTGGCTCACAGGTTTACATGTGTCCAGATATAGGTTTAGACATAGGTATACTATATCTAAGCAAGGGGTGTGTACACCACCTTACCCCAGCTGAGTGATCAGCCAGTTGTGTCAATTTAAGAACCAGCCAGGGGCGGCAAAAGATATGCTGCAGCCCCTGGTAGGCCTTAGTGGCTCCTGTGCCCTGTGCACCTATAGTGCATTCTACAGGGGCTGACAAGGAGTCCATTTCCAATTGGTATGTGCCTATAGCACATGTGTCATTAATTTAGTGAGAGAACAGCAGGCTGGGGGTCTGATCAGCAGGCCCACAGCCTCAGTAGTCGAAAACCAGTGAAGCAAAAAGCAAAAATTTGGGGTGACCATAGGATAGCAGACCCTACTCTCCTACACAACCCCCCCCCCCAAACGCAGGGACATTAAACTAACCTTGACCAGATAAGTCTTCATGTTCTAAGTGGAAGTACCTGGAGAGACCATCTGCATTACCATGGTCAGTCCCTGGGCGGTGCTCCACTGTAAAGTCCATCCCCTGTAGGGAAATGGACCACCTGAGCAGTTTGGGATTTTCACCCTTCATCTGATTAAGCCACAAGAGGGGCTTATGGTCTGTCTGCACCAGGAAGTGAGTTCCAAACAAGTAGGACCTCAACTTCTTTAATGCCCAAACCACAGCAAAGGCCTCCCTCTCAATGGCTGACCAACGTTTTTCTCTTGGGGTTAGCCTCCTGCTAATGAAAGCAATTGGCTGGTCTTGACCATCTTGATTAAGTTGTGAGAGTACAGCTCCCACCCCCAACTCAGAAGCATCTGTCTGAACAATGAACTGTTTGGAGTAGTCAGGACTCTTTAGGATAGGTGCAGAGCACATGGCCTTCTTCAGGTCTTCAAATGCCTTCTGACAGCTAACTGTCCACTGAACCTTTTTTGGCATCTTCTTGGATGTCAAGTCATTTAATGGTGTCACTATAGACCCATAGTTTTTCACAAACTTTCTGTAATACCCAGTCAGGCCCAAGAAGGCTCTGACTTGTGTCTGGGTAACTGGAGGAGCCCAGTCCTGTATGGCCTGGATTTTGCTTTCCAGTGGCTGAACCTGGCCTCCACCTACTAGGTGGCCCAGGTATACAACCTTACTCTGCCCTATCTGGCACTTTGTGGCCTTGATAGTTAGGCCTGCCTTTTGCAGGGCCTCCAAAACTTTCTTCAGGTGGATCAGGTGATCCTCCCAGGTGGAGCTAAAGACAGCAATATTGTAGGAGAGTAGGGTCTGCTATCCTATGGTCACCCCAAATTTTTGCTTTTTGCTTCACTGGTTTTCGACTACTGAGGCTGTGGGCCTGCTGATCAGACCCCCAGCCTGCTGTTCTCTCACTAAATTAATGACACATGTGCTATAGGCACATACCAATTGGAAATGGACTCCTTGTCAGCCCCTGTAGAATGCACTATAGGTGCACAGGGCACGGGAGCCACTAAGGCCTACCAGGGGCTGCAGCATATCTTTTGCCACCCCTGGCTGGTTCTTAAATTGACACAACTGGCTGATCACTCAGCTGGGGTAAGGTGGTGTACACACCCCTTGCTTAGATATAGTATACCTATGTCTAAACCTATATCTGGACACATGTAAACCTGTGAGCCACTCCTATAGACAGGCCTCACCAATCCTGGAGGCTGGGTGCATGGTTTTTATGTGAGATGGAGCTCTAGCATGAGCTGAGCCTGTCTGCAGCCGTCGGGAACAAATCCCTAAGCTGTTTCAGGATAATGCCATACCATATACTATTAAGTGCCTTATAATCCTCGCGGTTATTTAGCAACTCTGGTTTGGCTTTATCAAAACATGTCGTGTAACGTGTCATACGCTTTGGAATACCATCCCCTCGCCAGTTCTGGCGACGGGGATGGCATTCCACCCCTCTAGAGGGGTAAGACATGTTACTTCACTTTAATGCGGTTGATTTCTCCAAAGGCCTTAAGATCCACAAAATGGATGCCTCTGCCACAGACAAATGTCTGGACCCCTGGAGCTGACCGAAACTCAGTCAAGGGGGTCCTGGACAAAGGGTTTCCTGTCACAGGAGGGTGTCACCGCCCTCCAGACAGGAGATAGTGTATTGTAGCAGGGAGGTTTGAAAGAAACCAGACACTGCCTGGGGCGCACAAGGCTGCCCCTTGCATAATCCGGCCAAACCGGTTCTGGGGCACTCCAGCCCTCGTGCCAGGGCGGCCTGGATCAAAGGAAGGGGGTGTATCCACCCACTTCCTGGGTCCCACCCATAGGAGGGGACCTAGCAGGTAATCACGCCCACCAGATTCGAATAAGAGTGGGAGCAGTGCCAATGCACATCAGATTTCCTGGAAGAAACATTTGAAACGATATTCTGGACCCTTCGCCCTCCATCTCAACGTGGAAGCCCGAAGAATCTCCCTTGTGGTCAAGGAGTGACCACCCTGCAGCAGCAGGCACCATCCAGCCCTCGACGTCTACTTAGTTGCAGTTCCCGCCGGAACTCGAGCAACTGAGATCAACGAGATCAAGCCTGCCCAGCTTCTAACAGCCCGATCCACAGTCCCTGCAAAGCTGAGACCCGTGGAGGCGACCGGAAGCGTGGGGCACGCCATCTTGAAGTGACCACGAGATGCTGACCGTGCAGCCCACGAGTGACCCTCGAAGCTGTACACCGGGGTTTGAGAAGCCCCCACCCTGAGCTACTCCTGAGCCGAAGTTCAGCCCTCCACACTCGACGAGTGCTGCGTGGGGCCCTTTGGCACGATTTGGCTCAACGCGTTGGCCCGGTCACTTGCCAGCTGGCTTGTGGTCCCTGTGCCGACGAACTACCTAAAAAGACTTGTGATTCTGGTTGCTCCAGATCCACACCAGCTCCCCTGAAAAGGAGCCCCGACTCTGACCTTCCTGGTCCGAGTGAGAAGCAATCTTCCGATCCTGCGTGGATTGCTCTTACCAAGGCTTGTTTGCTCCAAACTTGAAGCCGACTGCACCGACGGTGAGAGCCTGCGTGGAACAGATCGTGACCTGCTCCTGGACGTCGCAGATGCCCCAGAGCCCACGTGACAGCGGAGAGAAGCTCCTCAACGACCACCTGATTGCGCCCGACATTGCCTGGTTCCGTCCTGGTTCCACCCTGGTCACTGCTGAGTGACCCAGACTCTGTCCCCTCTGCTTTCAGGTACTCTACAACTTGAGTCCACCCTTGGACTCCACCGGACACTTCGTCTTCACCCTGCCTGCAGCCCTTTCAGCTTCAAGCACCAAGAGCCTGCGTGTCAAAACCCGACGCCACTTCGACCCTGTGCACCCACTTCCTGTGGGTGAGGTAACTTTGCTCCGCCGGTGTTCCCACACTGGTGCACACCTCTAGGGTCTGTGTGTTAAGTTTTGTTCCTCTAGGTTCAGCGGAAGTGTCCTTAAACTTTAACTCTTTGACTTTTACGCACCATTGGTTAACATTGGTGCATGCGTGCGCTTTCCGCACATCTCCCGAATCCCGAGGGCCATTCCCGACTTCAGCATTGCTTGTCCTGACTGCTCCCAGCGATTCCCTAGGCCCTAGGCCTAACCACTGCTCGAGTGGCCTTTCTTATACCACTTGTTTAGTATATGGTTTGAGTGGCCACCCGCCCTCATCCATAATTGTGCAACTTGTATGTTTAAACAGTGCTTTTGATTTAACGCTTGTGCCCCTTTATTCATAAAGAATACTGGGGATTGTTTTTAGTAATAAACACATACATTTTTATAATATATACTTGTGTGGTGTCCTTTCATTTGGTATTACAGGATTGTATGTGGTAAAACAGCTCGCTTAACACGACCTCTTAAGTTAAGCCTTTAGGCTGCTTAGTCCATGCTACCCCTAGGATAGCTTGTCTAATAAGGTTGACTTACAACCAGACACCATAAGGGGATTGTTTGGTCAGGTAGTAGGTGGTTCCAGAATTGGAAACATCCCCTACCAGGCCAACTTCTCACAAATATCATCTAGATAAGCTGCACAAAAGTCATCCAACCCAGTAAGGACTTGGTTCACCAACCTTTGGAAAGTGGCAGGTGCATTCTTCAAACCAAAGGGCATTACCACAAACTGATAATGTCCACTAGGGGTAGAGAATGCTGTTTTGGCTTTTGACTCCTCAGCTAGTCTGATTAGCCAGTAGCCAGCTGTCAGATCAAATGTGCTCAGAAACTTGGCAGAAGCCAATCTGTCAATGAGCTCATCTGCTCTTGGAATGGGGTGAGCATCTGTCCTAGTGACAGCATTGAGACCCCTGTAATCCACGCAAAACCTCATTTCTCTCTTACCATCTTGGGTATGAGGTTTTGGCACCAGGACTACTGGGCTGGCCCATGGGCTCTCTGATGGCTCAATCACTCCAAGCTCCAACATCTTTTGCACCTCAGCCTTGATGCAATCCCTGACATGATCAGGTTGCCTGTAGATCTTATTCTTGACAGGCAGACTGTCACCAGTGTCCACAACATGGGTACACCAGTCAGTTTGGCTGGGTGTGAGTGAAAACATTTGCCTGTGAGCCTGCAAAACTTGTCTGCAGTCCCTCTGTTGTTGGTCAGTGAGGCTGCCTGCCAAGGCTACTCCATCAACTGAACCATCATCAGGGTTCTGAGAAAGCAGGTCTGGGAGAGGGTCACTCTCTTCCTCCTGTTCCCCATCTGTGGCCATGAGCAAGCTCATGTCCTCCCTGTCCACAAATGCTTTCAAGCGGTTCACATGGATTACCCTGTGAGGGCTCCTGGGTGTTCCAAAGTCTACCAAGTAGGTGACTTCCCCCTTCTTCTCAATAATAGGATAGGGTCCACTCCATTTGTCTTGGAGTGCTGCTGGAGCCACTGGCTCCAGTACCCATACCTTCTGTCCTGGTTGGAACTCTACCAGCACAGCCTTTTGGTCATGCCAAGCTTTCTGTAATTCTTGGCTGGCCTCCAGGTTTTTGGATGCTCTTTCCATGTACTCAGCCATCCTGGAGCGGAGACCAAGTACATAGTCCACTATGTCTAGTTTGGGCTTTTTGAGAGGTAACTCCCATCCTTCCTTCACCAAACACAATGGACCTCTCACAGGGTGGCCAAACAAAAGTTCAAAAGGGCTGTAGCCAACCCCCTTCTGTGGGACCTCTCTGTAAGCAAAGAGCAGGCAGGGTAAAAGAATGTCCCATTTCCGCCTGAGCTTCTCTGGTAATCCTTTTATCATGCCTTTAAGGGTCTTGTTAAATCTCTCCACAAGCCCATTGCATTGTGGATGATATGGGGTGGTAAACTTATAGTTTACTCCACATTCCTTCCACATTGCTTTTAGATAGCTGGACATAAAATTCGTCCCTCTATCTGATAGTACCTCCTTAGGAAAGCCCACTCTTGAGAAAACTGCAATGAGGGCTTTTGCCACCACAGGTGCTGTGGTGGTCCTTAGGGGAATAGCCTCTGGATACCTGGTGGCATGATCCACTACCACCAGTATGAATCTGTTCCCAGATGCTGTTTGGGGGTCCATTGGACCCACAATATCAATTCCAACTCTCTCAAAGGGGACCCCCACCACAGGTAGTGGTATTAGGGGGGCCTTTGTTGTGCCACCTGACTTACCACTGGCTTGGCAAGTGACACAGGAGCGACAAAACTCATTGACATCCTCTGACATGTGAGGCCAGTGAAAGTGTGGAACAAGCCTGTCCCACGTCTTGTTCTGGCCTAAGTGTCCTGCAAGGGGAATATCATGGGCCAAGGTAAGAAGGAACCCCCTAAACTGCAGAGGTATGACCAACCTCCTGGTCATGCCAGGCGTGGGGTCTCTAGCCTCTGAGTAAAGGAGTCCCTCATCCCAATACACAGTATGGGTACCTTTAGCATCCCCAGCAGCCTCAGCAGCAGCCTGCTGTCTGAGGGGTTCAAGGGAAGGGCAATCTAATTGAGCCTGCCTCAGGTCTGCCCTTGAGGGTCCCCCTGTCCCCAGAAACTCAACCTGGTCAGGTTCAAGTTCCTCTGAGACAGTCTCCTCTTGGACTGCAGAATCAGTTTCCTCTGAAACTTGATCCTCAACCTGGGGCAAGGTGGAAGGCTGGGCCTTTCCTCTCTTGCTCCTTCTCTTGGGTTGTGGCTGGTCTATTGTCTCAAGATCCACCACTGGTTCAGGAAGGCACTTCTTAGCCTGAGCCCTTGTCATGGCAAGGACATGCTCTGAAATCCCTAGCATTTCTGCATGAGTCCTGTACTCCACTTCTGACCATGCTGAGCTTTCAAGGTCATTGCCTAACAGACAGTCTACTGGTAGGTCTGCACTCACCACAACTTTCTTTAGGCCATCAACCCCTCCCCAGGAGAAGTTCACAACTGCCACACTATGGGAGGTAGTGGAGTTGCTGGCGTTGGTTACTAGGTAGCTCTCTCCTAGTACAATCTGTCCAGGGTCCACAAAGTCAGGTGTCACCATGGTGACACTGGCACATGTGTCCCTGTATGCTTGAGCCAGTTTCTCATTAATTAAGGGAGTCTGCCTGTATTTGCCCAGGTTAGTGGGACTTACTGCAGTGGGCAACTCAATGTCCACATCATACAGGAGAACTGCCTGTGTAGGGACTCTGACTAGGCCAGATCCTACTTCAATACCCAGGGTCAACCCAGCTACACCCTTGGACTGTGTTCCACCACTGCTTACTGTACTTGGGGTTGCAGTTGCTTTAGGAGCTGTAGTGGTGGGAACTGGATTTGCCTTGGTGCACTCACTGCCCCAGTGTGAAACTGATTTGCAGGTATTACACCAAGGTGTCTTTGGACCTTTGTTCTTCTTCTTCTTGTTACCATTTTGGGAACCACCCTCCTTACTATTAGTTTGGGGGCCTGAAGACTTCTGGTCTTTTTCTTTATCTTTCTGATTCTGGTTACCACCCTTCTGGTCTGTTTTCTTCTGGTCACCACCTTGGTTCTGGGGTTTCTGCTTAATCCTTGTTCTGACCCATTTGTCTGCCTTCTTTCCCAATTCTTGGGGAGAGGTCAGATCAGAGTCAATAAGGTATTGATGCAACAGCTGGTTTGTACAGTTATTAAGGATCTGTTCTCTCATCATAAGATTGTACAATCCTGTATAGTCTGAAACTTTACTTCCCTGCAACCAACCCTCCAAAGCCTTAGTGGCACACTCCACAAAATCAGTCCAGTCTTGAGTCTGTGCTTTCTGGGTGTCTCTGAACAACAACCTGTATTGCTCAGTGGTTAGGCCATACCCTTCAATGAGAGCACTCTTCAAAACAGAGTAGTTTTTGGCATCCTCAGGTCTAACTGTGAGGAGCCTGTCCCTCCCTTTCTCAGAAAAGGAGTACCACAAAATTGCAGCCCACTGATTCTCAGGAACCTGCTGTACCATGCAGGCTCTCTCAAGAGCAGTCATCCATTTGTGGATGTCATCCCCTTCTTTAAAGGGGGGCACAATCTTGGTCAGGTTTCTATTGTCATAGGCCCTGTCTTTTTCTCTTGGAAAATTGCTGCCACCAGTGACATCTAAGCCACTTAATTTCTGCTCTCTTGCCAAGGCAAGTTTAGCTTGAGCTAAGGTAAGCTTAGCTTGACTCAGGGCTACCTCCTCTCTCTCTATCTGGAGTCTGACAGCCCTCATTCTAGCCCTATGCTCAGCTTTTTGAGAAGCACTCATGCCTCTCTCTGATTCTCTGGAGGCACTAGAAAGATGAGAGTCCCCTGAGGGAGATCTCACTCTTCTGTTGCCTGGGAGAATCACATGTTGGGTTCTGGGGAGGTGCTGGCCCTCTCCATTCCCCAGTAGGTCCAAGTTGGCCTGGCTAAGCCTACCAACTGGAACCTGGCTACCCTGATCCTGTACTTCTAAGTCCTCAACATCTGAGTCCTCATCCAAGTCATCATCATCCTCCTCTTCAGGGGGATCAACTACAGGGGGGTTCTCTCCATTTCCTGTGTCTAGGGAAGCTGCTTTTGCTTTCTCTAAGTCATCCTGTTCTAGGATTTCCACCAGGATTAGGCAGGTGGGGCTTCTGCCCCTTTTTAACCCTCTTGCTTTGCACAAGGCAATCAAGTCTCTGCGGGTTAGTTTGTCATATCCAAAAGTTGCCTGGGTAGGGTCAACTGTCACAGGAGCAGACCCTGAGGCTTTTCCTGTGTCAGACATGGTTACTAGTGAGGTGTAAGTGGTGCACTTACCTACACTAAGTGTTTTCCTACTGGACCTTGCTAGTGAGTTGTAGTCAGGGGTGTGCTACTCCCTTCAACCTACAACTACTAAGTTCAGTAGAACTTAATATGCTAAGCTTTTGATTTTATATGTACCTAGAGGTACTTGATGTGATCTTTCAATTTGATATAAAGATTGCAATGGTAAAACAACAGCAAGCTCAAATCCGCACCGCTGCTCACCAATGTGAGAAGTTGGCCTGGTAGGGGATGTTTCCAATTCTGGAACCACCTACTACCTGACCAAACAATCCCTTATGGTGTCTGGTTGTAAGTCAACCTTATTAGACAAGCTATCCTAGGGGTAGCATGGACTAAGCAGCCTAAAGGCTTAACTTAAGAGGTCGTGTTAAGCGAGCTGTTTTACCACATACAATCCTGTAATACCAAATGAAAGGACACCACACAAGTATATATTATAAAAATATATGTGTTTATTACTAAAAACAGTCCCCAGTATTCTTTATGAATAAAGGGGCACAAGCGTTAAATCAAAAGCACTGTTTAAACATACAAGTTGCACAATTATGGATGAGGGCGGGTGGCCACTCAAACCATATACTAAACAAGTGGTATAAGAGAGGCCACTCGAACAGTGGTTAGGCCTAGGGCCTAGGGAATCGCTGGGAGCAGTCAGGACAAGCAATGCTGAAGTCGGGAATGGCCCTCGGGATTCGGGAGATGTGCGGAAAGCGCACGCATGCACCAATGTTAACCAATGGTGCGTAAAAGTCAAAGAGTTAAAGTTTAAGGACACTTCCGCTGAACCTAGAGGAACAAAACTTAACACACAGACCCTAGAGGTGTGCACCAGTGCGGGAACACCGGCGGAGCAAAGTTACCTCACCCACAGGAAGTGGGTGCACAGGGTCGAAGTGGCGTCGGGTTTTGACACGCAGGCTCTTGGTGCTTGGAGCTGAAAGGGCTGCAGGCGGGTTAAAGATGAAGTGTCCGGTGGAGTCCAAGGGTGGACTCAAGTTGTAGAGTACCTGAAAGCAGAGGGGACAGAGTCTGGGTCACTCAGCAGTGACCAGGGTGGAACCAGGACGGAACCAGGCAATGTCGGGCGCAATCAGGTGGTCGTCGAGGAGCTTCTCTCCGCTGTCACGTGGGCTCTGGGGCATCTGCGACGTCCAGGAGCAGGTCACGATCTGTCCCACGCAGGCTCTCACCGTCGGTGCAGTCGGCTTCAAGTTTGGAGCAAACAAGCCTTGGTAAGAGCAATCCACGCGGGATCGGAAGATTGCTTCTCACTCGGACCAGGAAGGTCAGAGTCGGGGCTCCTTTTCAGGGGAGCTGTTGTGGATCTGGAGCAACCAGAATCACAAGTCTTCTTAGGTAGTTCGTCGGCACAGGGACCACAAGCCAGCTGGCAAGTGACCGGGCCAACGCGTTGAGCCAAATCGTGCCAAAGGGCCCCACGCAGCACTCGTCGAGTGTGGAGGGCTGAACTTCGGCTCAGGAGTAGCTCAGGGTGGGGGCTTCTCAAACCCCGGTGCACAGCTTCGAGGGTCACTCGTGGGCTGCACGGTCAGCGTCTCGTGGTCACTTCAAGATGGCGTGCCCCACGCTTCCGGTCGCCTCCACGGGTCTCAGCTTTGCAGGGACTGTGGATCGGGCTGTTAGAAGCTGGGCAGGCTTGATCTCGTCGATCTCAGTCGCTCGAGTTCCGGCGGGAACTGCAACTAAGTAGACGTCGAGGGCTGGATGGTGCCTGCTGCTGCAGGGTGGTCACTCCTTGACCACAAGGGAGATTCTTCGGGCTTCCACGTTGAGATGGAGGGCGAAGGGTCCAGAATATCGTTTCAAATGTTTCTTCCAGGAAATCTGATGTGCCTTGGCACTGCTCCCACTCTTATTCGAATCTGGTGGGCGTGATTACCTGCTAGGTCCCCTCCTATGGGTGGGACCCAGGAAGTGGGTGGATACACCCCCTTCCTTTGATCCAGGCCGCCCTGGCACGAGGGCTGGAGTGCCCCAGAACCGGTTTGGCCGGATTATGCAAGGGGCAGCCTTGTGCGCCCCAGGCAGTGTCTGGTTTCTTTCAAACCTCCCTGCTACAATACACTATCTCCTGTCTGGAGGGCGGTGACACCCTCCTGTGACAGGAAACCCTTTGTCCAGGACCCCCTTGACTGAGTTTCGGTCAGCTCCAGGGGTCCAGACATTTGTCTGTGGCAGAGGCATCCATTTTGTGGATCTTAAGGCGTTTGGAGAAATCAACCGCATTAAAGTGAAGTAACATGTCTTACCCCTCTAGAGGGGTGGAATGCCATCCCCGTCGCCAGAACTGGCGAGGGGATGGTATTGCAAAGCGTATGACACCTTACACGACATGTTTTGATAAAGCCAAACCAAAGTTGCTAAATAACCGCGAGGATTATAAGGCACTTAATAGTATATGGTATGGCATTATCCTGAAACAGCTTAGGGATTTGTTCCCGACGGCTGCAGACAGGCTCAGCTCATGCTAGAGCTCCATCTCACATAAAACCATGCACCCAGCCTCCAGGATTGGTGAGGCCTGACTATAGGAGTGGCTCACAGGTTTACATGTGTCCAGATATAGGTTTAGACATAGGTATACTATATCTAAGCAAGGGGTGTGTACACCACCTTACCCCAGCTGAGTGATCAGCCAGTTGTGTCAATTTAAGAACCAGCCAGGGGTGGCAAAAGATATGCTGCAGCCCCTGGTAGACCTTAGTGGCTCCTGTGCCCTGTGCACCTATAGTGCATTCTACAGGGGCTGACAAGGAGTCCATTTCCAATTGGTATGTGCCTATAGCACATGTGTCATTAATTTAGTGAGAGAACAGCAGGCTGGGGGTCTGATCAGCAGGCCCACAGCCTCAGTAGTCGAAAACCAGTGAAGCAAAAAGCAAAAATTTGGGGTGACCATAGGATAGCAGACCCTACTCTCCTACAGTCCCCCTGGTTGCTCTTGGTCCCCCAGGCTGTGCTTGGTCCCCCAGGCTGTGCTTGGTCCCCCAGGCTGTGCTTGGTCCCCCTGGTTGCTCTTGGTCCCTCAGGCTGTGCTTGGTCCCCCTGGTTGCTCTTGATCCCCCAGGCTGTGCTTGGTCCCCAAGGCTGTGCTTGGTCCCCCTGGTTGCTCTTGGTCCCCCAGGCTGTGCTTGGTCCCCCAGGCTGTGCTTGGTCCCCCTGGTTGCTCTTGGTCCCCCAGGCTGTGCTTGGTCCCCCAGGCTGTGCTTGGTCCCCCTGGTTGCTCTTGGTCCCCCAGGCTGTGCTTGGTCCCCCAGGCTGTGCTTGGTCCCCCAGGCTGTGCTTGGTCCCCCTGGTTGCTCTTGGTCCCTCAGGCTGTGCTTGGTCCCCCAGTGTGAGAAGTTGTCCTGATAGGTGATGTTTCCAGTTCTGGAACCACCTATTATCAGACCAAACAATCCCTTATGGTGTAGCATGGACTAAGCAGCCTAAAGGATTAACTTAAGAGGTCGTGTTAAGCGAGCTGTTTTACCACATACAATCCTGTAATATCAAATGAAAGGACACCACACAAGTATATATTATAAAAATATATGTGTTTATTACTAAAAACAATCCCCAGTATTCTTTATGAATAAAGGGGCACAAGCGTTAAATCAAAAGCACTGTTTAAACATACAAGTTGCACAATTATGGATGAGGGCGGGTGGCCACTCAAACCATATACTAAACAAGTGGTATAAGAGATGCCACTCGAGCAGTGGTTAGGCCTAGGGCCTAGGGAATCGCTGGGAGCAGTCAGGACAAGCAATGCTGAAGTCGGGAATGGCCCTCGGGATTCGGGAGATGTGCGGAAAGCGCACGCAAGCACCAATGTTAACCAATGGTGCGTAAAAGTCATAAAGTTAAAGTTTAAGGACACTTCCGCTGGACCTAGAGGAACAAAACTTAACACACAGACCCTAGAGATGTGCACCAGTGTGGGAACACCGGCGGAGCAAAGTTACCTCACCCACAGGAAGTGGGTGCACAGGGTCGAAGTGGCGTCGGGTTTTGACACGCAGGCTCTTGGTGCTTGAAGCTGAAGGGGCTGCAGGCGGGTTGAAGATGAAGTGTCCGGTGGAGTCCAAGGGTGGACTCAAGTCGAAGGGTACCTGAAAGCAGAGGGGACAGAGTCTGGGTCACTCAGCAGTGACCAGGGTGGAACCAGGACGGAACCAGGCAATGTCGGGCGCAATCAGGTGGTCGTCGAGGAGCTTCTCTCCGCTGTCACGTGGGCTCTGGGGCATCTGCGACGTCCAGGAGCAGGTCACGATCTGTCCCACGCAGGCTCTCACCGTCGGTGCAGTCGGCTTCAAGTTTGGAGCAAACAACACTTGGCAAGAGCAATCCACGCGGGATCGGAAGATTGCTTCTCACTCGGACCAGGAAGGTCAGAGTCGGGGCTCCTTTTCAGGGGAGCTGGTGTGGATCTGGAGCAACCAGATTCACGAGTCTTCTTTGTAGGTTCGTCGGCACAGGGACCACTAGCCAGCGGGCAAGTGACCGGGCCAACGCGTTGAGCCAAATGGAGCAGAAGGGCCCCACGCAGCACTCGTCGAGTGTGGAGGGCTGAACTTCGGCTCAGGAGTAGCTCAGGGTGGGGGCTTCTCAAACCCCGGTGCACAGCTTCGAGGGTTACTCGTGGGCTGCACGGTCAGCGTCTCGTGGTCAATTCAAGATGGCGTGCTCCACGCTTCCGGTCGCCTCCACGGGTCTCAGCTCTGCAGGGACTGTGGATCGGGCTGTTGGAAGGCAGGCAAGCTTGATCTCGTCGATCTCAGTCGCTCGAGTTCCGGCGGGAACTGCAACTAATTAGATGTCGAGGGCTGGATGGTGCCTGCTGCTGCAGGGTGGTCACTCCTTGACCACAAGGGAGATTCTTCGGGCTTCCACGTTGAGATGGAGGTCCAAGGGTCCAGAGTTTCGTTTCTAATGTTTCTTCCAGGAAATCTGATGTGCATTGGCACTGCTCCCACTCTTATTCGAATCTGGGGGGCGTGATTACCTGCTAGGTCCCCCCCTATGGGTGGGACCCAGGAAGGGGGTGGATACACCCCTTTCCTTTGATACAGGCCGCCCTGGCACGAGGGCTGGAGTGCCCCAGAACCGGTTTGGCCGGATTATGCAAGGGGCAGCCTTGTGCGCCCCAGGCAGTGTCTGGTTTCTTTCAGACCTCCCTGCTACAATCCACTATCTCCTGTCTGGAGGGTGGTGACACCCTCCTGTGACAGGAAACCCTTTGTCCAGGACCCCTTTGGCTGAGTTTCGGTCAGCTGCAGGGGTCCAGACATTTGTCTGTGGCAGAGGCATCCATTTTGTGGATCTAAGGTCTTTGGAGAAATTAACCGCATTACAGTAAAGGAACATGTCTTACCCCTCTAGAGGGGTGGAATGCTATCCCCGTCGCCAGAACTGGCGAGGGGATAGTATTCCAAATCGTATGACACTTTACAAGACATGTTTTGATAAAGCCAAACCAAAGTTGCTTTTTAACCGCGAGGATTATAAGGCACTTAAGAGTATATGGTATGGCATTATCCTGAAACAGCTTAGGGAGTTGTTCCCGACAGCTGCAGACAGGCTCAGCTCATGCTAGAGCTCCATCTCACATAAAACCACGCACCCTGCCTCCAGGATTGATGAGGACTTCCATAGGAGTGGCTCACAGGTTTACATGTGTCCAGATATAGGTTTAGATATAGGTATACTATATCTAAGCAAGGGGTGATTACACCACCTTACCCCAGCTGAGTGATCAGCCAGTTGTGTCAATTTAAGAACCAGCCAGGGGTGGCAAAAGATATGCTGCAGCCCCTGGTAGGCCTTGGTGGCCCCTATGCCCTGGGCACCTATAGTGCATTATACAGGGGCTGACAAGGAGTCCATTTCCAATTGGTATGTGCCTATAGCACATGTGTCAGTAATTTAGTGAGAGAACAGCAGGCTGGGGGTCTGATCAGCAGGCCCACAGCCTCAGTAGTCGAAAACCAGTGAAGCAAAAAGCAAAAATTTGGGGTGACCATAGGATAGCAGACCCTACTCTCCTACACAACCCCCCCCAAACGCAGGGACATTAAACTAACCTTGACCAGATAAGTCTTCATGTTCTAAGTGGAAGTACCTGGAGAGACCATCTGCATTACCATGGTCAGTCCCTGGGTGGTGCTCCACTGTAAAGTCCATCCCCTGTAGGGAAATGGACCACCTGAGCAGTTTGGGATTTTCACCCTTCATCTGATTAAGCCATAAAAGGGGCTTATGGTCTGTCTGCACCAGGAAGTGAGTTCCAAACAAGTAGGACCTCAACTTCTTTAATGCCCAAACCACAGCAAAGGCCTCCCTCTCAATGGCTGACCAACGTTTCTCTCTGGGAGTCAGCCTCCTGCTAATGAAAGCAATAGGCTGGTCTTGACCATTGTGAGAAGTTGGCCTGGTAGGGGATGTTTCCAATTCTGGAACCACCTACTACCTGACCAAACAATCCCTTATGGTGTCTGGTTGTAAGTCAACCTTATTAGACAAGCTATCCTAGGGGTAGCATGGACTAAGCAGCCTAAAGGCTTAACTTAAGAGGTCGTGTTAAGCGAGCTGTTTTACCACATACAATCCTGTAATACCAAATGAAAGGACACCACACAAGTATATATTATAAAAATATATGTGTTTATTACTAAAAACAATCCCCAGTATTCTTTATGAATAAAGGGGCACAAGCGTTAAATCAAAAGCACTGTTTAAACATACAAGTTGCACAATTATGGATGAGGGCGGGTGGCCACTCAAACCATATACTAAACAAGTGGTATAAGAAAGGCCACTCGAACAGTGGTTAGGCCTAGGGCCTAGGGAATCGCTGGGAGCAGTCAGGACAAGCAATGCTGAAGTCGGGAATGGCCCTCGGGATTCGGGAGATGTGCGGAAAGCGCACGCATGCACCAATGTTAACCAATGGTGCGTAAAAGTCATAGAGTTAAAGTTTAAGGACACTTCCGCTGAACCTAGAGGAACAAAACTTAACACACAGACCCTAGAGGTGTGCACCAGTGTGGGAACACCGGCGGAGCAAAGTTACCTCACCCACAGGAAGTGGGTGCACAGGGTCGAAGTGGCGTCGGGTTTTGACACGCAGGCTCTTGGTGCTTGAAGCTGAAAGGGCTGCAGGCTGGTTAAAGATGAAGTGTCCGGTGGAGTCCAAGGGTGGACTCAAGTTGTAGAGTACCTGAAAGCAGAGGGGACAGAGTCTGGGTCACTCAGCAGTGACCAGGGTGGAACCAGGACGGAACCAGGCAATGTCGGGCGCAATCAGGTGGTCGTCGAGGAGCTTCTCTCCGCTGTCACGTGGGCTCTGGGGCATCTGCGACGTCCAGGAGCAGGTCACGATCTGTCCCACGCAGGCTCTCACCGTCGGTGCAGTCGGCTTCAAGTTTGGAGCAAACAAGCCTTGGCAAGAGCAATCCACGCGGGATCGGAAGATTGCTTCTCACTCGGACCAGGAAGGTCAGAGTCGGGGCTCCTTTTCAGGGGAGCTGGTGTGGATCTGGAGCAACCAGATTCACGAGTCTTCTTAGGTAGTTCGTCGGCACAGGGACCACTAGCCAGCTGGCAAGTGACCGGGCCAACGCGTTGAGCCAAATAGAGCCAAAGGGCCCCACGCAGCACTCGTCGAGTGTGGAGGGCTGAACTTCGGCTCAGGAGCAGCTCAGGGTGGGGGCTTCTCAAACCCGGTGCACAGCTTCGAGGGTCACTCGTGGGCTGCACGGTCAGCGTCTCGTGGTCAATTCAAGATTCCGTGCCCCACGCTTCCGGTCGCCTCCACGGGTCTCAGCTCTGCAGGGACTGTGGATCGGGCTGTTGGAAGGCAGGCAAGCTTGATCTCGTCGATCTCAGTCGCTCGAGTTCCGGCGGGAACTGCAACTAAGTAGACGTCGAGGGCTGGATGGTGCCTGCTGCTGCAGGGTGGTCACTCCTTGACCACAAGGGAGATTCTTCGGGCTTCCACGTTGAGATGGAGGTCCAAGGGTCCAGAGTTTCGTTTCTAATGTTTCTTCCAGGAAATCTGATGTGCATTGGCACTGCTCCCACTCTTATTCCAATCTGGGGGGCGTGATTACCTGCTAGGTCCCCTCCTATGGGTGGGACCCAGGAAGTGGGTGGATACACCCCCTTCCTTTGATCCAGGCCGCCCTGGCACGAGGGCTGGAGTGCCCCAGAACCGGTTTGGCCGGATTATGCAAGGGGCAGCCTTGTGCGCCCCAGGCAGTGTCTGGTTTCTTTCAAACCTCCCTGCTACAATACACTATCTCCTGTCTGGAGGGCGGTGACACCCTCCTGTGACAGGAAACCCTTTGTCCAGGACCCATTTGGTCGAGTTTCGGTCAACTGCAGGGGTCCAGACATTTGTCTGTGGCAGAGGCATCCATTTTGTGGATCTTAAGGTCTTTGGAGAAATTAACCGCATTAAAGTAAAGTAACATGTCTTACCCCTCTAGAGGGGTGGAATGCCATCCCCGTCGCCAGAACTGGCGAGGGGATGGTATTCCAAATCGTATGACACCATACACGACATGTTTTGATAAAGCCAAACCAAAGTTGCTATTTAACCGCGAGGATTATAAGGCACTTAAAAGTATATGGTATGGCATTATCCGGAAACAGCTTAGGGATTTGTTCCCGACAGCTGCAGACAGGCTCAGCTCGTGCTAGAGCTCCATCTCACATAAAACCACGCACTCAGCCTCCAGGATTGATGAGGCCTTCTATAGGAGTGGCTCACAGGTTTACATGTGTCCAGATATAGGTTTAGATACAGGTATACTATATCTAAGCAAGGGGTGTTTACACCACCTTACCCCAGCTGAGTGATCAGCCAGTTGTGTCAATTTAAGAACCAGCCAGGGGTGGCAAAAGATATGCTGCAGCCCCTGGTAGGCCTTGGTGGCCCCTATGCCCTGGGCACCTATAGTGCATTCTACAGGGGCTGACAAGGAGTCCATTTCCAATTGGTATGTGCCTATAGCACATGTATCATTAATTTAGTGAGAGAACAGCAGGCTGGGGGTCTGATCAGCAGGCCCACAGCCTCAGTAGTCGAAAAGCAGTGAAGCAAAAAGCAAAAATTTGGGGTGACCATAGGATAGCAGACCCTACTCTCCTACAACCATCTTGATTAAGTTGTGAGAGCACAGCTCCCACCCCCAACTCAGAAGCATCTGTCTGTACAATGAACTGTTTGGAGTAGTCAGGACTCTTCAGGATAGGTGCAGAGCACATGGCCTTCTTCAGGTCTTCAAATGGCTTCTGACAGCTAACTGTCCACTGAACCTTTTTTGGCATCTTCTTGGATGTCAAGTCATTTAATGGTGTCACTATAGACCCATAGTTCTTCACAAACTTCCTGTAATACCCAGTCAGGCCCAAGAAGGCTCTGACTTGTGTCTGGGTAACTGGAGGAGCCCAGGCCTGTATGGCCTGGATTTTGCTCTCCAGTGGCTGAACCTGGCCTCCACCTACTAGGTGGCCCAGGTATACAACCTTACTCTGCCCTATCTGGCACTTAGTGGCCTTGATAGTTAGGCCTGCCTTTTGCAGGGCCTCCAAAACTCTCTTAAGGTGGATCAGGTGATCCTCCCAGGTGGAGCTGAAGACAGCAATATCATCTAGATATGCTGCACAAAAGTCATCCAACCCAGTAAGGACTTGGTTCACCAACCTTTGGAAAGTGGCAGGTGCATTCTTCAAACCAAAGGGCATTACCACAAACTGATAATGTCCACTAGGGGTAGAGAATGCTGTTTTGGCTTTTGACTCCTCAGCTAATCAGATTTGCCAGTAGCCAGCTGTCAGGTCAAATGTGCTCAGAAACTTGGCAGAAGCCAATCTGTCAATGAGCTCATCTGCTCTTGGAATGGGGTGAGCATCTGTCCTAGTGACAGCATTGAGACCCCTGTAGTCCACGCAAAACCTCATTTCTCTCTTTCCATCTTGGGTATGAGGTTTTGGTACCAGGACTACTGGGCTGGCCCATGGGCTCTCTGATGGCTCAATCACTCCAAGCTCCAACATCTTTTGCACCTCAGCCTTGATGCAATCCCTGACATGGTCAGGTTGCCTGTAGATCTTATTCTTCACAGGCAGACTGTCACCAGTGTCCACTACATGGGTACACCAGTCAGTCTGGCTGGGTGTGAGTGAAAACAAATGCCTGTGGGCCTGCAAAACTTGTCTGCAGTACATCTGTTGCTGGTCAGTGAGGCTGCCTGCCAAGGCTACTCCATCAACTGAACCATCATCAGGGTTCTGGGAAAGCAGGTCTGGGAGAGGGTCACTCTCTTCCTCCTGATCCCCATCTGTGGCCATGAGCAAGCTCATGTCCTCCCTGTCCACAAATGCTTTCAAACGGTTCACATGGATTACCCTGTGAGGGCTCCTGGGTGTTCCAAAGTCAACCAAGTAAGTGACTTCCCCCTTCTTCTCAATGATAGGATAGGGTCCACTCCATTTGTCCTGGAGTGCTGCTGGAGCCACTGGCTCCAGTACCCACACCTTCTGTCCTGGTTGGAACTCTACCAGTACAGCCTTTTGGTCATGCCAAGCTTTCTGCAATTCTTGGCTGGCCTCCAGGTTTTTGGATGCTCTTTCCATGTATTCAGCCATCCTGGAGCGGAGACCAAGTACATAGTCCACTATGTCTAGTTTGGGCTTTTTGAGAGGTAACTCCCATCCTTCCTTCACCAAACACAATGGACCCCTCACAGGGTGGCCAAACAAAAGTTCAAAAGGGCTGTAGCCAACCCCCTTCTGTGGGACCTCTCTGTAAGCAAAGAGCAGGCAGGGTAAAAGAATGTCCCATTTCCGCCTGAGCTTCTCTGGTAATCCTTTTATCATGCCTTTAAGGGTCTTGTTAAATCTCTCCACAAGCCCATTGCATTGTGGATGATATGGGGTGGTAAACTTATAGTTTACTCCACATTCCTTCCACATTGCTTTCAGATAGCTAGACATAAAATTGGTGCCCCTATCTGATAACACCTCCTTTGGGAAGCCCACTCTTGAGAAAACTGCAATGAGGGCTTTTGCCACCACAGGTGCTGTGGTGGTCCTCAGGGGAATAGCCTCTGGATACCTGGTGGCATGATCCACTACCACCGGTATAAACCTGTTCCCAGATGCTGTTTGGGGGTCCATTGGACCCACAATATCAATTCCAACTCTTTCAAAGGGAACCCCCACCACAGGTAGTGGTATTAGGGGGGCCTTTGTTGTGCCACCTGACTTACCACTGGCTTGGCAAGTGACACAGGAGCGACAAAACTCCTTGACATCCTCTGACATGTGAGGCCAGTGAAAGTGTGAAACAAGCCTGTCCCACGTCTTGTTCTGGCCTAAGTGTCCTGCAAGGGGAATATCATGGGCCAAGGTAAGAAGAAACCCCCTAAACTGCAGAGGTATAACCAACCTCCTGGTCATGCCAGGCTTGGGGTTTCTAGCCTCTGAGTAAAGGAGTCCATCATCCCAATACACAGTATGGGTACCTTGGGCATCCCCAGCAGCCTCAGCAGCAGCCTGCTGTCTGAGGGGTTCAAGGGAAGGGCAATCTAATTGAGCCTGCCTCAGGTCTGCCCTGGAGGGTCCCCCTGTCCCCAGAAACTCAACCTGGTCAGGTTCAAGTTCCTCAGAGACAGTCTCCTCCTGGACTGCAGAATCAGTTTCCTCTGAAACTTGATCCTCAACCTGGGGCAAGGTGGAAGGCTCAGCCTTTCCTCTCTTGCTCCTTCTCTTGGGTTGTGGTTGGTCTATTGTTCCAAGATCCACCACTGGTTCAGGAAGGCACTTCTTAGCCTGAGCCCTTGTCATGGCAAGGACATGCTCTGAAATCCCTAGCATTTCTGCATGAGTCCTGTACTCCACTTCTGACCATGCTGAGCTTTCAAGGTCATTGCCTAACAGACAGTCTACTGGTAGGTCTGCACTCACCACAACCTTCTTTAGGCCATCAACCCCTCCCCAGGAGAAGTTCACATTTGCCACACTATGGGAAGTAGTGGAGTTGCTTGCATTGGTCACTAGGTAGCTCTCACCTAGTACAATCTGTCCAGGGTCCACAAAGTCAGGTGTCACCATTGTGACACTGGCACATGTGTCCCTGTAGGCTTGAGCCAGTTTCTCATTAATTAAGGGAGTCTGCCTGTATTTGCCCAGGTTACTGGGGCTTACTGCAGTGGGCAACTCAATGTCCACATCACACAGGAGAACTGCCTGTGTAGGGATTCTGACTAGGCCAGATCCTACTTCAATACCCAGGGTCAACCCAGCTACACCCTTGGACTGTGTTCCACCACTGCTTACTGTACTTGGGGTTGCAGTTGCTTTAGGAGCTGTAGTGGTGGGAACTGGATTTGCCTTGGTGCACTCACTGCCCCAGTGTGAAACTGATTTGCAGGTATTACACCAAGGTGTCTTTGGACCTTTGTTCTTCTTCTTCTTGTTTCCATTTTGGGAACCACCCTCCTTACTATTAGTTTGGGGGCCTGAAGACTTCTGGTCTTTTTCTTTATCTTTCTGATTCTGATTACCACCCTTCCGGTCTGTTTTCTTCTGGTCACCACCTTGGTTCTGGGGTTTCTGCTTAATCCTTGTTCTGACCCATTTGTCTGCCTTCTTTCCCAATTCTTGGGGAGAGGTCAGATCAGAGTCAATAAGGTATTGATGCAACAGCTGGTTTGTACAGTTATTAAGGATCTGTTCTCTCATCATAAGATTGTACAATCCTGTATAGTCTGAAACTTTACTTCCCTGCAACCAACCCTCCAAAGCCTTAGTGGCACACTCAACGAAATCAGTCCAGTCTTGAGTCTGTGCTTTTTGGGTGTCTCTGAACAACAACCTGTATTGCTCAGTGGTTAGGCCAAACCCTTCAATAAGAGCACTCTTCAAGACAGTGTAATTTTTGGCATCCTCAGGTCTAACTGTGAGGAGCCTGTCCCTCCCTTTCTCAGAAAAGGAGTACCATAAAATTGCAGCCCACTGATCCTCAGGAACCTGCTGTACCATGCAGGCTCTCTCAAGAGCAGTCATCCATTTGTGGATGTCATCCCCTTCTTTAAAGGGGGGCACCATTTTTGTCAGGTTTCTATTGTCATAGCCCCTGTCTTTTTCTCTTGGAAATTTGCTGCCACCAGTGGCATCTAAGCCACTTAATTTCTGCTCTCTTGCCAATGCAAGTCTAGCTTGAGCCAAGGCTACCTCCTCCCTCTCTATCTGGAGTTTGACAGCCCTCATTCTGGCCCTATGCTCTAGCTTTTGAGAAGCAGTCATGCCTCTCTGTGATTCTCTGGAGGCACTAGAAATATGAGAATCCCCTGAGGGAGATCTCACTCTTCTGTTGCCTGGGAGAATAACATTGTGGGATCTGGGGAGGTGCTGGCCCTCTCCATTCCCCAGTAGGTCTAAGTTGGCCTGGCTAAGCCTGGCAACTGGGACCTGGCTACCCCTCTGATCCTGATCTTCTAAGTCCTCAACTTCTGAGTCCTCCTCCTCCTCCTCTTCTTCTTCATCATCTTCCTCCTGAGGGGGGTCAGTTACAGGGGGGTTCCCTCCATTTCCTGTTTCTAGGGAAGCTACCTTTGCCCTTTCTAAGTCATCCTGCTCTAGGATTTCTACCAGGATTTGGCAGGTGGGGCTTCTGCCCCTTTTTAACCCTCTTGCTTTGCACAAGGCAATCAAGTCTCTTCGGGTTAGTTTGTCATATCCAAAAGTTGCCTGGGTAAGGTCAACTGTCACAGGAGTAGACCCTGAGGCTTTTCCTGTGTCAGACATGGCTGCTAGTGAGGTGTAAGTGGTGCACTTACCTACACTAAGTGTTTTCCTACTGTACCTTACTAGTGAGTTGTAGTCAGGGTGTGCTAATCCCTTTAATCTACAACTACTAAGTTCAGTAGAACTTAATATGCTAAGCTTTTGATTTATATGTACCTAGAGGTACTTGATGTGATCTTTCAATTTGATACAAAGATTGCAATGGTAAAACAACAGCAAGCTCAAATCCGCACCGCTGCTCACCAATGTGAGAAGTTGGCCTGATAGGTGATGTTTCCAATTCTGGAACCACCTATTATGAGACCAAACAATCCCTTATGGTGTAGCATGGACTAAGCAGCCTAAAGGCTTAACTTAAGAGGTCGTGTTAAGCGAGCTGTTTTACCACATACAATCCTGTAATATCAAATGAAAGGACACCACACAAGTATATATTATAAAAATATATGTGTTTATTACTAAAAACAATCCCCAGTATTCTTTATGAATAAAGGGGCACAAGCGTTAAATCAAAAGCACTGTTTAAACATACAAGTTGCACAATTATGGATGAGGGCGGGTGGCCACTCAAACCATATACTAAACAAGTGGTATAAGAGATGCCACTCGAGCAGTGGTTAGGCCTAGGGCCTAGGGAATCGCTGGGAGCAGTCAGGACAAGCAATGCTGAAGTCGGGAATGGCCCTCGGGATTCGGGAGATGTGCGGAAAGCGCACGCATGCACCAATGTTAAGCAATGGTGCGTAAAAGTCATAAAGTTAAAGTTTAAGGACACTTCCGCTGGACCTAGAGGAACAAAACTTAACACACAGACCCTAGAGATGTGCACCAGTGTGGGAACACCGGCGGAGCAAAGTTACCTCACCCACAGGAAGTGGGTGCACAGGGTCGAAGTGGCGTCGGGTTTTGACACGCAGGCTCTTGGTGCTTGAAGCTGAAGGGGCTGCAGGCGGGTTGAAGATGAAGTGTCCGGTGGAGTCCAAGGGTGGACTCAAGTCGAAGGGTACCTGAAAGCAGAGGGGACAGAGTCTGGGTCACTCAGCAGTGACCAGGGTGGAACCAGGACGGAACCAGGCAATGTCGGGCGCAATCAGGTGGTCGTCGAGGAGCTTCTCTCCGCTGTCACGTGGGCTCTGGGGCATCTGCGACGTCCAGGAGCAGGTCACAATCTGTCCCACGTAGGCTCTCACCGTCGGTGCAGTCGGCTTCAAGTTTGGAGCAAAAAACACTTGGCAAGAGCAATCCACGCGGGATCGGAAGATTGCTTCTCACTCGGACCAGGAAGGTCAGAGTCGGGGCTCCTTTTCAGGGGAGCTGGTGTGGATCTGGAGCAACCAGATTCACGAGTCTTCTTTGTAGGTTCGTCGGCACAGGGACCACTAGCCAGCGGGCAAGTGACCGGGCCAATGCGTTGAGCCAAATGGAGCAGAAGGGCCCCACGCAGCACTCGTCGAGTGTGGAGGGCTGAACTTCGGCTCAGGAGTAGCTCAGGGTGGGGGCTTCATAAACCCCGGTGCACAGCTTCGAGGGTGACTCGTGGGCTGCACGGTCAGCGTCTCGTGGTCAATTCAAGATGGCGTGCCCCACGCTTCCGGTCGCCTCCACGGGTCTCAGCTCTGCAGGGACTGTGGATCGGGCTGTTGGAAGGCAGGCAAGCTTGATCTCGTCGATCTCAGTCGCTCGAGTTCCGGCGGGAACTGCAACTAAGTAGATGTCGAGGGCTGGATGGTGCCTGCTGCTGCAGGGTGGTCACTCCTTGACCACAAGGGAGATTCTTCGGGCTTCCACGTTGAGATGGAGGTCCAAGGGTCCAGAGTTTCGTTTCTAATGTTTCTTCCAGGAAATCTGATGTGCATTGGCACTGCTCCCACTCTTATTCGAATCTGGGGGGCGTGATTACCTGCTAGGTCCCCCCCTATGGGTGGGACCCAGGAAGGGGGTGGATACACCCCTTTCCTTTGATCCAGGCCGCCCTGGCACGAGGGCTGGAGTGCCCCAGAACCGGTTTGGCCGGATTATGCAAGGGGCAGCCTTGTGCGCCCCAGGCAGTGTCTGGTTTCTTTCAGACCTCCCTGCTACAATCCACTATCTCCTGTCTGGAGGGTGGTGACACCCTCCTGTGACAGGAAACCCTTTGTCCAGGACCCCTTTGGCTGAGTTTCGGTCAGCTGCAGGGGTCCAGACATTTGTCTGTGGCAGAGGCATCCATTTTGTGGATCTAAGGTCTTTGGAGAAATTAACCGCATTACAGTAAAGGAACATGTCTTACCCCTCTAGAGGGGTGGAATGCTATCCCCGTCACCAGAACTGGCGAGGGGATAGTATTCCAAATCGTATGACACCTTACACGACATGTTTTGATAAAGCCAAACCAAAGTTGCTATTTAACCGCGAGGATTATAAGGCACTTAAGAGTATATGGTATGGCATTATCCTGAAACAGCTTAGGGAGTTGTTCCCGACAGCTGCAGACAGGCTCAGCTCATGCTAGAGCTCCATCTCACATAAAACCACGCACCCTGCCTCCAGGATTGATGAGGCCTTCCATAGGAGTGGCTCACAGGTTTACATGTGTCCAGATATAGGTTTAGATATAGGTATACTATATCTAAGCAAGGGGTGATTACACCACCTTACCCCAGCTGAGTGATCAGCCAGTTGTGTCAATTTAAGAACCAGCCAGGGGTGGCAAAAGATATGTGTAGGAAGGTGGCTACCTGACTATGGTTACCCCGGATTTTTTGCCTGTGTTTAGCTGTTTTTTTTGACTTAGTTGACCTGGTTCCCTGCTAATCAGGGCCCCAGGCCATCTGCTCTCTCTGTAAAATGGATTCCATGTACCCTAGGTACATACCCCAATTGGAAATGGACTCCTTGTCAGCCCCTGTATAATGCACTATAGGTGCCCAGGGCATAGGGGCCACCAAGGCCTACCAGGGGCTGCAGCATATCTTTTGCCACCCCTGGCTGGTTCTTAAATTGACACAACTGGCTGATCACTCAGCTGGGGTAAGGTGGTGTAATCACCCCTTGCTTAGGTATAGTATACCTATATCTAAACCTATATCTGGACACATGTAAACCTGTGAGCCACTCCTATGGAAGGCCTCATCAATCCTGGAGGCAGGGTGCGTGGTTTTATGTGAGATGGAGCTCTAGCATGAGCTGAGCCTGTCTGCAGCTGTCGGGAACAACTCCCTAAGCTGTTTCAGGATAATGCCATACCATATACTCTTAAGTGCCTTATAATCCTCGCGGTTAAATAGCAACTTTGGTTTGGCTTTATCAAAACATGTCGTGTAAGGTGTCATACGATTTGGAATACCATCCCCTCGCCAGTTCTGGCGACGGGGATGGCATTCCACCCCTCTAGAGGGGTAAGACATGTTCCTTTACTAAATGCGGTTAATTTCTCCAAAGACCTTAAGATCCACAAAATGGATGCCTCTGCCACAGACAAATGTCTGGACCCCTGCAGTTGACCGAAACTCAGCAGATGGGGCCTGGACAAAGGGTTTCCTGTCACAGGAGGGTGTCACCACCCTCCAGACAGGAGATAGTGGATTGTAGCAGGGAGGTTTGAAAGAAACCAGACACTGCCTGGGGCGCACAAGGCTGCCCCTTGCATAATCCGGCCAAACCGGTTCTGGGGCACTCCAGCCCTCGTGCCAGGGCGGCCTGGATCAAAGGAAAGGGGTGTATCCACCCCCTTCCTGGGTCCCACCCATAGGGAGGGACCTAGCAGGTAATCACGCCCCCCAGATTGGAATAAGATTGGGAGCAGTGCCAATGCACATCAGATTTCCTGGAAGAAACATTAGAAACGCAATTCTGGACCCTTCGCCCTCCATCTCATCGTGGAAGCCCGAAGAATCTCCCTTGTGGTCAAGGAGTGACCACCCTGCAGCAGCAGGCACCATCCAGCCCTCGACGTCTACTTAGTTGCAGTTCCCGCCGGAACTCGAGCGACTGAGATCGACGAGATCAAGCTTGCCTGCCTTCCAACAGCCCGATCCACAGTCCCTGCAGAGCTGAGACCCGTGGAGGCGACCGGAAGCGTGGGGCACGCCATCTTGAATTGACCACGAGACGCTGACCGTGCAGCCCACGAGTGATCCTCGAAGCTGTGCACCGGGGTTTGAGAAGCCCCCACCCTGAGCTACTCCTGAGCCGAAGTTCAGCCCTCCACACTTGAGGAGTGCTGCGGGGGGCCCTTTGGCACTATTTGGCTCAACGCGTTGGCCCGGTCACTTGCCAGCTGGCTAGTGGTCCCTGTGCCGACGAACTACCTAAGAAGACTCGTGAATCTGGTTGCTCCAGATCCACACCAGCTCCCCTGAAAAGGAGCCCCGACTCTGACCTTCCTGGTCTGAGTGAGAAGCAATCTTCCGATCCTGCGTGGATTGCTCTTACCAAGGCTTGTTTGCTCCAAACTTGAAGCCGACTGCTCCGACGGTGAGAGCCTGCGTGGGACAGATCGTGACCTGCTCCTGGACATCGCAGATGCCCCAGAGCCCACGTGACAGCGGAGAGAAGCTCCTCGACGACCACCTGATTGCGCCCGACATTGCCTGGTTCCATCCTTGTTCCACCCTGGTCACTGCTGAGTGACCCAGACTCTGTCCCCTCTGCTTTCAGGTACTCTACAACTTGAGTCCACCCTTGGACTCCACCGGACACTTCATCTTCAACCTGCCTGCAGCCCTTTCAGCTCCAAGCACCAAGAGCCTGCGTGTCAAAACCCGACGCCACTTCGACCCTGTGCACCCACTTCCTGTGGGTGAGGTAACTTTGCTCCGCCGGTGTTCCCACACTGGTGCACACCTCTAGGGTCTGTGTGTTAAGTTTTGTTCCTCTAGGTTCAGCGGAAGTGTCCTTAAACTTTAACTCTATGACTTTTACGCACCATTGGTTAACATTGGTGCATGCGTGCGCTTTCCGCACATCTCCCGAATCCCGAGGGCCATTCCCGACTTCAGCATTGCTTGTCCTGACTGCTCCCAGCGATTCCCTAGGCCCTAGGCCTAACCACTGTTCGAGTGGCCTCTCTTATACCACTTGTTTAGTATATGGTTTGAGTGGCCACCCGCCCTCATCCATAATTGTGCAACTTGTATGTTTAAACAGTGCTTTTGATTTAACGCTTGTGCCCCTTTATTCATAAAGAATACTGGGGATTGTTTTTAGTAATAAACACATATATTTTTATAATATATACTTGCGTGGTGTCCTTTCATTTGGTATTACAGGATTGTATGTGGTAAAACAGCTCGCTTAACACGACCTCTTAAGTTAAGCCTTTAGGCTGCTTAGTCCATGCTACCCCTAGGATAGCTTGTCTAATAAGGTTGACTTACAACCAGACACCATAAGGGATTGTTTGGTCAGGTAGTAGGTGGTTCCAGAATTGGAAACATCCCCTACCAGGCCAACTTCTCACATTGGTGAGCAGCGGTGCGGATTTGAGCTTGCTGTTGTTTTACCATTGCAATCTTTATATCAAATTGAAAGATCACATCAAGTACCTCTAGGTACATATAAAATCAAAAGCTTAGCATATTAAGTTCTACTGAACTTAGTAGTTGTAGGTTGAAGGGATTAGCACACCCTGACTACAACTAACTAGCAAGGTACAGTAGGAAAACACTTAGTGTAGGTAAGTGCACCACTTACACCTCACTAGTAACCATGTCTGACACAGGAAAAGCCTCAGGGTCTAATCCTGTGACAGTTGACCCTACCCAGGCAACTTTTGGATATGACAAACTAACCCGCAGAGACTTGATTGCCTTGTGCAAAGCAAGAGGGTTAAAAAGGGGCAGAAGCCCCACCTGCCTAATTCTGGTAGAAATCCTAGAACAGGATGACTTAGACAAGGCAAAGGCAGCTTCCCTAGACACAGGAAGTGGAGGGAACCCCCCTGAAACTGATCCCCCTCAGGAGGAGGAGGATGATGATGACTTAGATGAGGACTCAGATGTTGAGGACTTAGGAGTTCAGGATCAGGGTAGCCAGGTTCCAATTGCCAGGCTTAGCCAGGCCAACTTGGACCTACTGGGGAATGGAGAGGGCCAGCACCTCCCCAGAACCCAACATGTTATTCTCCCAGGCAACAGAAGAGTGAGATCTCCCTCAGGGGACTCTCATGTTTCTAGTGCCTCCAGAGAATCACAGAGAGGCATGAGTGCTTCTCAAAAGCTAGAGCATAGGGCCAGAATGAGGGCTGTCAAACTCCAGATAGAGAGGGAGGAGGTAGCCTTGGCTCAAGCTAAACTTGCCTTGGCAAGAGAGCAGAAATTGTGTGGCTTAGATGCCACTGGTGGCAGCAATATTCCAAAAGAGAAACCCAGGTCCTATGATAGTAGAAACCTGACAAAGATTGTGCCCCCCTACAAGGAAGGGGATGACATCCACAAGTGGATAACTGCTCTTGAGAGAGCCTGCATGGTACAGCAGGTTCCTGAGGAACAGTGGGCAGCAATCTTATGGTACTCCTTTTCAGAGAAAGGGAGAGATAAGCTCCTCACTGTTAGACATGAGGATGCAAACAATTACAAAGTCCTGAAGAGTGTTCTGATAGATGGGTTTGGCTTAACCACTGAACAGTACAGGTTGAAGTTCAGAGATACCCAGAAGACACAGACTCAGGACTGGACTGATTTTGTAGATTGTGCTACTAAGGCTCTGGAGGGTTGGCTACATGGCAGCAAAGTACATGACTTTACAGGATTGTATAATTTGATTATGAGGGAGCAGATCCTAAGTAATTGTCAGAACCAGCTCTTACACCAGCACCTGGTGGACTCTGATCTGACCTCTCCCCAAGAATTGGGAAAGAAGGCAGACAAGTGGGTCAGAACCAGGATTAGGCCTAAGAATCAGGACAGTAACCAGAAGAAGGAGTCTACCAAGCCTCAAGATAAGGGTGGGGATAAAAATAAAGAAAAGACTTCCCCAGGGCCCCAAAACTCCAAGGATGGGGGTGGGTCCCAAGACACTTCTTCAACTGAGAAAAAGCCTTATTGTTATGCCTGTAAACAGGTGGGGCATTACAAAACAGACAACTGTTGTCCCAAGAATAACAATAAAGAAAATATACCTCCAAAGCCAGCTTCAACACCTCCTGTTACTGTCAGCAGTAATCCCCCAGGAAGTGGAAGCACACCCAGGAATCTGGGTGGGTTTACTGTTGGAGCTCAGGTGGACCCTGGCCTATCCAGGTCCCCATCACCCAATGATCTTGTTTATGAGACTGGCATGGGGTTTGCCAACTTCTCTGCTTGCCCAAATACTTTGAGCAAGTATAGACAAGAACCCATCATCAATGGTTTGAAAGTTGAAGCTTTTAGAGACACAGGGGCTAGCATCACCATGGTGGCTGATGGCATAGTCCCCTCTAAGCAACTTTTACCTGGTGCCACATACCAGGTTACAAACATTGATGGAATCCAAACAAATCATCCCATGGCAGTAGTAAGTCTCAGCTGGGGAGGTGTCATTGGCCCAAAGAGAGTGGCAGTGTCACCAAACATGCCTGTAGACTGCCTACTTGGTAATGATTTGGAAATCTCAGCCTGGGCTGAGGTTGAACAGGAAACCCATTCTAGAATGGTGAATTCCAATGGAAAGGTTAGTGGGGCTGTCATGGCTACAGCCCCAATTCAAGATGTCCTTCCTGAAAAGGTTGGTAGGGCTGAGAAACTCTCTGCCCCATCTTTAGCAAAAGCTCTTCCTGAACAGAATAGCAAAGCTGTTATGATAACAGCAGAAACCCAAACTGAGTCTCCTCCTGAAAAGGTTGGTGGGGCGGTGATGGCCACAGCCCAAACTCAAACTGATATGTGTGTTGTGAAGCCTGAAATGATGGATAACTCCACACAAACTGAGAGCATGGAGGAGGAAGAGAAATCTCCCCCTCACCAGACTTTAGGACAGGATCAGCCTCCGCAGGGAACTGATCTTACCCCTGATGAAGGAACTGCCCCAGAGGTTGTTAGGCCTGGCCTGACAGAGCCTCTGATGGCGGTGGACCCTTCTCAGGTGGGACCCAGTCTGGAGCAGGTAACCTGCCCCTCTCTCCCTTGCCTTAGCCAACCCAGGGCTGCAGAGGACAAGAAGGACAGTGAGACCCAGAGGGACCCCTGTCAAATAAAGCACCCCCATCAACAGATTAGGTGCACCAAAACTAGTAGCCCTAGTAAGGTGAAAACTTTAAAAACTCCTGAGGGAGCCCCCTTAAAAACAGTTAGGGACCTCCCACAGGTGGATTCTGTTGGGCACAGCCAAACCTGGGACCCAAAGGGCCCAAACCTGAACTGTCCCTCCAGCAAGCCAAACAGAGGGACCCAGCCTCCAGCTTTAGGTAGCCAGAGGTTGACCCTGAGAGCACAGTGCAACTCAGTTAAAGAAAGAAAGGCACACATGGTGGAAGATAATTGGAGGAAGCCAAGCCCTAACTTAGTAGAGCCTCACTTCAATACTCCATATCCAAACCAGCCTTTAACTTTGCATAAACACACCCAAGGTAGTAATTCCCTATGGTGGAGACCCTCTAATACCCAAAGGGTGAGGGACTGCTTAGTGGACCATGAGACAGGGGGTACCCATGCTAGTGCAGGTACTTCCTTATATGGCCACTCAGGCAATATAGGCTTACCTGGCCAAGGATAGCCTTATCTCCTTTCGTTTGGGGGGGGGGGGTTATGTAGGAAGGTGGCTACCTGACTATGGTTACCCCGGATTTTTTGCCTGTGTTTAGCTGGTTTTTTGACTTAGTTGACCTGGTTCCCTGCTAATCAGGGCCCCAGGCCATCTGCTCTCTCTGTAAAATGGATTCCATGTACCCTAGGTACATACCCCAATTGGAAATGGACTCCTTGTCAGCCCCTGTATAATGCACTATAGGTGCCCAGGGCATAGGGGCCACCAAGGCCTACCAGGGGCTGCAGCATATCTTTTGCCACCCCTGGCTGGTTCTTAAATTGACACAACTGGCTGATCACTCAGCTGGGGTAAGGTGGTGTAATCACCCCTTGCTTAGGTATAGTATACCTATATCTAAACCTATATCTGGACACATGTAAACCTGTGAGCCACTCCTATGGAAGGCCTCATCAATCCTGGAGGCAGGGTGCGTGGTTTTATGTGAGATGGAGCTCTAGCATGAGCTGAGCCTGTCTGCAGCTGTCGGGAACAACTCCCTAAGCTGTTTCAGGATAATGCCATACCATATACTCTTAAGTGCCTTATAATCCTCGCGGTTAAATAGCAACTTTGGTTTGGCTTTATCAAAACATGTCGTGTAAGGTGTCATACGATTTGGAATACCATCCCCTCGCCAGTTCTGGCGACGGGGATGGCATTCCACCCCTCTAGAGGGGTAAGACATGTTCCTTTACTAAATGCGGTTAATTTCTCCAAAGACCTTAAGATCCACAAAATGGATGCCTCTGCCACAGACAAATGTCTGGACCCCTGCAGTTGACCGAAACTCAGCAGATGGGGCCTGGACAAAGGGTTTCCTGTCACAGGAGGGTGTCACCACCCTCCAGACAGGAGATAGTGGATTGTAGCAGGGAGGTTTGAAAGAAACCAGACACTGCCTGGGGCGCACAAGGCTGCCCCTTGCATAATCCGGCCAAACTGGTTCTGGGGCACTCCAGCCCTCGTGCCAGGGCGGCCTGGATCAAAGGAAAGGGGTGTATCCACCCCCTTCCTGGGTCCCACCCATAGGGAGGGACCTAGCAGGTAATCACGCCCCCCAGATTGGAATAAGAGTGGGAGCAGTGCCAATGCACATCAGATTTCCTGGAAGAAACATTTGAAACGCAATTCTGGACCCTGCGCCCTCCATCTCATCGTGGAAGCCCGAAGAATCTCCCTTGTGGTCAAGGAGTGACCACCCTGCAGCAGCAGGCACCATCCAGCCCTCGACGTCTACTTAGTTGCAGTTCCCGCCGGAACTCGAGCGACTGAGATCGACGAGATCAAGCTTGCCTGCCTTCCAACAGCCCGATCCACAGTCCCTGCAGAGCTGAGACCCGTGGAGGCGACCGGAAGCGTGGGGCACGCCATCTTGAATTGACCACGAGACGCTGACCGTGCAGCCCACGAGTGATCCTCGAAGCTGTGCACCGGGGTTTGAGAAGCCCCCACCCTGAGCTACTCCTGAGCCGAAGTTCAGCCCTCCACACTCGACGAGTGCTGCGTGGGGCCCTTTGGCACTATTTGGCTCAACGCGTTGGCCCGGTCACTTGCCAGCTGGCTAGTGGTCCCTGTGCCGACGAACTACCTAAGAAGACTCGTGAATCTGGTTGCTCCAGATCCACACCAGCTCCCCTGAAAAGGAGCCCCGACTCTGACCTTCCTGGTCCGAGTGAGAAGCAATCTTCCGATCCTGCGTGGATTGCTCTTACCAAGGCTAGTTTGCTCCAAACTTGAAGCCGACTGCACCGACGGTGAGAGCCTGCATGGGACAGATCGTGACCTGCTCCTGGACGTCGCAGATGCCCCAGAGCCCACGTGACAGCGGAGAGAAGCTCCTCGACGACCACCTGATTGCGCCCGACATTGCCTGGTTCCATCCTGGTTCCACCCTGGTCACTGCTGAGTGACCCAGACTCTGTCCCCTCTGCTTTCAGGTACTCTACAACTTGAGTCCACCCTTGGACTCCACCGGACACTTCATCTTCAACCTGCCTGCAGCCCTTTCAGCTCCAAGCACCAAGAGCCTGCGTGTCAAAACCCGACGCCACTTCGACCCTGTGCACCCACTTCCTGTGGGTGAGGTAACTTTGCTCCGCCGGTGTTCCCACACTGGTGCACACCTCTAGGGTCTGTGTGTTAAGTTTTGTTCCTCTAGGTTCAGCGGAAGTGTCCTTAAACTTTAACTCTATGACTTTTACGCACCATTGGTTAACATTGGTGCATGCGTGCGCTTTCCGCACATCTCCCGAATCCCGAGGGCCATTCCCGACTTCAGCATTGCTTGTCCTGACTGCTCCCAGCGATTCCCTAGGCCCTAGGCCTAACCACTGTTCGAGTGGCCTCTCTTATACCACTTGTTTAGTATATGGTTTGAGTGGCCACCCGCCCTCATCCATAATTGTGCAACTTGTATGTTTAAACAGTGCTTTTGATTTAACGCTTGTGCCCCTTTATTCATAAAGAATACTGGGGATTGTTTTTAGTAATAAACACATATATTTTTATAATATATACTTGTGTGGTGTCCTTTCATTTGGTATTACAGGATTGTATGTGGTAAAACAGCTCGCTTAACACGACCTCTTAAGTTAAGCCTTTAGGCTGCTTAGTCCATGCTACCCCTAGGATAGCTTGTCTAATAAGGTTGACTTACAACCAGACACCATAAGGGATTGTTTGGTCAGGTAGTAGGTGGTTCCAGAATTGGAAACATCCCCTACCAGGCCAACTTCTCACAATATGCTGCAGCCCCTGGTAGGCCTTGGTGGCCCCTATCCCCTGGGCACCTATAGTGCATTATACAGGGGCTGACAAGGAGTCCATTTCCAATTGGTATGTGCCTATAGCACATGTGTCAGTAATTTAGTGAGAGAACAGCAGGCTGGGGGTCTGATCAGCAGGCCCACAGCCTCAGTAGTCGAAAACCAGTGAAGCAAAAAGCAAAAATTTGGGGTGACCATAGGATAGCAGACCCTACTCTCCTACACCCAGGCTGTGCTTGGTACCCCTGGCTGTGCTTGGTACCCCTGGCTGTGCTTGGTCCCCCTTGTTGCTCTTTGTCCCCCAGGCTGTGCTTGGTCCCCCAGGCTGTGCTTGGTCCCCCAGGCTGTGCTTGGTCCCCCTGATTGCTCTTGGTCCCCCAGGCTGTGCTTGGTCCCCCAGGCTGTGCTTGGTCCCCCTGGTTGCTCTTGGTCCCCCAGGCTGTGCTTGGTCCCCCTGGTTGCTCTTGGTCCCCCAGGCTGTGCTTGGTCTCCCAGGCTGTGCTTGGTCCCCCTGGTTGCTCTTGGTCCCCCAGGCTGTGCTTGGTCCCCCAGGCTGTGCTTGGTCCCCCAGGCTGTGCTTGGTCCCCCTGGTTGCTCTTGGTCCTCCAGGCTGTGCTTGGTCCCCCAGGCTGTGCTTGGTCCCCCAGGCTGTGCTTGGTCCCCCTGGTTGCTCTTGGTCCCCCAGGCAGTGCTTGGTCCCCCAGGCTGTGCTTGGTCCCCCTTGTTGCTCTTGGTCCCCCAGGCTGTGCTTGGTCCCCCAGGCTGTGCTTGGTCCCCCTGGTTGCTCTTGGTCCCCCTTGGCTGTGCTGTGCTTGGTCCCCCAGGCTGTGCTTGGTCCCCCTGGTTGCTCTTGGTCCCCCAGGCTGTGCTTGGTCCCCCAGGCTGTGCTTGGTCCCCCAGGCTGTGCTTGGTCCCCCTGGTTGCTCTTGGTCCCCCAGGCTGTTCTTGGTCCCCCAGGCTTTGCTTGGTACCCCAGGCTGTGCTTGGTCCCCCTGGTTGCTCTTGGTCCCCCAGGCTGTGCTTGGTCCCCCAGGCTGTGCTTGGTCCCCCTGGTTGCTCTTGGTCCCCCAGGCTGTGCTTGGTCCCCCAGGCTGTGCTTAGTCCCCCAGGCTGTGCTTGGTCCCCCAGGCTGTGCTTGGTACTCCAGGCTGTGCTTAGTCCCCCTGCTTGCTCTTGGTCCCCCAGGCTGTGCTTGGTCCCCGAGGCTGTGCTTGGTCCCCCTGGTTGCTCTTGGTCCCCCAGGCTGTGCTTGGTCCCCCAGGCTGTGCTTGGTACCCCAGGCTGTGCTTGGTCCCCCTGGTTGCTCTTGGTCCCCCAGGGTGTGCTTGGTCCCCCTGATTGCTCTTGGTCCCCCAGGCTGCGCTTGGTCCCCCTGGTTGCTCTTGGTCCCCCTGGCTGTGCTTGGTCCCGCAGGCTGTGCTTGGTCCCCCGGTTGCTCTTGGTCCCCCAGGCTGTGCTTGGTCCCCCAGTCTGTGCTTGGTCCCCCTGGTTGCTCTTGGTCCCCCAGGCTGTTCTTGGTCCCCCTGGCTGTGCTTGGTCCCCCTGGTTGCTCTTGGTTAAGGGTGGGCGTAAAATCCGTTTCGCGGGCGAATTTGCGGATTTTCCGCGATTTCGCGATCCACGAATCTCGCGAAATCGCGGTAAAATCCGCGAATCAGCGGGGACGAATTTTCAGCCAAGCAAGGGTTACAGCAGCAGGTGCAAAAGTTGAACCTAATTTCTTTGTAACCTTTTACAAAAGTGTAGGAAGGTGGCTACCTGACTATGGTTACCCCAGATTTTTTGCCTGTGTTTAGCTGGTTTTTTGACTTAGTTGACCTGGTTCCCTGCTAATCAGGGCCCCAGGCCATCTGCTCTCTCTGTAAAATGCATTCCATGTACCCTAGGTACATACCACAATTGGAAATGGACTCCTTGTCAGCCCCTGTATAATGCACTATAGGTGCCCAGGGCATAGGAGCCGCCAAGGCCTACCAGGGGCTGCAGCATATCTTTTGCCACCCCTGGCTGGTTCTTAAATTGACACAACTGGCTGATCAATCAGCTGGGGTAAGGTGGTGTAATCACCCCTTACTTAGATATAGTATACCTATATCTAAACCTATATCTGGACACATATCAACCTGTGAGCCACTCCTATGGAAGGCCTCATCAATCCTGGAGGCAGAGTGCGTGGTTCAATGTGAGATGGAGCTCTAGCATGAGCTGAGCCTGTCTGCAGCTGTCGGGAACAACCCCCTAAGCTGTTTCAGGATAATGCCATACCATCTACTCTTAAGTGCCTTATAATCCTCGCGGTTATATAGCAACTTTGGTTTGGCTTATCAAAACATGTCGTGTAAGGTGTCATACGATTTGGAATACTATCCCCTCGCCAGTTCTGGCGACGGGGATAGCATTCCACCCCTCTAGAGGGGTAAGACATGTTACTTTACTTAAATGCGGTTAATTTCTAAAAGGACCTTAGATCCACAAAATGGATGCCTCTGCCACAGACAAGAGTCTGACCCCCTGAAGCTGACCGAAACTCAGCCAAATGGGGCCTGGACAAAGGGTTTCCTGTCGCAGGGGGGTGTTACCACACTCCAGACAGTAGATAGTGGATTGTAGCAGGGAGGTTTGAAAGAAACCAGACACTGCTTGGGGCGCACAAGGCTGCCCCTTGCATAATCCGGCCAAACCGGTTCTGGGGCACTCCAGCCCTCGTGCCAGGGCGGCCTGGATCAAAGGAAGGGGGTGTATCCACCCACTTCCTGGGTCTCACCCATAGGAGGGGACCTAGCAGGTAATCCAGCCCCCCAGATTCGAATAAGAGTGGGAGCAGTGCCAAGACACTTCAGATTATCCTGATGAAACATAAGAAACAAAACTCTGGACCCTTCGACATCCTACTCGACGTAGAAGCCCGAAGAATCTCCCTTGTGGTCAAGGAGTGACCACCCTGTGCAAACAGGCACCATCCAGCCATCGACGTCTGATTTGTCGCAGTTCCCGCCGGAACTCAAGCAACAGAGATCGACGAGATCAAGCTTGCCTGCCTTCCAACAGCCCGATCCACAGTCCCTGCAGAGCTGAGACCCGTGGAGGTGACCGGAAGCGTGGGTGTAGGAAGGTGGCTACCTGACTATGGTTACCCCGGATTTTTTGCCTGTGTTTAGCTGTTTTTTTGACTTAGTTGACCTGGTTCCCTGCTAATCAGGGCCCCAGGCCATCTGCTCTCTCTGTAAAATGGATTCCATGTACCCTAGGTACATACCACAATTGGAAATGGACTCCTTGTCAGCCCCTGTATAATGCACCATAGGTGCCCAGGGCATAGGGGCCACCAAGGCCTACCAGGGGCTGCAGCATATCTTTTGCCACCCCTGGCTGGTTCTTAAATTGACACAACTGGCTGATCACTCAGCTGGGGTAAGGTGGTGTAAACACCCCTTGCTTAGATATAGTATACCTATATCTAAACCTATATCTGGACACATGTAAACCTGTGAGTCACTCCTATGGAAGGCCTCATCAATCCTGGAGGCAGAGTGCGTGGTTTTATGTGAGATGGAGCTCTAGCATGAGCTGAGCCTGTCTGCAGCCGTCGGGAACAAATCCCTAAGCTGTTTCAGGATAATGCCATACCATATACTATTAAGTGCCTTATAATCCTCGCGGTTATTTAGCAACTCTGGTTTGGCTTTATCAAAACATGTCGTGTAAGGTGTCATACGCTTTGGAATACCATCCCCTCGCCAGTTCTGGCGACGGGGATGGCATTCCACCCCTCTAGAGGGGTAAGACATGTTACTTCACTTTAATGCGGTTGATTTCTCCAAAGGCCTTAAGATCCACAAAATGGATGCCTCTGCCACAGACAAATGTCTGGACCCCTGGAGCTGACCGAAACCCAGTCAAGGGGGTCCTGGACAAAGGGTTTCCTGTCACAGGAGGGTGTCACCGCCCTCCAGACAGGAGATAGTGTATTGTAGCAGGGAGGTTTGAAAGAAACCAGACACTGCCTGGGGCGCACAAGGCTGCCCCTTGCATAATCCGGCCAAACCGGTTCTGGGGCACTCCAGCCCTCGTGCCAGGGCGGCCTGGATCAAAGGAAGGGGGTGTATCCACCCACTTCCTGGGTCCCACCCATAGGAGGGGACCTAGCAGGTAATCACGCCCACCAGATTCGAATAAGAGTGGGAGCAGTGCCAATGCACATCAGATTTCCTGGAAGAAACATTTGAAACGATATTCTGGACCCTTCGCCCTCCATCTCAACGTGGAAGCCCGAAGAATCTCCCTTGTGGTCAAGGAGTGACCACCCTGCAGCAGCAGGCACCATCCAGCCCTCGACGTCTACTTAGTTGCAGTTCCCGCCGGAACTCGAGCGACTGAGATCGACGAGATCAAGCCTGCCCAGCTTCTAACAGCCCGATCCACAGTCCCTGCAAAGCTGAGACCCGTGGAGGCGACCGGAAGCGTGGGGCACGCCATCTTGAAGTGACCACGAGACGCTGACCGTGCAGCCCATGAGTGACCCTCGAAGCTGTACACCGGGGTTTGAGAAGCCCCCACCCTGAGCTACTCCTGAGCCGAAGTTCAGCCCTCCACACTCGACGAGTGCTGCGTGGGGCCCTTTGGCACGATTTGGCTCAACGCATTGGCCCGGTCACTTGCCAGCTGGCTTGTGGTCCCTGTGCCGACGAACTACCTAAGAAGACTCGTGAATCTGGTTGCTCCAGATCCACGCCAGCTCCCCTGAAAAGGAGCCCCGACTCTGACCTTCCTGGTCCGAGTGAGAAGCAATCTTCCGATCCTGCGTGGATTGCTCTTACCAAGGCTTGTTTTCTCCAAACTTGAAGCCGACTGCACCGACGGTGAGAGCCTGCGTGGGACAGATCGTGACCTGCTCCTGGACGTCGCAGATGCCCCAGAGCCCACGTGACAGCGGAGAGAAGCTCCTCGACGACCACCTGATTGCGCCCGACATTGCCTGGTTCCGTCCTGGTTCCACCCTGGTCACTGCTGAGTGACCCAGACTCTGTCCCCTCTGCTTTCCGGTACTCTACAACTTGAGTCCACCCTTGGACTCCACCGGACACTTCGTCTTCACCCTGCCTGCAGCCCCTTCAGCTTCAAGCACCAAGAGCCTGCGTGTCAAAACCCGACGCCACTTCGACCCTGTGCACCCACTTCCTGTGGGTGAGGTAACTTTGCTCCACCGGTGTTCCCACACTGGTGCACACCTCTAGGGTCTGTGTGTTAAGTTTTGTTCCTCTAGGTTCAGCGGAAGTGTCCTTAAACTTTAACTCTTTGACTTTTACGCACCATTGGTTAACATTGGTGCATGCGTGCGCTTTCCGCACATCTCCCGAATCCCGAGGGCCATTCCCGACTTCAGCATTGCTTGTCCTGACTGCTCCCAGCGATTCCCTAGGCCCTAGGCCTAACCACTGCTCGAGTGGCCTTTCTTATACCACTTGTTTAGTATATGGTTTGAGTGGCCACCCGCCCTCATCCATAATTGTGCAACTTGTATGTTTAAACAGTGCTTTTGATTTAACGCTTGTGCCCCTTTATTCATAAAGAATACTGGGGATTGTTTTTAGTAATAAACACATATATTTTTATAATATATACTTGTGTGGTGTCCTTTCATTTGGTATTACAGGATTGTATGTGGTAAAACAGCTTGCTTAACACGACCTCTTAAGTTAAGCCTTTAGGCTGCTTAGTCCATGCTACCCCTAGGATAGCTTGTCTAATAAGGTTGACTTACAACCAGACACCATAAGGGATTGTTTGGTCAGGTAGTAGGTGGTTCCAGAATTGGAAACATCCCCTACCAGGCCAACTTCTCACATTAGCTTCCTCCAATTATCTTCCACCATGTGTGCCTTTCTCTCTTTAACTGAGTTGCACTGTGCTCTCAGGGTCAACCTCTGGCTACCTAAAGCTGGAGGCTGGGTCCCTCTGTTTGGCTTGCTGGAGGGACAGTTCAGGTTTGGGCCCCTTGGGTCCCAGGTTTGGCTGTGCCCAACAGAATCCATCTGTGGGAGGTCCCTGACTGTTTTTAAGGGGGCTCCCTCAGGAGTTTTTAAAGTTTTCACCTTACTAGGGCTACTAGTTTTGGTGCACCTAATCTTTTGATGGGGGTGCTTTATTTGACAGGGGGCCCTCTGGGTCTCACTGTCCTTCTTGTCCTCTGCAGCCCTGGGCTGGCTAAGGCAAGGTAGAGAGGGGCAGGTTACCTGCTCCAGACTGGGTCCCACCTGAGAAGGGTCCACCGCCATCAGAGGCTCTGTCAGGCCAGGCCTAACAACCTCTGGGGCAGTTCCTTCATCAGGGGTAAGATCAGTTCCCTGAGGAGGCTGATCCTGTCCTAAAGTCTGGTGAGGGGGAGATTTCTCTTCCTCCTCCATGCTCTCAGTTTGTGTGGAGTTATCCATCATTTCAGGCTTCACAACACACATATCAGTTTGAGTTTGGGCTGTGGCCATCACAGCCCCACCAACCTTTTCAGGAGGAGACTCAGTTTGGGTTTCTGCTGTTATCATAACAGCTTTGCTATTCTGTTCAGGAAGAGCTTTTGCTAAAGATGGGGCAGGGAGTTTCTCAGCCCTACCAACCTTTTCAGGAAGGACATCTTGAATTGGGGCTGTAGCCATTACAGCCCCACTAACCTTTCCATTGGAATTCACCATTCTAGAATGGGTTTCCTGTTCAACCTCAGCCCAGGCTGAGATCTCCAAATCATTACCAAGTAGGCAGTCTACAGGCAAGTTTGGTGACACTGCCACTCTCTTTGGGCCAATGACACCTCCCCAGCTGAGACTTACTACTGCCATGGGATGATTTGTTTGGATTCCATCAATGTTTGTAACCTGGTATGTGGCACCAGGTAAAAGTTGCTTAGAGGGGACTATGCCATCAGCCACCATGGTGATGCTAGCCCCTGTGTCTCTAAAAGCTTCAACTTTCAAACCATTGATGATGGGTTCTTGTCTATACTTGCTCAAAGTATTTGGGCAAGCAGAGAAGTTGGCAAACCCCATGCCAGTCTCATAAACAAGATCATTGGGTGATGGGGACCTGGATAGGCCAGGGTCCACCTGAGCTCCAACAGTAAACCCACCCAGATTCCTGGGTGTGCTTCCACTTCCTGGGGGATTACTGCTGACAGTAACAGGAGGTGTTGAAGCTGGCTTTGGAGGTACATTTTCTTTATTGTTATTCTTGGGACAACAGTTGTCTGTTTTGTAATGCCCCACCTGTTTACAGGGATAACAATAAGGCTTTTTCTCAGTTGAAGAAGTGTCTTGGGACCCACCCCCATCCTTGGAGTTTTGGGGCCCTGGGGAAGTCTTTTCTTTACTTTTATCCCCACCCTTATCTTGAGGCTTGGTAGACTCCTTCTTCTGGTTACTGTCCTGATTCTTAGGCCTAATCCTGGTTCTGACCCACTTGTCTGCCTTCTTTCCCAATTCTTGGGGAGAGGTCAGATCAGAGTCCACCAGGTGCTGGTGTAAGAGCTGGTTCTGACAATTACTTAGGATCTGCTCCCTCATAATCAAATTATACAATCCTGTAAAGTCATGTACTTTGCTGCCATGTAGCCAACCCTCCAGAGCCTTAGTAGCACAATCTACAAAATCAGTCCAGTCCTGTGTCTGTGTCTTCTGGGTGTCTCTGAACTTCAACCTGTACTGTTCAGTGGTTAAGCCAAACCCATCTATTAGGACACTCTTCAGGACTTTGTAATTGTTTGCATCCTCATGTCTGACAGTGAGGAGCTTATCTCTCCCTTTCTCTGAAAAGGAGTACCATAAGATTGCTGCCCACTGTTCCTCAGGAACCTGCTGTACCATGCAGGCTCTCTCAAGAGCAGTTATCCACTTGTGGATGTCATCCCCTTCCTTGTAGGGGGGCACAATCTTTGTCAGGTTTCTACTATCATAGGACCTGGGTTTCTCTTTAGGAATATTGCTGCCACCAGTGGCATCTAAGCCACACAATTTTTTCTCTCTTGCCAAGGCAAGTTTAGCTTGAGCTAAGGTAAGTCTAGCTTGACTCAGGGCTACCTCCTCTCTCTCTATTTGGAGTTTGACAGCCCTCATTCTAGCCCTATGCTCAGCTTTCTGAGAAGCAGTCATGCCTCTCTCTGATTCTCTGGAGGCACTAGAAATATGAGAGTCCCCTGAGGGAGATCTCACTCTTCTGTTGCCTGGGAGAATCCCATGGTGGGTTCTGGGGAGGTGCTGGCCCTCTCCATTCCCCAGTAGGTCCAAGTTGGCCTGGCTAAGCCTGGCAACTGGAACCTGGCTACCCCTCTGATCCTGATCTTCTAAGTCCTCAACTTCTGAGTCCTCCTCCTCCTCTTCTTCTTCCTCATCTTCCTCCTGAGGGGGGTCAGTTACAGGGGGGTTCCCTCCATTTCCTGTTTCTAGGGAAGCTTGCTTTGCCCTTTCTAAGTCATCCTGCTCTAGGATTTCAACCAGGATTTGGCAGGTGGGGCTTCTGCCCCTTTTTAACCCTCTTGCTTTGCACAAGGCAATCAAGTCTCTGCGGGTTAGTTTGTCATATCCAAAAGTTGCCTGGGTAAGGTCAACTGTCACAGGAGTAGACCCTGAGGCTTTTCCTGTGTCAGACATGGCTGCTAGTGAGGTGTAAGTGGTGCACTTACCTACACTAAGTGTTTTCCTACTGTACCTTGCTAGTGAGTTGTAGTCAGGGTGTGCTAATCCCTTTAATCTACAACTACTAAGTTAAGTAGAACTTAATATGCTAAGCTTTTGATTTATATGTACCTAAAGGTACTTGATGTGATCTTTCAATTTGATACAAAGATTGCAATGGTAAAACAACAGCAAGCTCAAATCCGCACCGCTGCTCACCAATGTGAGAAGTTGGCCTGATAGGTGATGTTTCCAATTCTGGAACCACCTGTTATCAGACCAAACAATCCCTTATGGTGTCTGGTTGTAAGTCAACCTTATTAGACAAGCTATCCTAGGGGTAGCATGGACTAAGCAGCCTAAAGGCTTAACTTAAGAGGTCGTGTTAAGCGAGCTGTTTTACCACATACAGTCCTGTAGTACCAAATGAAAGGACACCACACAAGTATATATTATAAAAATATATGTATTTATTACTAAAAACAATCCCCAGTATTCTTTATGAATAAAGGGGCACAAGCGTTAAATCAAAAGCACTGTTTAAACATACAAAGTTGCACAATTATGGATGAGGGCAGGGGGCCACTCAAACCATATACTAAACAAGTGGTATAAGAGATGCCACTCGAGCAGTGGTTAGGCCTAGGGCCTAGAGAATCGCTGGGAGCAGTCTGGACAAGCAATGCTGAAGTCGGGAATGGCCCTCGGGATTCGGGAGATGTGCGGAAAGCGCACGCATGCACCAATGTTAACCAATGGTGCGTAAAAGTTGTAAAGTTAAAGTTAAAGGACACTTCCGCTGAACCTAGAGGAACAAAACTTAACACACAGACCCTAGAGGTGTGCACCAGTGTGGGAACACCGGCGGAGCAAAGTTACCTCACCCACAGGAAGTGGGTGCACAGGGTCGAAGTGGCGTCGGGTTCTGACACGCAGGCTCTTGGTGCTTGAAGCTGAAAGGGCTGCAGGCGGGTTAAAGATGAAGTGTCCGGTGGAGTCCAAGGGTGGACTCAAGTCGAAGGGTACCTGAAAGCAGAGGGGACAGAGTCTGAGTCACTCAGCAGTGACCAGGGTGGAACCAGGACGGAACCAGGCAATGTCGGGCGCAATCAGGTGGTCGTCGAGGAGCTTCTCTCCGCTGTCACATGGGCTCTGGGGCATCTGCGACGTCCAGGAGCAGGTCACGATCTGTCCCACGCAGGCTCTCACCGTCGGTGTAGTCGGCTTCAAGTTTGGAGCAAACAAGCCTTGGTAAGAGCAATCCACGCGGGATCGGAAGATTGCTTCTCACTCGGACCAGGAAGGTCAGAGTCGGGGCTCCTTTTCAGGGGAGCTGGTGTGGATCTGGAGCAACCAGATTCACGAGTCTTCTTAGTAGTTTCATCGGCACAGGGACCACTAGCCAGCTGGCAAGTGACCGGGCCAACGCGTTGAGCCAAATAGAGCAGAAGGGCCCCACGCAGCACTCGTCGAGTGTGGAGGGCTGAACTTCGGCTCAGGAGTATCTCAGGGTGGGGGCTTCTCAAACCCCGGTGCACAGCTTCGAGGGTCACTCGTGGGCTGCACGGTCAGCGTCTCGTGGTCAATTCAAGATGGCGTGCCCCACGCTTCCGGTCGCCTCCACGGGTCTCAGCTCTGCAGGGACTGTGGATCGGGCTGTTAGAAGGCAGGCAGGCTTGATCTCGTTGATCTCAGTCGCTCGAGTTCCGGCGGGAACTGCAACTAAGTAGACGTCGAGGGCTGGATGGTGCCTGCTGCTGCAGGGTGGTCACTCCTTGACCACAAGGGAGATTCTTCGGGCTTCCACGTTGAGATGGAGGGCGAAGGGTCCAGAATTTCGTTTCAAATGTTTCTTCCAGGAAATCTGATGTGCATTGGCACTGCTCCCACTCTTATTCGAATCTGGGGGGCGTGATTACCTGCTAGGTCCCCCCCTATGGGTGGGACCCAGGAAGTGGGTGGATACACCCCCTTCCTTTGATCCAGGCCGCCCTGGCACGAGGGCTGGAGTGCCCCAGAACCGGTTTGGCCGGATTATGCAAGGGGCAGCCTTGTGCGCCCCCAGCAGTGTCTGGTTTCTTTCAAACCTCCCTGCTACAATCCACTATCTCCTGTCTGGAGGGCGGTGACACCCTCCTGTGACAGGAAACCCTTTGTCCAGGACCCATTTGGTTGAGTTTCGGTCAGCTGCAGGGGTCCAGACATTTGTCTGTGGCAGAGGCATCCATTTTGTGGATCTAAGGTCTTTGGAGAAATTAACCGCATTACAGTAAAGGAACATGTCTTACCCCTCTAGAGGGGTGGAATGCTATCCCCGTCGCCAGAACTGGCGAGGGGATAGTATTCCAAATCGTATGACACCTTACACGACATGTTTTGATAAAGCCAAACCAAAGTTGCTATTTAACCGCGAGGATTATAAGGCACTTAAGAGTATATGGTATGGCATTATCCTGAAACAGCTTAGGGAGTTGTTCCCGACAGCTGCAGACAGGCTCAGCTCATGCTAGAGCTCCATCTCACATAAAACCACGCACCCTGCCTCCAGGATTGATGAGGCCTTCCATAGGAGTGGCTCACAGGTTTACATGTGTCCAGATATAGGTTTAGATATAGGTATACTATATCTAAGCAAGGGGTGATTACACCACCTTACCCCAGCTGAGTGATCAGCCAGTTGTGTCAATTTAAGAACCAGCCAGGGGTGGCAAAAGATATGCTGCAGCCCCTGGTAGGCCTTGGTGGCCCCTATCCCCTGGGCACCTATAGTGCATTATACAGGGGCTGACAAGGAGTCCATTTCCAATTGGTATGTGCCTATAGCACATGTGTCAGTAATTTAGTGAGAGAACAGCAGGCTGGGGGTCTGATCAGCAGGCCCACAGCCTCAGTAGTCGAAAACCAGTGAAGCAAAAAGCAAAAATTTGGGGTGACCATAGGATAGCAGACCCTACTCTCCTACACCCAGGCTGTGCTTGGTACCCCTGGCTGTGCTTGGTACCCCTGGCTGTGCTTGGTCCCCCTTGTTGCTCTTTGTCCCCCAGGCTGTGCTTCGTCCCCCAGGCTGTGCTTGGTCCCCCAGGCTGAGCTTGGACCCCCTGGTTGCTCTTGGTCCCCCAGGCTGTGCTTGGTCCCCCAGGCTGTGCTTGGTCCCCCTGGTTGTTCTTGGTCCCCCTGGCTGTGCTTGGTACCCCTGGCTGTGCTTGGTCCCCCTGGTTGTGCTTGGTCCCCCTGGTTGCTGTTGGTCCCCCAGGCTGTGCTTGGTCCCCCAGGCTGTGCTTGGTCCCCCTGATTGCTCTTGGTCCCCCAGGCTGTGCTTGGTCCCCCAGGCTGTGCTTGGTCCCCCAGGCTGTGCTTGGTCCCCCTGGTTGCTCTTGGTCCTCCAGGCTGTGCTTGGTCCCCCAGGCTGTGCTTGGTCCCCCAGGCTGTGCTTGGTCCCCCTGGTTGCTCTTGGTCCCCCAGGCAGTGCTTGGTCCCCCAGGCTGTGCTTGGTCCCCCTTGTTGCTCTTGGTCCCCCAGGCTGTGCTTGGTCCCCCAGGCTGTGCTTGGTCCCCCTTGTTGCTCTTGGTCCCCCTTGGCTGTGCTGTGCTTGGTCCCCCAGGCTGTGCTTGGTCCCCCTGGTTGCTCTTGATCCCCCAGGCTGTGCTTGGTCCCCCAGGCTGTGCTTGGTCCCCCAGGCTGTGCTTGGTCCCCCTGGTTGCTCTTGGTCCCCCAGGCTGTTCTTGGTCCCCCAGGCTTTGCTTGGTACCCCAGGCTGTGCTTGGTCCCCCTGGTTGCTCTTGGTCCCCCAGGCTGTGCTTGGTCCCCCAGGCTGTGCTTGGTCCCCCTGGTTGCTCTTGGTCCCCCAGGCTGTGCTTGGTCCCCCAGGCTGTGCTTAGTCCCCCAGGCTGTGCTTGGTCCCCCAGGCTGTGCTTGGTACTCCAGGCTGTGCTTAGTCCCCCTGCTTGCTCTTGGTCCCCCAGGCTGTGCTTGGTCCCCCAGGCTGTGCTTGGTCCCCCTGGTTGCTCTTGGTCCCCCAGGCTGTGCTTGGTCCCCCAGGCTGTGCTTGGTACCCCAGGCTGTGCTTGGTCCCCCTGGTTGCTCTTGGTCCCCCAGGGTGTGCTTGGTCCCCCTGATTGCTCTTGGTCCCCCAGGCTGCGCTTGGTCCCCCTGGTTGCTCTTGGTCCCCCTGGCTGTGCTTGGTCCCGCAGGCTGTGCTTGGTCCCCCGGTTGCTCTTGGTCCCCCAGGCTGCGCTTGGTCCCCCAGGCTGTGATTGGTCCCCCAGTCTGTGCTTGGTCCCCCTGGTTGCTCTTGGTCCCCCAGGCTGTTCTTGGTCCCCCTGGCTGTGCTTGGTCCCCCTGGTTGCTCTTGGTTAAGGGTGGGCGTAAAATCTGTTTCGCGGGCGAATTTGCGGATTTTCCGTGATTTCGCGATCCACGAATCTCGCGAAATCGCGGTAAAATCCGCGAATCAGCGGGGACGAATTTTCAGCCAAGCAAGGGTTACAGCAGCAGGTGCAAAAGTTGAACCTAATTTCTTTGTAACCTTTTACAAAAGTGTAGGAAGGTGGCTACCTGACTATGGTTACCCCAGATTTTTTGCCTGTGTTTAGCTGGTTTTTTGACTTAGTTGACCTGGTTCCCTGCTAATCAGGGCCCCAGGCCATCTGCTCTCTCTGTAAAATGCATTCCATGTACCCTAGGTACATACCACAATTGGAAATGGACTCCTTGTCAGCCCCTGTATAATGCACTATAGGTGCCCAGGGCACAGGAGCCACCAAGGCCTACCAGGGGCTGCAGCATATCTTTTGCCACCCCTGGCTGGTTCTTAAATTGACACAACTGGCTGATCAATCAGCTGGGGTAAGGTGGTGTAATCACCCCTTACTTAGATATAGTATACCTATATCTAAACCTATATCTGGACACATATCAACCTGTGAGCCACTCCTATGGAAGGCCTCATCAATCCTGGAGGCAGAGTGCGTGGTTCAATGTGAGATGGAGCTCTAGCATGAGCTGAGCCTGTCTGCAGCTGTCGGGAACAACCCCCTAAGCTGTTTCAGGATAATGCCATACCATATACTCTTAAGTGCCTTATAATCCTCGCGGTTAAATAGCAACTTTGGTTTGGCTTATCAAAACATGTCGTGTAAGGTGTCATACGATTTGGAATACTATCCCCTCGCCAGTTCTGGTGACGGGGATAGCATTCCACCCCTCTAGAGGGGTAAGACATGTTACTTTACTTAAATGCGGTTAATTTCTAAAAGGACCTTAGATCCACAAAATGGATGCCTCTGCCACAGACAAGAGTCTGACCCCCTGAAGCTGACCGAAACTCAGCCAAATGGGGCCTGGACAAAGGGTTTCCTGTCGCAGGGGGGTGTTACCACACTCCAGACAGTAGATAGTGGATTGTAGCAGGGAGGTTTGAAAGAAACCAGACACTGCTTGGGGCGCACAAGGCTGCCCCTTGCATAATCCGGCCAAACCGGTTCTGAGTGACTTTCTAACACTTTTGAAATCTCCATGAAGCAAAAAGTGACTAAGTCCAAAGACCATTTGGAGCATCAAAGTGTTCAAAAACGGTCAAAAATGCATAAAAACGAGAAAAAAAACAAGTGCTACAGTGGCCCAATAGCATGCTAAACACACAATGAATGACACAGAATGAATAGTTGTACACATTACTTTGAAAATGCAATTTTAAATTTCAGGGGGACAAGGTCACGAAAGTCATGGAACTCCGAGCGGGGTAAAAGTTCAACCTTTCCCCCCTTATGGAGGTCAAAATTTTAATACATCAAAATCATTTAAAAACTATATAGGTGTGATGGCAGTGTCTTGGATACATCCCACATGAATTTTAAACACATTAGGAGCATCTCTGATCAAAATAACCATAAAAATCCCAAAGCTGCGTCAGTGCTTCAAAGTGCTCCAAAACGGTCAAAAATGGACGAAAATGAAAAATATTCTCCATATCTGAGTTTTTATAACATTCCTTAGATAATGTATATCTTGAATTAGTTTTAAATCCTTTTATTAAAAAGTTTCTTTTCTATGCTGCACTGGTGCAACGCCTCAAGTCTGAGAAGCTGCACCAGTGCAGCCGAAGCAGCACTGGTGCAGCCGAAGCAGCACTGGTGCAACAAGAGTCAAGCTGGTAGCCTGACCTTTGACCAATCCGAGAAAAAAAAAGGTGTTTTTTTTCCCTGGGCCCCTCCCCCAAACGAAAACACATTGACCTGAAGCCTAAGTGTATTCTGAGTCATAAAAAGTTTATTAGATGAAAAAAATATTGTACGGGCACTTTTTTGCACAAAAAGTCACTTTTTGGCACTTTTTTGAGAGAAATAAAATAGTTCGCAGATTTTTTTTAAATCGACCGAATTAAAAAAAAATGCTCTTGTTGGATGGCTTTGGACATAAGGCCGCATAAACAAAAGGAATTTTTCAAATATCTGTTTTTCTCACTTTTTTATTGCTGTTTGAAATTTCTGACTTGACTTTTTGCATCATTGGTGATGCATGTGTTTAACATTGAGCTTGGGAAAATTGAAAAAAAATAGACTTTGGGGATTGTTTACTAGGGCAAGTGATACATCAAATTAAGACTCATATTAAACTGAACCTCAAGCTGAAAAAAAAAAAAATAGCATTTACGATCACTTTTTTATAAGCGACTTTAACAATTGCTTTTTTAGCTATATTAAAAAACAAGGTAACGCCGTAAATTTTAGAAAAGAGATTTTTTCAAAGTAAAACATAGGTGTGACCTGCCTTCACATTAGGCTTCATAAACAAAAGAAAAAACATCTCTATGTGTTATATTCACTTTTTAATAACACATTTTCGTTTTAGGCACAAGCAAAAAGCAGCATTGGTGATGCATGTGTTTTTCAATGGGGTTTTTTAAAGTCTACCAAAATACGGTTTACCAATACATTTTCATTATTTTCTCTTTGGTATCTCATTATGCACATGTTAATAAACAGGTTCATGCATTATTAGCTAAATAGCATAAAAACACACTGAATTATTAACAATAATCTTTGAGATTTGGGTGACCAGATGGCCGGAAATCGAAAATCGCCTCGTATGGATTCAACTTCCATTTCGTGCACTTTCTATGTGGGTCACATGCACAAGAATTGGTACAATAATGCATACGAATCTTAGCTAGAATCTGCAATTGAAATTAAGTCTTTAACTTATATGCTTCAAGAATTATAGGGCACATTCTGCTATGTATAATATCCTATCTGTAGGAGAGTAGGGTCTGCTATCCTATGGTCACCCCAAATTTTTGCTTTTTGCTTCACTGGTTTTCGACTACTGAGGCTGTGGGCCTGCTGATCAGACCCCCAGCCTGCTGTTCTCTCACTAAATTAATGACACATGTGCTATAGGCACATACCAATTGGAAATGGACTCCTTGTCAGCCCCTGTAGAATGCACTATAGGTGCACAGGGCACAGGAGCCACTAAGGCCTACCAGGGGCTGCAGCATATCTTTTGCCACCCCTGGCTGGTTCTTAAATTTCCACAACTGGCTGATCACTCAGCTGGGGTAAGGTGGTGTACCCACCCCTTGCTTAGATATAGTATACCTATGTCTAAAACCTATATCTGGACACATGTAAACCTATGAGCCACTCCTATAGTCAGGCCTCACCAATCCTGGAGGCTGGGTGCATGGTTTTATGTGAGATGGAGCTCTAGCATGAGCTGAGCCTGTCTGCAGCCGTCGGGAACAAATCCCTAAGCTGTTTCAGGATAATGCCATACCATATACTATTAAGTGCCTTATAATCCTCGCGGTTATTTAGCAACTTTGGTTTGGCTTTATCAAAACATGTCGTGTAAGGTGTCATACGCTTTGGAATACCATCCCCTCGCCAGTTCTGGCGACGGGGATGGCATTCCACCCCTCTAGAGGGGTAAGACATGTTACTTCACTTTAATGCGGTTGATTTCTCCAAAGGCCTTAAGATCCACAAAATGGATGCCTCTGCCACAGACAAATGTCTGGACCCCTGGAGCTGACCGAAACTCAGTCAAGGGGGTCCTGGACAAAGGGTTTCCTGTCACAGGAGGGTGTCACCGCCCTCCAGACAGGAGATAGTGTATTGTAGCAGGGAGGTTTGAAAGAAACCAGACACTGCCTGGGGCGCACAAGGCTGCCCCTTGCATAATCCGGCCAAACCGGTTCTGGGGCACTCCAGCCCTCGTGCCAGGGCGGCCTGGATCAAAGGAAGGGGGTGTATCCACCCACTTCCTGGGTCCCACCCATAGGAGGGGACCTAGCAGGTAATCACGCCCACCAGATTCGAATAAGAGTGGGAGCAGTGCCAATGCACATCAGATTTCCTGGAAGAAACATTTGAAACGATATTCTGGACCCTTCGCCCTCCATCTCAACGTGGAAGCCCGAAGAATCTCCCTTGTGGTCAAGGAGTGACCACCCTGCAGCAGCAGGCACCATCCAGCCCTCGACGTCTACTTAGTTGCAGTTCCCGCCGGAACTCGAGCAACTGAGATCGACGAGATTAAGCCTGCCCAGCTTCTAACAGCCCGATCCACAGTCCCTGCAAAGCTGAGACCGGTGGAGGCGACCGGAAGCGTGGGGCACGCCATCTTGAAGTGACCACGAGACGCTGACCGTGCAGCCCACGAGTGACCCTCGAAGCTGTACACCGGGGTTTGAGAAGCCCCCACCCTGAGCTACTCCTGAGCCGAAGTTCAGCCCTCCACACTCGACGAGTGCTGCGTGGGGCCCTTTGGCACGATTTGGCTCAACGCGTTGGCCCGGTCACTTGCCAGCTGGCTTGTGGTCCCTGTGCCGACGAACTACCTAAACAGACTTGTGATTCTGGTTGCTCCAGATCCACACCAGCTCCCCTGAAAAGGAGCCCCGACTCTGACCTTCCTGGTCCGAGTGAGAAGCAATCTTCCGATCCTGCGTGGATTGCTCTTACCAAGGCTTGTTTGCTCCAAACTTGAAGTCGACTGCACCGACGGTGAGAGCCTGCGTGGGACAGATCGTGACCTGCTCCTGGACGTCGCAGATGCCCCAGAGCCCACGTGACAGCGGAGAGAAGCTCCTCGACGACCACCTGATTGCGCCCGACATTGCCTGGTTCCGTCCTGGTTCCACCCTGGTCACTGCTGAGTGACCCAGACTCTGTCCCCTCTGCTTTCAGGTACTCTACAACTTGAGTCCACCCTTGGACTCCACCGGACACTTCGTCTTCACCCTGCCTGCAGCCCTTTCAGCTTCAAGCACCAAGAGCCTGCGTGTCAAAACCCGACGCCACTTCGACCCTGTGCACCCACTTCCTGTGGGTGAGGTAACTTTGCTCCGCCGGTGTTCCCACACTGGTGCACACCTCTAGGGTCTGTGTGTTAAGTTTTGTTCCTCTAGGTTCAGCGGAAGTGTCCTTAAACTTTAACTCTTTGACTTTTACGCACCATTGGTTAACATTGGTGCATGCGTGCGCTTTCCGCACATCTCCCGAATCCCGAGGGCCATTCCCGACTTCAGCATTGCTTGTCCCGACTGCTCCCAGCGATTCCCTAGGCCCTAGGCCTAACCACTGCTCGAGTGGCCTTTCTTATACCACTTGTTTAGTATATGGTTTGAGTGGCCACCCGCCCTCATCCATAATTGTGCAACTTGTATGTTTAAACAGTGCTTTTGATTTAACGCTTGTGCCCCTTTATTCATAAAGAATACTGGGGATTGTTTTTAGTAATAAACACATATATTTTTATAATATATACTTGTGTGGTGTCCTTTCATTTGGTATTACAGGATTGTATGTGGTAAAACAGCTCGCTTAACACGACCTCTTAAGTTAAGCCTTTAGGCTGCTTAGTCCATGCTACCCCTAGGATAGCTTGTCTAATAAGGTTGACTTACAACCAGACACCATAAGGGGATTGTTTGGTCAGGTAGTAGGTGGTTCCAGAATTGGAAACATCCCCTACCAGGCCAACTTCTCACATTGGTGAGCAGCGGTGCGGATTTGAGCTTGCTGTTGTTTTACCATTGCAATCTTTATATCAAATTGAAAGATCACATCAAGTACCTCTAGGTACATATAAAATCAAAAGCTTAGCATATTAAGTTCTACTGAACTTAGTAGTTGTAGGTTGAAGGGAGTAGCACACCCCTGACTACAACTCACTAGCAAGGTCCAGTAGGAAAACACTTAGTGTAGGTAAGTGCACCACTTACACCTCACTAGTAACCATGTCTGACACAGGAAAGGCCTCAGGGTCTAGTCCTGTGACAGTTGACCCTACCCAGGCAACTTTTGGATATGACAAACTAACCCGCAGAGACTTGATTGCCTTGTGCAAAGCAAGAGGGTTAAAAAGGGGCAGAAGCCCCACCTGCCTAATCCTGGTAGAAATCCTAGAACAGGATGACTTAGAGAAGGCAAAAGCAGCTTCCCTAGATACAGGAACTGGAGGGAACCCCCCTGCAGTTGATCCCCTTGAAGAGGAGGATGATGATGACTTGGATGAGGACTCAGAGGTTGAGGACTTAGGAGTACAGGATCAGGGTAGCCAGGTTCCAGTTGGTAGGCTTAGCCAGGCCAACTTGGACCTACTGGGGAATGGAGAGGGCCAGCACCTCCCCAGAACCCAACATATGATTCCCCCAGGCAACAGAAGAGTGAGATCTCCCTCAGGGGACTCTCATCTTTCTAGTGCCTCCAGAGAATCACAGAGAGGCATGAATGCTTCTCAAAAGTTAGAGCATAGGGCCAGAATGAGGGCTGTCAAACTCCAGATAGAGAGGGAGGAGGTAGCCTTGGCTCAAGCTAGACTTGCCTTGGCAAGAGAGCAGAAATTAAGTGGCTTAGATGTCACTGGTGGCAGCAATTTTCCAAGAGAAAAAGACAGGGCCTATGATAATAGAAACCTGACCAAAATTGTGCCCCCCTTTAAAGAAGGGGATGACATCCACAAATGGATGACTGCTCTTGAGAGAGCCTGCATGGTACAGCAGGTTCCTGAGAATCAGTGGGCTGCAATTTTGTGGTACTCCTTTTCTGAGAAAGGGAGGGACAGGCTCCTCACAGTTAGACCTGAGGATGCCAAAAACTACTCTGTTTTGAAGAGTGCTCTCATTGAAGGGTATGGCCTAACCACTGAGCAATACAGGTTGTTGTTCAGAGACACCCAGAAAGCACAGACTCAAGACTGGACTGATTTTGTGGAGTGTGCCACTAAGGCTTTGGAGGGTTGGTTACAGGGAAGTAAAGTTTCAGACTATACAGGATTGTACAATCTTATGATGAGAGAACAGATCCTTAATAACTGTACAAACCAGCTGTTGCATCAATACCTTATTGACTCTGATCTGACCTCTCCCCAAGAATTGGGAAAGAAGGCAGACAAATGGGTCAGAACAAGGATTAAGCAGAAACCCCAGAACCAAGGTGGTGACCAGAAGAAAACAGACCAGAAGGGTGGTAATCAGAATCAGAAAGATAAAGAAAAAGACCAGAAGTCTTCAGGCCCCCAAACTAATAGTAAGGAGGGTGGTTCCCAAACTGGTAACAAGAAGAAGAAGAACAAAGGTCCAAAGACACCTTGGTGCAATACCTGCAAATCAGTTTCACACTGGGGCAGTGAGTGCACCAAGGCAAATCCAGTTCCCACCACTACAGCTCCTAAAGCAACTGCAACCCCAAGTACAGTAAGCAGTGGTGGAACACAGTCCAAGGGTGTAGCTGGGTTGACCCTGGGTATTGAAGTAGGATCTGGCCTAGTCAGAGTCCCTACACAGGCAGTTCTCCTGTATGATGTGGACATTGAGTTGCCCACTGCAGTAAGCCCCACTAACCTGGGCAAATACAGGCAGACTCCCTTAATAAATGAGAAACTGGCTCAAGCTTACAGGGACACATGTGCTAGTGTCACCATGGTGACCCCTGGCTTTGTGGACCCTGGGCAGATTGTACTAGGAGAGAGCTACCTAGTAACCAATGCAAGCAACTCCACTACCTCCCATAGTGTGGCAGTTGTGAACTTCTCCTGGGGAGGGGTTGATGGCCTAAAGAAAGTTGTGGTGAGTGCAGACCTACCAGTAGACTGTCTGTTAGGCAATGACCTTGAAAGCTCAGCATGGTCAGAAGTGGAGTACAGGACTCATGCAGAAATGCTAGGGATTTCAGAGCATGTCCTTGCCATGACAAGGGCTCAGGCTAAGAAGTGCCTTCCTGAACCAGTGGTGGATCTTGAGACAATAGACCAGCCACAACCCAAGAGAAGGAGCAAGAGAGGAAAGGCCTCGCCTTCCACCTTGCCCCAGGTTGAGGATCAGGTTTCAGAGGAAACTGATTCTGCAGTCCAAGAGGAGACTGTCTCTGAGGAGCTTGAACCTGACCAGGTTGAGTTTCTGGGGACAGGGGGACCCTCAAGGGCAGACCTGAGGCAGGCTCAATTAGATTGCCCTTCCCTTGAACCCCTCAGACAGCAGGCTGCTGCTGAGGCTGCTGGGGATGCCCAAGGTACCCATACTGTGTATTGGGATGAGGGACTCCTTTACTCAGAGGCTAGAGCCCCCAAGCCTGGCATGACCAGGAGGTTGGTGATACCTCTGCAGTTTAGGGGATTCCTCCTTACCTTGGCCCATGATATTCCCCTTGCAGGACACTTAGGCCAGAACAAGACGTGGGACAGGCTTGTTCCACACTTTCACTGGCCTCACATGTCAGAGGATGTCAAGGAGTTTTGTCGCTCCTGTGTCACTTGCCAAGCCAGTGGTAAGTCAGGTGGCACAACAAAGGCCCCCCTAATACCACTACCTGTGGTGGGGGTCCCCTTTGAGAGAGTTGGAATTGATATTGTGGGTCCAATGGACCCCCAAACAGCATCTGGGAACAGATTCATACTGGTGGTAGTGGATCATGCCACCAGGTACCCAGAGGCTATTCCCCTAAGGACCACCACAGCACCTGTGGTGGCAAAAGCCCTCATTGCAGTTTTCTCAAGAGTGGGCTTTCCTAAGGAGGTACTATCAGATAGAGGGACAAATTTTATGTCCAGCTATCTAAAAGCAATGTGGAAGGAATGTGGAGTAAACTATAAGTTTACCACCCCATATCATCCACAATGCAATGGGCTTGTGGAGAGATTTAACAAGACCCTTAAAGGCATGATAAAAGGATTACCAGAGAAGCTCAGGCGGAAATGGGACATTCTTTTACCCTGCCTGCTCTTTGCTTACAGAGAGGTCCCACAGAAGGGGGTTGGCTACAGCCCTTTTGAACTTTTGTTTGGCCACCCTGTGAGAGGTCCATTGTGTTTGGTGAAGGAAGGATGGGAGTTACCTCTCAAAAAGCCCAAACTAGACATAGTGGACTATGTACTTGGTCTCCGCTCCAGGATGGCTGAGTACATGGAAAGAGCATCCAAAAACCTGGAGGCCAGCCAAGAATTGCAGAAAGCTTGGCATGACCAAAAGGCTGTGCTGGTAGAGTTCCAACCAGGACAGAAGGTATGGGTACTGGAGCCAGTGGCTCCAGCAGCACTCCAAGACAAATGGAGTGGACCCTATCCTATTATTGAGAAGAAAGGGGAAGTCACCTACTTGGTAGACTTTGGAACACCCAGGAGCCCTCACAGGGTAATCCATGTGAATCGCTTGAAAGCATTTGTAGACAGCGAGGACATGAGCTTGCTCATGGCCACAGATGGGGAACAGGAGGAAGAGAGTGACCCTCTCCCAGACCTGCTTTCTCAGAACCCTGATGATGGTTCAGTTGATGGAGTAGCCTTGGCAGGCAGCCTCACTGACCAGCAACAGAGGGACTGCAGACAAGTTTTGCAGGCTCACAGGCAAATGTTTTCACTCACACCCAGCCAAACTGACTGGTGTACCCATGTTGTGGACACTGGTGACAGTCTGCCTGTCAAGAATAAGATCTACAGGCAACCTGATCATGTCAGGGATTGCATCAAGGCTGAGGTGCAAAAGATGTTGGAGCTTGGAGTGATTGAGCCATCAGAGAGCCCATGGGCCAGCCCAGTAGTCCTGGTGCCAAAACCTCATACCCAAGATGGTAAGAGAGAAATGAGGTTTTGCGTGGATTACAGGGGTCTCAATGCTGTCACTAGGACAGATGCTCACCCCATTCCAAGAGCAGATGAGCTCATTGACAGATTGGCTTCTGCCAAGTTTCTGAGCACATTTGATCTGACAGCTGGCTACTGGCAAATCAGACTAGCTGAGGAGTCAAAGGCCAAGACAGCATTCTCTACCCCTAGTGGGCATTATCAGTTTGTGGTAATGCCCTTTGGTTTGAAGAATGCACCTGCCACTTTCCAAAGGTTGGTGAACCAAGTCCTTACTGGGTTGGATGACTTTTGTGCAGCTTATCTGGATGATATTGCTGTCTTTAGCTCCACCTGGGAGGATCACCTGATCCACCTGAAGAAAGTTTTGGAGGCCCTGCAAAAGGCAGGCCTAACTATCAAGGCCACAAAGTGCCAGATAGGGCAGAGTAAGGTTGTATACCTGGGCCACCTAGTAGGTGGAGGCCAGGTTCAGCCACTGGAAAGCAAAATCCAGGCCATACAGGACTGGGCTCCTCCAGTTACCCAGACACAAGTCAGAGCCTTCTTGGGCCTGACTGGGTATTACAGAAAGTTTGTGAAAAACTATGGGTCTATAGTGACACCATTAAATGACTTGACATCCAAGAAGATGCCAAAAAAGGTTCAGTGGACAGTTAGCTGTCAGAAGGCATTTGAAGACCTGAAGAAGGCCATGTGCTCTGCACCTATCCTAAAGAGTCCTGACTACTCCAAACAGTTCATTGTTCAGACAGATGCTTCTGAGTTGGGGGTGGGAGCTGTACTCTCACAACTTAATCAAGATGGTCAAGACCAGCCAATTGCTTTCATTAGCAGGAGGCTAACCCCAAGAGAAAAACGTTGGTCAGCCATTGAGAGGGAGGCCTTTGCTGTGGTTTGGGCATTAAAGAAGTTGAGGTCCTACTTGTTTGGAACTCACTTCCTGGTGCAAACAGACCATAAGCCCCTCTTATGGCTTAATCAGATGAAGGGTGAAAATCCCAAACTGCTCAGGTGGTCCATTTCCCTACAGGGGATGGACTTTACAGTGGAGCACCGCCCAGGGACTGACCATGGTAATGCAGATGGTCTCTCCAGGTACTTCCACTTAGAACATGAAGACTTATCTGGTCAAGGTTAGTTTAATGTCCCTGCGTTTGGGGGGGGGTTGTGTAGGAGAGTAGGGTCTGCTATCCTATGGTCACCCCAAATTTTTGCTTTTTGCTTCACTGGTTTTCGACTACTGAGGCTGTGGGCCTGCTGATCAGACCCCCAGCCTGCTGTTCTCTCACTAAATTAATGACACATGTGCTATAGGCACATACCAATTGGAAATGGACTCCTTGTCAGCCCCTGTAGAATGCACTATAGGTGCACAGGGCACAGGAGCCACTAAGGCCTACCAGGGGCTGCAGCATATCTTTTGCCACCCCTGGCTGGTTCTTAAATTGACACAACTGGCTGATCACTCAGCTGGGGTAAGGTGGTGTACCCACCCCTTGCTTAGATATAGTATACCTATGTCTAAAACCTATATCTGGACACATGTAAACCTATGAGCCACTCCTATAGTCAGGCCTCACCAATCCTGGAGGCTGGGTGCATGGTTTTATGTGAGATGGAGCTCTAGCATGAGCTGAGCCTGTCTGCAGCCGTCGGGAACAAATCCCTAAGCTGTTTCAGGATAATGCCATACCATATACTATTAAGTGCCTTATAATCCTCGCGGTTATTTAGCAACTTTGGTTTGGCTTTATCAAAACATGTCGTGTAAGGTGTCATACGCTTTGGAATACCATCCCCTCGCCAGTTCTGGCGACGGGGATGGCATTCCACCCCTCTAGAGGGGTAAGACATGTTACTTCACTTTAATGCGGTTGATTTCTCCAAAGGCCTTAAGATCCACAAAATGGATGCCTCTGCCACAGACAAATTCTGGACCCCTGGAGCTGACCGAAACTCAGTCAAGGGGGTCCTGGACAAAGGGTTTCCTGTCACAGGAGGGTGTCACCGCCCTCCAGACAGGAGATAGTGTATTGTAGCAGGGAGGTTTGAAAGAAACCAGACACTGCCTGGGGCGCACAAGGCTGCCCCTTGCATAATCCGGCCAAACCGGTTCTGGGGCACTCCAGCCCTCGTGCCAGGGCGGCCTGGATCAAAGGAAGGGGGTGTATCCACCCACTTCCTGGGTCCCACCCATAGGAGGGGACCTAGCAGGTAATCACGCCCACCAGATTCGAATAAGAGTGGGAGCAGTGCCAATGCACATCAGATTTCCTGGAAGAAACATTTGAAATGATATTCTGGACCCTTCGCCCTCCATCTCAACGTGGAAGCCCGAAGAATCTCCCTTGTGGTCAAGGAGTGACCACCCTGCAGCAGCAGGCACCATCCAGCCCTCGACGTCTACTTAGTTGCAGTTCCCGCCGGAACTCGAGCGACTGAGATCGACGAGATCAAGCCTGCCCAGCTTCTAACAGCCCGATCCACAGTCCCTGCAAAGCTGAGACCCGTGGAGGCGACCGGAAGCGTGGGGCACGCCATCTTGAAGTGACCACGAGACGCTGACCGTGCAGCCCACGAGTGACCCTCGAAGCTGTACACCGGGGTTTGAGAAGCCCCCACCCTGAGCTACTCCTGAGCCGAAGTTCAGCCCTCCACACTCGACGAGTGCTGCGTGGGGCCCTTTGGCACGATTTGGCTCAACGCATTGGCCCGGTCACTTGCCAGCTGGCTTGTGGTCCCTGTGCCGACGAACTACCTAAAAAGACTTGTGATTCTGGTTGCTCCAGATCCACACCAGCTCCCCTGAAAAGGAGCCCCGACTCTGACCTTCCTGGTCCGAGTGAGAAGCAATCTTCCGATCCTGCGTGGATTGCTCTTACCAAGGCTTGTTTGCTCCAAACTTGAAGCCGACTGCACCGACGGTGAGAGCCTGCGTGGGACAGATCGTGACCTGCTCCTGGACGTCGCAGATGCCCCAGAGCCCACGTGACAGCGGAGAGAAGCTCCTCGACGACCACCTGATTGCGCCCGACATTGCCTGGTTCCGTCCTGGTTCCACCCTGGTCACTGCTGAGTGACCCAGACTCTGTCCCCTCTGCTTTCAGGTACTCTACAACTTGAGTCCACCCTTGGACTCCACCGGACACTTCGTCTTCACCCTGCCTGCAGCCCTTTCAGCTTCAAGCACCAAGAGCCTGCGTGTCAAAACCCGACGCCACTTCGACCCTGTGCACCCACTTCCTGTGGGTGAGGTAACTTTGCTCCGCCGGTGTTCCCACACTGGTGCACACCTCTAGGGTCTGTGTGTTAAGTTTTGTTCCTCTAGGTTCAGCGGAAGTGTCCTTAAACTTTAACTCTTTGACTTTTACGCACCATTGGTTAACATTGGTGCATGCGTGCGCTTTCCGCACATCTCCCGAATCCCGAGGGCCATTCCCGACTTCAGCATTGCTTGTCCCGACTGCTCCCAGCGATTCCCTAGGCCCTAGGCCTAACCACTGCTCGAGTGGCCTTTCTTATACCACTTGTTTAGTATATGGTTTGAGTGGCCACCCGCCCTCATCCATAATTGTGCAACTTGTATGTTTAAACAGTGCTTTTGATTTAACGCTTGTGCCCCTTTATTCATAAAGAATACTGGGGATTGTTTTTAGTAATAAACACATATATTTTTATAATATATACTTGTGTGGTGTCCTTTCATTTGGTATTACAGGATTGTATGTGGTAAAACAGCTCGCTTAACACGACCTCTTAAGTTAAGCCTTTAGGCTGCTTAGTCCATGCTACCCCTAGGATAGCTTGTCTAATAAGGTTGACTTACAACCAGACACCATAAGGGGATTGTTTGGTCAGGTAGTAGGTGGTTCCAGAATTGGAAACATCCCCTACCAGGCCAACTTCTCACACTATCCATTTCAATGGGACGACCAGATGGCCGCAAATTGAAAATCGCGTCGTATGGATTCATATTGCGTTGTATGTACCTTACGTGTAAGCCACATGCATTTAAAATGACACAATGTAGTAGGGTATGCTATAGAATGTGTTGCAGTTGGAAATCAAGCTCTATCTAGTATGGATCATGACTGATGACACAATATACGTGACTCATTTTGCAAAAAATGGAGGCAAATTTTATAAAACATGCGTTTAATCACTGAATGATTCTCACCACTTCTAAGCATGGCACAGGCATGACAATGACCACAGGGCAGTGGCATGATGGTAACTGTATGCTGCACTCAGAATTATGGATCCAGATTGTATGGTTTTAGAATTATGGGCCACAACGTAAGGCATATTTTTTCACACATGTGACGTTATTGAAAAACATCATACATTCAACTTCACATTTTGTAGCCAAAAGCATAAAGTGTTCTTCAACACACATGAAAGTGAAAAATAAAAACTTTTCCTGAAGATTACACTTGATTTGTACCTTGTCCCTATAAGCCACAAATATGAGAGTTACCACTATAAAGTGTAGATGTCTTAGCTACATACTGTGATTGAAATTAGGTCGGTACCTCATATGGTTCAAGATTTATAGTGCACCACATACTATGTAATATATCCTATCCATTTCAATGGGTGACCAGATGGCCGCAAATTAAAAATCGCCTCGTATGGATTCAAATTGCTTTGTATGCACCTTGTGTGTGAGCCACATGCATATAAAATGGCACACTGTAGTAGGCTATGTTATAGAATGTGTTGCAGTTGGAAATCAAGCTCTATCTAATATGGATCTTGACTGATGACATAACATACGTGACACATTTTGCAAAAGCTGAAGGAATTTTTTTAAAAATATGTGTTTAATCGCTGAAAGATTCACACCACTTTGAAGCTTTCCACATGCATGAAAATGAACACAGTACAGTGGCATCATGTTAGCTTAATGCTGCACTTCCAATTATGGATCCAGATTGTATGGTTTTAGAAGTATGGGACAAAATGTAAGGCATACTTTTCCGTACATGCGACGGTATTGAAAAACGTCATACATTCAACCTCAAATTTTGACAACTTTACAATACGCCACACACATAATAATTCACATGGGTAAGATGCACATCACTAGGAACAAAGTGCTGTTTAAATTATGTCTCTATAATGTACAGACTATGAATTATAGCCAAAAGTATAAAGTGTTCTACAACACACATGAAAGTGAAAAATAAAAACTTACCTGAAGGTTACACTTGATTTGTACCTTGTCCCTATAAGCCACAACCATGAGAGTTACCACTATGAATTGTAAATGTCTTAGCTACATACTGCAATTGAAATTAAGTCAGTACATCATATGCTTCAAGAAATAGAGTGCACTGCATCCTCTGTAGTATATCCTATCCATTTCAAAGGGTGACCAGATGGCCGCAAATTAAAAATTGCCTCGTATGGATTCAAATTGCTTTGTATGACTGTTTTCAGGTCCCTGTAGCCACCAGGACCCCTTAATATATCTCAGATGATATAACAAGAGTGGCTAGGGCTCATTTCCAGCCTCCAGGTACATGTCTGACTCTTATTTGTGACATTTCGAGGTGTTTGGGATCAAACTCATTTTTCCCAATATAGGCCATAGAGCTCAGAGTCACATCACATTGAGCTCAGAGTCACATCAAATTTCTAGTTCTGGACCTAAGGACCCCTTAGTATACCTCAGATGACATACCAGGAGTGTCTAAGACCCATTTCTGGCCTCCAGGGATGACTTTTTGAAGTTTTGGGGTTTAAGGGGGCATAGTCACTTCTTCCATCCAGGCTACGTTGCTCAAAATCGGGTACGATGTCAGGTTCTTCCCTTGGCTGGAAGCTGAAAAAAAAACTTCAGATAATAGCAAAGGTAGATAGATCAAATGAAAGCATCAGATCTGAGCTTTCTAACCAGTATATTTAGGTCATGGGTACTCACAAAGTGACTGTGATATCCATTCTGAGCTATTTGGAAAATTAGCAAATCTTGTCAAAAAAACTTTTTTTGACGATTTTTGCTAATTTTCGGTATCAACCCTCATGACTGTTTTCGGGTCCCTGTAGCCACCAGGACCCCATAATATATCTCAGATGATATAACAAGAGTGGCTAGGGCTCATTTCCAGCCTCCAGGTACATGTCTGACTCCTATTTGTGACATTTCGAGGTGTTTGGGGTCAAACTCATTTTTTCCATTATAGGCCATATAGCTCAGAGTCACATCACATTGAGCTCAGAGTCACATCAAATTTCTAGTTCTGGACCTAAGGACCCCTTAGTATACCTCAGATGACATACCAGGAGTGTCTAAGACCCATTTCTGGCCTCCAGGGATGACTTTTTGAAGTTTTGGGGTTTAAGGGGGCAAAGTCACTTCTTCCATCCAGCCTAAGGTGCTCAAAATCGGGTACAATGTCAGGTTTTTCCCATGGCTGGAAGCTGAAAAAAAAACTTCAGATAATAGCAAAGGTAGATAGATCAAATGAAAGCATCAGATCTGAGCTTTCTAACAAGTATATTTAGGTCCTGGGTAATCACAAAGTGACTGTGATATCCATTCTGAGCTATTTGGAAAATTAGCAAATCTTGTCAAAAAAACTTTTTTTGACGATTTTTGCTAATTTTCGGTATCAACCCTCATGACTGTTTTCGGGTCCCTGTAGCCACCAGGACCCCATAATATATCTCAGATGATATAACAAGAGTGGCTAGGGCTCATTTCCAGCCTCCAGGTACATGTCTGACTCCTATTTGTGACATTTCGAGGTGTTTGGGGTCAAACTCATTTTTTCCATTATAGGCCATATAGCTCAGAGTCACATCACATTGAGCTCAGAGTCACATCAAATGTCTAGTTCTGGACCTAAGGACCCCTTAGTATACCTCAGATGACATACCAGGAGTGTCTAAGACCCATTTCTGGCCTCCAGGGATGACTTTTTGAAGTTTTGGGGTTTAAGGGGGCAAAGTCACTTCTTCCATCCAGCCTAAGGTGCTCAAAATCGGGTACAATGTCAGGTTTTTCCCATGGCTGGAAGCTGAAAAAAAAACTTCAGATAATAGCAAAGGTAGATAGATCAAATGAAAGCATCAGATCTGAGCTTTCTAACAAGTATATTTAGGTCCTGGGTACTCACAAAGTGACTGTGATATCCATTCTGAGCTATTTGGAAAATTAGCAAATCTTGTCAAAAAAACTTTTTTTGACGATTTTTGCTAATTTTCGGTATCAACCCTCATGACTGTTTTCGGGTCCCTGTAGCCACCAGGACCCCATAATATATCTCAGATGATATAACAAGAGTGGCTAGGGCTCATTTCCAGCCTCCAGGTACATGTCTGACTCCTATTTGTGACATTTCGAGGTGTTTGGGGTCAAACTCATTTTTTCCATTATAGGCCATATAGCTCAGAGTCACATCACATTGAGCTCAGAGTCACATCAAATTTCTAGTTCTGGACCTAAGGACCCCTTAGTATACCTCAGATGACATACCAGGAGTGTCTAAGACCCATTTCTGGCCTCCAGGGATGACTTTTTGAAGTTTTGGGGTTTAAGGGGGCAAAGTCACTTCTTCCATCCAGCCTAAGGTGCTCAAAATCGGGTACAATGTCAGGTTTTTCCCATGGCTGGAAGCTGAAAAAAAAACTTCAGATAATAGCAAAGGTAGATAGATCAAATGAAAGCATCAGATCTGAGCTTTCTAACAAGTATATTTAGGTCCTGGGTACTCACAAAGTGACTGTGATATCCATTCTGAGCTATTTGGAAAATTAGCAAATCTTGTCAAAAAAACTTTTTTTGACGATTTTTGCTAATTTTCGGTATCAACCCTCATGACTGTTTTCGGGTCCCTGTAGCCACCAGGACCCCATAATATATCTCAGATGATATAACAAGAGTGGCTAGGGCTCATTTCCAGCCTCCAGGTACATGTCTGACTCCTATTTGTGACATTTCGAGGTGTTTGGGGTCAAACTCATTTTTTCCATTATAGGCCATATAGCTCAGAGTCACATCACATTGAGCTCAGAGTCACATCAAATTTCTAGTTCTGGACCTAAGGACCCCTTAGTATACCTCAGATGACATACCAGGAGTGTCTAAGACCCATTTCTGGCCTCCAGGGATGACTTTTTGAAGTTTTGGGGTTTAAGGGGGCAAAGTCACTTCTTCCATCCAGCCTAAGGTGCTCAAAATCGGGTACAATGTCAGGTTTTTCCCATGGCTGGAAGCTGAAAAAAAACCTTCAGATAATAGCAAAGGTAGATAGATCAAATGAAAGCATCAGATCTGAGCTTTCTAACAAGTATATTTAGGTCCTGGGTACTCACAAAGTGACTGTGATATCCATTCTGAGCTATTTGGAAAATTAGCAAATCTTGTCAAAAAAACTTTTTTTGACGATTTTTGCTAATTTTCGGTATCAACCCTCATGACTGTTTTCGGGTCCCTGTAGCCACCAGGACCCCATAATATATCTCAGATGATATAACAAGAGTGGCTAGGGCTCATTTCCAGCCTCCAGGTACATGTCTGACTCCTATTTGTGACATTTGGAGGTGTTTGGGGTCAAACTCATTTTTTCCATTATAGGCCATATAGCTCAGAGTCACATCACATTGAGCTCAGAGTCACATCAAATTTCTAGTTCTGGACCTAAGGACCCCTTAGTATACCTCAGATGACATACCAGGAGTGTCTAAGACCCATTTCTGGCCTCCAGGGATGACTTTTTGAAGTTTTGGGGTTTAAGGGGGCAAAGTCACTTCTTCCATCCAGCCTAAGGTGCTCAAAATCGGGTACAATGTCAGGTTTTTCCCATGGCTGGAAGCTGAAAAAAAAACTTCAGATAATAGCAAAGGTAGATAGATCAAATGAAAGCATCAGATCTGAGCTTTCTAACAAGTATATTTAGGTCCTGGGTACTCACAAAGTGACTGTGATATCCATTCTGAGCTATTTGGAAAATTAGCAAATCTTGTCAAAAAAACTTTTTTTGACGATTTTTGCTAATTTTCGGTATCAACCCTCATGACTGTTTTCGGGTCCCTGTAGCCACCAGGACCCCATAATATATCTCAGATGATATAACAAGAGTGGCTAGGGCTCATTTCCAGCCTCCAGGTACATGTCTGACTCCTATTTGTGACATTTCGAGGTGTTTGGGGTCAAACTCATTTTTTCCATTATAGGCCATATAGCTCAGAGTCACATCACATTGAGCTCAGAGTCACATCAAATTTCTAGTTCTGGACCTAAGGACCCCTTAGTATACCTCAGATGACATACCAGGAGTGTCTAAGACCCATTTCTGGCCTCCAGGGATGACTTTTTGAAGTTTTGGGGTTTAAGGGGGCAAAGTCACTTCTTCCATCCAGCCTAAGGTGCTCAAAATCGGGTACAATGTCAGGTTTTTCCCATTGGCTGGAAGCTGAAAAAAAAACTTCAGATAATAGCAAAGGTAGATAGATCAAATGAAAGCATCAGATCTGAGCTTTCTAACAAGTATATTTAGGTCCTGGGTACTCACAAAGTGACTGTGATATCCATTCTGAGCTATTTGGAAAATTAGCAAATCTTGTCAAAAAAACTTTTTTTGACGATTTTTGCTAATTTTCAGTATCAACCCTCATGACTGTTTTCGGGTCCCTGTAGCCACCAGGACCCCATAATATATCTCAGATGATATAATTAGAGTGGCTAGGGCTCATTTCCAGCCTCCAGGTACATGTCTGACTCCTATTTGTGACATTTCGAGGTGTTTGGGGTCAAACTCATTTTTTCCATTATAGGCCATATAGCTCAGAGTCACATCACATTGAGCTCAGAGTCACATCAAATTTCTAGTTCTGGACCTAAGGACCCCTTAGTATACCTCAGATGACATACCAGGAGTGTCTAAGACCCATTTCTGGCCTCCAGGGATGACTTTTTGAAGTTTTGGGGTTTAAGGGGGCAAAGTCACTTCTTCCATCCAGCCTAAGGTGCTCAAAATCGGGTACAATGTCAGGTTTTTCCCATGGCTGGAAGCTGAAAAAAAACCTTCAGATAATAGCAAAGGTAGATAGATCAAATGAAAGCATCAGATCTGAGCTTTCTAACAAGTATATTTAGGTCCTGGGTACTCACAAAGTGACTGTGATATCCATTCTGAGCTATTTGGAAAATTAGCAAATCTTGTCAAAAAAACTTTTTTTGACGATTTTTGCTAATTTTCGGTATCAACCCTCATGACTGTTTTCAGGTCCCTGTAGCCACCAGGACCCCATAATATATCTCAGATTATATAACAAGAGTGGCTAGGGCTCATTTCCAGCCTCCAGGTACATGTCTGACTCCTATTTGTGACATTTTGAGGTGTTTGGTGTCAAATTCATTTTTTTCCATTATAGCTCCTAGATATCAGAGTCACATCAGATTTCTAGTTCTGGACCCAAGAAGACCATAGTATACCTCAGATGACATACCAAGAGTGTCTAAGACCCATTTCTGGCCTCCAGGGGTGACTTTTTGAAGTTTTTGGGTTTAAGGGGGCAAAGTGACTTTTTCCACCCAGCCCAATGTTCTCAAAATCGGGTACGATATCAGGTGTTTCCCTTGGTTGGTAGCGGAAAAAAAAACTTTATATAATATCAAAGTTATATATATCACATGAAAGCATCAGAGCTGACCTTTCTAACAAGTGTATTCATATCTTGCGCACTCAAACAGTGTCTCTGATATCCATTCTGAGCTATTTGGAAAATTAGCAAATCTTGTAAAAAAAAATGTTGGGACGATTTTTGCTAATTTTCAGTTTCAACCCACCTGACTGTTTTTGGGTCCCTGTGGCCACCAGGACCCTATATTATATCTTAGGTGATATAGCAAGAGTGTCTAGGGCTCATTTCCAGCCTCCAGGTACATGTCTGAGTCCTATTTCAGACATTTTGAGGTGTTTGGTGTCAAATTCATTTTTTCCATTATAGGCCCTAGATATCAGAGTCACATCACATTTCTAGTTCTGGACCCAAGAACACCATAGTATACCTCAGATGACATACCAAGAGTGTCTAAGACCCATTTCTGGCCTCCAGGGGTGACTTTTTGAAGTTTTTGGGTTTAAGGGGGCAAAGTCACTTTTTCCACCCGAGGTCGTGGAACTCGGAGCTGGGTAAAAGTTTAGCTTGAGTGCCCTCCCCATGGAGGTCAAAAATGTTATTGCATCAAAATCATTTAAAAACTATATAGGTGTAATTGTAGTGCCCTGAATGCTATATGGCTGCATTTGCACCGTTCTAGGTATTTACAAAATGAATTTCTAACACTTTTGAAGTCTCCATGAAGTGAAAAATGACTAAGTCCAAAAACTTCACTGGTGCATCAAAGTGGTCAAAAAAGGTCAACATTGGGTTAAAAGTAACAAAACATAGTGCTGCAGTGGTCCAATAGCAGGCTAAAGACATAATGAATGACACAGAATGAACAGTTTTACTAAACACTTTGAAAATTCGATTTTCAATTTCAGGGGGACAAGGTCATGGAACTCCGAGCTGGGTAAAAGTTCAGCTTAAGGGCCCTCCCCATGGAGGTCAAAAATGTTATTACATCAAAATCTTTTAAAAACTATATAGGTGTAATTGCAGTGTCCTGAATGCTATGTAACTGCATTTGCACTGTTCTGTGTGCCTCCAAAATGAATTTCTAACACTTTTGAAGTCCCATGAAGTGAAAAATGACGAAGTACAAAGACATCATTGGTGCATGAAAATGTTTAAAAACGGTCACAAATGCATAAAAATGAAAAAAACAAAGTGCTACACTGGCCCAATAGCAAGCTAAACACACAATGAATGACCCAGAATGAATATATTTACAAATTACTTGGAAAATGCTATTTTAAATTTCAGGGGGACGAGGTCACAGAAGTCATGGAACTCCGAGCGGGGTAAAAGTTCAAACTTTCCACCCCTCATGGAGGTCAAAATTTTTAATTCATCAAAATCATTTAAAAACTATATAGGTGTGATTCGAGTGTCCTGATTGCTATATAGGTGCATTTGCACTGTCCTGTGTGCCTCCAACGTGACTTTCTAACACTTTTGAAATCTCCATGAAGCAAAAAGTGACTAAGTCCAAAGACCATTTGGAGCATCAAAGTGTTCAAAAACGGTCAAAAATGCATAAAAACGAAAAAAAACAAGTGCTACAGTGGCCCAATAGCATGCTAAACACACAATGAATGACATAGAATGAATAGTTGTACACATTACTTTGAAAATGCAATTTTAAATTTCAGGGGGACAAGGTCACGAAAGTCATGGAACTCCGAGCGGGGTAAAAGTTCAACCTTTCCCCCCTTATGGAGGTCAAAATTTTAATACATCAAAATCATTTAAAAACTATATAGGTGTGATGACAGTGTCTTGGATACATCCCACATGAATTTTAAACACATTAGGAGCATCTCTGATCAAAATAACCATAAAAATCCCAAAGCTGCATCAGTGCTTCAGAGTGCTCCAAAACGTCAAAAATGGACGAAAATGAAAAATATTCTCCATATCTGAGTTTTTATAACATTCCTTAGATAATGTATATCTTGAATTAGTTTTAAATCCTTTTATTAAAAAGTTTCTTTTCTATGCTGCACTGGTGCAACGCCTCAAGTCTGAGAAGCTGCACCAGTGCAGCCGAAGCAGCACTGGTGCAGCCGAAGCAGCACTGGTGCAACAAGAGTCAAGCTGGTAGCCTGACCTTTGACCAATCCGAGAAAAAAAAAGTGTTTTTTTCCCTGGGCCCCTCCCCCAAACGAAAACACATTGACCTGAAGCCTAAGTGTATTCTGAGTCATAAAAAGTTTATTAGATGAAAAAATATTGTACAGGCACTTTTTTGCACAAAAAGTCACTTTTTGGCACTTTTTTGAGAGAAATAAAATAGTTCGCAGATTTTTTTTAAATCGACCGAATTAAAAAAAAATGCTCTTGTTGGATGGCTTTGGACATAAGGCCGCATAAACAAAAGGAATTTTTCAAATATCTGTTTTTCTCACTTTTTTATTGCTGTTTGAAATTTCTGACTTGACTTTTTGCATCATTGGTGATGCATGTGTTTAACATTGAGCTTGGGAAAATTGAAAAAAAATAGACTTTGGGGATTGTTTACTAGGGCAAGTGATACATCAAATTAAGACTCATATTAAACTGAACCTCAAGCTGAAAAAAAAAACAAAATAGCTTTTACGATCACTTTTTTATAAGCGACTTTAACAATTGTTTTTTTAGCTATATTAAAAAACAAGGTAACGCCGTAAATTTTAGAAAAGAGATTTTTTCAAAGTAAAACATAGGTGTGACCTGCCTTCACATTAGGCTTCATAAACAAAAGAAAAAACATCTCTATGTGTTATATTCACTTTTTAATAACACATTTTCGTTTTAGGCACAAGCAAAAAGCAGCATTGGTGATGCATGTGTTTTTCAATGGGGTTTTTTAAAGTCTACCAAAATACGGTTTACCAATACATTTTCATTATTTTCTCTTTGGTATCTCATTATGCACATGTTAATAAACAGGTTCATGCATTATTAGCTAAATAGCATAAAAACACACTGAATTATTAACAATAATCTTTGAGATTTGGGTGACCAGATGGCCGGAAATCGAAAATCGCCTCGTATGGATTCAACTTCCATTTCGTGCACTTTCTATGTGGGCCACATGCACAAGAATTGGTACAATAATGCATACGAATCTTAGCTAGAATCTGCAATTGGAATTAAGTCTTTAACTTATATGCTTCAAGAATTATAGGGCACATTTTGCTATGTATAATATCCTATCCATTTCAATGGGCCGACCAGATGGCCGCAAATTGAAAATCGCGTCGTATGGATTCATATTGCGTTGTATGTACCTTACGTGTAAGCCACATGCATTTAAAATGACACAATGTAGTAGGGTATGCTATAGAATGTGTTGCAGTTGGAAATCAAGCTCTATCTAGTATGGATCATGACTGATGACACAATATACGTGACTCATTTTGCAAAAAATGGAGGCAAATTTTATAAAACATGCGTTTAATCACTGAATGATTCTCACCACTTCTAAGCATGGCACAGGCATGACAATGACCACAGGGCAGTGGCATGATGGTAACTGTATGCTGCACTCAGAATTATGGATCCAGATTGTATGGTTTTAGAATTATGGGCCACAACGTAAGGCATATTTTTTCACACATGTGACGTTATTGAAAAACATCATACATTCAACTTCACATTTTGTAGCCAAAAGCATAAAGTGTTCTTCAACACACATGAAAGTGAAAAATAAAAACTTTTCCTGAAGATTACACTTGATTTGTACCTTGTCCCTATAAGCCACAAATATGAGAGTTACCACTATAAAGTGTAGATGTCTTAGCTACATACTGTGATTGAAATTAGGTCGGTACCTCATATGGTTCAAGATTTATAGTGCACCACATACTATGTAATATATCCTATCCATTTCAATGGGTGACCAGATGGCCGCAAATTAAAAATCGCCTCGTATGGATTCAAATTGCTTTGTATGCACCTTGTGTGTGAGCCACATGCATATAAAATGGCACACTGTAGTAGGCTATGTTATAGAATGTGTTGCAGTTGGAAATCAAGCTCTATCTAATATGGATCTTGACTGATGACATAACATACGTGACACATTTTGCAAAAGCTGAAGGAATTTTTTTAAAAATATGTGTTTAATCGCTGAAAGATTCACACCACTTTGAAGCTTTCCACATGCATGAAAATGAACACAGGACAGTGGCATCATGTTAGCTTAATGCTGCACTTCCAATTATGGATCCAGATTGTATGGTTTTAGAAGTATGGGACAAAATGTAAGGCATACTTTTTCGTACATGCAACGGTATTGAAAAACGTCATACATTCAACCTCAAATTTTGACAACTTTACAATACGCCACACACATAATAATTCACATGGGTAAGATGCACATCACTAGGAACAAAGTGCTGTTTAAATTATGTCTCTATAATGTACAGACTATGAATTATAGCCAAAAGTATAAAGTGTTCTACAACACACATGAAAGTGAAAAATAAAAACTTACCTGAAGGTTACACTTGATTTGTACCTTGTCCCTATAAGCCACAACCATGAGAGTTACCACTATGAATTGTAAATGTCTTAGCTACATACTGCAATTGAAATTAAGTCAGTACATCATATGCTTCAAGAAATAGAGTGCACTACATCCTCTGTAGTATATCCTATCCATTTCAAAGGGTGACCAGATGGCCGCAAATTAAAAATTGCCTCGTATGGATTCAAATTGCTTTGTATGACTGTTTTCAGGTCCCTGTAGCCACCAGGACCCCATAATATATCTCAGATGATATAACAAGAGTGGCTAGGGCTCATTTCCAGCCTCCAGGTACATGTCTGACTCTTATTTGTGACATTTCGAGGTGTTTGGGATCAAACTAATTTTTCCCAATATAGGCCATAGAGCTCAGAGTCACATCACATTGAGCTCAGAGTCACATCAAATTTCTAGTTCTGGACCTAAGGACCCCTTAGTATACCTCAGATGACATACCAGGAGTGTCTAAGACCCATTTCTGGCCTCCAGGGATGACTTTTTGAAGTTTTGGGGTTTAAGGGGGCATAGTCACTTCTTCCATCCAGGCTACGTTGCTCAAAATCGCGTACGATGTCAGGTTCTTCCCTTGGCTGGAAGCTGAAAAAAAAACTTCAGATAATAGCAAAGGTAGATAGATCAAATGAAAGCATCAGATCTGAGCTTTCTAACCAGTATATTTAGGTCATGGGTACTCACAAAGTGACTGTGATATCCATTCTGAGCTATTTGGAAAATTAGCAAATCTTGTCAAAAAAACTTTTTTTGATGATTTTTGCTAATTTTCGGTATCAACCCTCATGACTGTTTTCGGGTCCCTGTAGCCACCAGGACCCCATAATATATCTCAGATGATATAACAAGAGTGGCTAGGGCTCATTTCCAGCCTCCAGGTACATGTCTGACTCCTATTTGTGACATTTCGAGGTGTTTGGGGTCAAACTCATTTTTTCCATTATAGGCCATATAGCTCAGAGTCACATCACATTGAGCTCAGAGTCACATCAAATTTCTAGTTCTGGACCTAAGGACCCCTTAGTATACCTCAGATGACATACCAGGAGTGTCTAAGACCCATTTCTGGCCTCTAGGGATGACTTTTTGAAGTTTTGGGGTTTAAGGGGGCAAAGTCACTTCTTCCATCCAGCCTAAGGTGCTCAAAATCGGGTACAATATCAGCTTTTTCCCATGGCTGGAAGCTGAAAAAAAAACTTCAGATAATAGCAAAGGTAGATAGATCAAATGAAAGCATCAGATCTGAGCTTTCTAACAAGTATATTTAGGTCCTGGGTACTCACAAAGTGACTGTGATATCCATTCTGAGCTATTTGGAAAATTAGCAAATCTTGTCAAAAAAACTTTTTTTGACGATTTTTGCTAATTTTCGGTATCAACCCTCATGACTGTTTTCGGGTCCCTGTAGCCACCAGGACCCCATAATATATCTCAGATGATATAATTAGAGTGGCTAGGGCTCATTTCCAGCCTCCAGGTACATGTCTGACTCCTATTTGTGACATTTCGAGGTGTTTGGGGTCAAACTCATTTTTTCCATTATAGGCCATATAGCTCAGAGTCACATCACATTGAGCTCAGAGTCACATCAAATTTCTAGTTCTGGACCTAAGGACCCCTTAGTATACCTCAGATGACATACCAGGAGTGTCTAAGACCCATTTCTGGCCTCCAGGGATGACTTTTTGAAGTTTTGGGGTTTAAGGGGGCAAAGTCACTTCTTCCATCCAGCCTAAGGTGCTCAAAATCGGGTACAATGTCAGGTTTTTCCCATGGCTGGAAGCTGAAAAAAAAACTTCAGATAATAGCAAAGGTAGATAGATCAAATGAAAGCATCAGATCTGAGCTTTCTAACAAGTATATTTAGGTCCTGGGTACTCACAAAGTGACTGTGATATCCATTCTGAGCTATTTGGAAAATTAGCAAATCTTGTCAAAAAAACTTTTTTTGACGATTTTTGCTAATTTTCGGTATCAACCCTCATGACTGTTTTCGGGTCCCTGTAGCCACCAGGACCCCATAATATATCTCAGATGATATAATTAGAGTGGCTAGGGCTCATTTCCAGCCTCCAGGTACATGTCTGACTCCTATTTGTGACATTTCGAGGTGTTTGGGGTCAAACTCATTTTTTCCATTATAGGCCATATAGCTCAGAGTCACATCACATTGAGCTCAGAGTCACATCAAATTTCTAGTTCTGGACCTAAGGACCCCTTAGTATACCTCAGATGACATACCAGGAGTGTCTAAGACCCATTTCTGGCCTCCAGGGATGACTTTTTGAAGTTTTGGGGTTTAAGGGGGCAAAGTCACTTCTTCCATCCAGCCTAAGGTGCTCAAAATCGGGTACAATGTCAGGTTTTTCCCATGGCTGGAAGCTGAAAAAAAACCTTCAGATAATAGCAAAGGTAGATAGATCAAATGAAAGCATCAGATCTGAGCTTTCTAACAAGTATATTTAGGTCCTGGGTACTCACAAAGTGACTGTGATATCCATTCTGAGCTATTTGGAAAATTAGCAAATCTTGTCAAAAAAACTTTTTTTGACGATTTTTGCTAATTTTCGGTATCAACCCTCATGACTGTTTTCAGGTCCCTGTAGCCACCAGGACCCCATAATATATCTCAGATTATATAACAAGAGTGGCTAGGGCTCATTTCCAGCCTCCAGGTACATGTCTGACTCCTATTTGTGACATTTTGAGGTGTTTGGTGTCAAATTCATTTTTTTCCATTATAGCTCCTAGATATCAGAGTCACATCAGATTTCTAGTTCTGGACCCAAGAAGACCATAGTATACCTCAGATGACATACCAAGAGTGTCTAAGACCCATTTCTGGCCTCCAGGGGTGACTTTTTGAAGTTTTTGGGTTTAAGGGGGCAAAGTGACTTTTTCCACCCAGCCCAATGTTCTCAAAATCGGGTACGATATCAGGTGTTTCCCTTGGTTGGTAGCGGAAAAAAAACTTTATATAATATCAAAGTTATATATATCACATGAAAGCATCAGAGCTGACCTTTCTAACAAGTGTATTCATATCTTGCGCACTCAAACAGTGTCTCTGATATCCATTCTGAGCTATTTGGAAAATTAGCAAATCTTGTAAAAAATAAATTTTGGGACGATTTTTGCTAATTTTCAGTATCAACCCACCTGACTGTTTTTGGGTCCCTGTGGCCACCAGGACCCTATATTATATCTCAGGTGATATAGCAAGAGTGTCTAGGGCTCATTTCCAGCCTCCAGGTACATGTCTGAGTCCTATTTCAGACATTTTGAGGTGTTTGGTGTCAAATTCATTTTTTCCATGATAGGCCCTAGATATCAGAGTCACATCACATTTCTAGTTCTGGACCCAAGAACACCATAGTATACCTCAGATGACATACCAAGAGTGTCTAAGACCCATTTCTGGCCTCCAGGGGTGACTTTTTGAAGTTTTTGGGTTTAAGGGGGCAAAGTCACTTTTTCCACCCGAGGTCGTGGAACTCGGAGCTGGGTAAAAGTTTAGCTTGAGTGCCCTCCCCATGGAGGTCAAAAATGTTATTGCATCAAAATCATTTAAAAACTATATAGGTGTAATTGTAGTGCCCTGAATGCTATATGGCTGCATTTGCACCGTTCTAGGTATTTACAAAATGAATTTCTAACACTTTTGAAGTCTCCATGAAGTGAAAAATGACTAAGTCCAAAAACTTCACTGGTGCATCAAAGTGGTCAAAAAAGGTCAACATTGGGTTAAAATTAACAAAACATAGTGCTGCAGTGGTCCAATAGCAGGCTAAAGACATAATGAATGACACAGAATGAACAGTTTTACTAAACACTTTGAAAATTCGATTTTCAATTTCAGGGGGACAAGGTCATGGAACTCCGAGCTGGGTAAAAGTTCAGCTTAAGGGCCCTCCCCATGGAGGTCAAAAATGTTATTACATCAAAATCTTTTAAAAACTATATAGGTGTAATTGCAGTGTCCTGAATGCTATGTAACTGCATTTGCACTGTTCTGTGTGCCTCCAAAATGAATTTCTAACACTTTTGAAGTCCCCATGAAGTGAAAAATGACGAAGTACAAAGACATCATTGGTGCATGAAAGTGTTTAAAAACGGTCACAAATGCATAAAAATGAAAAAAACAAAGTGCTACACTGGCCCAATAGCAAGCTAAACACACAATGAATGACCCAGAATGAATATATTTACAAATTACTTGGAAAATGCTATTTTAAATTTCAGGGGGACGAGGTCACAGAAGTCATGGAACTCCGAGCGGGGTAAAAGTTCAAACTTTCCACCCCTCATGGAGGTCAAAATTTTTAATTCATCAAAATCATTTAAAAACTATATAGGTGTGATTGGAGTGTCCTGATTGCTATATAGGTGCATTTGCACTGTCCTGTGTGCCTCCAAAGTGACTTTCTAACACTTTTGAAATCTCCATGAAGCAAAAAGTGACTAAGTCCAAAGACCATTTGGAGCATCAAAGTGTTCAAAAACGGTCAAAAATGCATAAAAACGAAAAAAAACAAGTGCTACAGTGGCCCAATAGCATGCTAAACACACAATGAATGACACAGAATGAATAGTTGTACACATTACTTTGAAAATGCAATTTTAAATTTCAGGGGGACAAGGTCACGAAAGTCATGGAACTCCGAGCGGGGTAAAAGTTCAACCTTTCCCCCCTTATGGAGGTCAAAATTTTAATACATCAAAATCATTTAAAAACTATATAGGTGTGATGACAGTGTCTTGGATACATCCCAAATGAATTTTAAACACATTAGGAGCATCTCTGATCAAAATAACCATAAAAATCCCAAAGCTGCATCAGTGCTTCAAAGTGCTCCAAAACGGTCAAAAATGGACGAAAATGAAAAATATTCTCCATATCTGAGTTTTTATAACATTCCTTAGATAATGTTTATCTTGAATTAGTTTTAAATCCTTTTATTAAAACGTTTCTTTTCTATGCTGCACTGGTGCAACGCCTCAAGTCTGAGAAGCTGCACCAGTGCAGCCGAAGCAGCGACCGAATTAAAAAAAAATGCTCTTGTTGGATGGCTTTGGACATAAGGCCGCATAAACAAAAGGAATTTTTCAAATATCTGTTTTTCTCACTTTTTTATTGCTGTTTGAAATTTCTGACTTGACTTTTTGCATCATTGGTGATGCATGTGTTTAACATTGAGCTTGGGAAAATTGAAAAAAAATAGACTTTGGGGATTGTTTACTAGGGCAAGTGATACATCAAATTAAGACTCATATTAAACTGAACCTCAAGCTGAAAAAAAAAAAAAATAGCATTTACGATCACTTTTTTATAAGCGACTTTAACAATTGCTTTTTTAGCTATATTAAAAAACAAGGTAACGCCGTAAATTTTAGAAAAGAGATTTTTTCAAAGTAAAACATAGGTGTGACCTGCCTTCACATTAGGCTTCATAAACAAAAGAAAAAACATCTCTATGTGTTATATTCACTTTTTAATAACACATTTTCGTTTTAGGCACAAGCAAAAAGCAGCATTGGTGATGCATGTGTTTTTCAATGGGGTTTTTTAAAGTCTACCAAAATACGGTTTACCAATACATTTTCATTATTTTCTCTTTGGTATCTCATTATGCACATGTTAATAAACAGGTTCATGCATTATTAGCTAAATAGCATAAAAACACACTGAATTATTAACAATAATCTTTGAGATTTGGGTGACCAGATGGCCGGAAATCGAAAATCGCCTCGTATGGATTCAACTTCCATTTCGTGCACTTTCTATGTGGGCCACATGCATAAGAATTGGTACAATAATGCATACGAATCTTAGCTAGAATCTGCAATTGAAATTAAGTCTTTAACTTATATGCTTCAAGAATTATAGGGCACATTCTGCTATGTATAATATCCTATCCATTTCAATGGGACGACCAGATGGCCGCAAATTGAAAATCGCGTCGTATGGATTCATATTGCGTTGTATGTACCTTACGTGTAAGCCACATGCATTTAAAATGACACAATGTAGTAGGGTATGCTATAGAATGTGTTGCAGTTGGAAATCAAGCTCTATCTAGTATGGATCATGACTGATGACACAATATACGTGATTCATTTTGCAAAAAATGGAGGCAAATTTTATAAAACATGCGTTTAATCACTGAATGATTCTCACCACTTCTAAGCATGGCACAGGCATGACAATGACCACAGGGCAGTTCCCACACTGCTGAGTGCTGTTGTTTTACCATTGCAATCTTTGTATCAAATTGAAAGATCACATCAAGTACCTCTAGGTACATATAAATCAAAAGCTTAGCATATTAAGTTCTACTGAACTTAGTAGTTGTAGATTAAAGGGATTAGCACACCCTGACTACAACTCACTAGTAAGGTACAGTAGGAAAACACTTAGTGTAGGTAAGTGCACCACTTACACCTCACTAGCAGCCATGTCTGACACAGGAAAAGCCTCAGGGTCTACTCCTGTGACAGTTGACCTTACCCAGGCAACTTTTGGATATGACAAACTAACCCGAAGAGACTTGATTGCCTTGTGCAAAGCAAGAGGGTTAAAAAGGGGCAGAAGCCCCACCTGCCAAATCCTGGTAGAAATCCTAGAGCAGGATGACTTAGAAAGGGCAAAGGTAGCTTCCCTAGAAACAGGAAATGGAGGGAACCCCCCTGTAACTGACCCCCCTCAGGAGGAAGATGATGAAGAAGAAGAGGAGGAGGAGGAGGACTCAGAAGTTGAGGACTTAGAAGATCAGGATCAGAGGGGTAGCCAGGTCCCAGTTGCCAGGCTTAGCCAGGCCAACTTAGACCTACTGGGGAATGGAGAGGGCCAGCAACTCCCCAGATCCCACAATGTTATTCTCCCAGGCAACAGAAGAGTGAGATCTCCCTCAGGGGATTCTCATATTTCTAGTGCCTCCAGAGAATCACAGAGAGGCATGACTGCTTCTCAAAAGCTAGAGCATAGGGCCAGAATGAGGGCTGTCAAACTCCAGATAGAGAGGGAGGAGGTAGCCTTGGCTCAAGCTAGACTTGCCTTGGCAAGAGAGCAGAAATTAAGTGGCTTAGATGCCACTGGTGGCAGCAAATTTCCAAGAGAAAAATACAGGGGCTATGACAATAGAAACCTGACAAAAATTGTGCCCCCCTTTAAAGAAGGGGATGACATCCACAAATGGATGACTGCTCTTGAGAGAGCCTGCATGGTACAGCAGGTTCCTGAGGATCAGTGGGCTGCAATTTTATGGTACTCCTTTTCTGAGAAAGGGAGGGACAGGCTCCTCACAGTTAGACCTGAGGATGCCAAAAATTACACTGTCTTGAAGAGTGCTCTTATTGAAGGGTTTGGCCTAACCACTGAGCAATACAGGTTGTTGTTCAGAGACACCCAAAAAGCACAGACTCAAGACTGGACTGATTTCGTTGAGTGTGCCACTAAGGCTTTGGAGGGTTGGTTGCAGGGAAGTAAAGTTTCAGACTATACAGGATTGTACAATCTTATGATGAGAGAACAGATCCTTAATAACTGTACAAACCAGCTGTTGCATCAATACCTTATTGACTCTGATCTGACCTCTCCCCAAGAATTGGGAAAGAAGGCAGACAAATGGGTCAGAACAAGGATTAAGCAGAAACCCCAGAACAAAGGTGGTGACCAGAAGAAAACAGACCGGAAGGGTGGTAATCAGAATCAGAAAGATAAAGAAAAAGACCAGAAGTCTTCAGGCCCCCAAACTAATAGTAAGGGGGGTGGTTCCCAAAATGGAAACAAGAAGAAGAAGAACAAAGGTCCAAAGACACCTTGGTGTAATACCTGCAAATCAGTTTCACACTGGGGCAGTGAGTGCACCAAGGCAAATCCAGTTCCCACCACTACAGCTCCTAAAGCAACTGCAACCCCAAGTACAGTAAGCAGTGGTGGAACACAGTCCAAGGGTGTAGCTGGGTTGACCCTGGGTATTGAAGTAGGATCTGGCCTAGTCAGAATCCCTACACAGGCAGTTCTCCTGTATGATGTGGACATTGAGTTGCCCACTGCAGTAAGCCCCAGTAACCTGGGCAAATACAGGCAGACTCCCTTAATTAATGAGAAACTGGCTCAAGCCTACAGGGACACATGTGCCAGTGTCACAATGGTGACACCTGACTTTGTGGACCCTGGACAGATTGTACTAGGTGAGAGCTACCTAGTGACCAATGCAAGCAACTCCACTACTTCCCATAGTGTGGCAGTTGTGAACTTCTCCTGGGGAGGGGTTGATGGCCTAAAGAAGGTTGTGGTGAGTGCAGACCTACCAGTAGACTGTCTGTTAGGCAATGACCTTGAAAGCTCAGCATGGTCAGAAGTGGAGTACAGGACTCATGCAGAAATGCTAGGGATTTCAGAGCATGTCCTTGCCATGACAAGGGCTCAGGCTAAGAAGTGCCTTCCTGAACCAGTGGTGGATCTTGGAACAATAGACCAACCACAACCCAAGAGAAGGAGCAAGAGAGGAAAGGCTGAGCCTTCCACCTTGCCCCAGGTTGAGGATCAAGTTTCAGAGGAAACTGATTCTGCAGTCCAGGAGGAGACTGTCTCTGAGGAACTTGAACCTGACCAGGTTGAGTTTCTGGGGACAGGGGGACCCTCCAGGGCAGACCTGAGGCAGGCTCAATTAGATTGCCCTTCCCTTGAACCCCTCAGACAGCAGGCTGCTGCTGAGGCTGCTGGGGATGCCCATGGTACCCATACTGTGTATTGGGATGATGGACTCCTTTACTCAGAGGCTAGAAACCCCAAGCCTGGCATGACCAGGAGGTTGGTTATACCTCTGCAGTTTAGGGGGTTTCTTCTTACCTTGGCCCATGATATTCCCCTTGCAGGACACTTAGGCCAGAACAAGACGTGGGACAGGCTTGTTTCACACTTTCACTGGCCTCACATGTCAGAGGATGTCAAGGAGTTTTGTCGCTCCTGTGTCACTTGCCAAGCCAGTGGTAAGTCAGGTGGCACAACAAAGGCCCCCCTAATACCACTACCTGTGGTGGGGGTTCCCTTTGAAAGAGTTGGAATTGATATTGTGGGTCCAATGGACCCCCAAACAGCATCTGGGAACAGGTTTATACCGGTGGTAATGGATCATGCCACCAGGTATCCAGAGGCTATTCCCCTGAGGACCACCACAGCACCTGTGGTGGCAAAAGCCCTCATTGCAGTTTTCTCAAGAGTGGGCTTCCCAAAGGAGGTGTTATCAGATAGGGGCACCAATTTTATGTCTAGCTATCTGAAAGCAATGTGGAAGGAATGTGGAGTAAACTATAAGTTTACCCCCCCATATCATCCACAATGCAATGGGCTTGTGGAGAGATTTAACAAGACCCTTAAAGGCATGATAAAAGGATTACCAGAGAAGCTCAGGCGGAAATGGGACATTCTTTTACCCTGCCTGCTCTTTGCTTACAGAGAGGTCCCACAGAAGGGGGTTGGCTACAGCCCTTTTGAACTTTTTTTTGGCCACCCTGTGAGGGGTCCATTGTGTTTGGTGAAGGAAGGATGGGAGTTACCTCTCAAAAAGCCCAAACTAGACATAGTGGACTATGTACTTGGTCTCCGCTCCAGGATGGCTGAATACATGGAAAGAGCATCCAAAAACCTGGAGGCCAGCCAAGAATTGCAGAAAGCTTGGCATGACCAAAAGGCTGTACTGGTAGAGTTCCAACCAGGACAGAAGGTGTGGGTACTGGAGCCAGTGGCTCCAGCAGCACTCCAGGACAAATGGAGTGGACCCTATCCTATCATTGAGAAGAAGGGGGAAGTCACTTACTTGGTTGACTTTGGAACACCCAGGAGCCCTCACAGGGTAATCCATGTGAACCGTTTGAAAGTGTTTGTGGACAGGGAGGACATGAGCTTGCTCATAGCCACAGATGGGGATCAGGAGGAAGAGAGTGACCCTCTCCCAGACCTGCTTTCCCAGAACCCTGATGATGGTTCAGTTGATGGAGTAGCGTTGGCAGGCAGCCTCACTGACCAGCAACAGATGGACTGCAGACAAGTTTTGCAGGCCCACAGGCATTTGTTTTCACTCACACCCAGCCAGACTGACTGGTGTACCCATGTAGTGGACACTGGTGACAGTCTGCCTGTGAAGAATAAGATCTACAGGCAACCTGACCATGTCAGGGATTGCATCAAGGCTGAGGTGCAAAAGATGTTGGAGCTTGGAGTGATTGAGCCATCAGAGAGCCCATGGGCCAGCCCAGTAGTCCTGGTACCAAAACCTCATACCCAAGATGGAAAGAGAGAAATGAGGTTTTGCGTGGACTACAGGGGTCTCAATGCTGTCACTAGAACAGATGCTCACCCCATTCCAAGAGCAGATGAGCTCATTGACAGATTGGCTTCTGCCAAGTTTCTGAGCACATTTGACCTGACAGCTGGCTACTGGCAAATCTGATTAGCTGAGGAGTCAAAAGCCAAAACAGCATTCTCTACCCCTAGTGGACATTATCAGTTTGTGGTAATGCCCTTTGGTTTGAAGAATGCACCTGCCACTTTCCAAAGGTTGGTGAACCAAGTCCTTACTGGGTTGGATGACTTTTGTGCAGCATATCTAGATGATATTGCTGTCTTCAGCTCCACCTGGGAGGATCACCTGATCCACCTGAAGAGAGTTTTGGAGGCCCTGCAAAAGGCAGGCCTAACTATCAAGGCCACTAAGTGCCAGATAGGGCAGAGTAAGGTTGTATACCTGGGCCACCTAGTAGGTGGAGGCCAGGTTCAGCCACTGGAGAGCAAAATCCAGGCCATACAGGACTGGGCTCCTCCAGTTACCCAGACACAAGTCAGAGCCTTCTTGGGTCTGACTGGGTATTACAGGAAGTTTGTGAAGAACTATGGGTCTATAGTGACACCATTAAATGACTTGACATCCAAGAAGATGCCAAAAAAGGTTCAGTGGACAGTTAGCTGTCAGAAGGCATTTGATGACCTGAAGAAGGCCATGTGCTCTGCACCTATCCTGAAGAGTCCTGACTACTCCAAACAGTTCATTGTACAGACAGATGCTTCTGAGTTGGGGGTGGGAGCTGTGCTCTCACAACTTAATCAAGATGGTCAAGACCAGCCTATTGCTTTCATTAGCAGGAGGCTGACTCCCAGAGAGAAACGTTGGTCAGCCATTGAGAGGGAGGCCTTTGCTGTGGTTTGGGCATTAAAGAAGTTGAGGTCCTACTTGTTTGGAACTCACTTCCTGGTGCAGACAGACCATAAGCCCCTCTTATGGCTTAATCAGATGAAGGGTGAAAATCCCAAACTGCTCAGGTGGTCCATTTCCCTACAGGGGATGGACTTTTCAGTGGAGCACCACCCAGGGACTGACCATGGTAATGCAGATGGTCTCTCCAGGTACTTCCACTTAGAACATGAAGACTTATCTGGTCAAGGTTAGTTTAATGTCCCTGCGTTTGGGGGGGGTTGTGTAGGAGAGTAGGGTCTGCTATCCTATGGTCACCCCAAATTTTTGCTTTTTGCTTCACTGGTTTTCGACTACTGAGGCTGTGGGCCTGCTGATCAGACCCCCAGCCTGCTGTTCTCTCACTAAATTACTGACACATGTGCTATAGGCACATACCAATTGGAAATGGACTCCTTGTCAGCCCCTGTATAATGCACTATAGGTGCCCAGGGCATAGGGGCCACCAAGGCCTACCAGGGGCTGCAGCATATCTTTTGCCACCCCTGGCTGGTTCTTAAATTGACACAACTGGCTGATCACTCAGCTGGGGTAAGGTGGTGTAATCACCCCTTGCTTAGATATAGTATACCTATATCTAAACCTATATCTGGACACATGTAAACCTGTGAGCCACTCCTATGGAAGGCCTCATCAATCCTGGAGGCAGGGTGCGTGGTTTTATGTGAGATGGAGCTCTAGCATGAGCTGAGCCTGTCTGCAGCTGTCGGGAACAACTCCCTAAGCTGTTTCAGGATAATGCCATACCATATACTCTTAAGTGCCTTATAATCCTCGCGGTTAAAAAGCAACTTTGGTTTGGCTTTATCAAAACATGTCGTGTAAGGTGTCATACGATTTGGAATACTATCCCCTCGCCAGTTCTGGCGACGGGGATAGCATTCCACCCCTCTAGAGGGGTAAGACATGTTCCTTTACTGTAATGCGGTTAATTTCTCCAAAGACCTTAGATCCACAAAATGGATGCCTCTGCCACAGACAAATGTCTGGACCCCTGCAGCTGACCGAAACTCAGCCAAAGGGGTCCTGGACAAAGGGTTTCCTGTCACAGGAGGGTGTCACCACCCTCCAGACAGGAGATAGTGGATTGTAGCAGGGAGGTCTGAAAGAAACCAGACACTGCCTGGGGCGCACAAGGCTGCCCCTTGCATAATCCGGCCAAACCGGTTCTGGGGCACTCCAGCCCTCGTGCCAGGGCGGCCTGGATCAAAGGAATGGGGTGTATCCACCCACTTCCTGGGTCCCACCCATAGGGGGGGACCTAGCAGGTAATCACGCCCCCCAGATTCGAATAAGAGTGGGAGCAGTGCCAATGCACATCAGATTTCCTGGAAGAAACATTTGAAACGAAATTCTGGACCCTTCGCCCTCCATCTCAACGTGGAAGCCCGAAGAATCTCCCTTGTGGTCAAGGAGTGACCACCCTGCAGCAGCAGGCACCATCCAGCCCTCGACGTCTACTTAGTTGCAGTTCCCGCTGGAACTCGAGCAACTGAGATCGACGAGATCAAGCCTGCCTGCCTTCCAACAGCCCGATCCACAGTCCCTGCAAAGCTGAGACCCGTGGAGGCGACCGGAAGCGTGGGGCACGCCATCTTGAATTGACCACGAGACGCTGACCGTGCAGCCCACGAGTGACCCTCGAAGCTGTGCACCGGGGTTTGAGAAGCCCCCACCCTGAGCTGCTCCTGAGCCGAAGTTCAGCCCTCCACACTTGACGAGTGCTGCGTGGGGCCCTTTGGCTCTATTTGGCTCAACGCATTGGCCCGGTCACTTGCCCGCTGGCTAGTGGTCCCTGTGCCGACGAAACTACAAAGAAGACTCGTGAATCTGGTTGCTCCAGATCCACACCAGCTCCCCTGAAAAGGAGCCCCGACTCCGACCTTCCTGGTCCGAGTGAGAAGCAATCTTCCGATCCCGCGTGGATTGCTCTTGCCAAGTGTTATTTGCTCCAAACTTGAAGCCGACTGCACCGACGGTGAGAGCCTGCGTGGGACAGATCGTGACCTGCTCCTGGACGTCGCAGATGCCCCAGAGCCCACGTGACAGCGGAGAGAAGCTCCTCGACGACCACCTGATTGCGCCCGACATTGCCTGGTTCCGTCCTGGTTCCACCCTGGTCACTGCTGAGTGACCCAGACTCTGTCCCCTCTGCTTTCAGGTACCCTTCGACTTGAGTCCACCCTTGGACTCCACCGGACACTTCATCTTCAACCCGCCTGCAGCCCCTTCAGCTTCAAGCACCAAGAGCCTGCGTGTCAAAACCCGACGCCACTTTGACCCTGTGCACCCACTTCCTGTGGGTGAGGTAACTTTGCTCCGCCGGTGTTCCCACACTGGTGCACACCTCTAGGGTCTGTGTGTTAAGTTTTGTTCCTCTAGGTTCAGCGGAAGTGTCCTTAAACTTTAACTCTATGACTTTTACGCACCATTGGTTAACATTGGTGCATGCGTGCGCTTTCCGCACATCTCCCGAATCCCGAGGGCCATTCCCGACTTCAGCATTGCTTGTCCTGACTGCTCCCAGCGATTCCCTAGGCCCTAGGCCTAACCACTGTTCGAGTGGCCTCTCTTATACCACTTGTTTAGTATATGGTTTGAGTGGCCCCCTGCCCTCATCCATAATTGTGCAACTTGTATGTTTAAACAGTGCTTTTGATTTAACGCTTGTGCCCCTTTATTCATAAAGAATACTGGGGATTGTTTTTAGTAATAAACACATATATTTTTATAATATATACTTGTGTGGTGTCCTTTCATTTGGTACTACAGGATTGTATGTGGTAAAACAGCTCGCTTAACACGACCTCTTAAGTTAAGCCTTTAGGCTGCTTAGTCCATGCTACCCCTAGGATAGCTTGTCTAATAAGGTTGACTTACAACCAGACACCATAAGGGATTGTTTGGTCAGGTAGTAGGTGGTTCCAGAATTGGGGTAAAAGTTCAACCTTTCCCCCCTTATGGAGGTCAAAATTTTAATACATCAAAATCATTTAAAAACTATATAGGTGTGATGGCAGTGTCTTGGATACATCCCACATGAATTTTAAACACATTAGGAGCATCTCTGATCAAAATAACCATAAAAATCCCAAAGCTGCATCAGTGCTTCAAAGTGCTCCAAAACGGTCAACAATGGACGAAAATGAAAAATATTCTCCCAATCTGAGTTTTTATAACATTCCTTAGATAATGTATATCTTGAATTAGTTTTAAATCCTTTTATTAAAAAGTTTCTTTTCTATGCTGCACTGGTGCAACGCCTCAAGTCTGAGAAGCTGCACCAGTGCAGCCGAAGCAGCACTGGTGCAGCCGAAGCAGCACTGGTGCAACAAGAGTCAAGCTGGTAGCCTGACCTTTGACCAATCCGAGAAAAAAAAGGTGTTTTTTTCCCTGGGCCCCTCCCCCAAACGAAAACACATTGACCTGAAGCCTAAGTGTATTCTGAGTCATAAAAAGTTTATTAGATGAAAAAATATTGTACGGGCACTTTTTTGCACAAAAAGTCACTTTTTGGCACTTTTTTGAGAGAAATAAAATAGTTCGCAGATTTTTTTTAAATCGACCGAATTAAAAAAAATGCTCTTGTTGGATGGCTTTGGACATAAGGCCGCATAAACAAAAGGAATTTTTCAAATATCTGTTTTTCTCACTTTTTTATTGCTGTTTGAAATTTCTGACTTGACTTTTTGCATCATTGGTGATGCATGTGTTTAACATTGAGCTTGGGAAAATTGAAAAAAAATAGACTTTGGGGGTTGTTTACTAGGGCAAGTGATACATCAAATTAAGACTCATATTAAACTGAACCTCACGCTGAAAAAAAAAACAAAATAGCATTTACGATCACTTTTTTATAAGCGACTTTAACAATTGTTTTTTTAGCTATATTAAAAAACAAGGTAACGCCGTAAATTTTAGAAAAGAGATTTTTTCAAAGTAAAACATAGGTGTGACCTGCCTTCACATTAGGCTTCATAAACAAAAGAAAAAACATCTCTATGTGTTATATTCACTTTTTAATAACACATTTTCGTTTTAGGCACAAGCAAAAAGCAGCATTGGTGATGCATGTGTTTTTCAATGGGGTTTTTTAAAGTCTACCAAAATACGGTTTACCAATACTGTGAGAAGTTGGCCTGGTAGGGGATGTTTCCAATTCTGGAACCACCTACTACCTGACCAAACAATCCCTTATGGTGTCTGGTTGTAAGTCAACCTTATTAGACAAGCTATCCTAGGGGTAGCATGGACTAAGCAGCCTAAAGGCTTAACTTAAGAGGTCGTGTTAAGCGAGCTGTTTTACCACATACAATCCTGTAATACCAAATGAAAGGACACCACACAAGTATATATTATAAAAATATATGTGTTTATTACTAAAAACAATCCCCAGTATTCTTTATGAATAAAGGGGCACAAGCGTTAAATCAAAAGCACTGTTTAAACATACAAGTTGCACAATTATGGATGAGGGCGGGTGGCCACTCAAACCATATACTAAACAAGTGGTATAAGAGAGGCCACTCGAACAGTGGTTAGGCCTAGGGCCTAGGGAATCGCTGGGAGCAGTCAGGACAAGCAATGCTGAAGTCGGGAATGGCCCTCGGGATTCGGGAGATGTGCGGAAAGCGCACGCATGCACCAATGTTAACCAATGGTGCGTAAAAGTCATAGAGTTAAAGTTTAAGGACACTTCCGCTGAACCTAGAGGAACAAAACTTAACACACAGACCCTAGAGGTGTGCACCAGTGTGGGAACACCGGCGGAGCAAAGTTACCTCACCCACAGGAAGTGGGTGCACAGGGTCGAAGTGGCGTCGGGTTTTGACACGCAGGCTCTTGGTGCTTGGAGCTGAAAGGGCTGCAGGCAGGGTGAAGACGAAGTGTCCGGTGGAGTCCAAGGGTGGACTCAAGTTGTAGAGTACCTGAAAGCAGAGGGGACAGAGTCTGGGTCACTCAGCAGTGACCAGGGTGGAACCAGGACGGAACCAGGCAATGTCGGGCGCAATCAGGTGGTCGTCGAGGAGCTTCTCTCCGCTGTCACGTGGGCTCTGGGGCATCTGCGATGTCCAGGAGCAGGTCACAATCTGTCCCACACAGGCTCTCACCGTCGGTGCAGTCGGCTTCAAGTTTGGAGCAAACAAGCCTTGGTAAGAGCAATCCACGCGGGATCGGAAGATTGCTTCTCACTCGGACCAGGAAGGTCAGAGTCGGGTCTCCTTTTCAGGGGAGCTGGTGTGGATCTTTAGCAACCAGATTCACGAGTCTTCTTAGGTAGTTCGTCGGCACAGGGACCACTAGCCAGCTGGCAAGTGACCGGGCCAACGCGTTGAGCCAAATAGTGCCAAAGGGCCCCACGCAGCACTCGTCGAGTGTGGAGGGCTGAACTTCGGCTCAGGAGCAGCTCAGGGTGGGGGCTTCTCAAACCCCGGTGCACAGCTTCGAGGGTCACTCGTGGGCTGCACGGTCAGCGTCTCGTGGTCAATTCAAGATGGCGTGCCCCACGCTTCCGGTCGCCTCCACGGGTCTCAGCTCTGCAGGGACTGTGGATCGGGCTGTTGGACGGCAGGCAAGCTTGATCTCGTCGATCTCAGTCGCTCGAGTTCCGGCGGGAACTGCAACTAAGTAGACGTCGAGGGCTGGATGGTGCCTGCTGCTGCAGGGTGGTCACTCCTTGACCACAAGGGAGATTCTTCGGGCTTCCACGATGAGATGGAGGGCGAAGGGTCCAGAATTGCGTTTCAAATGTTTCTTCCAGGAAATCTGATGTGCATTGGCACTGCTCCCACTCTTATTCCAATCTGGGGGGCGTGATTACCTGCTAGGTCCCCTCCTATGGGTGGGACCCAGGAAGTGGGTGGATACACCCCCTTCCTTTGATCCAGGCCGCCCTGGCACGAGGGCTGGAGTGCCCCAGAACCGGTTTGGCCGGATTATGCAAGGGGCAGCCTTGTGCGCCCCAGGCAGTGTCTGGTTTCTTTCAAACCTCCCTGCTACAATACACTATCTCCTGTCTGGAGGGCGGTGACACCCTCCTGTGACAGGAAACCCTTTGTCCAGGACCCATTTGGTCGAGTTTCGGTCAACTGCAGGGGTCCAGACATTTGTCTGTGGCAGAGGCATCCATTTTGTGGATCTTAAGGTCTTTGGAGAAATTAACCGCATTTAGTAAAGGAACATGTCTTACCCCTCTAGAGGGGTGGAATGCCATCCCCGTCGCCAGAACTGGCGAGGGGATGGTATTCCAAATCGTATGACACCTTACACGACATGTTTTGATAAAGCCAAACCAAAGTTGCTAAATAACCGCGAGGATTATAAGGCACTTAATAGTATATGGTATGGCATTATCCTGAAACAGCTTAGGGATTTGTTCCCGACAGCTGCAGACAGGCTCAGCTCATGCTAGAGCTCCATCTCACATAAAACCACGCACTCAGCCTCCAGGATTGATGAGGCCTACTATAGGAGTGGCTCACAGGTTTACATGTGTCCAGATATAGGTTTAGATATAGATATACTATACCTAAGCAAGGGGTGTTTACACCACCTTACCCCAGCTGAGTGATCAGCCAGTTGTGTCAATTTAAGAACCAGCCAGGGGTGGCAAAAGATATGCTGCAGCCCCTGGTAGGCCTTGGTGGCCCCTATGCCCTGGGCACCTATAGTGCATTATACAGGGGCTGACAAGGAGTCCATTTCCAATTGTGGTATGTACCTAGGGTACATGGAATCCATTTTACAGAGAGAGCAGATGGCCTGGGGCCCTGATTAGCAGGGAACCAGGTCAACTAAGTCAAAAAACCAGCTAAACACAGGCAAAAATCTGGGGTAACCATAGTCAGGTAGCCACCTTCCTACATAACCCCCCCCCCCCAAACGAAAGGAGATAAGGCTATCCTTGGCCAGGTAAGCCTATATTGCCTGAGTGGCCATATAAGGAAGTACCTGTACTAGCATGGGTACCCCCTGTCTCATGGTCCACTAAGCAGTCCCTCACCCTTTGGGTATTAGAGGGTCTCCACCATAGGGAATCACTACCTTGGGTGTGTTTATGCAAAGTTAAAGGCTGGTTTGGATATGGAGTATTGAAGTGAGGCTCTACTAATTTAGGGCTTGGCTTCCTCCAATTATCTTCCACCATGTGTGCCTTTCTTTCTTTAACTGAGTTGCACTGTGCTCTCAGGGTCAACCTCTGGCTACCTAAAGCTGGAGGCTGGGTCCCTCTGTGTGGCTTGCTGGAGGGACAGTTCAGGTTTGGGCCCTTCGGGTCCCAGGTTTGGCTGTGCCCAACAGAATCCACCTGTGGGAGGTCCCTAACTGTTTTTAAGGGGGCTCCCTCAGGAGTTTTTAAAGTTTTCACCTTACTAGGGCTACTAGTTTTGGTGCACCTAATCTTTTGATGGGGGTGCTTTATTTGACAGGGGGCCCTCTGGGTCTCACTGTCCTTCTTGTCCTCTGCAGCCCTGGGCTGGCTAAGGCAAGGGAGAGAGGGGCAGGTTACCTGCTCCAGACTGGGTTCCACCTGAGAAGGGTCCACCGCCTTCAGAGGCTCTGTCAGGCCAGGCCTAACAACCTCTGGGGCAGTTCCTTCATCAGGGGTAAGATCAGTTCCCTGAGGAGGCTGATCCTGTCCTAAAGTCTGGTGAGGGGGAGATTTCTCTTCCTCCTCCATGCTCTCAGTTTGTGTGGAGTTATCCATCATTTCAGGCTTCACAACACACATATCAGTTTGAGTTTGGGCTGTGGCCATCACAGCCCCATCAACCTTTTCAGGAGGAGACTCAGTTTGGGTTTCTGCTGTTATCATAACAGCTTTGCTATTCTGTTCAGGAAGAGCTTTTGCTAAAGATGGGGCAGAGAGTTTCTCAGCCCTACCAACCTTTTCAGGAAGGACATCTTGAATTGGGGCTGTAGCCATTACAGCCCCACTAACCTTTCCATTGGAATTCACCATTCTAGAATGGGTTTCCTGTTCAACCTTAGCCCAGGCTGAGATTTCCAAATCATTACCAAGTAGACAGTCCACAGGCAAGTTTGATGACACTGCCACTCTCTTTGGGCCAATGACACCTCCCCAGCTGAGACTTACTACTGCCATGGGATGATTTGTTTGGATTCCATCAATGTTTGTAACCTGGTATGTGGCACCAGGTAAAAGTTGCTTAGAGGGGACTATGCCATCAGCCACCATGGTGATGCTAGCCCCTGTGTCTCTAAAAGCTTCAACTTTCAAACCATTGATGATGGGTTCTTGTCTATACTTGCTCAAAGTATTTGGGCAAGCAGAGAAGGTGGCAAACCCCATGCCAGTCTCATAAACAAGATCATTGGGTGATGGGGACCTGGATAGGCCAGGGTCCACCTGAGCTCCAACAGTAAACCCACCCAGATTCCTGGGTGTGCTTCCACTTCCTGGGGGATTACTGCTGACAGTAACAGGAGGTGTTGAAGCTGGCTTTGGAGGTATATTTTCTTTATTGTTATTCTTGGGACAACAGTTGTCTGTTTTGTAATGCCCAACCTGTTTACAGGCATAACAATAAGGCTTTTTCTCAGTTGAAGAAGTGTCTTGGGACCCACCCCCATTCTTGGAGTTTTGGGGCCCTGGGGAAGTCTTTTCTTTATTTTTATCCCCACCCTTATCTTGAGGCTTGGTAGACTCCTTCTTCTGGTTACTGTCCTGATTCTTAGGCCTAATCCTGGTTCTGACCCACTTGTCTGCCTTCTTTCCCAATTCTTGGGGAGAGGTCAGATCAGAGTCCACCAGGTGCTGGTGTAAGAGCTGGTTCTGACAATTACTTAGGATCTGCTCCCTCATAATCAAATTATACAATCCTGTAAAGTCATGTACTTTGCTGCCATGTAGCCAACCCTCCAGAGCCTTAGTAGCACAATCTACAAAATCAGTCCAGTCCTGAGTCTGTGTCTTCTGGGTGTCTCTGAACTTCAACCTGTACTGTTCAGTGGTTAAGCCAAACCCATCTATTAGCCTTTCAGTTATCAGGCACCACCAGACACATCTACACATGTAATTGAGCACCAGACTAAAGTGACTCCTCCCTATATGTAAGGGGGGAGAAGGTGTGACGTCCTGTGTCATGATATTCTGGAATGTGGGGATGATTGCTAGGCCGTGAGCTGGAATAGAGACATTTGTCCGTTGGTCTTAGCTTGTTGATGGATGGGGTCTCTGCATCTGTGATACTTAAATAAACCTTTCTTGACCCCCACCGTATGATCTACTCTGATTTCTGGAGGGACACACTTCCACAGATGACCATGTTAAATCTAGCTTCGCACAACCCACTGAGCATTCCTGCAGGTGTGGTACTTGATAGCAAAGGTTTATTGTCAGCGTTATTTACAGCAGATAATAAAACAATCACAATTCTTGTTGATTTAAAACGACTTAAGCACGTTTCATACAAATACTACACTTTGCGCATAATCCATGATCTGACGTAAAATGCTAGTGCAAATGGATGACGTACATCACTTTTAAAACCAATCAATTAGATAGAGCGGTCATTAGATCTTACAAAGCGTACCAGCTAACAAGCACGTACATAGGTGCAGATACCGGCGTCGCCGTCTGCTTGTTGCCTACTCAGAGCAAGTAAACCCCTAGCAAGCCTGACAGCTGTCTTATAAACATCAGAAATAAAAGAAGAGCACTAGCCTGCTGCGCAGACATTACCTAGTGTGTTAAACAAGCATTGGCATTGCCAATAGGTCTCGCTTGTGGGACCTTATAAGTATTTAGTTTTGCAGCACAATATCCTTGTTGCATAATCGGATATTGTGCTGCAAAACTAAATACTTATAAGGTCCCACAAGCGAGACCTATTGGCAATGCCAATGCTTGTTGGATGCGCTAACATTATTGAGGTTCACAGTGCGGGAAGTGTATGCAAAAGTGAAAGGGCCGCTCTGCCAAGTTGCTTATTTTGGTGTTTAAAAAAGTGTTTTCTGGATGTTTAGTAGCATCGTATCAAAGTGTAGAAAACACGGCGAAAACCTGGTAGCAATTGAAGTACAGTGAAATGAGCTTGCACTGATGTAGGAAGTTAATGATTTCTTTTTAATTTTTTTAAAGTTAGGATTTTCTTGTGACGTCCGGTGCCAGCAAGGGGTTAGGTGGCTGTCTAGGTTGTGCAACATGGTTTTTGGATGCGCTAACATTATTGAGGTTCACAGTGCGGGAAGTGTATGCAAAAGTGAAAGGGCCGCTCTGCCAAGTTGCTTATTTTGGTGTTTAAAAAAGTGTTTTCTGGATGTTTAGTAGCATCGTATCAAAGTGTAGAAAACACGGCCTGGGGGAAGCTGGCTGGGGAGGGGGAGGAGAAATCAAATTAGGGGAGGAGAAGCCGAGAAGCCGCAGAGCGCACGCTGGGCGAAGCCCTTTGATGTGCTCTGCGGCAAATGCAAGTAGGAGGGAGGGAGGCTGATGCGCGTTCATGTTTGAACACGTGGTTCACATGAACTTCATGAAAACGCCAGCAAAAAGCTGGTGGTTTCATGATGTTTTCGCCGCTTGAATTCTCACTCCGCTCGATGCGCATGCGCGCATCGATAGGTCGCGAGACCTAAAAAACAAGGATTGTCCAAATAGTTTGTTTTGCTGCCAATAGACGGCCAACACCTAAGCGAGCATTTTAAAAAGTGCAGGTACAAGTAGAAATGTGCAACAATATCTCTCGATGCTCTGTCCAGTCCATAAGGTTTTCCAGTGCCTTTCATGTTTGAGTCGAGCTACTCCCCAGTTTATGAGGGCAAATATGTCAAAGGACGAGCACAGCCCCCAGAGATAAACGGAAAATGTCAAAACCATCACTACAGTTGGTTCATGGTTTGAACCCACTTCCTTCGCTGCTGTCTATGGCAGGTATGCATATACGAAGCAACTGCCTGGCAAATCTCCATACGATCAGTTCTATAACATAAGAAAAGTACTGCACTGCAGCATCTCAGATTACATGTTAGAAAAAGTGGACATAGGTAGTACCTTCGGATTTTACGCGACATATCACACAGCAGCATAAAATGCATAAATGACTCAGGGCCCCCTTATGTACGGGGACATGTGTCAGCTCCGCCTCCAGGGGCTTTACCCATGATTTAGTTAAGGTCGGCACCTGAAGAGTTACTAATCTGAACATGAGATATAAAGCCATTTTCTCAGCAGGGAACAGCAAGTCCATGAATTGCTCCAGGCACGGTTCACATTTTACTTTCTGGTAATTAGTCGGAAGGATGCCTTTCCTTGCTGCTTGCGTGCTCCACATGAATGCACAATATTTCTTTTTACCCAATTCTAGTGTTGCCTTATTCATCAGTTCCAGATGATTCTATTTCTCTACTCAACTAGTGTATGTTAGAATGTTCTCACCGTGCTTGAACCGGAGTAAATTATTGTAATCCTGCATCGTCGCAGTTCCTGCGGAACCATACTATATGATGCAAAGGATAGATTTGACCACACTCACATCCATTATCGTACGGGGTGAGATCCTCCAGTGAACCCCAGCTCAGCTCTTAATACTGTCATTGAGTTACAAGGACCCAGGTTTAGTACATGTTACAAGAAGATGTTTCCCAGTTTAAGAAGAGCCTGAACTTTCGTAAAATCCCACAGTTCAGCACCATAAGGGCAGGCCATACGTGCATTTGTCTTGAATGCGTCAGTGCTAGTTTTATTGGTCTCTTGCTGCTTGAGTTAGCAAAATGTAGAATAGTGGCGTCAAGTTTGTTTCCGCCTTCGCCACATGAGCTTTCCAATATAAATGGTCATCCATTCGTATGCAGAGGTAGCCATGTTTTAACTCGCTTAGTTGGTCTACCATTAATCATGAATGTCAACAATACCTTTGATTTAGGAATAATTTTCATATATTTTTCTCTTTATTGATTAACTTCTGTACCTTACAGAATAGCTTGAAGCCTTCCAAAAGTTGATGCATTGATTTTTCAGTACACGCTAATATTACTGCATCATCTGCAACCAGCGGGATCGGAATATTTTCCTTCTCCAATATCGGAACATCAAGACGAAGATTCCCGAGAGAATCAGTTCCACTGATGTGAATGTTGAATAAAGCTGGGGCAAGTACGCAACCCTGCCCAACGCCAATGTTTATTTCAAACTTCTCTGTGCATTCTCCTTTTACACTGAATCTTACTCTGGAATGTTTGCCGTGGCAGATCCTTTCGGATACTCAAATAGTTGCTTGGGAACCTCCTTCCTCCAGAAGACTCAGAAGTACGGAGCGGCGACAGAATCGAATGATGTTTTTAGGTCTCTTAAGACCAAGCAGAGCGGGTAGTTTCCAGGGACACAAACTTCATACAGATCATGTACAACCTCAGAGCCTGGTCAATTCTACTTTGGCCTTTCCAGGATCCAGCCTGAGGTTTAGAGAGAATATTGTTTTCCTCTGTCTAGGTCTTGAGTCGGGACTGTAAGAGTTTCCCAAAGATTTTCCAATGTTGCCTAGTTGGGAAATTAGCCGATAGATGGAGGGGTCATCTCTCTCCCCCCTTTCTTGTGAATCACCACAGTTATGAAAGACTTCCATGATTCTGGAATCACACCAAGAGTCATTACGGTGTTAAATAACGCTGTTAAAGACCCTGAAGCACTGAACGTCTGAACTGGCCCTCCCTCCTCTCCTCTGAATCCATGCAATAACGCTTAGTGAAGGTGTGGAGGAGGGAAGCCCATGACACCGCACAGTAAATCTCAGTCACAGGAACACCCCTGACAAGTGCTGATGCAGAGGACTCTGGGGGCATATTAGCAAGGGCGATATCGCCGCTTTAGCTGGACTTTTTCACGCTAAAGCGGCGATATTTTTATCGCCCTATAAGCAAGCTGTCGCTAACAGCAGTTAGCGACAGCTTTTAGGCGATAGCGACTGGTTTGGGGCCTGCTTTGCAGGTCAGCGATTTTATTGCTAATGACATGCAAAGTGGGCGTACCCAAACTGTTAGCGACTGAAAACAGTCGCTAACACAGCTATCGCCTATTATCAAGGCAGGCAAAGCGATAAAAAAAATTGCGCTAAGCACGATTATCGCTAGAATCCAACGCCTGCTAAAAAGTTGACTTACCTGTATAGTCAATGTGGGGGTGGATTATCACATTAAGCACCCATTGGCGTTAATGCAAGAATATCGCTGGATTTCAGAGGTATTGTCTTTTATTTATTTATTTTTTATTTATATATATATTTTTTTTATTTATTATTTATAATAAATATATAATATATATAATATAATATTTATTATCATAACTTTCAGCTATGACAAACAGCACGTTATCTCTGCGATAATATCCAGCGATAGCAAGCGGTAATAAAAAAATGCACTAAGCGCATTTAGCTATAAATATCGTTACTCCTTGATAATATGCCCCTCTGTTCTGGGGGACTGAGCGTGGATTTCCCTAGTCAGTTCCTTTGTGATGCACAAGATGATGCAATTAGATAAGATCCTCTTCTGGGCAGAGGTGCCCTTCTTGCAGCCTCTACAGTCCGCACCTAGGGTCAATATAAAAATAGACTTCCTTTTGGGGCTCTTACTGATATGATCTCGCCTCCTTTGGGGGTAGAAGGTGGGAAGGGTGACAGATCGCCTCAGAAGGAAAGAGGCCACCACCTTGGGAACGAGAATCGATGCAGTTCTGAGGAATAATTCCTCCAGGAAGAAGCATGTGAAGGGCCGCCGCATGCTCAGTGCCTGTAACTCACTGATGTGCCGCAACGAAGTGATGCTATAAAGAGAACAAAGGTATACCCAAACTGCTAGACCAGGAACCCGGGGGAATAGCAGAAAACAAGTAGCAATCCTTCGCTGTAGACTAAAGATGTGAACAGCTGCTCATGTGAATAAAGAAGTGAGGGGTCCATCGAGACAAAATGAAGACGTATGACTCGACTCCTCGAGTTACTTCCAGGCACTATAGACACTCCATTTCGTTCTATGGTTTGTAAACTGTCTTATTTCATAATAAGTCTACAGCGAAGCATTGTTGTTTGCTGTATATCATCAAAATATTAGCAATAAAAAACGGTGTACAGGATCAGTGACCAAAGCTGGTATTTGTGGAAGGGCTCAGAAATGTGAAAACAAGTCCATTGACGCATAAGAAAGGGAATAGGTGCAAAGATATGTGCCAGTCCCATAAAAAATCTGACTATGATTGGAGATTGCATTAGGCATGCTGAACAGGGCTGCAATGAATCCTTTGTCTACTGCGCAACTCTGCAGGACCAGCGACAGGGCACAATGGAAACCTTCTGAAAGGAGAGCCTTCGAAGGGTCCAGGTTATGATTAACAGGTCAGACGATGTATGAGTTTTACCTTCCAGAATAGACTGACTAGGTGGAGGGGCAACAAGCTGATAGAATTATATCGACCACCTCCATTGGCAGCTGGTAGGATCTCTGATGCCCCTCTCAGTCTCCAGACATGAAGGTGGAGGCTCTGGAGAGTGAGGTGCGTATCCTGCCCCCCTCGATCTCCAGACTTTCCAATCTGCCTCTCAGAGAGGACCTTGAGAAAGAAGGTCCACTCTGAGAGGCAGATGTAGAGGGTGGCACACAGAGAGGCTCAGATGGTCCACATACCACAGCCTTTTGACCCATCATGGGTGGTAAGAATTGCTTTGCACCAGTCATGGTGAATGTTCCTGACAACTGGAGGAATTAAGGATGTGGGAAGAAAGGTGTAGTGAAGCGGAATACTTCACCTCAACCGAAATGTGTCCCCCAACATTTCCCATAGTGTAAACTGGAGGACACTCAATTGTGGACAATGGACGTTATCACAAGTTGCAAATCGGTCAACCTGAGGGGGACCCACAGGGCTGACACGTTCTTCACCATAATCCAAAAGGAGATGCGGTTCGTGGTTGGCAAGATGAAGCCAACTCAGGCTGAGAGCTGACCAGATGGTTGGCACCTAGCCAGGTCCCATGCTGGAGCAGGTAGAGCCAGAGACTGGCACCTCTGCGCCACCAGACCTTCACTTTTTTGATGTTCCAGTGGCACAATGTGCCACTGCATATTTATGAGGCCACGTAAAGCTTTTCATGGCCTTATAAATATGTGCCCCTTCCACGCAGAACACTGCATGCAACGGGTGTTCCATGGGTGTTACTGTGGGTGTTCCCACACTACACTCATGGAACCTGACGCAATCTCAGATTAACGATACATTGTGAACCTGGGAATATGTCAGAGTCTAACGCCACCCCAGGGGTGCACTAGGGAGGCACAACAAGGAGATTTGTTTTTATGTCTCCTCGTGCTTTCCTTTTTCTAATAGTGCCCCATTCTGCAGCTCACATAGAAAAAGGAAATCGCCTCTTGTGATTCACTTTGTGCAGGAAGGTCTCCCTTCCTCCACAAAATCAATCTTTCCTGCAACGTAGGCACCCTTGTAATGCACCATGGAGAAAGGCTGCCTGTATTGATGCATGGCAGCCCACTGTGCGCCTGCGCTGGGGAAAAGGACAGGACTGCGCTGTATCACATAGATACGGCGCATTCCTGCCCTTTTGTTCTGGCGTAGAGCAGTGCAGCAAGATTCCTTGTGGTGCTGCCCGACCCAAAACCTCATAAATGAGGCCCAGAGTCTCTGGGCTTCCCGACTGAGGAGGAGAGACCTGCAGCAGGACAGCGTTCAATCGACTGAATCCAGTCAAACGTGAACCAGAAAAAGAAGAGATCACATTCTTTGGCCACATCTACACCGACACAAGATGTTTGAAAGAGCCAGACCACTCATAGGATCATGAGACCACCATGAGCCAGACCACCCATTGGATCATGAGACCACCATGAGCCAGACCACCCGTAGGATCATGAGACCACCATGAGCCAGACCACCCGTAGGATCATAAGACCACCATGATCCAGACCACCCGTAGGATCATGAGACCACCATGAGCCAGACCACCCGTAGGATCATGAGACCACCATGAGCCAGACCACCCGTAGGATCATGAGACCACCATGAGCCAGACCACCCGTAGGATTATGAGACCACCATGAGCCAGACCACCCGTAGGATCATAAGACCACCATGATCCAGACCACCCGCAGGATCATGAGACCACCATGAGCCAGACCACCCGTAGGATCATGAGACCACCCTGAGCCAGACCACCCATAGGATCATGAGACCACCACGAGTCGGATCATGAGACCACCATGAGCCAGACCACCCGTAGGATCATGAGACCACCATGAGCCAGACCACCCGTAGGATCATGAGACCACCATGAGCCAGACCACCCGTAGGATCATGAGACCACAATGAGCCAGACCACCCGTAGGATCATGAGACCACCATGAGCTAGACCGCCCGTAGAATCATGAGACCACCATGAGCCAGACCACCCGCAGGATCATGAGACCATCTGAGCCAGACCACCCGTAGGATCATGAGACCACCATGAGCCAGACCACCCGTAGGATCGTGAGACCACCAAGAGCCAGACCACCCGTAGGAGCATGAGACCACCATGAGCCAGGCCACCCGTAGGATCATGAGACCACCATGAGCCAGACCACCCGTAGGATCATGAGACCACCATGAGCCAGACCACCCCTAGGATCATGAGACCACCATGAGCCACACCACCCGTAGAATCATGAGACCACCATGAGCCAGACCACCCGCAGGATCATGAGACCCCCATGAGGCAGACCACCCGTAGGATCATGAGACCACCATGAGCCTGGCCACCCGTAGGATCATGAGACCACCATGAGCCAGACCACCCGTAGGATCATGAGACCACCATGAGACAGACCACCTGTAGGATCATGAGACCACTATGAGCCAGACCACCCGTAGGATCATGAGACCACCATGAGACAGACCACCCGTAGGACCATGAGACCACCATGAGCTAGACCTCTCCTAGGATCATGAGACCACCAAGAGCCAGACCACCTGTAGGATCATGAGACCACCATGAGCCAGACCACCCGTAGGATCATGGGACCACCATGAGCCAGACCACCCCTAGGATCATGAGACCACCATGAGCCAGACCACCCGTAGGATCATGGGACCACCATGAGCCAGAGCACCCGTAGAATCAGGAGACCACCATGAGCCAGACCACCCGTAGGATCATGAGACCACCATGAGCCAGACCACCCAGAGGATCATGGACCACCATGAGCCAGACCATATTACCCCCCCACCCGTAGGATCATGAGACCACCAAGAGCCAGAGCACCTGTAGGATCATGAGACCACCATGAGCCAGACCACCCGTAGGATCATGAGACCACCAAGAGCCAGAGCACCCGTAGAATCATGAGACCACCATGATCCAGACCACCCGCAGGATCATGAGACCACCATGAGCCAGACCACCCGCAGGATCATGAGACCACCATGAGCCAGGCCACCCGTAGGATCATGAGACCACCATGAGCCAGACCACCCCTAGGATCAGGAGATCACCATGAGCCAGACCACCCGTAGGAGCATGAGACCACCATGAGCCAGACCACCCGTAGGATCATGAGACCACCATGAGCCCGACCACCCGTAGGATCATGAGACCACCATGAGCCAGACCACCCGTAGGATCATGAGACGACCATGAGCCAGACCACCCCTAGGATCATGAGACCACCATGAGCCAGACCACCCGTAGGATCATGAGACCACCATGAGCCAGACCACCCGTAGGATCATGAGGCCACCATGAGCCAGACCACCCGTAGGATCATGAGACCATCATGAGCCAGACCACCCGTAGGATCATGAGACCACAATGAGCCAGACCACCCGTAGGATCATGAGACCATCATGAGCCAGACCACCCGTAGGATCATGAGACCACCATGAGCCAGACCACCCGTAGGATCATGAGACCATCATGAGCCAGACCACCCGTAGGATCATGAGACCATCATGAGCCAGACCACCCGTAGGATCATGAGACCACCATGAGCCAGACCACCCGTAGGATCATGAGACCACCATGAGCCAGACCACCCGTAGGATCATGAGACCACCATGAGCCAGACCACCCGTAGGATCATGAGACCACAATGAGCCAGACCACCCCTAGGATCATGAGACCACCATGAGCCAGACCACACATAGGATCGTGAGACCACCAAGAGCCAGACCACCCGTAGGATCCTGAGACCATAATGAGCCAGACCACCCATAGGATCATGAGACCACCCTAAGCCAGACCACCCGTAGGATCATGAGACCACCATGAGCCAGACCATCCGTAGGATCATGAGACCACCATGAGCCAGACCACCCGTAGGATCATGAGACCACCCTAAGCCAGACCACCCGTAGGATCATGAGACCATCATGAGCCAGACCACCCGTAGGATCATGAGACCACCCTAAGCCAGACCACCCGTAGGATCATGAGACCACAATGAGCCAGACCACCCGTAGGATCATGAGACCACCATGAGCCAGACCACCCGTAGGATCATGAGGCCACCTTGAGCCAGACCACCCCTAGGATCATGAGACCACCATGAGCCAGACCACCCGTAGGATAATGAGACCACCATGAGCCAGACCACCCCTAGGATCATGAGACCGCCATGAGCCAGACCACCCATTGGATCATGAGACCACCATGAGCCAGACCACCCGTAGGATCATGAGACCACCATGAGCCAGACCACCCGTAGGATCATAAGACCACCATGATCCAGACCACCCGTAGGATCATGAGACCACCATGAGCTAGACCACCCGTAGGATCATGAGACCACCATGAGCCAGACCACCCGTAGGATCATGAGACCACCATGAGCCAGCCCACCCGTAGGATCATGAGACCACCATGAGCCAGGCCACCCGTAGGATCATGAGACCACCATGAGCCAGACCACCCGTAGGATCATGAGACCACCATGAGCCAGACCACCCCTAGGATCATGAGACCACCATGAGCCAGACCACCCGTAGAATCATGAGACCACCATGAGCCAGACCACCCGCAGGATCATGAGACCCCCATGAGGCAGACCACCCGTAGGATCATGAGACCACCATGAGCCAGGCCACCCGTAGGATCATGAGACCACTATGAGCCAGACCACCTCTAGGATCATGACACCACCATGAGCCAGACCACCCGTAGAATCATGAGACCACCATGAGCCAGACCACCGCAGGATCATGAGACCCTCATGAGGCAGACCACCCGTAGGATCATGAGACCACCATGAGCCAGGCCACCCGTAGGATCATGAGACCACCATGAGCCAGACCACCCGTAGGATCATGGACCACCATGAGTCAGACCACCCGTAGGATCATGAGACCACCATGAGCCAGACCACCCGTAGGATCGTGAGACCACCAAGAGCCAGACCACCCGTAGGAGCATGAGACCACCATGAGCCAGGCCACCCGTAGGATCATGAGACCACCATGAGCCAGACCACCCGTAGGATCATGAGACCACCATGAGCCAGACCACCCCTAGGATCATGAGACCACCATGAGCCACACCACCCGTAGAATCATGAGACCACCATGAGCCAGACCACCCGCAGGATCATGAGACCCCCATGAGGCAGACCAGCCATAGGATCATGAGACCACCATGAGCCTGGCCACCCGTAGGATCATGAGACCACCATGAGCCAGACCACCCGTAGGATCATGAGACCACCATGAGCCAGACCACCTGTAGGATCATGAGACCACTATGAGCCAGACCACCCGTAGGATCATGAGACCACCATGAGACAGACCACCCGTAGGACCATGAGACCACCATGAGCTAGACCTCTCCTAGGATCATGAGACCACCAAGAGCCAGACCACCTGTAGGATCATGAGACCACCATGAGCCAGACCACCCGTAGGATCATGGGACCACCATGAGCCAGACCACCCCTAGGATCATGAGACCACCATGAGCCAGACCACCCGTAGGATCATGGGACCACCATGAGCCAGAGCGCCCGTAGAATCATGAGACCACCATGAGCCAGACCACCCGTAGGATCATGAGACCACCATGAGCCAGACCACCCAGAGGATCATGGACCACCATGAGCCAGACCATATTACCCCCCCACCCGTAGGATCATGAGACCACCAAGAGCCAGAGCACCTGTAGGATCATGAGACCACCATGAGCCAGACCACCCGTAGGATCATGAGACCACCAAGAGCCAGAGCACCCGTAGAATCATGAGACCACCATGATCCAGACCACCCGCAGGATCATGAGACCACCATGAGCCAGACCACCCGCAGGATCATGAGACCACCATGAGCCAGGCCACCCGTAGGATCATGAGACCACCATGAGCCAGACCACCCCTAGGATCAGGAGATCACCATGAGCCAGACCACCCGTAGGAGCATGAGACCACCATGAGCCAGACCACCCGTAGGATCATGAGACCACCATGAGCCCGACCACCCGTAGGATCATGAGACCACCATGAGCCAGACCACCCGTAGGATCATGAGACCACCATGAGCCAGACCACCCCTAGGATCATGAGACCACCATGAGCCAGACCACCCGTAGGATCATGAGACCACCATGAGCCAGACCACCCGTAGGATCATGAGGCCACCATGAGCCAGACCACCCGTAGGATCATGAGACCATCATGAGCCAGACCACCCGTAGGATCATGAGACCACAATGAGCCAGACCACCCGTAGGATCATAAGACCATCATGAGCCAGACCACCCATAGGATCATGAGACCATCATGAGCCAGACCACCCGTAGGATCATGAGACCACCATGAGCCAGACCACCCGTAGGATCATGAGACCATCATGAGCCAGACCACCAGTAGGATCATGAGACCATCATGAGCCAGACCACCAGTAGGATCATGAGACCACCATGAGCCAGACCACCCGTAGGATCATGAGACCACCATGAGCCAGACCACCCGTAGGATCATGAGACCACCATGAGCCAGACCACCCGTAGGATCATGAGACCACAATGAGCCAGACCACCCCTAGGATCATGAGACCACCATGAGCCAGACCACACGTAGGATCGTGAGACCACCAAGAGCCAGACCACCCGTAGGATCCTGAGACCATAATGAGCCAGACCACCCATAGGATCATGAGACCACCCTAAGCCAGACCACCCGTATGATCATGAGACCACCATGAGCCAGACCATCCGTAGGATCATGAGACCACCATGAGCCAGACCACCCGTAGGATCATGAGACCACCCTAAGCCAGACCACCCGTAGGATCATGAGACCATCATGAGCCAGACCACCCGTAGGATCATGAGACCACCCTAAGCCAGACCACCCGTAGGATCATGAGACCACAATGAGCCAGACCACCCGTAGGATCATGAGACCACCATGAGCCAGACCACCCGTAGGATCATGAGGCCACCTTGAGCCAGACCACCCCTAGGATCATGAGACCACCATGAGCCAGACCACCCGTAGGATAATGAGACCACCATGAGCCAGACCACCCCTAGGATCATGAGACCGCCATGAGCCAGACCACCTATTGGATCATGAGACCACCATGAGCCAGACCACCCGTAGGATCATGAGACCACCATGAGCCAGACCACCCGTAGGATCATAAGACCACCATGATCCAGACCACCCGTAGGATCATGAGACCACCATGAGCTAGACCACCCGTAGGATCTTGAGACCACCATGAGCCAGACCACCCGTAGGATCATGAGACCACCATGAGCCAGCCCACCCGTAGGATCATGAGACCACCATGAGCCAGACCACCCGTAGGATCATGAGACCACCATGAGCCAGACCACCCGTAGGATCATGAGACCACCATGATCCAGACCACCCGCAGGATCATGAGAACACCATGAGCCAGACCACCCGTAGGATCATGAGACCACCCTGAGCCAGACCACCCATAGGATCATGAGACCACCATGAGCCAGACCACCCGTAGGATCATGAGACCACCCTGAGCCAGACCACCCGTAGGATCATGAGACCACCATGAGCCTGACCACCCGTAGGATCATGAGACCACCATGAGCCAGACCACCCGTAGGATCATGAGACCACCATGAGCCAGACCACCCGTAGGATCATGAGACCACAATGAGCCAGACCACCCGTAGGATCATGAGACCACCATGAGCCAGACCGCCCGTAGGATCATGAGACCACCATGAGCCAGACCACCCGCAGGATCATGAGACCACCATGAGCCAGACCACCCGTAGGATCATGAGACCACCATGAGCCAGACCACCCGTAGAATCGTGAGACCACCAAGAGCCAGACCACCCGTAGGAGCATGAGACCACCATGAGCCAGGCCACCCGTAGGATCATGAGACCCCCATGAGCCAGGCCACCCGTAGGATCATGAGACCACCATGAGCCAGACCACCCGTAGGATCATGGACCACCATGAGTCAGACCACCCGTAGGGTCATGAGACCACCATGAGCCAGACCACCCGTAGGATCATGAGACCACTATGAGCCAGACCACCTCTAGGATCATGAGACCACCATGAGCCAGGCCACCCGTAGGATCATGAGACCACCATGAGCCAGACCACCCGTAGGATCATGAGACCACCATGAGCCAGACCACCCCTAGGATCATGAGACCACCATGAGCCAGACCACCCGCAGGATCATGAGACCCCCATGAGGCAGACCACCCGTAGGATCATGAGACCACCATGAGCCAGGCCACCCGTAGGATCATGAGACCACCATGAGCCAGACCACCCGTAGGATCATGGACCACCATGAGTCAGACCACCCGTAGGGTCATGAGACCACCATGAGCCAGACCACCCATAGGATCATGAGACCACTATGAGCCAGACCACCTCTAGGATCATGAGACCACCATGAGCCAGACCACCTGTAGGATCATGAGACCACCATGAGCCAGACCACCCGCAGGATCATGAGACCGCCATGAGCCAGACCACCCGTAGGATCATGAGACCACCATGAGCCAGACCACCCGTAGGATCATGAGACCACCATCAGCCAGACCACCCGTAGGATCATGAGACCATCATGAGCCAGACCACCCGTAGGATCATGAGACCACCATGAGCCAGACCATCCATAGGATCATGAGACCACCATGAGCCAGACCACCCGTAGGATCATGAGACCAGCATGAGCCAGACCACCCGTAGGATCATGAGACCACCATGAGCCAGGCCACCCGTAGGATCATGAGACCACTATAAGCCAGACCACCCGTAGGATCATGAGACCACCAAGAGCCAGACCACCCTTAGGATCCTGAGACCATAATGAGCCAGACCACCCCTAGGATCATGAGACCACCATGAGCCAGACCACCCGTAGGATCATGAGGCCACCATGAGCCAGACCACCCGTAGGATCATGAGACCATCATGAGCCAGACCACCCGTAGGATCATGAGACCACAATGAGCCAGACCACCCGTAGGATCATAAGACCATCATGAGCCAGACCACCCGTAGGATCATGAGACCATCATGAGCCAGACCACCCGTAGGATCATGAGACCACCATGAGCCAGACCACCCGTAGGATCATGAAACCATCATGAGCCAGACCACCCGTAGGATCATGAGACCATCATGAGCTAGACCACCCGTAGGATCATGAGACCATCATGAGCCAGACCACCCGTAGGATCATGAGACCACCATGAGCCAGACCACCCGTAGGATCATGAGACCACCATGAGCCAGACCACCCGTAGGATCATGAGACCACCATGAGCCAGACCACCCGTAGGATCATGAGACCATCAAGAGCCAGACCACCCGTAGGATCCTGAGACCATAATGAGCCAGACCACCCCTAGGATCATGAGACCACCATGAGCCAGACCACACGTAGGATCGTGAGACCACCAAGAGCCAGACCACCCATAGGATCCTGAGACCATAATGAGCCAGACCACCCATAGGATCATGAGACCACCCTAAGCCAGACAACCCGTAGGATCATGAGACCACCATGAGCCAGACCATCCGTAGGATCATGAGACCACCATGAGCCAGACCACCCGTAGGATCATGAGACCACCCTAAGCCAGACCACCCGTAGGATCATGAGACCATCATGAGCCAGACCACCCGTAGGATCATGAGACCACCCTAAGCCAGACCACCCGTAGGATCATGAGACCACAATGAGCCAGACCACCCGTAGGATCATGAGACCACCATGAGCCAGACCACCCGTAGGATCATGAGGCCACCTTGAGCCAGACCACCCCTAGGATCATGAGACCACCATGAGCCAGACCACCCGTAGGATAATGAGACCACCATGAGCCAGACCACCCCTAGGATCATGAGACCGCCATGAGCCAGACCACCCATTGGATCATGAGACCACCATGAGCCAGACCACCCGTAGGATCATGAGACCACCATGAGCCAGACCACCCGTAGGATCATAAGACCACCATGATCCAGACCACCCGTAGGATCATGAGACCACCATGAGCCAGACCACCCGTAGGATCATGAGACCACCATGAGCCAGACCACCCGTAGGATCATGAGACCACCATGAGCCAGACCACCCGTAGGATCATGAGACCACCATGAGCCAGACCACCCGTAGGATCATAAGACCACCATGATCCAGACCACCCGCAGGATCATGAGACCACCATGAGCCAGACCACCCGTAGGATCATGAGACCACCCTGAGCCAGACCACCCGTAGGATCATGAGACCACCATGAGCCAGACCACCCGTATGATCATGAGACCACCATGAGCCAGACCACCCGTAGGATCATGAGACCACCATGAGCCAGACCACCCGCAGGATCATGAGACCACCATGAGCCAGACCACCCGTAGGATCATGAGACCACCATGATCCAGACCACCCGTAGGATCGTGAGACCACCAAGAGCCAGACCACCCGTAGGAGCATGAGACCACCATGAGCCAGGCCACCCGTAGGATCATGAGACCACCTTGAGCCAGACCACCCGTCAGTCAAGTCAAGTCAAGTCAGAGAATTTATATAGCGCACTACATACCCAGAGGGTCCCAAGGCGCTTAGTAAGGGGAGGAGGATTATTTGTCAAATATCCACGTTTTAAGTTGCTTTCTGAATGCTAGGTGGTTCTGGGTAAGGCGAAGGTAAGCGGGGAGTGAGTTCCATGTTTTAGCAGCCAGGTATGAGAAGGATCTGCCTCCCATGGTGGTCTTGTTGATGCGAGGTACAGTGGCGAGGGCTTGGCTGGAAGAACGTAGTTGGCGGGAGGGGGTGTAGAAGGACAGTCGTGAGTTGAGGCATTCTGGTCCGATGTCGTAGAGTGATTTGTGTGCGTGGGTTAGCAGTCGGAAAGTGATCCTCTTATTGACGGGTAGCCAGTGGAGGTCTTTAAGGTGACCAGAGATGTGTTCGTTGCGTGGGATGTCTAATATGATCCTGGCTGAGGCGTTTTGGATTCGTTGGAGTTTCTTCTGGAGTTTAGCGGTAGTGCCTACGTAGAGGGTGTTTCCGTAGTCCAGTCGGCTCGTGACCAGAGCATGGGTGACTGTTTTCCTTGTTTCTGTGGGGATCCAGCGAAATGTTTTTCTAAGCATGCGAAGAATATTGAAGCAGGAAGAGGATACGGCGCTGACTTGTCTATTCATTGAGAGTGAAGAATCCAGGATGACGCCTAAGTTCCGTGCGTGGTCTTTCGGGATGGGTGCTTTTCCGAGGGCTTCCGGCCACCAGGAGTCGTCCCATGCAGAGGGGGATGTACCTAAGATGAGGACTTCTGTTTTGTCTGAGTTCAGTTTCAGACGGCTTTGTTTCATCCATTCGGCAACTTCTTTCATTCCTTCGTGTAGGTTAGTTTTGGCAGTGCTGGGGTCATTGGTGAGAGAAAGGATAAGTTGAGTGTCATCCGCGTAAGAGATGATGTTGAGGCTGTGTTGGCGGGCGATGGCCGCGAGGGGGCTCATGTATACGTTGAAGAGGGTGGGGCTGAGTGAGGATCCTTGTGGTACGCCACAGATGACTTCAGTGGCCTCGGACTTGAATGGTGGGAGGCGGACTTTCTGAGTTCTTCCGGTGAGGAACGAGGTGATCCATTCAAGTGCTTTTCCTTGGATTCCGATGTTATTGAGGCGTTGTAAAAGGGTGCTGTGGCAGACTGTGTCAAATGCTGTAGAGAGGTCGAGGAGGATGAGGGCGACTGTGTCTCCATTGTCCAGTAGAGTTCGAATGTCGTCTGTTGCTGCGATGAGGGCGGTCTCAGTGCTGTGTTTTGTTCGGAAGCCAGATTGTGAGGAGTCGAGGGATTTGTTGGCTTCGAGGAAGGCGGCGAGCTGGTTGTTGACAGCTTTCTCAATGACTTTGGCCGGGAATGGAAGGAGCGAGATGGGGCGGTAATTTTTGAGTTCGGTGGGGTCCGCTGTGGGTTTCTTCAGAAGGGCGGTGAGTTCAGCGTGTTTCCAGTCTTCCGGGAAGGTGGCGGAGTTGAGGGAGCTGTTGATGACGTCTCGGAGGTGCGGTGCTATGACGGAGTCTGCTTTGTTGAAGATGTGGTGAGGGCATGGGTCTGTGGGGGATCCTGAGTGGATGGAATTCATCAGGCGGATTGTGTCCTCAGTGGAGATTGGGTTCCAGTCGTTAAGGGTGTTCACGGGGGGAGAATGTTCAGCAAAAGGTAGGGTGGGTTGGTTTCCGGGTTGGTTGTCGAAGCTGTTGTGGATGTCTGCAATCTTGTTGTGGAAGAATGAGGCTAGGGAGTTGCAGAGGGCTTGAGAGGGGGTGATGTCGTTGGAGTTGGCCGAGGGATTGGAAAATTCCTTGACGATGTTGAAGAGTTCCTTGCTGTTGTGGGCGTTGTTGTCAAGTCGATCCTTGAATGCTGTTTTCTTGGCCTTTCGGATTAGTTGGTGGTGAGTGCGGGTGGCGTTTTTGAAGGCGTCCTTGGTGCTAGTAGTTGGTTCTTTTTTCCAGGCCTTTTCGAGGGAGCGGCAGAGTTTCTTGGACTTCTTAAGATCATCGTTGAACCATGAGGCCTTTTTGCTGGCAGGTTTGTTTTGACGTTTCTTCAGTGGTGCTAAGGTGTCGGCGGTGTTGGATAACCATAGGGTGAGGTTGGCGGCGGCTTCGTTTGCGTTAGAAGAGTGGGCTGGGGTGTTTAGAAGGAGCGATGCGGAGATCTGGTCCGTGGTGATTTTGTTCCAGTTTCTTTGCAGGGTTGGTTGGAGGTGGTTGGTGGGTTTTGGTTTGTTGTAGGTGAAGTGAACGCAGCTGTGGTCAGTCCAGAGGAGCTCCGTAGTGTGGCTGAAGGAGACATGATTGCTGGAGGTGAAGATGGGGTCTAGTGTGTGACCTGCGATGTGGGTGGGGGACGTGACTAGTTGTTTAAGTCCGAGGTTGGCGAGATTGTCCAAGAGGGTGGTGGTGTTGCGGTCGTTGATCTTTTCAAGGTGAAAATTGAGGTCTCCCAGAAGGATGTAGTCTTTGGAGGGGAGCGCGTGAGGAGTGATGAAGTCCGTGATGTCTTCACTGAATTTTGCGCGGGGTCCTGGTGGTCTGTAGAGGAGGGAGCCTCTGAGTGTGGTCTTGGGGGTCGATGTGGATCTGGAAGTGAAGGTGTTCAGAGTTGGTGAGATTGGCGTCAGAGCTGGTTGAGATGCGGATTGACTTCTTATGGACGATAGCGATTCCTCCTCCTGTGTGGTCGGTGCGGTCCTTACGAATGATCTTATAATCTTCAGGGATGGCAATGGTGATGTCTGGGGCGGAGGAAGCGTTCATCCAAGTTTCTGTTAGGAAGGCGACGTCCGGAGATATGGTGTCTAGTAGGTTCCATAGGTCAATGGCGTGTCTGTGGACTGATCGGGTGTTGAGAAGGATGCATTGTAGGTGGTTGGGGTCAGGAGTCTGTGTTGTGGTCGTAGCGGAGATGTTGTCGGTGCCGATGAATTTGCAGGAGTAGCAGGAGAAAGGTCCATGGGTGTGTCCGGGAGCGGCTTGGACGCAGTTTGGGGCGCGACCGGAGTTAAGGGCTAGGAGGGTGGCGGCATCGTAGGTAATGCGTGGGGGCTGGGCAGCGTGAGGGGCAGGGGGTCTGGCGCTGGGCGCGGTCCAGGCGCGGACGGGCGTAGACGGGCTTACCTTTGGCGCACCTTCGGCGCGGGTTGGGCGCGGACGCTGCGCGTGGACGCTGCGCGCGGGAGCTACTGTCATATATGGATAGTGGAGGGGGAGGGGCGAGGGTGTCTCAGCTGGGAGGCGGGGCGGGCTAGGTAGGAGCACAACAACAACAAAGTGGAGGGCGCTTGGGGGGAATACACTTTAAAGGTCGGAAAGTCGCGCTGGCAATCTGAGCAGTGAAACAATCAAAGCGGAACACAAAGCGCACAGCAGGCAATTTAAATGACACAGTTTGCAGCAAGAAGCGCTAAGCAACGATACCGCAGCCAAAGGGAGCGACCACTCAGCTGGCAAGCGTCGAGTGAGTCACAGCGCTTCCAGGTAACGGAGCGCTGAAGTAGTCTGTGGGAGGGCGTCTCAGCTGGGAGGCGGGGCGGGCTAGGTAGGAGCACAACAACAACAAAATGGAGGGCGCTTGGGGGAAATACACTTTAAAGGTCGGAAAGTCGCGCTGGCAATCTGAGCAGTGAAACAATCAAAGCGGAACACAAAGCGCACAGCAGGCAATTTAAATGACACAGTTTGCAGCAAGAAGCGCTAAGCAACGATACCGCAGCCAAAGGGAGCGACCACTCAGCTGGCAAGCGTCGAGTGAGTCACCAGACCACCCGTAGGATCATGAGACCACCATGAGCCAGACCACCCCTAGGATCATGAGACCACCATGAGCCAGACCACCCGTAGAATCATGAGACCACCATGAGCCAGACCACCCGCAGGATCATGAGACCCCCATGAGGCAGACCACCCGTAGGATCATGAGACCACCATGAGCCAGGCCACCCGTAGGATCATGAGACCACCATGAGCCAGACCACCCGTAGGATCATGGACCACCATGAGTCAGACCACCCGTAGGATCATGAGACCACCATGAGCCAGACCACCCATAGGATCATGAGACCACTATGAGCCAGACCACCTCTAGGATCATGAGACCACCATGAGCCAGACCACCTGTAGGATCATGAGACCACCATGAGCCAGACCACCCGCAGGATCATGAGACCACCATGAGCCAGACCACCCGCAGGATCATGAGACCACCATGAGCCAGGCCACTCGTAGGATCATGAGACCACCATGAGCCAGACCACCCCTAGGATCATGAGATCACCATGAGCCAGACCACCCGTAGGAGCATGAGACCACCATGAGCCAGACCACCCGTAGGATCATGAGACCACCATGAGCCCGACCACCCGTAGGATCATGAGACCACCATGAGCCAGACTACCCGTAGGATCATGAGACCACCATGAGCCAGACCACCCCTAGGATCATGAGACCACCATGAGCCAGACCACCCGTAGGATCATGAGACCACCATGAGCCAGACCACCCGTAGGATCATGAGGCCACCATGAGCCAGACCACCCGTAGGATCATGAGACCACAATGAGCCAGACCACCCGTAGGATCATAAGACCATCATGAGCCAGACCACCCGTAGGATCATGAGACCATTATGAGCCAGACCACCCGTAGGATCATGAGACCACCATGAGCCAGACCACCCGTAGGATCATGAGACCATCATGAGCCAGACCACCCGTAGGATCATGAGACCATCATGAGCCAGACCACCCGTAGGATCATGAGACCACCATGAGCCAGACCACCCGTAGGATCATGAGACCACCATGAGCCAGACCACCCGTAGGATCATGAGACCAGCAAGAGCCAGACCACCCGTAGGATCATGAGACCACCATGAGCCAGGCCACCCGTAGGATCATGAGACCACTATAAGCCAGACCACCCGTAGGATCATGAGACCACCAAGAGCCAGACCACCCGTAGGATCCTGAGACCATAATGAGCCAGACCACCCTTAGGATCATGAGACCACCATGAGCCAGGCCACACGTAGGATCGTGAGACCACCAAGAGCCAGACCACCCGTAGGATCCTGAGACCATAATGAGCCAGACCACCCATAGGATCATGAGACCACCCTAAGCCAGACCACCCGTAGGATCATGAGACCACCATGAGCCAGACCATCCGTAGGATCATGAGACCACCATGAGCCAGACCACCTGTAGGATCATGAGACCACCCTAAGCCAGACCACCCGTAGGTTAATGAGACCATCATGAGCCAGACCACCCGTAGGATCATGAGACCACCCTAAGCCAGACCACCCGTAGGATCATGAGACCACAATGAGCCAGACCACCCGTAGGATCATGAGACCACCATGAGCCAGACCACCCGTAGGATCATGAGGCCACCTTGAGCCAGACCACCCCTAGGATCATGAGACCACCATGAGCCAGACCACCCGTAGGATAATGAGACCACCATGAGCCAGACCACCCTAGGATCATGAGACCTCCATGAGCCAGACCACCCGTAGGAGCATGAGACCACCATGAGCCAGACTACCCCTAGGATCATGGGACCACCATGAGCCAGTCCACCCGTAGGATCAAGAGACCACCATGAGCCAGACCACCCGAAGGATCATGATACCACCATGAGCCAGACCACCCCTAGGATCATGAGACCACCATGAGCGAGACCACCCCTAGGATCATGAGACCACTATGAGCCAGACCACCCGAAGGATCATGAGACCACCCTGAGCCAGACCACCCGTAGGATCAATGACCACTATGAGCCAGACCACCCCTAGGATCATGAGACCACCATGAGCCAGACAACCCCTAGGATCATGAGACCACCATGAGCCAGACCACCCCTAGGATCATGAGACCACCATGAGCGAGACCACCCCTAGGATCATGAGACCACCATGAGCCAGACCACCCGTAGGATCATGAGACCACCATGAGCCAGACCACTCGTAGGATCATGAGGCCAGCATGAGGCAGACCACCCGTAGGATCATGAGACCACCATGAGCCAGACCACCCGTAGGATCATGAGACCACCATGAGCCAGACCACCCGTAGGATCATGAGACCACCATGAGCCAGACCACCCGTAGGATCATAAGACCACCATGAGCCAGACCACCCGTAGGATCATGAGACCACCATGAGCCAGACCAGATTACCCCCCCCCCACCAGTAGGAGCATGAGCCAGACCACCCGTAGGATCATGAGCCAGACCACCCGTAGGATCATGAGACCACCATAAGCCAGACCACCCGTAGGATCATGAGACCACCATTAGCCAGACCACCCATAGGATCAAGAGACCACCATGAGCCAGACCACCCATAGGATCATGAGACCACCATGAGCCAGACCACCCGTAGGATCATGAGACCACCATGAGCCAGACCACCGGTAGGATCAATGACCACCATGAGCCAGACCACCCGTAGGATCATGAGACAACCATGAGCCAGACCACCCATAGGATCAAGAGACCACCATGAGCCAGACCACCCATAGGATCATGAGACCACCATGAGCCAGACCATCCCTAGGATCATGAGACCACCATGAGCCAGACCACCCGTAGGATCATGAGACCACCATGAACCAGACCACCCGTAGGATCATGAGACCGCCATGAGCCAGACCACCCGTAGAATCATGAGACCACCATGAGCCAGACCACCCGTAGGATCATGAGACCACCATGAGCCAGACCATCCATAGGATCACGAGACCACCATGAGCCAGACCACCCGTAGGATCATGAGACCAACCTGAGCCAGGCCACCCGTAGGATCATGAGACCACCATGAGCCAGACCACCCGTAAGATCGTGAGACCACCATGAGCCAGACCACCCATAGGATCGTGAGACCACCCAGAGCCAGACAACCCGTAGGATCATGAGACCACCATGAGCCAGACCACCCGTAGGATCATGAGACCACCATGAGCCAGACCGCCCGTAGGATCATGAGACCACCATGAGCCAGACCACCCGTAGGATCATGAGACCGCCATGAGCCAGACCACCCGTAGGATCATGAGACCACCATGAGCCAGACCACCCGTAGGATCATGAGACCGCCATGAGCCAGACCACCCGTAGGATAATGAGACCACCATGAGCCAGACCACCCGTAGGATCATGAGACCACCATGAGCCAGACCACCTGTAGGATCATGAGACTACAATGAGCCAGACGACCTGTAGGATCCTGAGACCACCATGAGCCAGACCACCCGTAGGATCATGAGACCACCATGAGCCAGACCACCCGTAGGATCATGAGACCGCCATGAGCCAGACTTCCCGTAGGCTCATGAGACCACCATGAGCCAGACCACCCATAAGACCATGAGATTACCATGAGCCAGACCACCATGAGCCAGACCACTTGTAGGATCATGAGACCACCATGAGCCAGACCACCCGTAGGATCATGAGACCACCATGAGCCAGGCCACCCATAGGATCATGAGACCATCATGAGCAAGACCACCCGTAGGATCATGAGACCACCATGAGCCAAGCCACCCGTAGGACCAAGAGACCACCATGAGCAGACCACCCGTAGGATCATGAGACCACCATGAGCCAGACCTCTCGTAGGCTCATGAGACCACCATGAGCCAGACCACCCGTAGGATCATGAGACCACCATGAGCCAGACCACCCATAGGATCATGAGACCACAATGAGCCAGACCGCCCTTAGTATCATGAGACCACCATGAGCCAGACCACCCGTAGGATCATGAGACCGCCATGAGCCAGACCACCCATAGGATCATGAGACCGCCATGAGCCAGACCACCCGTAGGAGCATGAGACCACCATGAGCCTGACCACCCGTAGGATCATGAGACCACCATGACCCAGACCATCCGTAGGATCATGAGACCACCATGAGCCAGACCACCCGTAGGATCATGAGACCACCATGAGCCAGACCACCCGTAGGATCATGAGACCACCATGAGGCAGACCACCTGTAGGATCATGAGACTACAATGAGCCAGACCACCCGTAGGATCATGAGACCACCATGAGCCAGACCATCCATAGGATCATGAGACCACCATGAGCCAGACCACCCATAGGATCATGAGACCACCATGAGCCAGGCCACCATGAGCCAGACCACTTGTAGGATCATGAGACCACCATGAGCCAGACCACCCGTAGGATCATGAGACCACCATGAGCAGACCACCCGTAGGATCATGAGACCACCATGAGCCAGACCACCCGTAGGATCATGAGACCGCCATGAGCCAGACCTCTCGTAGGCTGATGAGACCACCATGACCCAGACCACCCGTAGGATCATGAGACCGCCATGAGCCAGGCCACCCACAGGATCATGAGACCACCATGAGCAAGACCACCCGTAGGATCATGAGACCACCATGAGCCAGACCACCCGTAGGATCATAAGACCACCATGAGCCAGACCACCCCTAGGATCATTAGACCACTATGAGCCAGACCACCTGAAGGATCATGAGACCACCCTGAGCCAGACCACCCGTAAGATCATGAGAGCACCATGAGCCAGACCACCCGTAAGAACATGAGAGCACTATGAGCCAGACCATCCGTAGGATCAATGACCACCATGAGTCAGACCACCCGTAGGATCATGAGACCACCATGAGCCAGACCACCCGCAGGATCATGAGACCACCATGAGCCAGACCTCTCGTAGGCTGATGAGACCACCATGACCCAGTCCACCCGTAGGATCATGAGACCGCCATGAGCCAGGCCACCCACAGGATCATGAGACCACCATGAGCAAGACCACCCGTAGGATCATGAGACCACCATGAGCCAGACCACCCGTAGGATCATAAGACCACCATGAGCCAGACCACCCCTAGGATCATTAGACCACTATGAGCCAGACCACCTGAAGGATCATGAGACCACCCTGAGCCAGACCACCCGTAAGATCATGAGAGCACCATGAGCCAGACCACCCGTAAGAACATGAGAGCACTATGAGCCAGACCATCCGTAGGATCAATGACCACCATGAGTCAGACCACCCGTAGGATCATGAGACCACCATGAGCCAGACCACCCGCAGGATCATGAGACCACCATGAGCCAGACCACCCGTAGGATCATGAGACCACCATGAGCCAGGCCACCCGGAGGATCATGAGACCACCATGAGCCAGACCACCCGTAGGAGCATGAGACCACCATGAGCCAGACCACCCGTAGGATCCTGAGACCGCCATGAGCCAGACCACCCATAGGATCATGAGACCACCATGAGCCAGACCATCCATAGGATCATGAGACCACCATGAGCCAGACCACCCGTAGGATCACGAGACCACCATGAGCCAGGGCACCATGAGCCAGACCACTTGTAGGATCATTCGACCACCATGAGCCAGACCACCCGTAGGATCATGAGACCACCATGAGCCAGGCCACCCATAGGATCATGAGACCACCATGAGCAAGACCACCCGTAGGATCATGAGACCACCATGAGCAGACCACCCGTAGGAGCATGAGACCACCATGAGCCAGGCCACCCATAGGATCGTGAGACCACCATGAGCCAGACCACCCGTAGGATCATGAGACCACCATGAGCCAGACCACCCGTAGGATCATGAGACCACCATGAGCCAGACCACCCGTAGGATCGTGAGACCACCATGAGCCAGACCACCCGTAGGATCAATGACCACCATGAGCCAGACCACCCCTAGGAGGATCATGAGACCACCATGAGCCAGACCACCCGTAGGATCATGAGACCACCATGAGCCAGACCACCCATAGGATCATGAGACCACCATGAGCCAGACCACCCATAGGATCATGAGACCGCCATGAGCCAGACCACCCGTGGGATCATGAGACCACCATGAGCCAGACCACCCGTAGGATCATGAGACCACCATGAGCTAGACCACCCGTAGGATCATGAGACCACCATGAGCCAGACCACCCATAGGATCATGAGACCACCCTGAGCCAGACCACCCTAGGATCATGAGACCACCCTGAGCCAGACCACCCGTAGGATCATGAGACCACCATGAGCCCGACCACTCGTAGGATCTTCATGAGACCACCATGAGCCAGACCACCCGTAGGAACATGAGACCACCATGAGCCAGACCACCCGTAGGATCATGAGATCACCATGAGCCAGACCACCCGTAGGATCATGAGACCACCATGAGCCAGACCACCCGTAGGATCATGAGACCACCATGAGCCAGACCACCCGTAGGATCATGAGACCACCATGAACCAGACCACCCCTAGGAGGATCATGAGACCACCATGAGCCAGACCACCCGTAGGATCATGAGACCACCATGAGCCAGACCACCCGTAGGAGCATGAGACCACCATGAGCCAGACCACCCGTAGGATCGTGAGACCACCATGAGCCAGACCACCCCTAGGATCATGAGACCACCATGAGCCAGACCACCCATAGGATCATGAGACCACCATGAGCGAGACCACCCGTAGGATCATGAGACCACCATGAGCCAGACCACCCGTAGGATCATGAGACCACCATGAGCCAGACCACCTGTAGGAGCATGAGACCACCACGAGCCAGACCACTCGTAGGATCATGAGACCACCATGAGCTAGACCACCCATAGGATCATGAGACCACCCTGAGCCAGACCACCCGTAGGATCATGAGACCACCATGAGCCAGACCACCTGTAGGATCATGAGACCACCACGAGCCAGACCACTCGTAGGATCATGAGACCACCATGAGCTAGACCACCCATAGGATCATGAGACCACCCTGAGCCAGACCACCCGTAGGATCATGAGACCACCATGAGCCAGACCACCATGAGCCAGACCACCCGTAGGATCATGAGACCACCCTGAGCCAGACCACCCATAGGATCATGAGACCACCATGAGCCAGACCACCCGTAGGATCATGAGACCACCATGAGCCAGACCACCCGTAGGATCGTGAGACCACCATGAGCCAGACCACCCCTAGGATCATGAGACCACCATGAGCCAGACCACCCGTAGGATCATGAGACCACTATGAGCCAGACCACCCGTAGGATCATGAGACCACCATGAGCCAGACCACCCGTAGGATCATGAGACCACCCTAAGCCAGACCACCCGTAGGATCAAGAGACCACCATGAGCCAGACCACCCATAGGAGCATGAGACCACCATGAGCCAGACCACCCGTAGGATCAAGAGACCACCATGAGCCAGACCACCCGTATGATCAACAGACCACCATGAGCCAGACCACCCGTAGGATCATGAGACCACCCGTAGGATCATGAGACCACCCTAAGCCAGACCACCCGTAGGATCAAGAGACCACCATGAGCCAGACCACCCGTAGGATCATGAGACCACCACGAGCCAGACCACCCGTAGGATCATGAGACCACCACGAGCCAGACCAGATTACCCCCCACCCATTGGCTTATGAGACCACCATAGCGTTTGCGCAAGAAGCAACAGCAAAGACGCAGACATTCGCTGTATCAGAAGTCCACAGTGGCGGGTCGAGGAGATGTGGTCATGGAGTGACTTGTGCGTATTCTCATTCCTCTAGCATTCTCTTTTTTGTGTTTTTTTCCCTTTAATTCTTCTCCTTCCTGTCTGTTTTTCTTCTTTCCCCACCCCGCCCGATCATCTACATTCTTTCATCCATCAACCAAGGGGTAAGATGTTGATTAAAGCTTAATTTCAGCCGGTGGTCGCAGGTGAGGCCCATCAGCACTCTCCTTTTGAGGGCCGGCACTTATTTTTCCATATTAGACCCGGCCTCGTGGCGTGGTCTCCCCTGACCCTTAGGCACCCCCATCCGAGCTGTACACCACAACAGACCCCTGAGCCCCCGGCCCAGCCAACCCTTCCTTCCATGTTACGCACACACGTCCCCGGACTGTCCCGTCCGTGCCTCCAACTTCCCGGCCCACAGGCCCTGTGTGCCCACTTTCCGGCATCTAAGATGGCCGCCCGATCCAGCGCGGCCTTGGCCGAGAGGCGCCACCCTGGCTGGAGGACAGCGCACTCCCCGTGAGGGGGAGAGGGAGGAGCAGTTTCTCTCACACCTCCGACCTCACGTCAAGAGATGGGTTGCGATCACCCCTCCGGCCACCCTGAGGGCTGGCTCCACGCCTGCTGTGTGTCTGGGACTCCTCCCGAAGCTGACATGAATAGATCAAAGGGCCGCATGGCAGGAAACCCCAACAAGCGACCCCCAGGTGCCAAGATCCCTGCCGACCAGAACTCCGGAGATCAAAGAGGAGCAGCCCTATAACTGGGGATGCTCCGGGACTTTGAAAGATTCGTTTTGGAACATCTGAGCCCTGCTGAGTGACTCGCGGCTCCCCGAGGACGCTGAAACCTCTGAGCCCTGCTGAGTGACTCGCGGCTCCCTCGCAACACTGGAACATCTGAGCCCTGCTGAGTGACTCGCGGCTCCCTTGCAACTTTGGAACACCTGAGCCCTGCTGAGCAACTCGCGGCTCCCCTGATTCTCCTGGTCCGGCTGGACCCCCAAAGATCATCGTATCCCCCGGCTCGAGGATTGTGAGCTGTGCGCCGGATACGCACCGGTATTGACTCTGAACTTTCAGACTGTCCCGCTACCCTCTTCCTGACCGAGACTTTTCTGGGCCCCTGCCCTGTTTATAAATACCTGCTTTTTTTCTGATCATAAAGATCCCCTTTTAAATGAAGAGATAAAGAAACGTTCTTAAGAAGCTACGGTGTGGTGTATCTTTGTCGTGGGGTGCTGGTATAGTGTGTACGGGCTTAGATTTGAGACTCTCCCCCTAAGAAGTCTCTCGCCAGTGCTCGGCTTTGTACTTTGGAGGGTGGGCCCCAGAGTGGTCAGGTACACTTCCTGGTCGTCTCTGAGGTCACCGTCCAACATTGGTGGCAGCGGTGGGATACGAGCCACAACCTAGAGATCGTACAGTACACGACTAACGCACTACCGAACAAAGACGACAGAAGAAACCACCATGAGTACCACTGCAAGTACAGCATTTCGTGTGGAACAACTGGAGGAGTATTCGCACAAAGAACTGAAGGAATTTTGAAAAGAACTGGGAATCGCTACCACTGGCCTCAAAACAAGGGAAGACATGCAGAAAGCATTGAGAGCTTGGGTGGATTCCGGAGTCCCCAGCACAGAAGGTGCGGCGGCGCAGCCAGACGAACCGGGACCCCCCCAGACAGAAAGCAGCAGCCAGGTACGAACCATCGCACCGGACGGGGGTCTATCCCCGGAAGCGCTTGCTGATCGAGAAAGAAGTCGCCAACATGAGCTGGAGATGGCCAAACTAAAGATCGAAGGCGAAATAAAATTGGCAGAAAAGAAACTGGCTCTCGAGCAGATGAAAGTACAAGGAGAATTGGAAGAAAAGAAGCTCCAGCGGGGCCATGAGGGGAAAAGACTCCAGCTAGAGCACGAGCGAAGCTTGAAGGAGCTCGAGCTCAAGGTGAGGAACGAAGAGAACCGGCTCCCCGGGAACCGAGAGGCCGCACCCCCGGCAGAACCAAAGGTCCACATCCCCAAAGATGTGGTCAAAGAATACTATAAAAATGACTACATCCAACAATGGTTCAAGGCCTACGAAGTTGCCATGACCTCCAACCGAGTCCCGCAGAAAGATTGGGGGGCCGGATTGTGGGGCTGATTCCTGAGCGAGGGGAGAGACACCCTGCTCAATCTTCCGTCCTCCGAGCAAACTTCCTACAGCCACATGAAGGAGGCCCTCCTGACGAGGTACGGCCTCACCCCAGAAATGTACCGCCAGCGGTTCCTGGACTGCAAAAAGATACCTGGCACCACCTGGGTGGAGTACGTAAACTTTCTTAGCAGAGCATTCGACGGTTGGGTCAAGGGCAGCAAAGTGACCACCATGGAAGAACTAACTGACCTTATGCTGTGGGAACATTTGTCCACGAACTGTTTTGTGGAGCTACACCAGCATCTGCTCGACAGCAAGCTCGCAGATCCAATGAAGCTGGCCGTCGAGGCGGATCGCTGGGTAAACACCCGGGTCGCCCGAGGTCCCGTAGGTGACTACCTCTGCGGCAATCAAGGACCACCCCGCCAGAGAGGGGGGAATCCCAGGAGGACCCAGGGACGCGCAGTCCGGTCCCCCGCGTAGCCCCCCGAGAAACCCACCACCAAGTCTACCCGCAACTCCACCAGCTGCTGCCGGCCCCCCAGGGAGACAGCACCGAGTGACCATCACCTGTTGGAGATGTCAGAAGCCTGGGCACTACGCCAGTGATCCCCAATGCCCCCTGACCCCACGTAACCCGACCACCCCTTCCCCCGCTAGGCAGATAGCGAATGTAGCCCTAGGGGAGGAAGTTGAGGACATAGAGGAAGAAGAACCTACTGCCATGACCCTAGTATCCCTGGGAGATAGGGAGATGGTCCCCGGGAATGCCCTGCCTACCAACACTAAGAAGTACCGCCAGGTAGTAACAGTGAATGGCCACCAGGTGGAGGCCCTCCGGGACACCGGAGCCAGCATCACCGGTGTCCTGAGTCATTTAGTGCAAGAAGACCAAATCCTCCCCAATGTCCTGTGTCCTGTAATTTCAGCAGATAACGTTGAGAGCTTGTGTAAGGTAGCCCTGATACCATTCGAGTGGGAGGGAGTAGCAGGTAAACTGAAAGTAGCAGTCCGGACCGCTCAGCCGGTCGACTGCCTCCTGGGGAACGACCTGGAAAGTTCTCCGTGGAAGCAGGTCGAGCGACGAACCCACCTCGGGATGATGGGTCTCCCCGAGTGGGTGTGCGCCACCACCCGATCCATGGCAACCGACTGCCCCCCGACGGGGAAATCGAGAACGAAACTGCCAGCCTTCCCCCGGTGGAGGAAGACGGGGCCGATGCAGCCGTGACCTCCGACCGCTCCCCATGAAGAGGAGATGTTGCTGACAACGAACCCATACACCCCGACCCCGCACAGATTACCGAGCTGAGTGATCTGCCCGAAATGGCGCAGTGGCGCCACGAGGGGGGCCCCTCCCGAGAGGAGTTTTCCCAGGAGCAAGCTACCTGTCCTTCCCAGGTCGGACCCCGGCAACAAGCCGCAGCCCAGGCCGCGGGCGACCAATCCGGAACGCATTGGCTGTACTGGGAGAATGACCTCCTTTACAGCGAGCAGAAGTCCGCCGAGCTAGGGTCAGCCCAAGTGCTGGTGGTACCCCTACGCTTCCGCGACTTCATCCTGGGCTTAGCCCATGATGTACCCTTAGCCGGCCACTTGGGCCAAGACAAAACGTATAGCCGCCTGGTCACGCACTTCTATTGGCCCAAGATGAAAATGAACGTAGAGGCCCCCTGCAAGTCCTGCCCCACGTGCCAGGCTAGTGGAAAAAGCGGAGGAAAGCGCAAGGCTCCCCTCCAACCCTTCCCCATCGTCAGTACCCCCTTTGAGCGGGTCGGAATTGACATTGTGGGGCCGCTGGACCCCCAGACCTCTCAGGGTCACCGCTTCATCCTCGTCCTAGTGGACCATGCCACTCGATATCCTGAAGCCATCCCCCTAAGCACCGTTACGGCCCCTGTGGTGGGCCGGGCACTGATGGGAATCTTTTCCCGTGTAGGATTTCCCAGAGAAGTGGTAAGTGACCGCGGGACGAACTTTATCTCCCGGTACATGACCTCCCTTTGGCAGCAATGCGGAGTGTCCTATCGATTCACCACCCCATACCACCCCCAAGGGAATGGCCTAGTAGAGCGGTTTAACCGGACTCTAAAGAGGATGATCATGGGCCTAGAGGAGCCCCTCAGGCGTAAGTGGGACGTCCTGCTCCCCTGCCTCCTGTTCGCCTACCGGGAAGTCCCCCAGAAGTCCTTGGGGTTCAGCCCGTTTGAATTGCTGTACGGACACCCTGTCCGGGGACCCCTCAGCTTGGTCAGAGAAGGTTGGGAGGCGGCAACCCGAGACCCCCCTCAGGAGGTGTTCCGGTACATTCTGACCCTCCGAAACCAGACTCGGAAGTTCCGGGAGCTGGCCGAGGCCAACCTGGAAGCGAGCCAGGAAGAAATGAAGCGCTGGTACGACCAGAATGCCACTCTGGTCGAGTTCCAGCCGGGCCAGCAGGTATGGGTCATGGCCCCAGTAAAACCTTGCGCCCTCCAAGGTAAGTGGACAGGGCCCTTCAAGGTGATCGAGCGGAAAAGCCAAGTCACATACTTGGTGGACGTCCAGTCCCCCCGGAACCCCCTGCGGGTCCTACACGTGAATCGCCTCAAGCCTCACTTCATGCGGACGGAGCTGAGCTTACTGTTGGCCACAGATGACGGGGCGGAAGAGGAACCGGAGCCTCTCCCTGACCTCCTCTGCACCAAAGAGAAAGATGGCTCCTTGGATGGAGTAAACCTCTCTCCCTCCCTCACTTCCCAACAACGCGAAGACTGCCGCCAGCTCTTGGGGCAGTTTTCTGACCTGTTTTCCCTCATCCCCAGAGTCACCGACTGGTGTGTCCACGATGTGGACACCGGAGACAGTCCGCCGGTGCGACACCGAGCCTACCGAGTCCCCGATCGAGTCCGGTCCTGCATCCAGGCCGAATTCTCGAAGATGTTGTCCTTGGGAGTGGTCGAACCCTCAGACAGCCCCTGGGCTAGCCCAGTGGTACTGGTCCCGAAAGCCGCTGCCCCCGGGGTCGCCCCTGAACTGAGGTTCTGCGTGGACTACCGGGGGCTCAATGCCATCACCCGAGCCGACGCTCACCCTATCCCCCGCGCCGATGAGCTCATTGACCGCCACGGGTCTGCTCATTTTCTCAGCACCTTTGACCTGACTTGCGGATACTGGCACTTTTCAGAGACTGGTAAACAGAGTCCTGGCCGGGTTGGAAGAATTCAGCGCCGCATATCTGGACGATATCTCGATTTTCAGTTCAGATTGGAGTGAGCATCTCCGGCACCTCTGGAGGGTGTTGATGGCCCTGCGCCAGGCAGGCCTCACAGTGAAAGCTAGCAAATGCCAGATCGGACAAAGCTCGGTGGTCTACCTGGGGCACCAGGTCGGGAGCAGGCAGGTCGCCCCCCTGCAGCCTAAGATCGACGCCATCTTAGCCTGGGAACCCCCAACCACCCAAACTGAAGTGCGAGCCTTCCTGGGCCTCACCGGCTACTACCGGAGGTTTATCCGGAGCTACGGCAGCCTCGTAGGTCCCCTCACAGAACTAACGTCCAAAAAGCAGCCCAAGAAGGTACAATGGACCCTGGTCTGCCAATGGGCGTTCGACGCCCTCAAGAAAGTGATGTGTACTGCCCCCGTGCTACAAGCCCCTGACTAGTCCAAAGGGTTTGTGGTCCAGACCGATGCTTCCGAACACGATATTGGGGCCGTATTATCCCAGATGAATGAGGAAGGTCTAGACCAACCGGTAGCCTTCATTAGCCGGAGGCTACTTCCCCGAGAGCAGAGGTTGAGCACCATCGAACGAGAAGCGTTCGCAGTTGTCTGGGCCCTAAAGACGTTACGGCCCTACCTGTTCGGAACTCATTTCCGAGTCCAAACGGATCATCGACCATTGCGGTGGCTGATGCAGATGAGGGGCGAGAACCCCAAACTGCTGCGATGGTTGATCTCCCTCCAGGGGATGGATTTCACTGTAGAGCATCGCCCTGGTACCAACCACGCCAACGCTGATGGCCTCTCTAGGTTCTTCCGCCTCAGCAAGGAAAACCACCAAGAGGATGGGTAGTTCTCCCTGACTTTCAGCTGGGGGACACGCATGTTAGACCCGGCCTCGTGGCGTGGTCTCCCCTGACCCTTAGGAACCCCCATCCGAGCTGTACACCACAACAGACCCCTGAGCCCCCGGCCTAGCCAACCCTTCCCTCCATGTTACGCACACACGTCCCCGGACTGTCCCGTCCGTGCCTCCATCTTCCCGGCCCACAGGCCCTGTGTGCCCACTTTCCGGCATCTAAGATGGCCGCCCGATCCAGCGCGGCCTTGGCCGAGAGGCGCCACCCTGGCTGGAGGACAGCGCACTCCCCGTGAGGGGGCGAGGGAGGAGCAGTTTCTCTCACACCTCCAACCTCACGTCAAGAGATGGGTTTCAATCACCCCTCTGGCCACCCTGAGGGCTGGCTCCACGCCTGCTGTGTGTCTGGGACTCCTCCCGAAGCTGACATGAATAGATCAAAGGGCCGCATGGCAGGAAACCCCAACAAGCGGCCCCCACGTGCCAAGACCCCTGCCGACCAGAACTCCGGAGATCAAAGAGGAGCAGCCCTATAATTGGGGATGCTCCGGGACTTTCGAAAGATTCGTTTTGGAACATCTGAGCCCTGCTGATTGACTCGCGGCTCCCCTAGAAAGCTGAAACCTCTGAGCCCTGCTGAGTGACTCGCGGCTCCCTCGCAACACTGGAACATCTGTGCCCTGCTGAGTGACTCGCGGCTCCCTCCTAACTTTGGAACATCTGAGCCCTGCTGGTTGACCCGCGGCTCCCATGCTAACTTTGGAACACCTGAGCCCTGCTGAGTGACTCGCGGCTCCCTTGCAACTTTGGAACACCTGAGCCCTGCTGAGCGACTCGCGGCTCCCCTGATTCTCCTGGTCCGGCTGGACCCTCATAGATCATCGTATCCCCCGGCTCGAGGATTGTGAGCTGTGCGCCGGATACTCACCGATATTGACTCTGAACTTTCAGACTGTCCCGCTACCCTCTTCCTGACCGAGACTTTTCTGGGCCCCTGCCCTGTTTGTAAATACCTGCTTTTTTTTCTGATCATAAAGATCCCCTTTTAAATGAAGAGACAAAAAAACGTTCTTAAGAAGCTACGGTGTGGTGTCTCTTTGTCGTGGGGTGCTGGTATAGTGTGTACGGGCTTAGATTTGAGACTCTCCCCCTGAGAAGTCTCTCGCCAGTGCTCGGCTTTGTACTTCGGAGGGTGGGCCCCAGAGTGGTCAGGTAGACTTCCTGGTCGTCTCTGAGGTCACCGTCCAACATTCCTCATCAGACTTTGACACAGAACAAGAGAGATACAGGAGCTGAGAGTGACTGGGAGTGGATTAAAGAGCCATGAGGAGGAATCAAGAATGAGATAAAGAAGCAGAGAGTGTCTGGTGTTGGATTAAAGAGCCATGAGTTGGAATCAAGAGTGAGATAAAGGAGCCAAGAGTGTCTGGGGTGGATTAAAGAGCCATGAAGTGAAATCAAGAGTGATATAAAGGAGCTGAGAGTGTCTGAGGTAGATTAAAGAGCAATGAGGTGGAATCAAGAGTCCGATTAAGGAGCCGAGAGTGTCTGGGGTGGATTAAAGCGCCATGAGGTGCAATCAAGAGTCAGATGAAGGAGCCGAGACTGTCTGGGGGTGGATTAAAGAGCCACAAGGTGGAATCAAGAGTGAGATAAAGGAGCCGAGAGTGTCTGGGGGTGGATTAGAGAGCCATGAGGTGGAATCATGAGTGAGATAAAGGAGCCGAGAGTGTCTGGTGGTGGATTAAAAAGCCATGAGGTGGAATCATGAGTGAGATAAAGGAGCCGAGAGTGTCTGGGGGTGGATTAAAGAGCCATGAGGTGGAATCAAGAGTGAGATAAAGGAGCCGAGAGTGACTGGGGGTGGATTAAACAGCCACAAAGTGGAATCCAGAGTGAGATAAAGGAGCCAAGAGTGTCTGGGGGTTGATTAAAGAGCCATGAGGTGGAATCAAGAGTGAGATAAAGGAGCCAAGAGTGTCTGGGGTGGATTAAAGAGCTACGAGGTGGAATCAAGAGTGAGATAAAGGAGCAGAGAGTGTCTGGGGGTGGAATAAAGAGTGAGATAAAGGAGCCGTGAGTGTCTGGGGGTGGATTAAAGAGCCATGAGGTGCAATCAAGAGTCAGATGAAGGAGCCGAGACTGTCTGGGGGTGGATTAAAGAGCCACGAGGTGGAATCAAGAGTGAGATAAAGGAGCTGAGAGTGTCTGGGGTGAATTAAAGAGTCATGAGGTGGAATCAAGAGTGAGATAAAGGAGCTGAGAGTGTCTGGGGTGAATTAAAGAGCCTTGAGGTGGAATCAAGAGTCAGATAAAGGAGACAGGAGTGACTGGGGGTGGATTAAACAGCCACAAAGTGGAATCAAGAGTGAGATAAAGGAGCCAAGAGTGTCTGGGGGTGGATTAAAGAGCCACGAGGTGGAATCAAGAGTGGGATAAAGGAGACAAGAGTGTCTGGGGTGGATTAAAGAGCTACGAGGTGGAATCAAGAGTGAGATAAAGGAGCCAAGACTGTCTGGGGGTGGATTAAAGAGCCACGAGGTGGAATCAAGAGTGGGATAAAGGAGCTGTGAGTGTCTGTTGTGGATTAAAGAGCCATGAGGTGGAATCAAGAGTGAGATGAAGGAGCTGAGAGTGTCTGTTGTGGATTAAAGAGCCATGAGGTGGAATCAAGAGTGAGATGAAGGAGCTGAGAGTGTCTGTTGTGGATTAAAGAGCCATGAGGTGGAATCAAAAATGAGATGAAGGAGCTGAGAGTGTCTGTTGTGGATTAAAGAGCCATGAGGTGGAATCAAGAGTGAGATGAAGGAGCTGAGAGTGTCTGTTGTGGATTAAAGAGCCATGAGGTGGAATCAAGAGTGAGATAAAGGAGCTGAGAGTGTCTGGGGTGGATTAAAGAGCCATGAGGTGGAATCAAGAGTGAGATAAAGGAGCTGAGAGTGTCTGGGGTGGATTAAAGAGCCATGAGGTGGAATCAAGAGTGAGATAAAGGAGCCAAGAGTGTCTGGGGGCGGATTAAAGAGCCATGAGGTGGAATCAAGAGTGATATACAGGAGCCAAGAGTGTCTGGGGGTGTATTAAAGAGCCACGAGGTGGAATCAAGAGTGAGATGAAGGAGCTGAGAGTGTCTGTTGTGGATTAAAGAGCCATGAGGTGGAATCAAGAGTGAGATAAAGGAGCTGAGAGTGTCTGGGGTGGTTTAAAGAGCCACTGGGTGGAATCAAGAGTGAGATAAAGGAGCCAAGAGTGTCTGGGGCGGATTAAAGAGCCATGAGGTGGAATCAAGAGTGATATACAGGAGCCAAGAGTGTCTGGGGGTGGATTAAAGAGTCACGAGGTGGAATCAAGAGTGAGATAAAGGCGCTGAGAGTGTCTGGGGTGGATTAAAGAGCCACAGGGTGGAATCAAGAGTGAGATAAAGGAGCCGAGTGTGTCTAGGGGTGGATTAAAGAGCCATGAATCAAGAGTTAGCTAAAGGAGAGAACCTTGACCCTGATCCAGGCAGGTCGCTCCCCACACCGCATATCTCTACCTGTCTGTGCCCATGTCCCTGATCTCGCTGCTGCCGCGAGTTCAAGCTCCTCCTCCACCGCAGGCTCCCACCTGCGCCTCATCCCTGTTGGCCCCGTGGTGAGCTGTAAGTATCTGTGTGCTCGCTCTGTTCCTTTTTGCCTGTTATTTGTCTGCTGTTGTATTACTTTTTGCGCAATCTGTTACCTACTGTTGTATTACTTTTTGCTATTCTGCTGCTGTATTATTTTGTGCCCACTGTTGTATGCATTTTCTTTGTATTCTGTGCTTCTGCCCGTTTTTTGCTCTGTAGCCTTCCAGCATTCCAGCCTTCCTCTCCCCTTCCCGCTGCTGCATCCCCTGCATCCCCTACCCCCGCTTGCCCATTTGTCCCGCTCCCGTCTCCCAGCTGCTCCTCCCTCCCACCTCCCCTTCTAATGGCCGCCGTGCCGAAAGCGCGCCAAATGCAAACCCGCCTGCGCTTATCCGCGCCTGGACCGCGCCCAGCGCCAGACACCCTGGCCCCCCTGAAAGCCAAGACGCTCGCCGCCCCTACGACGCCAGCACCCTCCACGCACTCAACGCCGGCCTATCATACACCTGCTTCCTGGCCACCCCGAAGTGTACCCAAGGACCCTTCTTCTGCCGGAGCTGCAGCTTCACCAGCCTCCAAGCTGCCAACTCGCCCACCAGGGTAGGACGCCTCCAGCTCAGATGCATACTACTCAACACACGCTCTGCCCACAAGCACACCATCGAAATCTGGGACCTACCCGACTCATCCTCCCCATACGACACCTTCCTGACGGAGACCTGGATGAACCCCTCCTCTGTACCCGACATCGCCATAGCCGTCCTGGACGGCTACAAGATCACACACAGGGACTGTACCAATAGAGCAGGAGGAGGAATCACCATTGTCCACAGGAACACCCTCAGAATCTCGTCCAGCACCGACGACACTCTCAGCGCCGCCAAACACCAGCACTTCCAGATCCACATCAACCCCAATACCACCCTCAGAGGTACCCTCGTCTACAGACCCCCCCCAGCCACAGTGCAGCAACTCCATCCCTGACTTCGTCAGCACACACGCCCTTGCATCCACAGACTACATCTGCCTCGGAGACCTGAACTTCCACCTCAACAGCAACTCTACCAATCTACTTGTTAGACCTGGCACCTTGGCGTGAGACTCCCTTCCACTTTTTGCTGCTGTGACTCATGTGTTTTTCTGGTGTTAGCTGCTCAGAGCACTGTGCCACTGCCAACCAGTGCCACAGTGCAAGTGCTGCCTGTTTAAAAAGGTATACATTGATTGGATTCCATGATTGGCTTATTTGGTTTACTGTCAGACCCCAGTAAAGTGCACCAGGAGTGCCAGGGCTTGTAAATCCAAATGCTGCTAGTGGGCCTGCAGCACGGGTTGTGCCACCCACAGAAGCAGCCTTGTAAAGTGTGTCTAAGGTCTGCCACTGCAGAACCTGCGTGCAGTCTGGTACTGTCATGCTGACTGGGCAAGTGCACCCACTTGCCAGTCCCTAAACCTTCCCTTTACTTCATGTGAGACACCCCTATGGTAGGCCCAAGGGCAGGGTGCATTGTAAGCCTAAGGTAGGACAAGCCCTGATGTGTGTGGCATGTCCTAATAGTGAATTACAGCCATTTTCGTTTTTCACTATTGTAAGGCTACCTGTTCTCCTAGGCCAGAATGGGCTGCTGGAATTATTACACTCTATAATCCTAGAGGACTCAGGGAACACGGTAGAAATTCAAGTTTAGTATGCCTGAACTCAGAATAATAAAATACACCTTTTAGTAAAGTTTATTTTAATATCCTGTCTTTTCAAATATCACTTTTAGAAAGTTGGTATTTGCTGACGTGGCCTTCGGGGACATGGATGAATTGCTGGACCTGTTAAAGGCCTACGTAGTGCCGTGTCCTCAGCATATCCCCATGTTGATGTTGGCATTCTTAGAGCTTCTTCAGCTCTAGTTGGATTGGATACCGGCTCTACTACAGGCACACAGGCTTTGGATGTTTTGAATACTTCCCTAGCATTGGTTGTCGGAACTGAAGAAAATCATCTTTACTGAATCTACCTGATCTGTGAGATGTTACAGCGACCATCGCCTGCGAACGCAAGCATCAGTGATATTAATTAAACAGTCGGTGGTTAGCAATAGGCAAAGATGGTGCTCTAATGTATATCACAAGTACAAATCAGTTAAAGCAGGTAATCTGGCACGGTGCATAAGGGAGGGAAAAAAACACCGGATCCCCAAGTTTGTGGCCATCAGACCACTAATGCTATATAAACAAATCCTCTGTACATGTTCAAAAGTATATCCATAAAGTTACATTAAATATCACAATGATGCTTTTCTTTATGTTTTTAAATGTCTTTAATTCAAGATCTTAAAGCCTTCTAAGCCAACACGTGTTTTGCCGCTTGTACATGTGATTACCATGCGACTTCTTCAGGGTTGAAGTCAGTTTCAAGAAGTCTCTTAGTTCTGGTAATAATTCAAACCCGGAAGGGGATCCTATAAGTACTGCTCCTGGAGAGGTAGACCAATTAGGGCCATATGTATCAAGCAGAAAAGCGTTCGCAAACGCCTAAATTTGCAGAATTTCGGCGTTTGCGAACACATCTTTGCTAAATGGTATATATGAAGCAAATCTGCGTGCAAAATAAGGAATCGTAAAATTTGCGATTCTTTCTTTTACGATTGCATTTAAGGAATCGCAAATTTCGCGATTCCTTAAATGCAATGTAAGAAGCACCAAAAAAGTGCAATTGCGCCTTAAGGAATAGCAAATTACCACCAACATCATTGTGATATTTAATGTAACTTTATGGACTTACTTTTGAACTTGTGCAGAGGATTTGTATATATAGCAAACAGCAGTAATATTGCATCTCCCACGCAGGACACATAAGCATTTGGCTCTCAGTGTGCTGGTAAGAATTCGGCTTTTTTCCAAACAATCAAAATTGGAATTTTAAACAAAATCTTTTTCTTTTCTTTCCTTCGATACTATTACTGAGCACCATGGCTTTTAGACTAACTCAGTTGTTCAAGTTTTATGTGTGAACATATTTTAAAGGACTTCTAAAGATTTTTAAAGGACTTATAGAGCTTTTTTAAACATTTTTCTTTTGATAAAATTTAGAAAAGTTTAATCTGAACCTTTTAACAATGTTATTATGATTGATTAACAGGACATTCCCTAGTTTTTAGTATATTGTCAGATCAGATGAGGAGTGTGTATTATGATTTGTATTGTACCCCAATATAGGCCTGGGTAGTCACCTAACCATTCACCTACATTTTCCCTGCGATTGTACTCAGTTAGTCAAGTAATCTTTATTTCGGTCAGAGACCTTAAAAGATACAAAATACTCTCAATAAAAGCATCATGACAATTATGTGTATATCCATTGGTTACAAAAGTACACAGATTTCATTTCATAGAAGCTAGAAAGTGGAGGAGTGTGGCTCAGTGGAGGAGTGTGGCTCACTGATTAGAGCGGCAGACCCTGATGCAGAGGTCTGGCCTGGGACCAGGGTTCAATTCCCAACGCGGCAGGGTCCTGAGCCCAAATATGTCCACGGACTCGATAATTCTCGCCTCGGTGCCTATTCTAATCATGGGGTCCCACGCTGCAACTCTGGGCAATAGTTGCTTAATCTCCACTACGGCGGCCCACCCGCTGCGGGATGCCTGGCTTTCACCCTGGGGATACCCAGTAGGGGTTATCTCACAGGGAAAAGCCAGGACGGGTTCCCAAGGCAAGCGCCTTGATGCCTTCGCGTGATACGTGCGCTATATAAGTCGCAATACAAAGATAAAAAGAGGTTAAAAAGATAAAAAGAATATATACAAGTTAAAAAACATTGTGCAATCAGGAGACAGATATCACACAATGGGCGAGACTAGACAGAACATTGACCGTGGGACTAGTTCTTAATGAATGGCCAGCGCCTCCGCCACAAAGCGTGTAAATAACACGAAACAGAGAAAACAACTGGTTGGGAAGTATCACATTTTAAGATCCTGAGTGCCTAGTGATACTGGTTGAGCCCTAGATTTCTACACAATTGAATGAGCCATCGCTGCCTAAGGTTCTTATATCATGGGCAGAAAAAAAGAACATGGGGCACACACTCCTCTCTTTTAGCACACGCTGGGCATTCTAGCGATTTGTTGTCAGACCATTTATGCGAAAAAACCCTAAGTGGTAATGTGCCATGTCTGAATTGAACGTAGAGTTTCCTAGCTTCGCTAGGGACAATCTCATCCAGAAATGGCTCCATTTGTACTCTCTTTGTGTCTCAAGAAGTCTAAAGTTAGGGATCCCAGCGCAGAGTTGGTAACAACATCCTCCAGTTGTTGATTACGATGGAGTTTCACCATCCCTGCGTGGGACACCTTCATGCACGCTACCTCAGGTTTGCTCCAAAAATCCGGGAACCGCAGCCTCTTGCTCTCTTTTCTAATGTGAGCGAACCATTGGATTTTATCTGTTCCAGGGAGTCCAATAAGTTCTTTGACTTCCTCTCTAAAGTACCTCAATTCTGGAGTTACCCATAGTCTACACCAATATGATAAAGGTCGAAGACCAATTACCTCATCTATGGGTCTAATATCTAGGTCCATTCTTAGAGGGATAAGGTGAGTGCCAACTGTTCGTCATAAGTTGGCAGGGTATGCTCAGACCTGAGTCCCTTGCTCACTTTGCCACTGGATTCAAGCAAGCCTGGCTGAAGACGGCTGAAATGCCAGAAACCGGTCCTAGGAAGCTTGTTTCCGGTCCAGGGAAGGCATGGCTTGACAGGTCGGGCTGGACTGTTCCCATGGGGCACAGGGTCAGACTGATTTGCATATGGCCATGTCTGAACTGGGGTGGCAGAGTGGGCTAAAGAACGGTGATGGATTAAACCCAGATCTTTTGACTGGGTGTGAGTGTTTGATTGGTTCAGATGCTCCATCCATCACCACCCCCCTTTGGAACCCTGAATATGGCATCAGACAGAAGTACGCGGTCCAGATCTCAGGTTGGTCCCTAAACAAGTCCCCAGGGATTTTATCAATACCAGGGGCTTTTCCTGCCGGGAGTCTCCTTATCACACCCTCCACCTACAACAATGTAATTTTCATGCCTAGAGCTGGTGTAAGAGTAGTCTGTGTGGGGGCATCTTCCAGTCTATATTGAAAGTCATTATGGATATTCTGGGGGGTTACCATGCTCGTAGAAGAGCCTACTTTCATTGAATACAGCGCTCCAAAGTGCTCCATCCATTTCTCAGGTGCAATACTCGGTTCATCTGTAACATATGCATAGCTTCTGCCAGTTCTAACAATTGCCTAAAACTCCCCCATATTCCGATTACCCAGGGCAGTTTTTATACTATCCCATCTGTTGTTTTCCCATTGCTGCTTGGCCTCTGCAATGGCCTGCTTGTATTCCTCCCTCCTCACTTTGACTAAACTCCTGGATGGGGCTTTAATTGACTGAATTAAAAGAGACTTTACCATTTTACAGTTATCATCAAACCATGACAGAGTCTTCTGGTTTGTCCTGTGCCTAGTCACTACCGGATTAAGTAGATCAGCCAGTGCCTCCACCAGCCCCAAATGTAGTTTAGCGATTTTATTTGCCCGTCTTCTTCTCCAAGCTCAATACAACCACTAACCTCCATAAAGGTCTAAGGACAGTTGAATATAGGGCCCTCATTTTATCTAAAGATTGTTTTACTGCAGGCCATTTAAGCCTTCTCTTACTGTTAGAGAGATTCAGTTCACTATTCTAGCTTGGTTTACTCCCACCGGAGATGCCAGTGTCAGGTAGCCTCAAATTTAAAGCCAAAGCGTTATGGTCACTGTCATGTTGTGATAAAATCTCAAAATCGGTGACCCTAGGCCATGACCTTGTCTCGACCAGGATGTAATCTATCCGAGATGCTTAGCCAATGCGGTTAAACGTGGCCTTTCCTTCACGATCGGACTGAGTACGACCGTTGCAGGCTCTTACGGAATGGGCCATAGTTATCAAATTCAATTGGACAGCCAATGGAGACCAGGACTTAATTGGAGCAATTTGGAGCTCAGGTATAGACCATTGCTCATCTTCTTCTATAGTTATATAGTTTCCAATGGCAGGTAAGGGCTTGTATTGACAATTAAAATCACCAGCAATAATCAGTAGGCAATTGCCAGAAAAGGTGGGAATAAAGCTATCAAGCAGGGCCAATGTTACAGATTGTTTCCCAATACTAACAGGTCGAGAATAAACATTAATGAAAGTCACCCTGAGATTGGATGGAAACTTGAGTGTGACACATTGTAGATCAATAGTTGGAGTGGGTAGTTGTGTCACTGTGCAGCCCAAGTGTGATGCTACCAATATGCATAACCCCCAATAGGGTCTAGCCCTTTCCCCCATCGATGCCAGATGATTAAATGACGCAAAGCCCAGTCTTGCTGTCTCCTCCCTTGCCCACGTCTCCTGGAGTAGGCAAATATCGTATTGATCTATAAAAGACCCCCAATCAGGGCAAGCATTTTTGTTGGTTAAGCCTGCCACATTCAAGGACAGAATATTAATTTTATTCTCCTGCAAATTTTCCCCCGGGAGGAATCAAGTGGGCAGGGGCTAAGGGAGCATGGGTAGACATTTGAGAACCACCAGATTCGTGTAGCCTCTTACAGAGGGAAGTATCCTGTTTTTGTGGTTCCATACCCTCCCCCATGTTACTATTGCCTGTCTCTGGTCCTGGGTTGGATCAAACAAAGATGCAGACGCCCTCATTCCAGATTTATTGTTAAGACAGACTTCCGGGCCTCTCAGTCAGTCTACATCCTCCAAAGGGGCAAACTGATTTGACACCGGTATATTAAATATGGACGGGACGTTTGGGGGAATCATGTAGGAATCCATACGCCAACTGCCATGGTCCCGGGGAAAATAAACTTCACAATGTTTCGGGAGGAGGGGTAGAAAAGGTCCAGAGGAAGGGCTGTGATGGCAGTTTGTTGGCCCAAAGGGTGGGAAGGAAGGATTATCAGTCTACGGACGGCTTCAGGGTACTTAATATTAATAATCAGGCAGTCCCCAGGGATTGTTTTTTTTGTGGGACCCACCCAAGCCACCCTACGCACCATCAAGACCGCGCCAGCCCTGTTATAGGGGAATTGTTTGTAAGTAGCCAACCAGAACAATATCTTATTTCTGAGATCTAGTTGAGACTCATTTTGGCCATACTTAAGTTCCGGAATTCCAGCCAGAATAACTACATAAGGTGCTGCCGCTGGAGGTAGATTGATAGTTGGAAGGGACAGATTTTGTGTTTCCCTATGTGGGGGGGATCCCACCTCTATTCCCCTCCGTAGATGTGTTACCCTTTTCCTCATTGCAAGTTGGGTTTGGTTTTGGTCCTCCCTCCTTGCTTTGAGATGGATCTCTATCGGGGCTTGTGTAACCAATTGAGGGATAGTCTTATCTAGTGTAGTAGAAGCTACATCTTTGGGATTAAATATAGCCGGGGCCAAAATAATTTCTAGACAGGATTGAATTTGTTGAGTCTCAGGAGGATTCTGGTGGATCTCAGCCCTTATTTGTTGTCTAGATAATGGGTTGGTATTAGCACTTTGTTGCCTAGTGGCATGAATTTTACCCACGCTGGCTAGTAGGTTTTGAACATGATCATAAAGTGGGGCAATCTCTTCCTTCACAATAATCCTACATTGAGTGTGGAGATCTGATAATAGCACTTGGGCCCAAGATGGATATGGTTGGGATGCCAAAGACACAAGGTTATTGCCCAGACGATTCTCTGACCTGGGGCCATTTAAAGTACCTTCTACATTGCCCTCCCCTGCCTTTTACCCCTTAAGTCCCCTAGTTTTACCCTGCTTTCTCTTCCTATCTCTCTTGAGTGTTTTGACAGTACCCTTACTAGCAGGTTCCGCTTTGGGTGAGAATGTTAACACAGAGTCTTGCAATGGGGGGTATTCAAGTACAGATGATTCAGAGAGGTTTACAACATTAGCAGAAGTCAATTCTACAAAAGGAGAAAAGTCAGGGGTAATAGATAAGCATCTTTCTGTAAGTTCAATTTCTGTAGTAACTAACCCAATTGCCTTCTGTAGCATTAAGTCAATTGCTGTGGGCACGGTTACTGGGGAAGTGACTGGATTAATACGAGGTCTTTTAACAGTACATGCACGCTTTTTTTGGGTACGAGCAGGAATACTAGTTATAGGCATCGTGAAAAGTTACCTTACTCCCAAGGAAAAATGCCAAGAGGGGCGGCCCAGCCCAGCCACCTCCGGCCAGTGACGGGCAAGAACGGGTCCACCCTCGCCGAATTTCAAGCACCTCCTGGCGCAGGCTGCGGCGTCACAGGTGCGCCTGGTGTCCCGGGGCTGCTGGGAGATGTAGTGCCGTCACACTGGTCTCGCTGGCCGTTTCCCTCACGGGGCATGGGTTGGTGGATAAACCCCCAGTCGTTTCCCTCACGGCTCTGCTCTGTTGTAGAGGTAAGATTCTAAGCGTCTCGCCCTTCGGGGCGCACTTGCCGAATTTCAAGCGCCTCTGGGCGCCGGCTGCGGCGTCACCGGTGCGCCTGGTGTCCCAGGGCTGCTGAGAGATGTAGTACCGTCACCCTGGTCTCGCTGGCCGTTTCACTCACGGCGTGTGGGTTGCTGGATAAACCTCCAAACGGTTCCCTCAAGGCTACGCTCTGTTATGGAGGTAAGCTTCTAAGCGCCATTGTACTACATAATGGGTTTTGGTATTGAACTTTTACCTAGTTTGGAGCTGCATAAATGTTGTGTCGCTTTCCTAGAAATCTAGCCTCATTTATTTTGCATGATGAGTCTCAGAATCACAGCAGGATTACCATCTTTTACATAATAACTATGTATAAGGGTCATCCCTTTCGTCATCCTTGGCGGACATGACACAGCAAGGTTGAACCCCTGAGGGTATCTTTTGGGTATATAAACACCATATCTTTACTGGGGCGGACAGAGGAGAAACACTTCCATGCTGATACCCTGACGCGAGACACTGAGGTACCTGCACGCAGACACTCCAGTATGCAGTGGTCTGACATCCCTCGCGCAGTGTGCATCTCGAGACCAAGACGGGATCCTTCATTCTCTCACACCAGGTAATAGGGTTGGTTTTACCTTAGGGGGATTCTTGGCTGTACACATACATACATACTAGGTTCATTTAGGTGCATCTAGTTAGCGTCTGCATCTTAGCAGTACTCATTATTACTGTTATGTTTTTATAAGCTTGCATATATTCATTGCTTTAGCACTATGGTAGAAATCTACCATCTATTTACTCTGTTGGTGCTTATAATCGTTTATATCCGTTTCTGTCTTATGGTTGTTTCAGCACACATGCTTGTTCAATAAATGCTTATTGAAATTTCCCCACTGTTTATTCTGTTTATCTCTCTGAGACAAAGTGAGCAGGCGTGACTGAGCGAAAAGTACTGTACTGTTTTCATGATACTTGATGGGACAGAGTTTTCATGTTCGATAGTTGCTAGAAACTATTCTGTCCTTGGTAAGAGGAGTTCATATTGGCACTGCGAGCTAGCTGGTATACAGGCGAACATACCCGGTGGGGGTGTCTGGAATCAGTCTGGACACCAATCCCACAGTTTATGTTGTCTAAACGTGCAGATCCTCTATAAATTTATAGGAACTACACAACAGCGTACGTGAGTCAGAGATATCAACCTGGACCAAGGTGGGATGCAGACAAAACATGGAGACTGTATCAGCCTAGAAAAACAATTATATCAGTAATGACGTCCAGTACCAGCTCTTTGATGCAGTCATCTTTAGTAACAAATCTGTAGTGAATAGAAAATATGCGGTCCTGTCCGTGCATGGGGTCTGGTGGAGGAACCCTTGTAAGTTGTTATTTCTCTCGCCATTGATGTGTATTTCACGAAGAGTCCGTATTTATTTCTCTTTCAGGTGCTTTAGATTGTGCTGAAAAACTGAACCTGCAGGCCATTTATAGACAATAATAATATTCATAGTGTCACTTCTATAGCGCACACAGCTCCCTCAAACAGAGGCGTCCCGACGCTGAGCAGTAGTCAGGTGAACAGGTAAAGGCTGGCCTAGCCAAAGAGCCACGTCTTCAGGTGCCTGCCAGAGTCTGATTCAGAGCCGAGTATGCGAACATGTAAAGGAAGTGCATTCCACGGCATAGCTGTCCTGACTGAGATGGCCCTGCCTCCCTTTCTGGCCTTGGAAAACCGGGGATGTGCAGGAGGTGCTTGGAGTTAGACCTAAGAGTGTGTGCCGATCGATAAGGGAGGAGCTTCTTTCGGAGGTATCTAGGTCCTATATTATGCATTGCCCTAAAAGCAAGGGTCAAGGCCTTGAATTCGATGCGCTTAGCAACCGGGAGCCAATGAAGGAGCTTGATGAGAGGGGAAATGCGGTGACAGAAAGGCACTCTGTGAATAGGTCTTGCTGCCGCGTACTGAATCATCTGAAGTCTGTGAATTAAATATCTGGGTAATCCCAGGTACAGACTGTTGGCATAATCTAGATGAGATGTCACCGTCGCATGGACTACTGTCTTCTTACTGTCCTCTGGCAAGAGGTGCAGGAATTTTGTTTAAAGTTTTCAGTTTGCCAAAGCAGACAGACGAGGCATGGTGGATGTGGGTTTCAAAAGATAGATCTGAGTCCCACTTGACGCCCAGATTTCTCTTGTCACATGTATTTCTTTGCCCCTGAAGCACTGGACATTGGGAAGACTGTATCTGCAGCAGGAGCAATTGCTATTCCCATTGACATCATCTAATGTGCTAGAATCTGGTTGCTTCCGGGACGCTGACGGGGCGCGGATGGGCATGCCTTAGGCATGCCTTCGGTGCCCAAGTGGCACCTCTGCGCTTTGAACATCTTAAAGAAGCGTTTGAAGAGAAAAGAGTACGTTGCCCCGCCCACTGCCAAACAGTGGAACGGGGAAGTGAAGGCTTCGCAGTGGAGTTGCACTGCTGCAATTTGAGTTCAAGGAAAAGTGATTCAAGCAAATCCAAATCGTGTTGAAGCAAATTCAAATTGTATACCTCCAAGTAAAATTTTAAACAAAAAGCCACATCAAACAATGTGTGTACTTTGGAGATGTATATGATGTTAAGTTCTCAAACTGATAATGCCTGGATGTACATCATGTCGGAAGCTTACCAGTAGTAAAGTTAGACTATTTTCTCACTTTAACTTAAGTTTGCACTCAGTTACACTTAAGACACGTGCTGGGTGCTCCCCCTTATGATCTTGAGACTGTCCCAATGTTGCATTATAACCTGATGTGGAAAGGATTCAAGTATACTAAGGGCCCGATTCTGATGCGGTGTGGAAAGCTTACTGACCAAATGGGTTTGGGAATGGTTTCCAACCAAATCGGATCGGGAGAGTCCAACCAACCGAGTATGATGCGACGGGATGCTTCCAGATATGATTTGGTTGGACTCCCATTGACGTCAATGGGAGCCTATGTTCCTAACCGCATCTAAATCGGGCCCTAGGTGGGAATGCTTTTCTAACCGCATCGTAATCGGACCCTCAGTTGGAAAGACATATTCCCGATCTGATTAGGACGTAGCAAATGCCGTTAGGAGGCCTTCCTAACCAAATCAGAATCAGGCCCTAAGGTAGAATTGTATGTTACAGCTGCGGACAGCTTTTTTTCGAGCATCACCACCCGCAATTTATGCTGTTTGTTGGAGCAGAGGCTGAGCCTCTCACTCTCTGAGCAGGACTGCCACGACCTTTGGCAAGACCATGGCAGTTTCCCCCAGGAGGTCAGGTTGAAATTCAGTTATTTCAAGTTCCTACACCACTGCCACTGGATGCCGGAGTGGATCTAAAAAAGCAGATATGGCAGACGATTCCAAGTGCTGGAGGTGTTGACGGTGTGGCGCACTCGTCTGTGACATTTTGCATTTCCTGTGGACTGTACATTATTTTATGCTACTGGGTCTCAGTTTGGGATACCTTGATGACCAACCTTGGGGTGGCACCGCAATTCATGGCCCATTTGATCCTGCTTCACAAAATGTAAATATTCCAGGATTTAACACCCCATGGTAAGAATTATCTGTCTGCGGCCTTTGTAGTGAGAGTTGGCTTTTTGAGGGGCAACCATGGGACCTCACACCCTGACTTTTCTCTCCTGTTCCCATGTCCCTTCCCCTCATGTTCACCCTCGTCCCCTTTCCTTGATCATCTGCAGGATCTTCTGAGCCACATCACCTCTATCTGGAGGGGTTATTTTATTTATAGTTTTTCCTGTTATCAATGTCTTTTCACAAGTTCTAGTTTGCACAGTATCTTGTACTCTGCTGATCGATAAACTTTCATACCTGTTTTATGCTCATTGTATATGAAAAATCAATAGAGAAATGAGGTATTAAAAAAAGTTACAGGGAGTGGTGTCCCTTAACATTCGACTTTGACAATACCAAAGGAAGAGACATTACTGAATGTATAGATATGATAAGAACAAATGTAAAGTGATAAAATTAACATCCAAGTCTCACTAAAATAGACATTCAATGTAACATTCTACTGAACTGTGTGCAGTACTCATGGTAAAATATGAGAAACTTTTGCCACCAAAATGTGGGACAGAGGGTCTGCTCTGTGCCAAATGTGTGAAGTTCTAGTTAATCCCCTTAGTTTAGAAGAATGGGCCAGGTTTGAGTGAAACCTCACCACAACCTACAAGTGTGTGTGTCACTCGTGATGAGTGACACATGAGGGCTCTGATGTATGCACGTCTGAAATAATGTCGCTGTCGAGGCACTCAAGGCTGCTTGCATGACAATGCTACAAAAAGTTGACGTACTCACTAATCAATGGTGTACTGATAACGAGTGTACTATGATTTAGGGGCCTATGTGAAAGAGTAGAATATTTTTGAGTAGTGAAATGCCCCTCCCCTGTTCTTCAGACCAGTAACACCCACTCATTTTTATGATACAATGCAAAGTGTGTGAGAAATTTCTGGTTCATACTTGATATCTCTATCTTAGGAATTACTTGTTTCAAAGATAAATTGCTTTATTTTATTTTTTGTCAGTGAATCTTTGTTGAGAGAGGGAGGTGGTTACTGTAAACAAAACAACAAAGCCTGGAAGAGGCCGCTATCTTGATAATTTAGGAGACAGTTGTGCTCTTGAATCAGAAACTCAAAACCTAATTAGGGCCTACATTTCAGGCTCGTTCGATGATATAAAACTGTATCAAATATAAGGAATAAGCCACAGACACAGGAAAATTAGAAATAAGCTGCTCCTTCAATTGTTGCTTTGACACATGACCTATGCCTCATTGTCACTGATCTGGTGTTTAAAACTCCATGGTATTTTCCTCTGTTTACTTTCCTATGTACCACGCTGTGGAGTTGAAAAACTGCAAATAAATTATTTAAAAAATAAATAAGCTGCACAGTTTAAATGCAAAACTGACAGGATATGCTCATATATTCATTGAAATACAGATATATTCATTGAAATACAGATATATTCATTGAAATACAGATATATTCATTGAAATACAGATATATTAGTTGAAATACAGATATATTCATTGTAATACAGATATATTTATTGAAATACAGACTGTCTCTTCCAGTTGTCACCTTTCTTTAAATACTCTTAAGTCCTTTACGTCAGTGTTTGGAAAATGCTCATCTGAAGTGAAGCTATAAATGCTTTTTTTCAGCAGCAGCCAGGTGTGAGGCCCTGTACTTGAATTGTCTGACCCTTAAAAACATTCACGTCTGTGACATCTGAAATCCCAGGTCTTTGCATGTATAAATGCTTGTTTGTGTGAAATGTATTCACTGCTGGAGCCTGGAGGTGGCGGTTCCGTCAGAGGCCACCAGAGGGCGCTCATCGCCTGCTGATGAAACCCACTGAGCTGCACATTGGGTGAAAGGGAGAAGGGTTTCCTCTTCCAGGTCAGCGGCAGCAGTGACAGCACCAGCAGCAGTGGTGACATCACTTCTGGCCTCTCCTTGTGTGTGTTCAGCCTGCAGCAGAGGAGGAAGGAGCCCTGCCTGGTGGGCAGTTACCTCCATCTACAGACCCTTACAGACCCCAGATCTGACCCTGCCCCCTCTCAGACCCCAGATCTGCCCCCCCCCCCCAGCCCCAGGAGGAGGAGAGAGCCTGGACATGTCTACACAAGTCTCTTCTCAGGTAGGAGATTGTCAGCACCTTCTGCTGTGTTTGTAGAAATAGACTGAATAATCCTGGAGGGAATCTCTGCAGGAGCCGGGCTCAGCTGGGCTCTTCTATCCGGGGGCCCCTGGGGCTGAGCTGGGCTCTTCTATCCGGGGGCCCCTGGGGCTGAGCTGGGCTCTTCTATCCGGGACCACTGGGGCTGAGCTGGGCTCTTCTATCTGGGGGTCCCTGGGGCAGAGCGGGGCTCTTCTATCCGGGGCCCCTGGGGCTGAGCTGGGCTCTTCTATCCAGGGGTCCCTGGGGCTGAGCTGGGCTCTTCTATCCAGGGCCCCTGGGGCTGAGCTGGGCTCTTCTATCCAGGGCCCCTGGGGCTGAGCTGGGCTCTTCTATCCAGGGCCCCTGGGGCTGAGCTGGACTCTTCTATCTGGTGGCCCCTGGGGCTGAGCTGGGCTCTTCTATCCGGGGCCCCTGGGGCTGAGCTGGGCTCTTCTATCCAGGGGCCCTGGGCTGAGCTGGGCTCTTCTATCTGGGGTCCCCTGGGGGGCTTTTCCTTCTGGGCCTGGGGGTGTATGTAATCATCATTTGTGATAAAGAGTGGATCTGTGCACTGCACTGCATCTTACTGCACCATGAGGAATCTGTGCACTGCATCTTTCTGCACTTTGAGAAATTTTTGTACACTGCAGTGCTTCTTACAACTGTGTGAGGAGTCTGTGCACGCTGCACTGTATCTTACTGCACTGTGAGAAATCTGTGCACTGCATCTTACTGCACTGAGGAATTTATACACACTACACTGCATCTTACTGCACTACGAGAAATCTGTGCACTGCATCATACTGCACTGAGGAATTTATACAAACTGCACTGCATCTTACTGCACTATCAGACATCTGTGCACTGCTTCTTACTGCCCTGATTAATTTATACACACTGCACTGCATCTTACTGCACTTTGACGAATCTGCACACTGCACTGCATCTTACTGCACTGAGGAGTCTGTGCACATTGCCCTGCATCTTACTGCACTTTGAGCAATCTGTGCATGCTGCACTGCATCTTACTGCTCCATAAAAAATCTGTGCACTGCATCACACTGCACTGTGAGAAATCTGTGGCACTGCATTGTAGTGGATCGTACTGCACAATGAGAAATCCGTACACTACACAGCATTTTATTGCACTGTGAAGTATCTGTGCACACTGTGCTGCATCTTAGTGCACTGTGAGGAAATGTGTGCACACCCTTTATTCATCTCTCCCTGTTAGTTTGTTTACTTGCCCACCTCTACCCCTATGTTCGCAGCATGTCCCCCAGGCAGTTGAACGTCAAGGCTACCCTGCTGCCCTGTGCTCCTTTACTCATCTTTCCCTTGTTTCCATCTCTCAGATTGGCAAAGGCTTCAGTCATTGCAATAGTTCATTGTGGCATAGGCTGGTTTGTAGCATTGTCTGACCTTGAGACTGCCAGGTAGGAGGCCTTTGAAGGCAGAGAAACTTAGGTGTCTGTGTGTTTTTAATGTACCTCTGCAGGAGGATGTAAGTCTGCAGGGTCGGTGTGTGCTTCCGAAGAGAATAGGGTTATCTCTGCGGGCTGTGTGTGTCTATGAGGCGTGTCTGTAGGCTGTCCATCTCTTTTCAGGGTGTCTGTCGTCGCAGATGTTGACGGCGCTATCAGTCACTCTTCTTGGCCTCTCCTCTCTGTACAGAGATCTTTCGGATCACTGTCTGAAAAGAGGGTCTGCTCTGTACAGAATAGTCAAGTACTACTTGGCACACAGCAGACGTCTGAGCAAAGTCACACGTGAAGTTCTAGTTCTTCCCCATAGTTTGAAGAATTGGCCCGGTTTCTAAATGTGTGAGTTCCCCCAAGTACCCAGCGGTACGTGTATACCAATGCTACATAGGGTTACGGCATTCTCTCATCATGCATTAATGAGGAGTGTACTATGGTTAGGCTTCCCTGTTTTCAGTTTCTATTTTTGGTCAATTATGGTGGGGTTTTTTTCCTCAGTGTTTTCCCGTGATTTCAATACCTTAAAAAACTGTGCTTATTGGTGGTTACACATTTTTGCGCCATAACAACCAACAGAAGCAGTGTTTTCCGTGTTTAAGGATTGTTTCGTTTTTATTAATGCTTGGTTTCTGTACTGCATGGTATATTGACAATGTATAATAATAATAATAATATAATAATAATAATTCACATTTGAGTAAAGCGCACAATCACCCGTAAGGGTCTCTAGGCGCTGGGGGCCGTCGGGAAGATTAAGCGAGCTATTGCCCAGAGTCACATGGTGCTGGGCTAACCTGCCGCCGGAGCCGGGGATCGAACCCTGATCCCCAGATTCCAGCGTCAGTCGCCCTGGCCGCGACGCCACACCTTTCCCCTTGTATGTACAGCATATATGAGGTCCAAATGCATTTCTACAAATCACCTTATTGTAGTGCACCATACAATACTTCTTCAGTGAGTCTTCGGTCATGCATGCTCGCTCTTTCCTTCCCATATAAACTTTTATCTGTGAAAAGGCCCTCTCAACATTGGCCCTTGAGACGGGCAACGCCAAAACAGCCAGTACACAATTTGCTAAATATGGCCCCTGACATATCTTTCCATGCCAATGCTGGTGCACCTGATGATTTCTATTCTCTGGGACAGGTTCTGCAACATGCGCATTGAACTAGGCGCATTGGCCTCAGAGTTATTGAAGCGGTCAAATATGAAGCAGTACTTGTCAGAGTCCTGAGAAATTTCCCTTTACGGAAGAGATCTAGAACTTGTGCAGAGAGAGTGCCACAGTGAGGCTTCATGGACTTCAAAGGCCATGGTTGCTGAAGGGACATTCCTATGCATCATTGCAGCCATTTCTTAGCATTGTAAAATAACACTTCCTGAATTGCTCCTCAACATTTCTAGGCTTGTCAAGTGGCAAGAAATCTAACATGGAACCCACATGGTGTCATTCTTTCAGACTGTCCTTGCATACTAACTAACTTGTGTTAGAGTTTTCCTTGAAGTGCATTTTTATATGAAGTGTTAGGATAGTAGCTCATAGATGTCAGTCTTGGGGTGGTTAGATAATCTTATCTCGGTACCTGGTGATGCCTGATACTCGCAGTAGTAGCTGACATTTGATTTTGTGAATGCTTTATTACTATAATTATTGTTTGACTGTAATGCTAAATACTCGGCTATGATAACACATTTTGGAAAAATCATGAATGCTCTTTAGTGTTGGGGCTTGTAATATAGTCGGTTATAAAGGAGTGATGTGTATTTCAGTAACCGTGGTAGGCATATTACATTTAGAAATGTATCACCACCTAGAGAGGGCATTTACCGTTTACACTCTTAAACATACAACTGCACTCTGTGGCTTAATGTTGGAAAGGGGATGAGTTTAGGAACTGGAAAACACAAATTCAATGCCTCATCAGGGGTCATAGGTGCTTTTTAAATACAATTACAATATATAGATATAATTACAACTTGGCAAAAAAAGATAGGTCTTGGTCTAGAAAGCTTGCTTTTTTTTAAATGGTGTAAATCCGTTCAGTAGTTGCTGAGAAATTTAAGAAATATCGATAACTGAGCACCGAGGAGGATTTGCGAACCCTCCCGGGCACGAGTTTCACTCTGATTGGCTGTCAACACTCCAAACCAGGAAGTGTTGGCATCCATCTTGTGCCTTGGTAACCGAGTCATAAGAAAAAGGGGGAAAAAAGATGAAAAACAAGAAAAGGGGGCAGGGTAGAAATACCCTCACCCCCTAGGCCTGCTCAAAGGGTCCCACAGGGACCTCTGGTCCCCAAAAAACATTTTTTTAATCAGCAGAAGTCGCGCTGGGTGCATGAATCCTGCTGAGAATTTTGTTTAAAAATAAAGCGCGGACTACGATTTTGGGTTGCATTTGAAGTTTGTCCCCCTCATTTAGAGTGTGGCTGGTGGCCGGCCGACTGTCATAGGAGCCACGGTGATAACCATCCACCACATTTAGACAACTCCAGAACCTGGCAATATCTAAGCCTTCAGATAAGCCACAGCAGCTCCTCAGAAAGTGCTGAAAATGTGCTCAGTGGCTTCCATGTTTCACACAGAAGCTCAGCAAATTGGTTGAAAAACTAAATAAATAGTTAATTTTACAGCCTGGGAGTTTTTTTTACGAGGGAGCGGGGATTACTTTTTGTTTATTTAGGACTGGCATTGGCCAAGACATTTTTGTTTTAGAAACATGATATGTATAATACACTTACTTAATGGGGCTTTCTGCGAGCTCTCTTCATCCATTGGTCTGCTGTAGTGTCAGTCACATTTTGCTTCCTCCCTTTACAGCATACAGCATGGGGCAGTGGGTCAACCTACATTTAGTCCTTTCACAAGTAGCACAACTGCAAACACCGAGGTTCCCTACAGTCTCAGTGTTTATGGTTTTACTTTATTATTACTTTAGTGTGTCCTTTGTGTTTAGACCTGATGTGATAGCAGGATGCCTCTGCCAGCTCCTCATGTTTTTCCTCCTCTGCTTCTCCAAGATCCTACACTGCTCATACTTGCTTTCTCCAGGCGCTGCTCGACTCATCTCCCTCCCAGCTTCACTTTGCTCCTCTCCTCTGCACAAGCTGTTAGCTGCTTGTGTTAGTTTTTGGTTAGTTGCTAAGGGGCAGCTGCCTAAGTTATGGTTCTCGCTAGTGCTGAGTATATTGCGCTGTCTGTGCCTTTCCTCTTGAAAGCGCAGTAAGTGTAATGGGAAGAAATTCAGTGCAATAATTCTGGGTGCTTGTTTCGGTTTCCCTTTAGCAGCACATGTATGGACGTTTTTCTTTTGGTAAAGTTGTTGGCATTTTTAAACACCTTCGTACCCCTAACGGAGCAAACACAAGGAGATGATGGACGAAGTGTTGAAACTTTTCAGACACTCACCCCCAGTCACTGAGTTGAATTCATCATCGTTCTTTAGCTCACTTCGCCACTTCAGTTCAGACCCAGCTATATGCAAATCAGTCTTGACCCTGTGCCTCATGGGAACAGTCCAGACCGAACTGCCAAGCCATGCCTTCCCTGGACCGGAATCAAGCATCCTGGGCCCGGTTTCGGGCTAACAGCCCTCATCAGCCAGGCTACCTTGAAACCAGTGGCAAAGTGAGCAAGGGACCCTGCCAACTGATGGATTCAACCCAGATCTGTGACTGGGCGTGAGTGTCTGAAATGTTTTAGCGCTCCGTCCATCATTGCCTTGTGTTTGCTTAGTTCGCCCTAATTTGGCAAGGTATGTCCAGACTGGGGTCCCTTGCTCACTTTGCCACTGGATTCAAACAAGCCTGGCTGATGTAAGGCATTTGCTCTTTTTATGGTTAGCCACGAGTTTCTAAAGGGTCTGATTAGGCATCATTTTCCTTGGAGCTCTGAACGGAAACCCCTCTACTATCTAATAGTCATTCTCCAAGTGTGCCTTTATTTTAAGCATGAGGTCCTTAAAGCAAGGAGTGTTAGGCAGTTCGATAATGAAACTGGACTTGGAACACAACAGCCCAAAATCCTTTGTGTCGAGGATAAAAAGCTTCCCAGAAATGAAAGCTACAGGTACGGGTAGATATATTATAAATTTTATTGGAGCTTTGCTTTTTACTATCCATGGATGCATCTTTGTAATTTTAGTGAAATTATTCAGTACATGAACAGTACAGTAAACGAAAAGCTGTGCATCTGCAGCCATCTGTTGCTAACGAAGTGACTTTCAGGGTCCAAGGAAAATATTGATTTGTATCATTAGTTCTGAGCTTGTCTTTAATGATAAATGTTTTATAGGGTGGCCAGGGTTAGCTAGAGGCAAATGTTCTTTTTTTGATTTTTAGCTTGTTGGCACATGATTGAAATAATAACTTAATTCTAACCATCACACCAGCCTGCCAAGGACAGACATATCCTCTTTGCTTGTTTTGCTTTTGTGTCTTGGGACCGCCAGGCTTTCCTCATAATTCAGCAGCTTTGTTTTTATCTTTGATATTTTTTATGTTGGTAAGCTTGTGTTTCATTTCTTGAGTTTGTTGGAGTGATTCCAGTCTTTACAAAATCTTAATGTTGTCTGCCAAATAATTAAACTCAACTTGTTTTCTAGGGAGAGGGAGGTCAGGAACAAACATAGATAAGTCAAACAAAAGTTGACAGGCCTATTACTGTAGGCAAATTATTCAGTTCTTACTGAACTTGATAACGTCTATGAAACCACGACAATCATGAATACAGGGCGCTAGCTATCGAGTCTTGCTACAATTGGCTCACTTTACCACAATCCAGATGGAAATTACTCCCAAAGCAGATATAGCATCCATACATTACTTAGTGGAGAAAGCAAGGCCATCATCTGAATGAAAGGTATGAACTGCTTTCATTACTACAAGGCACTGCAAGTATTTTATGACTGCTCCAACAAGAGCTGCCACACCCATAGAAATCAAGAGCAAGAATCAAGCCCAATATGTAGTAATTCGACTTGGCTGCTGGCAGTGGGTCAAAATGGATTAGGAAATGACACCCAAGGCATATTTATTTATTTATAAAGCACAAACTAATACCCGAAAGTGCCTAGGTGATGGAAATTGATATCGTGCTGAGAGTAGGTGCTGGACAGAAGAGTAATTTTTTGTCATTCGTAAGTAAACATGGCCACCACTCTCATTGCTGTGGCACTGTAGTACTGATGACAGAATATGCAGAAGCTAACCCTTCGTAAGCTGCTCTGAATTTATCGAAGCTATCTTTTATTATTAGGTGTGTGCTTACTAACACTCCTATAGGGTTTACATGGGCACTGTATCTTTGATAAAAGTATATGTATACCTAGAAAGGAAGCAATCAGGGAGCTTTCGCCTCTAAATGTTGCCTCTGTTACCATCAATGTGTTTTGCGATCCAGTTACATCAGCAACTGTGCAGGTTTGGTCCATTCTTTGCACTAAGGAGAGCTGCACTGTTCCATTTAGCATGGATTCTGCCACTTTTGTGACATTTTGCCTCTAAGGAGAGAACACCCGGTTTCATAGTCCACTCATTAAAATATGGTTTAGTGAGAAAGTTATGAATCTTGAAACAACACTTTTCTCTGCTTAGTTGCCAGCATGTGATAGAGGTGGGCGTGGATCCTCAGGCCAAAACAAACTGAGCCTTTTGTCTGTCACCCACACCTAAACATTAGCCCCAAGTACTAAAGACATAGCACTAACCTGTGATGTAAAATGAGAGAGCTAAAGACATACGCATCTGCTTGCTAATTTGTCAGTCTGGAATTAGAAAACATGGGCTCAATCTTGGCTTCCCTGCTTGACCAAATTGTATTACCCTAGGCAAGTTTAATTTCACATTCACTTATTTCACTTCATTATCACACATATGAGAGCAACTTGAAATTCACGAGTTAAGGATGAACACTGTACAAAACATCTTTGTTTGATTTAATAAATTATATATTTTTCCATGTGTAATAACCCAGGTCACATAGATGGTGCACAAGACAACTGTCTAGACTCTTGATTTGAAAATGGTATGGTTGTCAGGGTGGGGAAGGGGTGAAGTTTTTTTTCAGATCATATTTGAGAACTATCACTATTAATGAGTTTCTTTCAATGCAGTGATACAATCTGATGCATTTAAGTGAAGGCCCTGGCTATCGAGCAAGAACAGAACTCTATGAAGTGGGTCCTTATGTCAAGTCGCCTCATTTGACAGACATCTACGGACAATAGAACCTCGTCTGGCAATGCAATGAATATTTGGGACTCACTACCAGCTCATATCGGACCCGCTCCCTCCCTGAAAGTGATGAAATTAGAGTTCAAGAGGGACTCTAAACAAAGTTCTTCATTTAATCTTTTTCTAAGGCTGACCCCTTGCTTTTAATAATTAAGCACTTGTAGAGCGCCAGGCTACCCTCGGGCATCCCAGCGCTAGGCTGGGCTATTTTTCTCTTTTCCTCCCTTTTGCATTTTCTCTTCTCCCTCCTTTCTTGTCTGCCCTCTGATTATGTTCTCACCCCAATATACACTGTCCAAGAGGTATGTTGTAAGTTTACTAAGTGCAAAGTGTCAGAAAATCTCCACTTTATTACATGCAGAGAGAAGCACATTATACATTACTTCTCTTGCCTTATCCTTACGCCAGCCGAGTTAAATGCAGTCACAAAAAGACTGCGTTTCCCAGAACTGGTTGGAACGCTTGGTTACAGAAGACTAAATCGGGTGCCTTATCATGGCTCTCTGGATCTCATTTAAGCATTCCATGCTTACAGCCAGCCCTACTCGCTGATGGTGCCCAATCGAGTACAGAGCTTCAGTCAATGGAAACATCAGAGTGAAACAATAGCAAAATTGACTCTTAACAGTTCATGAGCATCGGTGACAGGAGTGGAGCAAAGAAGCTAACAGAAACACAACAGTGGTGGCATTATAACTCCAACTCACAGCTGCGCTGAAATGATACTGTCTTTTATAAAATGGGGACTTTCTGACACTAAAAAGACATCGGACACACGGTCCACCATGGGCCTGATTTAGAGTTTGGCAGGCGGGTTACCAGGACACAAAACATGACAGATATCCTGTCCGTCTTATTACAAGTGCATGATATCCTGTGGCAGTTGTAATAAGGTGAGAAGATGGGATATCGGTCACATCTGTGAAGGAGTTACCTGTCCAAGAGGCAGGTGTAGAACTAGAGGAGTTGAAAAAGGAGTCAGAACTTGATATTGTGGACTGATGGCAAAATATCCCTTAGATCTCTGGTGGGAACGGCCTGAGAACAAGAGTGATTTTTAGGATGCTTTTGTCTCCGAAGCATATTTTGGCAGACACCTGGGCCCTCACCTGGATCACCCGCCTGAGGCAGGCAGTCTCCAGATGCTGGTTTTGTATGAGGCTTTGCTGCTCTCAGGTGAATGCTTAAGTGGTAACACCCACTCAGCAAGCGCCCATGTGAGGCCGCAGGAAGAGGATTCATTGAAAACCAATACTACGCTTAGGGCAGAGGGAAGCAGACCCAGAAAGGAACGTGCACCTGCGTGTGCACCTCTTCTGTTTGTCCCTCATAAGCACCTACCTGTGCAGCTCTTCTGTACCTCACAAGAACGTACCTGTGCACCTCCTCTGTTTATACCTCATAAGCACCTACCTGTGCACCTCCTCTGTTTGTACCTCATAAGCACCTACCTGTGCAACTCATCTGTTTGTACCTCATAAGCACCTACCTGTGCACCTCCTCAGCTTTTTACCTCAGGTGCTCCTCCTCTATTTGTATCTCATAAGCCCCTACCTGTGTACCTCCTCTGTACCTCACAAGAACCTACCTGTGCACCTCCTCTGTTTGTACCTCATAAGCACCTACCTGTGCACCTCCTCTGTACCTCACAAGAACGTACCTGTGCACCTCCTCTGTTTATACCTCATACGCACCTACCTGTGCACCTCCTCTGCTTTTTACCTCAGGTGCACCTCCTCTATTTGTACCTCATAAGCACCTACCTGTGCAACTCATCTGTTTGTACCTCATAAGCACCTACATGTGCACCTCCTCAGCTTTTTACCTCAGGTGCTCCTCCTCTGTTTGTACCTCATAAGAACCTATTTGTACCTCATAGGCACCTACCTGTGCACCTCCTCTGTACCTCACAAGAACCTACCTGTGCACCTCCTCTCTTTATACCTCAGAAGCATCTACCTGTGCACCTCCTCTGCTTTTTACCTCAGGTGCACCTCTTCTGTTTGTACCTCATAAGCACCTACCTTTGCACCTCCTCTGTTTGTACCTCATAAGCACCTACCTGTGCATATCCTCTGTACCTGACAAGAACCTACCTGTGCACCTCCTGTTTGTACCTCATAAACACCTACCTGTGTACCTCCTCTATTTGTACCTCATAAACATCTACCAGTGCACCTACACTGTACCTCAAAAGAACCTGCCTGTGCATCTCATAAACATGTGCCTCTGCACTTCTTCTGTTTGTACCTCATAAGCACTTACCTGTGTACACCTCCTCTGCTAGTTTGTCATCCCTGCACTGCTAACCACAGACACTTGACTATCAGGCCATTACCTGTCTTTTGCTACTTGCATGCAGACAGACGCTCCACTGCTTTGGGAAAAAATGCACCCTGAGTTACCTTTGTTTTGTACTTCCTGGAGATTTAGTTTTGTCATATACTTGTTATATACTTCCTGAAGAGTTATCATTGTTATACACTTCCTGAATCTGAAGAAACAGCAGCACATCCTGATCCATCTTCTTCCATAATCTGTTCTTGTTCAAATAAAATATTGATCATATGCATCTACCTAAACCTGTGCCTGTAGCAAGTGGGTGCTCCTTGAGTGCATTTTCTTCACTGAGTTACTTTGTGAACACTGACAAATCACCTCCTTTTCTGAAGTAAATAAAATGTGTTGTGCTAAACAGAACTTCTAGTTAAATATCTGTGTATGGGGGAATATCCCTTACTAAGTTTCAAAGATGGTAAAGACAAGACAGCTTTTACTACCATTTAAACATTATATATTAAATTCCAATATATTTGCATGTAGTAATTATGCATCTCTTTACATCCAACAGAAAACAAGCCTTGAATACTTGAAATGAATATGGATAATGAAGATATTACTGTAAATCTGCAAGTACAATGAAAAACTGGGCTCCAGGATTCAGGAAAACATCAGCACAGTCATAGACAGACGAACCAGAACTTTAACTGACAGATCTTTGAAGAAGCAGTTAAGAGCAATTCAGTGAATGTACAAGTCTGAGCTGTGTGCCTCCACGTCACAAGACCAAGAAAAGAACTCTAGAAGATTTAGGAAACACCACTGATAAACTACTATTGTATAAAAAAGTATCCAGTACAAGCTTTGATCATGGGATTGGTATGATGTGCTTACAGTAGAGCTTTGCTTCGTAAAATGACTATTGGGTATTTTATGTATATTGTAAACCATTTCTGGCCAAACCACAGGAAGCAGAAAAAAGGACAACGGAGTGGAGCCGGACTACTGAAGTTTAAATGGAAGTCAAGTTCTGCTAAATAAAATGAAAACTTCTGTCCCAATTTGCACAAACCAGAAGGAAGATTAATCTTTACCTCTAGCTGTAAAAAAACAATATCCATTCTAAAGGCAATATCGCCCACAAAGAAGTATTACACACATTATGAGTGTGACAGATATTTGGTGCCCTTTGCACTATATTGTTAAATCGGAAACGAAATGTTCAAAATAGCACACACATTTAGAGAGTGTGAGAATAACACAATTGCTTTAACAGACATGTTGACTCTTCAGGAAACACAGTTATGTGATGTAGAAAAATATATATCCAATCCAGAGACACTAACCAAGAATAAAGAATCAGACACATGCATCGAGAGCTTTAGTTTGTCATCACTACTAAAGCGCACTCAGCAAACACACACAGGAGAAAAACATTTCAATTGCACTGAATGTATGAAGAGCTGTAATCAGTTATCTGACCTTGAAAGACTTCAACGAACCCACACAGGGGAAAAACCCTACCATTGCAATGAGTGTGCAAAGAGCTTTAGTCACTTATCAAACCTCCAAAGACATCAACAAACACACACAGGAGAAAAACCATACCATTGCAATCAGTGTGCAAAGAGCTTTAGTCACTTATCAAACCTCCAAAGACATCAACAAACACACACAGGAGAAAAACCATACCATTGCAATGAATGCATGAAGAGCTTTAGTCAGTTATCACACCTCCAAGGGCATCAGCGAGCACACACAGGTGAAAAGCCTTACCATTGCAGTGAATGTGTGAAGAGCTTCAGTCAGTCATCACATCTCCAAAGACATCTTCAAACACACACTGGAGAAACACCATCCCATTGCAATAAATGTGGGTGTAGTTTTAGACATTCCTTAACATTAAGGAATCGTCAGCAAACACACCCAGGGGAAAAGCCTTCAGGGTGCAGTGAGTGTGTTAAGAGCATCAGTCGGTTATCATGTTTTCAAACAGATCAGCGACACACAGGGGTAAAACCATTCAAGTGCAGTGAATGTGGGAAGAGCTTTTGTCAATCGTCAGTCCTACTCAGACATCAGCGAACACACACAGGGGAAAAACCATACTATTGCAGTGAATGTGGGAAGAGTTTTTGTCAATCGTCAGTCCTACTCAGACATCAGAGAACACACACAGGGGAAAAACCATACCTTTGTAATGAGTGTGGAAAGAGCTTTAGTCAATTATCAGACCTACAGTGCCATCAGCTAACACACACGGGGGAAAAACCTTACCATTGCATTGAATGTGCGAAGAGCTTCAGTCAGTCATCAGTCCTACACAGACATCAGCGAACTCATTCAGGGGAAAAAGCCAGTCAAGTGCAATGAATGTGTGAAGAGCTTTAGTCAATTATCAATTCTGTAAAGACATCAGCGAACACACACGGAAAAAACCTTACCATTGTATTGAGTGTAGCAGTACTTTCAGCGACTCCTCAAACCTAAGGAAGCATCAGAGAACTCCCACGGTAAAAGCCATACAAGTGCACTGAATGTATGAAAGCCTTTAGTCGATTATCAGTTCTGCACAGCCATAAGCAAAAACACACCTTCATTGAACAATTGAAATAATCCTAGAGATGGTGAAAATTTGGCAAGAATGTAAGGGCCATTATAGTGACCCAACTGTGGATACACACAGGACCAAACAAGTGCAGTTATTGAGACAGGAACGAATTACAGAAAATTGTAACATTACAATTAAGTGGGACATTCCATTACCAGATAATAAAAAGTAGATGATAGAAGACCCGACTTGCAGGAATAAAGAAAAACATAGATATTGCCGGAATTATGAAAGTGTCTATTCTTCTCTACATGTAGGGAAAACCATGAAATACTAGGAAGCATATTAGAAGACTAGCCTAAGTTGGACTAAAAAAAAGAAATATAGTTGGTTTTTATTGAGTGAAACAGTGTTCTTAAAAAGTGCAAGAAAAAACCATGCAAGCATATCTGACCATACTACTAGTAAAAGCAACACTACGAACAATGCTTGTACTAACAAGGATCTTTCCAGCTAGATTTCGGGATTAGTGATAAAACTTGTAAATCCATAAACCCAAAACACATGCACTCCCATGGAACGCTTAACCAAAAAGACACGCATTGTTCCTCATAGCGAGCAGTGAAAGTATCCAAGTCATCCAATCAGACGGATGGTAAAGAGGATCTATTCCAGGGGAGTGACAAGAACAAGACGAGCCAACACAAGCTGACACACAACATGCAAATTAGGCATGCTACTAACAACATCTGTCAAAAAATATCCTAGGATAAAATCTAAATATGAACATAGTTGTTGATCTCTACAATAAATAATATAAACAACCACTTATTGAATGCCATTCACTCATTTGTCTCTTTATTAAAAAGTGTTGTTACTACCAAATGTAATGTTACTTATTTTACCAAACATAGCTCAGTATGTCTGACACAGCCTTTCTGCCATCTATTGCGGTTTTATGCCAGCTTGTATTTCTATAAAACCTACCTTGGAGAAGCAGAAGGTGGGAATAATACTATTATTCTCTAAATTCTGAAATAAGAAATCACTTGTGGGGTTAAGCAGCCACTTCAGTGACTTTCACATAATAAATAAAGCACTCATAATATCTATTAAAATGTATGATGACTATAAAAGATATGTGAAAACAGTCATTCTCCTTAGACTGTGTGCTGTTTTATAATGTCATCACTGGCAGACATTCATAGACATGTGACATTTTTAAGAAAGAGTTTTGTTGCAATAGTAGAGGTAGAAGGAGATAGACAGATGCTGATAACATCACATGTAACAAATCCAAATTGCATAGGATGTAGGTGCCATTAGTGTATGAATTACACAACCTGATCAAGAGGGAAATGTCTGAAATTAGCCATTCAGGAAGCAGAGGCAGGAGCAATCCAGGGCAACCCCAATGATGCCTGCATAGACAAGGCATATAAGCGAAACAGCATGTTCGATAGTTTGTACCATACTGGAGAGCATACTGTGCTGATGTATTTTAACATCACTTTTTATTTTATTTTTAATAACATTTCACACATTTATATTAGGCATATTCACAGTTTGATTGTAATTATTTGATGCAGTTATTATCAAGTTTTTAGTTCTTGATTAGATATTAATTTTGTTGCATAACATCAAGAACAATATACTAGTGTGTTGTCTTACCTTATTCTCATATAAGGTGGTTGCCTTCACATAGAACCAAAAGCAAAATCAAGATTTATTTGATCTCACGCAGGTAGAACAATAAGACCTTAAAGTCATGAAGCTTCAGTCTGTAAGATGGCCAGGCCGAGCACAGGGCATCTCTTCAGAAGAGTGAGGGCTCATTAATGAAAGTCAGAGCTGCAGCCGTGTGTTAGTCAGGCCTAGCACAGGGCATCTTTTCAGAAGAGCGAGGGCTCATTCATGAAAGTCACAGAGCTGCAGCTGTGTGTTAGTCAGGCCGAGCACAGGTCATCTCTTCGGAAGAGTGAGGGCTCATTAATGAAAGTCACAGAGCTGCAGCTGTGTGTTAGTCAGGCCGAGCACAGGGCATCTCTTCAGAAGAGCGAGGGCTCATTCATGAAAGTCACAGAGCTGCAGATATGTGTTAGTGAGGCCGAGCACAGGGCATCTCTTCAGAAGAGTGGGGGCTCATTAATGAAAGTCACAGAGCTGCAGATATGTGTTAGTCAGGCCGAGCACAAAACAAACAAAAGCATTTACAGCTTTTGCAGAGTTGTGTAGAGGGCAGATGGAAAATGGACTCCAATCTTAAAATGATTGTTCAGCATAGGAAATGAAAAACAAAACATTGTTCCCATTAAAATATGATACAGATATAATCAATTCTGATGCTATAAAATGTACAGAGCAATTGTGGATTTTACTTGCTAATAAGAAATGTATGTTTTTTGTTCCCCAGTTCTTGTCAAGGTTGGGAACCCTGTCTAAAAATGGACATGATTGAATAGCATTAGTAGAGTAAGACTGTGTTATTTGATAATTTATTGAAGAAAACAAATTGGCCCCACGAATACGGATCTAAAAATGAATCTATTTGCTTTTTTGAATGCGTAAACCAAAAACCCCTTTTTATTTTTGTGCGGTTATCTTGAAAATAGCTGCTAACTGATATGTTTATAAAGCTGGTGTGATATGCAGATACAGCAGTCACTGCGCTAGATTTATGTGCGGTAGCCTGGAACGAGGTGACTTTAAGAACTTGCAAATTAAACTGTTACTTGCTGTTGAGCATTGGAATGAGCACAGCACATGCATGAAGCCTGACGTCTGTCCATCTTGGCATGTTTGGTGTTGAAGTGTTTGTGAAATAATTACAGTCAAGAGTGTCAGCATGTGACCAAAGAAAGACAACTTCCTGGCCACATGGCTACCTTGTTCCCCTTGGCTGAGTGCACTAGATATGTTCAACTAATTTAAATGATTGATTGATTGAGAAGACATCCGTCCCTAGTGTTCAGTGCTGATGTACAGATTAAAGAGGTGCACACAGTCACTGTGATGCCAAGTTGTTGTGGTGCAGAGGGAACATTTAACAGGGGGAAACATCATTTCCCCGCAGTCTTTACAACAACCAGCCTTTACAGCGAGGTTGGTACCCCGCGTGTGACGTTACCAGGGCATTACTTTAACACGCAAGTCATTACAGCAACTTGCCGTAGTCATTACAGCAACTTGCCGTGCTGTAGGGAATGCATTGTTGGACTGGTGTTGGATTTTTAAGGCCAACACCTTCCCTACTGTTGAGTAGACTGGAGATGTAATAGTAATTTATACTATTCAAAAGTCCAGCCTCGCCTAATGCAAGTCGTTGTAACGACTTGTGTGATAAAGTAACGCATGGTAGTGCTTGGTAATGTCGCACGCAGGGGTACTGACTGCGTGGTAAAGACATGCGGGGTAAATGAATGCTGGATTCCATCCTACAACCGTAACACGAAAAAAGAGTAGCAATTTGTAAGCAGTTATGGACTGAGCTACGTTTGTCAATGTATTTGTACCATTAAAATAAAAATTACAATTATTTTAAAAACCTTGTGTGAGACCCTACCAATATGTAATAATGTTCCTCTTAACATCAGATGTTTTAGGCCAAAAAGTGACTTTGTTAGCTTTACTAATTTCGGTCACCCATAGTTTAGAAAATGCTGCTGGTACATAGTTCTGTAGGTTTCAGTTAACTAGTGGTGTGAAAAACTATGGAATCATCCCGATTATTAGCCAACTTCCTATGAATGCGATTAGCTACCTTAAGGTAATCTACAGTTGTCCCTGTTGCTTCTTCTATTCTTGTGAGCCTAGCCTCCATTTGCGGGAGTCTATCCTCAAGCAGGTGAATAAGAGACTCAAGCAAACTGCCCAAATTATTATTATTTTTTTTTTTGTAAACCTTTATTTTCACGTAAGGCAAATACAATATCAGGTCTAGAATAATCACAGCCAGCAATTATTACAGAGACGGTCAATGCAAATCAATTAAGCCAAACATATGCAACATTCCGCCTCCTCGCTGCCCTATCGAAGTCCAGGATAATGTCCGCACCACATTGGTACCAGGATATAAGAGGTTTCTTTTAAGAGTTTTAAAGGAAGAGCAGGATCCGATGTCGTACAATCCAATAATGCCGAAACAAGGGGATATCAATAAGCAGGATATTCACAATCGGGACCATTGCAGGCAGGGCGTTGGCACTAACGCACATTAAACAGGATAGACAGTAAATAGTACATTACGCCCCCCAATGCAGCACACGCCCGCTGTAGCTGAGAACTTTATGATGACATCCATCCTTGTAATTTGAACCACAGGAACATACAGCAAGCCTCCTACCACTCGGAATCCCAAAGGATAAGAATAAAAGAAAAAGAAAGAAAAAGCCAAGCAGAACAAGAGAGAAAAAGGGGCCCTAGAAACTGAAATAGGGAAAGAAAACAGAGAGTACCCCTCCCTTAACCCCCCACCCTGCACCCCTGCCTCCGGCTACGGCCTCCCCCTCAGCAGCGTGCCTGTCGCCCATTGTATGGAACCCGAAATTTAGAAGAAAGAGAAAGAGAACTACCACCCACCTAAACTAAAAGAAGAACCCAAGAGAGGGAAGAAAGAAAGGATGAACCCCGAAGTCTATGAAAGGGAGAGGAAGAGAAAGAGAAGAACAGGGGGTTCTAGTCTACAACTACTAGGAAAGAAGTGAAAAACGGAGAGGAGCCCCCTAGCAAACCCCCGGCCTCTCCCTCATGCAAGAATTGTGTGTGCACAGGATGTAAACTACATTTGCTCAAGTCAGTACAATAGAACAATTCACGAGGTACAGAATCAGCCCACTTTGTCATTAAGTAAAACAATACGTCGCCCATCCCTCACGAACCCATAATCAGCAAATATCAACACGGAGGAAACAGCATTTATCCTTGTCCAGTCCTGCTCATACCGCGACGGCCCACCAAATTATCACACTCTAAATCCATAGTCATAGGGAATCGGAATACCAAAGCAAACCCAAAAAGTAGCAAGTCTGCAGTGCGTCGATGTGACCGGACCTCAGCCAAGCCCGTTCCCTGCCAGTACGATGGTCCCAACCTGGCACAAAAACATGACTGCCACACTTCGATCGGCAAAACAGAGCAGGGATAGAATGTCTCAATGTCCAAGCACGGCTGGAGCAGAACCAGAGATACTAACAGCATGACATGGAGAGAAGTTCCATCGCTCGGTTCCAGGCTAAGGCCCACAGATATTCCCAGGTCTCCGACATCACTAACTGGAAATGGCTCGAGAGTATGTGTCTCGGACTCATCGGTATCAGTGTCCGACGCCATATTGTTGCATCTGGGTACTAAATAAGGCAGCTCGATTTGCGTCCACGAACCATCCGGTCTCATTCGCTCCGCCGCAGAAAGCACATCATCCATTTTACTCCCCAGTGATCGGGCATCCTGCTCCAGAGAGTCGCGAAGGTCAGCTAAGGCCGCCAGAAGATCGCCAAGGTGTAGCTCTGCTCCGTGCCCCCCTTTTGTCATGCTCTCTGTCTCCGTATGGTGCGCATTAGGTCGGGTCTCGGTCTTCCAGAAGCTGCACTCTGCTCCCCTCGCTATGCTCCGGGGCAGCACCATCCTGGATCGGGGCCGAGACACACGCAGTGGGGCACCGGGCGTCATGGAACCAACATCAGGGCCACCGAAACCGTTAAAGTGCAACCAGATCGCAGCCACCGGTGGAATCAGCACTGTTTGGTCGCGGCTCGGCAAAAATTCGGGATTCTCCCGCCGTTAGCGGGACATGGTCTCCTAACACTCCCCGGCGGCAAGCGAGCAAAGTTCCAGCAAATATACAGTCCACTCAGGGGCACAAAGACAGGCTTATCCCCGATTCCTGCCCCCAATCGATCCGAGTGAGTGTGCCAAGAATCGGCCGTTCCTTTTCGTGCCGGAGCCGACCGGCCCTTCCCTGCCACAGGTGGCCGCTGTTGTTCGCTCGGTGACCGGCCCTTCAATCTAGTCGAGTCCCCAGTCTTTGGGCTGCCGTGGGACGCAAACGCCATTGGCTGATTCTCCCCGTAGGAAGCAGGCACGAACCTCGGGATTGCGCCATAAGTAGCCGGAACTGTTCATGTACCCGTGTGTACCATTGTGGATCAGGATATCAAGCAGAATGTACACCCGGGAGGAGATGGTACTCGGAGCCGAGGGACTGGGCGGCCATCTTAGACGCCGGCTTGGCTCCTCCTCAACTGCCCAAATTATTATGCTCAGCTAAATCAACACCCGCCCCTCGTGAACCATCCGCTGATGTTAAGCTAACTGAGAATACTGGGTGATTATGAACATGTGTGTTAGCTTGAATATTAGTATCTAAAGGTATGGGCTCGCCTTCATTCCTCCCCTTCTTATTATCAGTAGGATTATGATGTTTAGGGACCTTCGTCTTTTTACCCCCCGATGTATGCGGCCCACGCTTTCTTTTAGGGATTGCTCCTTCCCTATGCCCTTGGTGGGATTGATTATGTGACCCAACATTCTCATTTGCAGACGGTATGACTACAGTGCTTAGTGAGGGGACTAGCTCCGAAGTAACAGAAATGTTCATAGGAGAATCCCTCAGTTGAACCGCAGTGCTTTCTTGATTCAATGGCGTAATAATTAATACATTAGCCTCCACTGGAAGTTCCTGCCTAACGGGGGTTAGGGCTTTGGCTATATGACCTAGGGAGGACCGCTTAGCATTCTCAATTCCCTGGGAAAGTCTGCGCTCCAGGTTGGCAATTTCGTGTGTCAGGGAGAGAATTAGCTCTAATTATGAAGTTGTCCATAGCGCCAACTGTGTGTGCAGTAGAATTTGCAGCTTTGCTCCTGGTTTCTCGTCCCGCCATCTTATACCCGAGTGGTCACAATCCTTGTTCAGAATCAAAGTCAAATCTTACCCCTGTGAAGTGGCGGATCAATGTCCTGATGTGACTGCCAAGAGGGGGGGCCCGGTCCGGTCTCAATCGGTCACTAACGGGCTAGAACGGGCCCTCCCTTGCCCGGGCTTCTCCCGGCGCCCGTCCGCGCGCGTTCCGCGTACACGGATATGGCCAGAGCTATGTAGAAGGAGGCGGGGGCGGGAAGAGGCTCCAGCTGCGGCGGGTGACAAGCCGCCTGGAATGCTGGGCCTCGCAGTCCCACGCCCATATGCTTACACCTGCAGCCTGCTCCCCAAGGTGTGCTATCCGATCCGTGCGGGCAAATCCAGAGTCAGTTCCCAGCAGTTGCGATCAGCCCCACGCAGCAAAATGCAGGAAGGTCACGACTGGCGAACGGCACCCGCGGAGCGGGGGCCGTTAGCCGTGATAAGCTGCAGGGAGGCGGGGCGGGAAGAGGCTCCAGCTGCGGCGGGTGACAAGCCGCTTGGAATGCTGGGCCTCGCAGTCCCACGCCTGTATGCTTACACCTGCAGCCTGCTCCCCAAGGTGTGCTCTCCAATCCGTGCGGGCAAATCCAGAGTCAGTTCCCAGCAGTTGCGATCAGCCCCACGCAGCAAAATGCAGGAAGGTCACGAGTGGCGAACGGCACCCGTATCAAGAAAGCAGTTGGCTCCAGACTGCTGGCTCACGTGCTCCCTGCTATAACACAAGTAGACAGTACAGCATAGCCAGAAGATGGTCTTTGTCTGTATCACTGCATACCCCCATGCTGGAGCCCCACAGCACGTAGGAATCCCCCAATAATGCAGGAGCCCCACGGCATTCCAAATCCCCAGTTCGCAGAGCCTAGCTATTCATTCCGTTCAGTGTCCGTGCTCTAAATGAGGAGGGATTCATTCTTTACTTGCACTTCATTTTAAAAGAGAGTACCTGCACTTTTTTATCATGGTCGAATACGTTTAAAAGGAGAGTACCAGCACTTCTTAGTAACAAACAGGTACGCTGGAATAGCGAGCACCAACATTTTTATATTTGCATTGCAAAATCCTGCCAAATCGGAACTCTTAGTGTGATGCCAGAGATGTATGCAGCTTCGCTGCTTCAAGGGTCAGTGTTACAGGTCATGGACACCCAACGGAAGTGACATCAATGCGGTAATACCATTTGACACTCTAAATGGTAAATAAACTCTAAGCCCCGTCAGTATACAAAAGACAGGGTTAAATGGAGCACGACTGAATTATATCGTAATACTGAAAGGGACCACAAAGTCCATGTTGAGGCTCTGCTTCTACTTGCTGGAATAAGACCGGGGCAATGCATTATGAGGTAAGCTGTTATTGTTTTGAAAATAAACGCTAAGCACCAATGCTGAGACGGCGAGTTGCAGCCATTTCTAGTCTATAGGAGCACTACCAGTAAGCTCTCTTGCTCTCCTGTCCAAAAACACAGGCCAAAGAACCTCTCTGCCTCAGCCTGGTACTGCAGGTAGGACTTACTTCTGGAAGCAAAGGGGATTCCAGCAAGAGAACAGTTTCTGATCTGTGCAATGGGGGGCATTTTCTTTGAGACTGTGGAAGATTGGCTAAGATACTTTTGAATTTCTAATTTCTTAAATGGCTCTAATTTTTTATATTTTATGTCATTTGGCAGTTGGATGTCACTCATAAAATTGTGACCTTGTAGCACTAAATCTACACAAGTCACTATTCTCCACTGCACCGACCAGTATTCAATTATGTGGCTCTCTGGTTCAGCGCATTAATTATTAGTAGTCCAAAGTGGAGAGCCCCGACAGACTCCCATTAGTGCTTTTCCATTTCTGGTGCTCTACAGCAGTTTAATGATCTTCTTAGAGTTTCTCATTGTTCCAATGGTTGTAATTTCAGATATGTATATGTTTTCCCCGTCTTCATTGCTTGTTTTTTGCTTGTGACAAAGTGTCACTCATAGTCAGTGAATGTCACTCATGAATGCACTGAATTTATGAAAATGTCACACATAAGCAATCTAAAACCTTGGCAGCTATGCTAAAGCGCCCTGATCCCTCTGGAGTGAAGTAGAACTCACTCCTTTGACCCATGGTGTAGATTGTGTTTTTGATGCATCTGATGTCATTACCTGCAGCTGTGCTGATCATATCATGCACCTTCCACCTAACAACACGTGTCAATGTTAAAGCGCTGCAGCCCCTCCGGGCGCTGTAAAGATAAAAGAAAGAAATAGAAATAGAACAATCTCTGAGGCAAGCACAAACCGTGGCTGGTTAGTGTATCTTCTGCGCACATGCGCAGTACAGCCGTGGAGGAAAAAAAAAAACTACGCATGCGCAGCTCTACCGTAGACCGAAGAGCTCTGGGCACATGCAGTGCGACCGTGAGTGAGTAGTACACTTACAGTAGGCATGCGCAGAAGAGCCATCACTTTGTAAGGTACCGTATTGAGCACATGCGCAGTACAATCGTGAGCGCAAACCTGCTATGGGCATGCGTAGTAGAGGTGTAGGGATTAGTATGCTGCATTATAGACATGCGCAGTAGAGCCGTCGCGGATTTCCATTCCTGCTGTAGACTGGCACCATGAGCGACTAGTGTACCGCGCTGTGCGCGTGCGCTGTGCACGAGTACCTGACCCCGCGGATGTCCTTTGAAAGGTTATCGCCGCCCAGAGCTCCCTCTGTGCTCAGGACCGGTTCAGACTCGGAGCTTTCCCGCCGCAGACCCCCGAGAGGAGGGACGAGGAGGGACCGAGGAGGTGAGTCTGAGGGAGACCAGGGCCCATCACTGACGTCACCACTGACCCCCCAGCCCTGCTGACGTCACTACTGACCCCCAGCCCTGCTGACGTCACTACTGACCCCCCAGCCCTGCTGACATCACTACTGACCCCCACCAGCCCTGCTGACCTCACTACTGACCCCCACCACCCCTGCTGACGTCACTACTGACCCCCACCAGCCCTGCTGATGTCACTACTGACCCCTGACCAGCCCTGCGGACCCCACTACTGACCCCCCACCAGCCCCGCTGCCCCCATTACTGACCCCCACAAGCCCTGCTGACGTCACTACTGACCCACCACCAGCCCTGCTGCCCCTTTACTGACCCCGACCAGCCCTGCTGCACCCATTACTGACCCCCCACCAGCCATGCTGACATCACTACCGACCCCACCAGCACTGCTGACGTCACTGCTGACCCCCACCAGCCCTGCTGACGTCACTACTGACCCCCCACCAGCCCTGCTGACCCCATTACTGACCCCCCACCAGCCCTGCTGTCCCCATTACTGACCCCCCACCAGCCCTGCTGCCCCATTACTGACCCATTACTGACCCCCACCAGCCCTGCTGCCCCCATTACTGGCCCCTACCAGCCCTGCTGCCCCATTACTGACCCCCCACTAGCCCTGCTGCCCCCATTACTGACCCCTGACTAGCCCTGCTGGCGTCACTACTTACCTCCACTCCAGCCCTGCTGACATCACTACTGACCCCCGGCCCTGCTGCCGTCACTACTGACCCCCGCTGATGTCACTACTGACCCCCACCAGCCCTGCTGACGTCACTACTGACCCCACCCCGCTGACGTCACTACTGACCCCTACCAGCCCTGCTGACGTCACTACTGACCCCCACTCCAGCCCTGCTGACATCACTACTGACCTCCCCAGCCCTGCTGACGTCACTACTGACCCCCACCAGCCCTGCTGACGTCACTACTGACCCCCACCAGCCCTGCGCCCCCATTACTGACCCCACCAGCCCTGCTTCCCCCATTACTGACCCCCACCAGCCCCGCTGACGTCACTACTGACCCCCACCCTGCTGACGTCACCACTGACCCCCACCCCGCTGACGTCACTACTGACCCCCACCAGCCCTGCTGACGTCACTACTGACCCCCACCAGCCCTGCTGACCCCACAACTGACCCCACCAGCCCTGCTGCCCCCATTACTGACCCCCAACCAGCCCTGCTGACCCCACTACTGACCCCCACCAGCCCTGGTGACGTCACTACTGACACCCCATCAGCCCTGCTGTCGTCACTACTTACCCCCACTCCAGCCCTGCTGACGTCACTACTGACCCCCGACCAGCCCTGCTGCCCCCATCATTGACCCCCACTCCAGCCGCTCTGACGTCACTACTGACCCCCCAGCCCTGCCGACGTCACTGCTGACCCCCACCCTGCTGACGTCACTACTGACCCCACCAGCCCTGCTGACGTCACCACTAACCCCTACCAGCCCTGCTGATGTCACTGCTGACCCCCACCAGCCCTGCTGACATCACTACTGACCCCCGACCAGCCCTACTGACGTCACTACTGACCCCCACCATCCCTGCTGACGTCACTACTGACCCCCGACCAGCCCTGCTGACGTCACCACTGACCCCAACCAGCCCTGCTGACGTCACTACTGACCCCCCACCAGCCCTGCTGACCCAATTACTGACCCCCCACCAGCCCTGCTGTCCCCATTACTGACCCCCCACCAGCCCTGCTGCCCCATTACTGACCCATTACTGACCCCCACCAGCCCTGCTGCCCCCATTACTGGCCCCTACCAGCCCTGCTGCCCCATTACTGACCCCCCACTAGCCCTGCTGCCCCCATTACTGACCCCTGACCAGCCCTGCTGGCGTCACTACTTACCTCCACTCCAGCCCTGCTGACATCACTACTGACCCCCGGCCCTGCTGCCGTCACTACTGACCCCCGCTGATGTCACTACTGACCCCCACCAGCCCTGCTGACGTCACTACTGACCCCACCCCGCTGACGTCACTACTGACCCCTACCAGCCCTGCTGACGTCACTACTGACCCCCACTCCAGCCCTGCTGACGTCACTACTGACCTCCCCAGCCCTGCTGACGTCACTACTGACCCCCACCAGCCCTGCTGACGTCACTACTGACCCCCACCAGCCCTGCGCCCCCATTACTGACCCCACCAGCCCTGCTTCCCCCATTACTGACCCCCACCAGCCCCGCTGACGTCACTACTGACCCCCACCCTGCTGACATCACCACTGACCCCCACCCCGCTGACGTCACTACTGACCCCCACCAGCCCTGCTGACGTCACTACTGACCCCCACCAGCCCTGCTGACCCCACAACTGACCCCCACCAGCCCTGCTGCCCCCATTACTGACCCCCAACCAGCCCTGCTGACCCCACTACTGACCCCCACCAGCCCTGGTGACGTCACTACTGACACCCCACCAGCCCTGCTGTCGTCACTACTTACCCCCACTCCAGCCCTGCTGACGTCACTACTGACCCCCGACCAGCCCTACTGCCCCCATCATTGACCCCCACTCCAGCCGCTCTGACGTCACTACTGACCCCCCAGCCCTGCCGACGTCACTGCTGACCCCCACCCTGCTGACGTCACTACTGACCCCACCAGCCCTGCTGACGTCACCACTAACCCCTACCAGCCCTGCTGATGTCACTGCTGACCCCCACCAGCCCTGCTGACGTCACTACTGACCCCCGACCAGCCCTACTGACGTCACTACTGACCCCCACCATCCCTGCTGACGTCACTACTGACCCCCGACCAGCCCTGCTGACGTCACCACTGACCCCAACCAGCCCTGCTGACGTCACTGCTGACCCCCACCAGCCATGCTGGCGTCACTACTGACCCGACGTCACTACTGACCACCACCAGACCTGCTGACATCACTACTGACACGCACCAGCCCTGCTGACTTCACTACTGACCCGCACCAGCCCTGGTGACCCCATTACTGACCCCCAGCCCTGCTGACCGCACTACTGACCCCCACCATCCCTGCTGACATCACTACTGACCCCCACCAGCCCTGCTAACGCCACTACTGACCCCCACCAGCCCTCCTGACGTCCCTACTGACCCGCACCAGCCCTGCTCAACCCATTACTGACCCCCCAGCCGACCCCACTACTGAGCCCCACCAGCCCTGCTGACCCCAGCCCTGCTGACGTCACTACTGACCCCTACCAGCCCTGTTAACGTCACTACTGATCCCCACCAGCACTGCTAACGTCACTACTGACCCCCACCAGCCCTCCTGACGTCACTACTGACCGCACCAGCCCTGCTGCCCCCATTACTGACCCCCACCAGACCTGCTGACCCCACTACTGACCCCCACCATCCCTGCTGACCCCACTACTGACCCCCACCAGCCCTGCTGACGTCACTACTGACCCCCACCAGCCCTGCTAACGTCACTACTAACCCCCACCAGCCCTCCTGACGTCACTACTGACCCCCAGCAGCCATGCTGCCCCCATTACTGACCCCCCCAGCCCTGCTGACCCCACTACTGACCCTCACCAGCCCTGCTGACATCACTACTGACCCCCGACCAGCCCTGTTGACCCCACTACTGACTCCACCAGCCCTGCTGACCCCATTACTGACCCCGACCAGCCCTGCTGACCCCACTACTGACCCCCCACCAGCCCTGCTGACCCCATTATTGACCCCCAGCCCTGCTGCCCCATTACTGACCCCCCAGCCCTGCTGCCCCATTACTGACCCCCCCGGCCCTGCTGACGTCACTACTGACCCCCACCAGCCCTGCTGACGTCACTACTGACCCCTGACCAGCCCTGCGGACCCCACTACTGACCCCCCACCAGCCCCGCTGCCCCCATTACTGACCCCCACAAGCCCTGCTGACATCACTACTGACCCCCACCAGCCCTGCTGACCCCATTACTGACCCCCCCAGCCCTGCTGCCCCATTACTGCCCCCCAGCACTGCTGAAGTCACTACTGACCCCCACCAGCCCTGCTGATGTCACTACTGACCCCCGACCAGCCCTGCTGACCCCATTACTGACCCTGCTGACCCCACTACTGACCCCCACCAGCACTGCTGACATCACTACTGACCCCCACCAGCCCTGATGACCCCATTACTGACACCAACAAGCCCTGCTGATCCCACTACTCACCCCGACCAGCCCAGCTGACCCCATTACTGACCCTGCTGACCCCACTACTGACCCCCCACCAGCCCTGGTGACGTCACTACTGACCCCCACCAGCCCTGCTGACGTCATTACTGACCCCCACCAGCCCTGCTGATCCCACTACTCACCCCGACCAGCCCTGCTGCCCCATTATTGACCCCCACCAGCCCTGCTGACCCCATTACAGACCCCCTCCAGCCCTGATGACGTCACTACTGACCCCCACCAGCCCTGATGACCCATTACTGACCCCCACCAACCCTGCTGACCCCACTACTGACCCCCACCAGCGCTGCTGACCCCACTACTGACCCCCACCAGCCCTGCTGACCCCACAACTGACCCCCACCAGCCCTGCTGACCTCATTACTGACCCCAACCAGCCCTGCTGACCCACTACTGACCCCCACCAGCCCTGCTGACCCCACAACTGACCCCCACCAGCCCTGATGACGTCACTACTGACCCCCACCAGCCCTGATGACGTCACTACTGACCCCCACCTGCCCTGATGACCCATTACTGACCCCCACCAACCCTGCTGACCCCACTACTGACCCCCACCAGCGCTGCTGACCCCACTACTGAACCCCACCAGCCCTGCTGACCCCACAACTGACCCCCACCAGCCCTGCTGACCCCATTACTGACCCCGACCAGCCCTGCTGACCCCACTACTGACCCCCCACCAGCCCTGCTGACGTCACTACTGACCCCCACCAGCCCTGCTGACCCATTACTGACCCCCACCAGCCCTGCTGACCCCACTACTGACCCCCACCAGCCCTGCTGACCCCACTACTGACCCCCACCAGCCCTGGTGATCTCACTACTGACACCCCACCACCCCTGCTAACGTCACTACTGACACCCCACCAGCCCTGCTGATGTCACTACTGACCCCTGACCAGCCCTGCTGATGTCACTACTGACCCCCGACCAGCCCTGCTGATGTACATGTATTTATATAGCGCAAATCACCGACCCGGTATCTAAGCGCTTGCTTAGGGAACCCGTCCTGGTATTCCCCTGTGAGATACCCCGGCAGGGTATCCACAAGGTGAAAGCCAGGCATCCCGCCGCGAGGGGCCGTAGTGGAGATTAAGCAAGCTATTGCCCAGAGTCGCAGAGTGTGACCCCGTGAGTCGAGTAGGCACCGGAGCGAGAATTATCGAGTCCGTGGAATTTTTGAGCCCGAGACCTGCCGAGGCGGGGAAATGAACCCTGGTCCACGGCCGATCTCAGCTTCTGGGTCTGCCGCCTCTAAACACTGAGCCTCTAAACACTGAGCCACGCTTCTCCACTGATGACACTACTGACCCCCACCAGCCCTGGTGACGTCACTACTGACCCTCATCAGCCCTGGTGACCCCATTACTGACCACCCACCAGCCTTGCTGCTGTCACTACTGACCCCCACCATCCCTGCTGACCCCACTACTGACCCCCACCAGCCCTGCTGACTCCACTACTGACCCCCACCAGCCCTGGTGACCCCATTACTGACCACCCACCAGCCTTGCTGCTGTCACTACTGACCCCCACCATCCCTGCTGACCCCACTACTGACCCCCGACCAGCCCTGTTGACCCCACTACTGCACCCCACCAGCCCTGCTAAAGTCACTACTGACACCCCACCAGCCCTGCTAACGTCACTACTGACCCCCGACCAGCCCTGCTGCCCCCATTACTGTCCCCCCCAGCCCTGCTGACGACACTACTGACCCCCACCAGCCCTGGTGATGTCACTATTGACCCCCACCAGCCCCACTGCCCCCATTACTGACCCCCACCAGCCCTGCTGACGTCACTACTGACCCCAACCAGCCCTGCCTCCCCCATTACTGACCCCCAGCCCTGCGGACCCCACTACTGACCCTCGACTAGCCCTGGTGACCCCACTACTGACCCCCACCAGCCCTGCTGACGTCACCACTGACCCCAACCAGCCCTGCTGACGTCACTGCTGACCCCCACCAGCCATGCTGGCGTCACTACTGACCCGACGTCACTACTGACCACCACCAGACCTGCTGACATCACTACTGACCCGCACCAGCCCTGCTGACTTCACTACTGACCCGCACCAGCCCTGGTGACCCCATTACTGACCCCCAGCCCTGCTGACCGCACTACTGACCCCCACCATCCCTGCTGACATCACTACTGACCCCCACCAGCCCTGCTAACGCCACTACTGACCCCCACCAGCCCTCCTGACGTCCCTACTGACCCGCACCAGCCCTGCTCAACCCATTACTGACCCCCCAGCCGACCCCACTACTGAGCCCCACCAGCCCTGCTGACCCTAGCCCTGCTGACGTCACTACTGACCCCTACCAGCCCTGTTAACGTCACTACTGATCCCCACCAGCACTGCTAACGTCACTACTGACCCCCACCAGCCCTCCTGACGTCACTACTGACCGCACCAGCCCTGCTGCCCCCATTACTGACCCCCACCAGACCTGCTGACCCCACTACTGACCCCCACCATCCCTGCTGACCCCACTACTGACCCCCACCAGCCCTGCTGACGTCACTACTGACCCCCACCAGCCCTGCTAACGTCACTACTAACCCCCACCAGCCCTCCTGACGTCACTACTGACCCCCAGCAGCCATGCTGCCCCCATTACTGACCCCCCCAGCCCTGCTGACCCCACTACTGACCCTCACCAGCCCTGCTGACGTCACTACTGACCCCCGACCAGCCCTGTTGACCCCACTACTGACCCCACCAGCCCTGCTGACCCCATTACTGACCCCGACCAGCCCTGCTGACCCCACTACTGACCCCCCACCAGCCCTGCTGACCCCATTATTGACCCCCCAGCCCTGCTGCCCCATTACTGACCCCCCAGCCCTGCTGCCCCATTACTGACCCCCCCGGCCCTGCTGACGTCACTACTGACCCCCACCAGCCCTGATGACCCCATTACTGACACCAACAAGCCCTGATGATCCCACTACTCACCCCGACCAGCCCGGCTGACCCCATTACTGACCCTGCTGACCCCACTACTGACCCCCCACCAGCCCTGGTGACGTCACTACTGACCCCCACCAGCCCTGCTGACGTCATTACTGACCCCCACCAGCCCTGCTGATCCCACTACTCACCCCGACCAGCCCTGCTGCCCCATTATTGACCCCCACCAGCCCTGCTGACCCCATTACAGACCCCCTCCAGCCCTGATGACGTCACTACTGACCCCCACCAGCCCTGATGACCCATTACTGACCCCCACCAACCCTGCTGACCCCACTACTGACCCCCACCAGCACTGCTGACCCCACTACTGACCCCCACCAGCCCTGCTGACCCCACAACTGACCCCCACCAGCCCTGCTGACCCCATTACTGACCCCGACCAGCCCTGCTGACCCACTACTGCCCCCCACCAGCCCTGCTGACCCCACAACTGACCCCCACCAGCCCTGATGACGTCACTACTGACCCCCACCAGCCCTGATGACGTCACTACTGACCCCCACCAGCCCTGATGACCCATTACTGACCCCCACCAACCCTGCTGACCCCACTACTGACCCCCACCAGCGCTGCTGACCCCACTACTGACCCCCACCAGCCCTGCTGACCCCACAACTGACCCCCACCAGCCCTGCTGCCCCCATTACTGACCCCCCACCAGCCCTGCTGACCCCACTACTGACCCCCACCAGCCCTGGTGACGTCACTACTGACACCCCACCAGCCCTGCTGTCGTAACTACTTACCCCCACTCCAGCCCTGCTGACGTCACTACTGACCCCCGACCAGCCCTGCTGCCCCCCTCATTGACCCCCACTCCAGCCGCTCTGACGTCACTACTGACCCCCCAGCCCTGCCGACGTCACTGCTGACCCCCACCCTGCTGACGTCACTACTGACCCCCACCAGCCCTGCTGACGTCACCACTAACCCCTACCAGCCCTGCTGATGTCACTGCTGACCCCCACCAGCCCTGCTGACGTCACTACTGACCCCCGACCAGCCCTACTGACGTCACTACTGACCCCCACCATCCCTGCTGACGTCACTACTGACCCCCGACCAGCCCTGCTGACGTCACCACTGACCCCAACCAGCCCTGCTGACGTCACTGCTGACCCCCACCAGCCATGCTGGCGTCACTACTGACCCGACGTCACTACTGACCACCACCAGACCTGCTGACATCACTACTGACACGCACCAGCCCTGCTGACTTCACTACAGACCCGCACCAGCCCTGGTGACCCCATTACTGACCCCCAGCCCTGCTGACCGCACTACTGACCCCCACCATCCCTGCTGACATCACTACTGACCCCCACCAGCCCTGCTAACGCCACTACTGACCCCCACCAGCCCTCCTGACGTCCCTACTGACCCGCACCAGCCCTGCTCAACCCATTACTGACCCCCCAGCCGACCCCACTACTGAGCCCCACCAGCCCTGCTGACCCCAGCCCTGCTGACGTCACTACTGACCCCTACCAGCCCTGTTAACGTCACTACTGATCCCCACCAGCACTGCTAACGTCACTACTGACCCCCACCAGCCCTCCTGACGTCACTACTGACCGCACCAGCCCTGCTGCCCCCATTACTGACCCCCACCAGACCTGCTGACCCCAATACTGACCCCCACCATCCCTGCTGACCCCACTGATCCCCACCAGCACTGCTAACGTCACTACTGACCCCCACCAGCCCTCCTGACGTCACTACTGACCGCACCAGCCCTGCTGCCCCCATTACTGACCCCCACCAGACCTGCTGACCCCACTACTGACCCCCACCATCCCTGCTGACCCCACTACTGACCCCCACCAGCCCTGCTGACGTCACTACTGACCCCCACCAGCCCTGCTAACGTCACTACTAACCCCCACCAGCCCTCCTGACGTCACTACTGACCCCCAGCAGCCATGCTGCCCCCATTACTGACCCCCCCAGCCCTGCTGACCCCACTACTGACCCTCACCAGCCCTGCTGACGTCACTACTGACCCCCGACCAGCCCTGTTGACCCCACTACTGACCCCACCAGCCCTGCTGACCCCATTACTGACCCCGACCAGCCCTGCTGACCCCACTACTGACCCCCCACCAGCCCTGCTGACCCCATTATTGACCCCCCAGCCCTGCTGCCCCATTACTGACCCCCCAGCCCTGCTGCCCCATTACTGACCCCCCCGGCCCTGCTGACGTCACTACTGACCCCCACCAGCCCTGCTGATGTCACTACTGACCCCTGACCAGCCCTGCGGACCCCACTACTGACCCCCCACCAGCCCCGCTGCCCCCATTACTGACCCCCACAAGCCTTGCTGACGTCACTACTGACCCCCCACCAGCCCTGCTGACCCCATTACTGACCCCCCCAGCCCTGCTGCCCCATTACTGCCCCCAGCCCTGCTGACGTCACTACTGACCCCCACCAGCCCTGCTGATGTCACTACTGACCCCGACCAGCCCTGCTGACCCCATTACTGACCCTGCTGACCCCACTACTGACCCCCACCAGCACTGCTGACATCACTACTGACCCCCACCAGCCCTGATGACCCCATTACTGACACCAACAAGCCCTGCTGATCCCACTACTCACCCCGACCAGCCCGGCTGACCCCATTACTGACCCTGCTGACCCCACTACTGACCCCCACCAGCCCTGGTGACGTCACTACTGACCCCCACCAGCCCTGCTGACGTCATTACTGACCCCCACCAGCCCTGCTGATCCCACTACTCACCCCGACCAGCCCTGCTGCCCCATTATTGACCCCCACCAGCCCTGCTGACCCCATTACAGACCCCCTCCAGCCCTGATGACGTCACTACTGACCCCCACCAGCCCTGATGACCCATTACTGACCCCCACCAACCCTGCTGACCCCACTACTGACCCCCACCAGCGCTGCTGACCCCACTACTGACCCCCACCAGCCCTGCTGACCCCACAACTGACCCCCACCAGCCCTGCTGACCCCATTACTGACCCCAACCAGCCCTGCTGACCCACTACTGACCCCCACCAGCCCTGCTGACCCCACAACTGACCCCCACCAGCCCTGATGACGTCACTACTGACCCCCACCAGCCCTGATGACGTCACTACTGACCCCCACCAGCCCTGATGACCCATTACTGACCCCCACCAACCCTGCTGACCCCACTACTGACCCCCACCAGCGCTGCTGACCCCACTACTGACCCCCACCAGCCCTGCTGACCCCACAACTGACCCCCACCAGCCCTGCTGACCCCATTACTGACCCTGACCAGCCCTGCTGACCCCACTACTGACCCCCCACCAGCCCTGCTGACGTCACTACTGACCCCCACCAGCCCTGCTGACCCATTACTGACCCCCACCAGCCCTGCTGACCCCACTACTGACCCCCACCAGCCCTGCTGACCCCACTACTGACCCCCACCAGCCCTGGTGATGTCACTACTGACACCCCACCACCCCTGCTAACGTCACTACTGACACCCCACCAGCCCTGCTGACGTCACTACTGACCCCTGACCAGCCCTGCTGATGTCACTACTGACCCCCGACCAGCCCTGCTGATGTACATGTATTTATATAGCGCAAATCACCGACCCGGTATCTAAGCGCTTGCTTAGGGAACCCGTCCTGGTATTCCCCTGTGAGATACCCCGGCAGGGTATCCACAAGGTGAAAGCCAGGCATCCCGCCGCGAGGGGCCGTAGTGGAGATTAAGCAAGCTATTGCCCAGAGTCGCAGAGTGTGACCCCGTGAGTCGAGTAGGCACCGGAGCGAGAATTATCGAGTCCGTGGAATTTTTGAGCCCGAGACCTGCCGAGGCGGGGAAACGAACCCTGGTCCACGGCCGATCTCATCTTCTGGGTCTGCCGCCTCTAAACACTGAGCCTCTAAACACTGAGCCACGCTTCTCCACTGATGACACTACTGACCCCCACCAGCCCATGTGACGTCACTACTGACCCTCACCAGCCCTGGTGACCCCATTACTGACCACCCACCAGCCTTGCTGCTGTCACTACTGACCCCCACCATCCCTGCTGACCCCACTACTGACCCCCACCAGCCCTGCTGACTCCACTACTGACCCCCACCAGCCCTGGTGACCCCATTACTGACCACCCACCAGCCTTGCTGCTGTCACTACTGACCCCCACCATCCCTGCTGACCCCACTACTGACCCCCGACCAGCCCTGTTGACCCCACTACTGCACCCCACCAGCCCTGCTAAAGTCACTACTGACACCCCACCAGCCCTGCTAACGTCACTACTGACCCCCGACCAGCCCTGCTGCCCCCATTACTGTCCCCCCCAGCCCTGCTGACGACACTACTGACCCCCACCAGCCCTGGTGATGTCACTATTGACCCCCACCAGCCCCACTGCCCCCATTACTGACCCCCACCAGCCCTGCTGACGTCACTACTGACCCCAACCAGCCCTGCCTCCCCCATTACTGACCCCCAACCCTGCGGACCCCACTACTGACCCTCGACTAGCCCTGGTGACCCCACTACTGACCCCCACCAGCCCTGCTGACGTCACCACTGACCCCAACCAGCCCTGCTGACGTCACTGCTGACCCCCACCAGCCATGCTGGCATCACTACTGACCCGACGTCACTACTGACCACCACCAGACCTGCTGACATCACTACTGACCCGCACCAGCCCTGCTGACTTCACTACTGACCCGCACCAGCCCTGGTGACCCCATTACTGACCCCCAGCCCTGCTGACCACACTACTGACCCCCACCATCCCTGCTGACATCACTACTGACCCCCCACCAGCCCTGCTAACGCCACTACTGACCCCCACCAGCCCTCCTGACGTCCCTATTGACCCGCACCAGCCCTGCTCAACCCATTACTGACCCCCCAGCCGACCCACTACTGAGCCCCACCAGCCCTGCTAACCCCAGCCCTGCTGACGTCACTACTGACCCCTACCAGCCCTGTTAACGTCACTACTGATCCCCACCAGCACTGCTAACGTCACTACTGACCCCCACCAGCCCTCCTGACGTCACTACTGACCGCACCAGCCCTGCTGCCCCCATTACTGACCCCCACCAGACCTGCTGACCCCACTACTGACCCCCACCATCCCTGCTGACCCCACTACTGACCCCCACCAGCCCTGCTGACGTCACTACTGACCCCCACCAGCCCTGCTAACGTCACTACTAACCCCCACCAGCCCTCCTGACGTCACTACTGACCCCCAGCAGCCATGCTGCCCCCATTACTGACCCCCCCAGCCCTGCTGACCCCACTACTGACCCTCACCAGCCCTGCTGACGTCACTACTGACCCCCGACCAGCCCTGTTGACCCCACTACTGACCCCACCAGCCCTGCTGACCCCATTACTGACCCCGACCAGCCCTGCTGACCCCACTACTGACCCCCCACCAGCCCTGCTGACCCCATTATTGACCCCCCAGCCCTGCTGCCCCATTACTGACCCCCCAGCCCTGCTGCCCCATTACTGACCCCCCCGGCCCTGCTGACGTCACTACTGACCCCCACCAGCCCTGCTGACGTCACTACTGACCCCTGACCAGCCCTGCGGACCCCACTACTGACCCCCCACCAGCCCCGCTGCCCCCATTACTGACCCCCACAAGCCCTGCTGACGTCACTACTGACCCCCCACCAGCCCTGCTGACCCCATTACTGACCCCCCCAGCCCTGCTGCCCCATTACTGCCCCCCAGCCCTGCTGACGTCACTACTGACCCCCACCAGCCCTGCTGACGTCACTACTGACCCCCGACCAGCCCTGCTGACCCCATTACTGACCCTGCTGACCCCACTACTGACCCCCACCAGCACTGCTGACATCACTACTGACCCCCACCAGCCCTGATGACCCCATTACTGACACCAACAAGCCCTGCTGATCCCACTACTCACCCCGACCAGCCCGGCTGACCCCATTACTGACCCTGCTGACCCCACTACTGACCCCCCACCAGCCCTGGTGACGTCACTACTGACCCCCACCAGCCCTGCTGACGTCATTACTGACCCCCACCAGCCCTGCTGATCCCACTACTCACCCCGACCAGCCCTCCTGCCCCATTATTGACCCCCACCAGCCCTGCTGACCCCATTACAGACCCCCTCCAGCCCTGATGACGTCACTACTAACCCCCACCAGCCCTGATGACCCATTACTGACCCCCACCAACCCTGCTGCCCCATTACTGCCCCCCAGCCCTGCTGACGTCACTACTGACCCCCACCAGCCCTGCTGACGTCACTACTGACCCCCGACCAGCCCTGCTGACCCCATTACTGACCCTGCTGACCCCACTACTGACCCCCACCAGCACTGCTGACATCACTACTGACCCCCACCAGCCCTGATGACCCCATTACTGACACCAACAAGCCCTGCTGATCCCACTACTCACCCCGACCAGCCCGGCTGACCCCATTACTGACCCTGCTGACCCCACTACTGACCCCCCACCAGCCCTGGTGACGTCACTACTGACCCCCACCAGCCCTGCTGACGTCATTACTGACCCCCACCAGCCCTGCTGATCCCACTACTCACCCCGACCAGCCCTGCTGCCCCATTATTGACCCCCACCAGCCCTGCTGACCCCATTACAGACCCCCTCCAGCCCTGATGACGTCACTACTGACCCCCACCAGCCCTGATGACCCATTACTGACCCCCACCAACCCTGCTGACCCCACTACTGACCCCCACCAGCGCTGCTGACCCCACTACTGACCCCCACCAGCCCTGCTGACCCCACAACTGACCCCCACCAGCCCTGCTGACCCCATTACTGACCCCGACCAGCCCTGCTGACCCACTACTGACCCCCACCAGCCCTGCTGACCCCACAACTGACCCCCACCAGCCCTGATGACGTCACTACTGACCCCCACCAGCCCTGATGACGTCACTACTGACCCCCACCAGCCCTGATGACCCATTACTGACCCCCACCAACCCTGCTGACCCCACTACTGACCCCCACCAGCGCTGCTGACCCCACTACTGACCCCCACCAGCCCTGCTGACCCCACAACTGACCCCCACCAGCCCTGCTGCCCCCATTACTGACCCCCCACCAGCCCTGCTGACCCCACTACTGACCCCCACCAGCCCTGGTGATGTCACTACTGACACCCCACCAGCCCTGCTGTCGTCACTACTTACCCCCACTCCAGCCCTGCTGACGTCACTACTGACCCCCGACCAGCCCTGCTGCCCCCATCATTGACCCCCACTCCAGCCGCTCTGACATCACTACTGACCCCCCAGCCCTGCCGACGTCACTGCTGACCCCCACCCTGCTGACGTCACTACTGACCCCCACCAGCCCTGCTGACGTCACCACTAACCCCTACCAGCCCTGCTGATGTCACTGCTGACCCCCACCAGCCCTGCTGACGTCACTACTGACCCCCGACCAGCCCTACTGACGTCACTACTGACCCCCACCATCCCTGCTGACGTCACTACTGACCCCCGACCAGCCCTGCTGACGTCACCACTGACCCCAACCAGCCCTGCTGACGTCACTGCTGACCCCCACCAGCCATGCTGGCATCACTACTGACCCGACGTCACTACTGACCACCACCAGACCTGCTGACATCACTACTGACATGCACCAGCCCTGCTGACTTCACTACTGACCCGCACCAGCCCTGGTGACCCCATTACTGACCCCCAGCCCTGCTGACCGCACTACTGACCCCCACCATCCCTGCTGACATCACTACTGACCCCCACCAGCCCTGCTAACGCCACTACTGACCCCCACCAGCCCTCCTGACGTCCCTACTGACCCGCACCAGCCCTGCTCAACCCATTACTGACCCCCCACCCGACCCCACTACTGAGCCCCACCAGCCCTGCTGACCCCAGCCCTGCTGACGTCACTACTGACCCCTACCAGCCCTGTTAACGTCACTACTGATCCCCACCAGCACTGCTAACGTCACTACTGACCCCCACCAGCCCTCCTGACGTCACTACTGACCGCACCAGCCCTGCTGCCCCCATTACTGACCCCCACCAGACCTGCTGACCCCACTACTGACCCCCACCATCCCTGCTGACCCCACTACTGACCCCCACCAGCCCTGCTGACGTCACTACTGACCCCCACCAGCCCTGCTAACGTCACTACTAACCCCCACCAGCCCTCCTGACGTCACTACTGACCCCCAGCAGCCATGCTGCCCCCATTACTGACCCCCCCAGCCCTGCTGACCCCACTACTGACCCTCACCAGCCCTGCTGACGTCACTACTGACCCCCGACCAGCCCTGTTGACCCCACTACTGACCCCACCAGCCCTGCTGACCCCATTACTGACCCCGACCAGCCCTGCTGACCCCACTACTGACCCCCCACCAGCCCTGCTGACCCCATTATTGACCCCCCAGCCCTGCTGCCCCATTACTGACCCCCCAGCCCTGCTGCCCCATTACTGACCCCCCCGGCCCTGCTGACGTCACTACTGACCCCCACCAGCCCTGCTGACGTCACTACTGACCCCTGACCAGCCCTGCGGACCCCACTACTGACGCCCCACCAGCCCCGCTGCCCCCATTACTGACCCCCACAAGCCCTGCTGACGTCACTACTGACCCCCCACCAGCCCTGCTGACCCCATTACTGACCCCCCCCAGCCCTGCTGCCCCATTACTGCCCCCCAGCCCTGCTGACGTCACTACTCACCCCCACCAGCCCTGCTGATGTCACTACTGACCCCCGACCAGCCCTGCTGACCCCATTACTGACCCTGCTGACCCCACTACTGACCCCCACCAGCACTGCTGACATCACTACTGACCCCCACCAGCCCTGATGACCCCATTACTGACCCCAACAAGCCCTGCTGATCCCACTACTCACCCCGACCAGCCCGGCTGACCCCATTACTGACCCTGCTGACCCCACTACTGACCCCCCACCAGCCCTGGTGACGTCACTACTGACCCCCACCAGCCCTGCTGACGTCATTACTGACCCCCACCAGCCCTGCTGATCCCACTACTCACCCCGACCAGCCCTGCTGCCCCATTATTGACCCCCACCAGCCCTGCTGACCCCATTACAGACCCCCTCCAGCCCTGATGACGTCACTACTGACCCCCACCAGCCCTGATGACCCATTACTGACCCCCACCAACCCTGCTGACCCCACTACTGACCCCCACCAGCGCTGCTGACCCCACTACTGACCCCCACCAGCCCTGCTGACCCCACAACTGACCCCCACCAGCCCTGCTGACCCCATTACTGACCCTAACCAGCCCTGCTGACCCACTACTGACCCCCACCAGCCCTGCTGACCCCACAACTGACCCCCACCAGCCCTGATGACGTCACTACTGACCCCCACCAGCCCTGATGACGTCACTACTGACCCCCACCAGCCCTGATGACCCATTACTGACCCCCACCAACCCTGCTGACCCCACTACTGACCCCCACCAGCGCTGCTAACCCCACTACTGACCCCCACCAGCCCTGCTGACCCCACAACTGACCCCCACCAGCCCTGCTGACCCCATTACTGACCCCGACCAGCCCTGCTGACCCCACTACTGACCCCCCACCAGCCCTGCTGACGTCACTACTGACCCCCACCAGCCCTGCTGACCCATTACTGACCCCCACCAGCCCTGCTGACCCCACTACTGACCCCCACAAGCCCTGCTGACCCCACTATTGACCCCCACCAGCCCTGGTGATGTCACTACTGACACCCCACCACCCCTGCTAACGTCACTACTGACACCCCACCAGCCCTGCTGACGTCACTACTGACCCCTGACCAGCCCTGCTGATGTCACTACTGACCCCCGACCAGCCCTGCTGATGTACATGTATTTATATAGCGCAAATCACCGACCCGGTATCTAAGCGCTTGCTTAGGGAACCCGTCCTGGTATTCCCCTGTGAGATACCCCGGCAGGGTATCCACAAGGTGAAAGCCAGGCATCCCGCCGCGAGGGGCCGTAGTGGAGATTAAGCAAGCTATTGCCCAGAGTCGCAGAGTGTGACCCCGTGAGTCGAGTAGGCACCGGAGCGAGAATTATCGAGTCCGTGGAATTTTTGAGCCCAAGACCTGCCGAGGCGGGGAAACGAACCCTGGTCCACGGCCGATCTCAGCTTCTGGGTCTGCCGCCTCTAAACACTGAGCCTCTAAACACTGAGCCACGCTTCTCCACTGATGACACTACTGACCCCCACCAGCCCTGGTGACGTCACTACTGACCCTCACCAGCCCTGGTGACCCCATTACTGACCACCCACCAGCCTTGCTGCTGTCACTACTGACCCCCACCATCCCTGCTGACCCCACTACTGACCCCCACCAGCCCTGCTGACTCCACTACTGACCCCCACCAGCCCTGGTGACCCCATTACTGACCACCCACCAGCCTTGCTGCTGTCACTACTGACCCCCACCATCCCTGCTGACCCCACTACTGACCCCCGACCAGCCCTGTTGACCCCACTACTGCACCCCACCAGCCCTGCTAAAGTCACTACTGACACCCCACCAGCCCTGCTAACGTCACTACTGACCCCCGACCAGCCCTGCTGCCCCCATTACTGCCCCCCCCAGCCCTGCTGACGACACTACTGACCCCCACCAGCCCTGGTGATGTCACTATTGACCCCCACCAGCCCCACTGCCCCCATTACTGACCCCCACCAGCCCTGCTGACGTCACTACTGACCCCAACCAGCCCTGCCTCCCCCAATACTGACCCCCAGCCCTGCGGACCCCACTACTGACCCTCGACTAGCCCTGGTGACCCCACTACTGACCCCCACCAGCCCTGGTGACGTCACTACTGACACCCCACCAGCCCTGCTGCCCCCATTACTGACCCCCAGCCCTGCTGACACCACTACTGACCCCCGACTAGCGCTGGTGACCCCATTACTGACCCCCACCAGCCCTGCTGACATCACTACTGACCCCCACCAGCCCTGCTAACGTCACTACTAACCCCCACCAGCCCTCCTGACGTCACTAGTGACCCCCAGCAGCCATGCTGCCCCCATTACTGACCCCCCCAGCCCTGCTGACCCCACTACTGACCCTCACCAGCCCTTCTGACGTCACTACTGACCCCCGACCAGCCCTGTTGACCCCACTACTGACCCCACCAGCCCTGCTGACCCCATTACTGACCCCGACCAGCCCTGCTGACCCCACTACTGACCCCCCACCAGCCCTGCTGACCCCATTACTGACCCCCCAGCCCTGCGGACCCCACTACTGACCCCCCACCAGCCCCGCTGCCCCCATTACTGACCCCCACAAGCCCTGCTGACGTCACTACTGACCCCCCACCAGCCCTGCTGACCCCATTACTGACCCCCCCAGCCCTGGTGCCCCATTACTGCCCCCCAGCCCTGCTGACGTCACTACTGACCCCCACCAGCCCTGCTGACGTCACTACTGACCCCCGACCAGCCCTGCTGACCCCATTACTGACCCTGCTGACCCCACTACTGACCCCCACCAGCACTGCTGACATCACTACTGACCCCCACCAGCCCTGATGACCCCATTACTGACACCAACAAGCCCTGCTGATCCCACTACTCACCCCGACCAGCCCGGCTGACCCCATTACTGACCCTGCTGACCCCACTACTGACCCCCCACCAGCCCTGGTGACGTCACTACTGACCCCCACCTGCCCTGCTGACGTCATTACTGACCCCCACCAGCCCTGCTTATCCCACTACTCACCCCGACCAGCCCTGCTGCCCCATTATTGACCCCCACCAGCCCTGCTGACCCCATTACAGACCCCCTCCAGCCCTGATGACGTCACTACTGACCCCCACCAGCCCTGATGACCCATTACTGACCCCCACCAACCCTGCTGACCCCACTACTGACCCCCACCAGCGCTGCTGACCCCACTACTGACCCCCACCAGCCCTGCTGACCCCACAACTTACCCCCACCAGCCCTGCTGACCCCATTACTGACCCCGACCAGCCCTGCTGACCCCACTACTGACCCCCCACCAGCCCTGCTGACGTCACTACTGACCCCCACCAGCCCTGCTGACCCATTACTGACCCCCACCAGCCCTGCTGACCCCACTACTGACCCCCACCAGCCCTGCTGACCCCACTACTGACCCCCACCAGCCCTGCTAACGTCACTACTGACACCCCACCAGCCCTGCTGACGTCACTACTGACCCCTGACCAGCCCTGCTGACGTCACTACTGACCCCCGACCAGCCCTGCTGATGTACATGTATTTATATAGCGCAAATCACCGACCCGGTATCTAAGCGCTTGCTTAGGGAACCCGTCCTGGTATTCCCCTGTGAGATACCCCGGCAGGGTATCCACAAGGTGAAAGCCAGGCATCCCGCCGCGAGGGGCCGTAGTGGAGATTAAGCAAGCTATTGCCCAGAGTCGCAGAGTGTGACCCCGTGAGTCGAGTAGGCACCGGAGCGAGAATTATCGAGTCCGTGGAATTTTTTAGCCCGAGACCTGCCGAGGCGGGGAAACAAACCCTGGTCCACGGCCGATCTCATCTTCTGGGTCTGCCGCCTCTAAACACTGAGCCTCTAAACACTGAGCCACGCTTCTCCACTGATGACACTACTGACCCCCACCAGCCCATGTGACGTCACTACTGACCCTCACCAGCCCTGGTGACCCCATTACTGACCACCCACCAGCCTTGCTGCTGTCACTACTGACCCCCACCATCCCTGCTGACCCCACTACTGACCCCCACCAGCCCTGCTGACTCCACTACTGACCCCCACCAGCCCTGGTGACCCCATTACTGACCACCCACCAGCCTTGCTGCTGTCACTACTGACCCCCACCATCCCTGCTGACCCCACTACTGACCCCCGACCAGCCCTGTTGACCCCACTACTGCACCCCACCAGCCCTGCTAAAGTCACTACTGACACCCCACCAGCCCTGCTAACGTCACTACTGACCCCCGACCAGCCCTGCTGCCCCCATTACTGCCCCCCCAGCCCTGCTGACGACACTACTGACCCCCACCAGCCCTGGTGATGTCACTATTGACCCCCACCAGCCCCACTGCCCCCATTACTGACCCCCACCAGCCCTGCTGACGTCACTACTGACCCCAACCAGCCCTGCCTCCCCCATTACTGACCCCCAGCCCTGCGGACCCCACTACTGACCCTCGACTAGCCCTGGTGATCCCACTACTGACCCCCACCAGCCCTGGTGACGTCACTACTGACACCCCACCAGCCCTGCTGCCCCCATTACTGACCCCCAGCCCTGCTGACACCACTACTGACCCCCGACTAGCGCTGGTGACCCCATTACTGACCCCCACCAGCCCTGCTGACATCACTACTGACCCCCACCAGCCCCACTGCCCCCATTACTGCCCCCCACCAGCCCTGCTGACGTCACTACTGACCCCAACCAGCCCTGCTGACGTCACTGCTGACTCCCACCAGCCCTGCTGACACCACTACTGACCCCTGACTAGCGCTGGTGACCCCATTACTGACCCCCACCAGCCCTGCTGACATCACTACTGACCCCCACCAGCCCCACTGCCCCCATTACTGCCCCCCACCAGCCCTGCTGACGTCACTACTGACCCCCCAGCCCTGCTGACGTCACTACTGACCCCCACCATCCGTGCTGACGTCACTACTGACCCCCACCAGCCCTGCTGACGTCACTACTGACCCCCGACCAGCCCTGCTGACGTCACTACTGACCCCCACCGGCCCTGCTGACGTCACCACTGACCCCCACCAGCCCCACTGCCCCCATTACTGACCCCCACCAGCCCTGCTGACGTCACTACTGACCCCAACCAGCCCTGCTGACGTCACTGCTGACTCCCACCAGCCATGCTGACGTCACTACTGACCCCCACCATCCGTGCTGACGTCACTACTGACCCCCACCAGCCCTGCTGACATCACTACTGACCCCCGACCAGCCCTGCTGACGTCACTACTGACCCCCACCAGCCCTGCTGACGTCACCACTGACCCCCGACCAGCCCTGCTGACGTCACCACTGACCCCAACCAGCCCTGCTGACGTCACTGCTGACCCCCACCAGCCCTGCTGACGTCACTGCTGACCCCCATCATCCGTGCTGACGTCACTACTGACCCCCACCAGCCCTGCTGACGTCACTACTGACCCCCGACCAGCCCTGCTGACGTCACTACTGACCCCCGACCAGCCCTGCTGACGTCACTACTGACCCCCGACCAGCCCTGCTGACGTCACTACCGACCCCCACCAGCCCTTCTGACGTCACTACTGACCCCTCCTAGCCCTGTTGACCTCACTACTGACCCCCCACCAGCCCTGCTGACCCCATTACTGACCCCCACCAGCCCTGCTGACCCCATTACTGACCCCCTCCAGCCCTGCTGACGTCACTACTGACCTGCACCAGCCCTGCTGACCCATTACTGACCCCCACCAGCCCTTCTGACGTCACTACTGACCCACACCAGCCCTGGTGACCCCATTACTGACCCCCCAGCCCTGCTGACCCAACTACTGACCCCCACCAGTCCTGCTGACGCCACTACTGACCCCCACCAGCCCTGCTAACATCACTACTGACCCCCACCAGCCCTCCTGACATCACTACTGACCCGCACCCGCACCAGCCCTCCTGACGTCACTACTGACCCCGACCAGCCCTGCTGACGTCACTACTGACCCCCACCAGCCCTGCTGACGTCACCACTGACCCCCAACCAGCCCTGCTGACGTCACCACTGACCCCAACCAGCCCTGCTGACGTCACTGCTGACCCCCACCAGCCATGCTGACGTCACTACTGACCCCGACCATCCGTGCTGACGTCACTACTGACCCCCACCAGCCCTGCTGACGTCACTACTGACCCCCGACCAGCCCTGCTGACGTCACTACTGACCCCCACCAGTGACCCCCACCAGTCCTTCTGACGTCACTACTGACCCCCCTAGCCCAGTTGACCTCACTACTGACCCCCCACCAGCCCTGCTGACCCCATTACTGACCCCCACCAGCCCTGCTGACCCCATTACTGACCCCCACCAGCCCTGCTGACGTCACTATTGACCCCCACCAGCCCTGCTGACGTCACCACTGACCCCCACCAGCCCTGCTGACGTCACTACTGACCTCCACCAGCCCTGCTGAAGTCACTACTGACCCCCTACCAGCCCTGCTGCCCCCATTACTGACCCCCACCAGCCCTGCTGCCCCATTACTGACCCCTGACCAGCCCTGCTGACCCCACTACTGCCCCCCACCGGCTCTGCTGCCCCCTCTACTGCCCCCCCAGCCCTGCTGCCCCATTACTGACCCCACCAGCCCTGCTGGCATCACTACTTACCTCCACTCCAGCCCTGCTGACGTCACTACTGACCCCCGGCCCTGCTGACGTCACTACTGACCCCCGCTGATGTCACTACTGACCCCCACCAGCCCTGCTGACGTCACTACTGACCCCACCCCGCTGACGTCACTACTGACCCCTACCAGCCCTGCTGACGTCACTACTGACCCCCACTCCAGCCCTGCTGACGTCACTACTGACCTCCCCAGCCCTGCTGACGTCACTACTGACCCCCACCAGCCCTGCTGACGTCACTACTGACCCCCACCAGCCCTGCGCCCCCATTACTGACCCCACCAGCCCTGCTTCCCCCATTACTGACCTCCACTCCAGCCCTGCTGACGTCACTACTGACCCCCGGCCCTGCTGACGTCACTACTGACCCACACCAGCCCTGGTGACCCCATTACTGACCCCCCAGCCCTGCTGACCCCACTACTGACCCCCACCAGTCCTGCTGACGCCACTACTGACCCCCACCAGCCCTGCTAACATCACTACTAACCCCCACCAGCCCTCCTGACATCACTACTGACCCGCACCAGCCCTGCTGACGTCACTACTGACCCCGACCAGCCCTGCTGACGTCACTACTGACCCCCACCAGCCCTGCTGACGTCACCACTGACCCCCAACCAGCCCTGCTGACGTCACCACTGACCCCAACCAGCCCTGCTGACGTCACTGCTGACCCCCACCAGCCATGCTGACGTCACTACTGACCCCCACCATCCGTGCTGACGTCACTACTGACCCCCACCAGTCCTTCTGACGTCACTACTGACCCCCCTAGCCCTGTTGACCTCACTACTGACCCCCCACCAGCCCTGCTGACCCCATTACTGACCCCCACCAGCCCTGCTGACCCCATTACTGACCCCCACCAGCCCTGCTGACCCCATTACTGACCCCCACCAGCCCTGCTGACGTCACTACTGACTCCCACCAGCCCTGCTGACACCACTACTGACCCCCGACAAGCGCTGGTTACCCCATTACTGACCCCCACCAGTCGTTCTGACGTCACTACTGACCCCCCTAGCCCTGTTGACCTCACTACTGACCCCCCACCAGCCCTGCTGACCCCATTACTGACCCCCACCAGCCCTGCTGACCCCATTACTGACCCCCACCAGCCCTGCTGACGTCACTATTGACCCCCACCAGCCCTGCTGACGTCACCACACGTTATAGTTAGGAATTAGCATTTAAAAAACCTTGCAAATTCAATGAAAAAAACATAGGTTTGTGGAAAAGTAAATTTTGCCATGTTCTGTGTCCCTACGCCTCATCCATCATAGGTTATGTGTGCATGACCAATATGCATATGTTATTCCCCATGTCTGATTAATGACGCAATTACAGTTGTGTCCACCTCTGATATGTCAGTTTCCAGTCCTCGTGAATACTACGAATATCAGGCCTATGTAAAGTTATATTGCCACGTTTCTCAGTGTGCACGTTATTTCATTATAAAGTCCCCGTTTCTAGGCCTCAACAGGGCCCGGACCACAGATTCAGCCCCTGTCTCCTGAAAGCCTCGCTGAGGAGCGATACAGCCCCCACCTGTATCCTCGACCCTTCACTTACTTCCTGCCTCGCAGTGCCCGGTGCAGCTTGGCTCTGCCTCTGAGTCTGCCAAGAGTATGTTATGATTCCAGCTATCAGTTCAGTCCTTCTTCTCTGCATTCCTAAGCTACTGAACTGCATCAATAGTTTCCGTCATTGTCTAGCCTATTCGGCTCCACGTTAGAGAAATACTGTATTAATGGTCATTTAATATTCTTCATCACGCACTACGTGTAGAATAATGCATGGTCCAGTCTTAGAATCAAGTTAGCTTTTCCCCTCATGACTTCTAGTTTATATCAACATGTTCCCTAAACATCAGATACCAGATAGGGTTCAGGCACATGTCGCTCCGACCCTCCAGACTCAAGTCTCTGCTCCTAGTACAGAGTTCGTAGCCCCCAGCTTCTCCTAGTAACACGTCATTGCCAGTTTACGCGCACCATTAGGTTAGAGGTCCCGGCTCCTTAGGTAGCCCCCTCCAATGATTCCGCCCATTCATGACATATTCTGTTACGTTTGCATCACATGTCCATGTATACTCCCAGTTACACCTACTTTTACTGTTATCTCTCGCGACTGCTACGCGTCACGCCTTCTGCTCCACCCACTGTTACGCCTACTGCAATGTAATGCTATGTGTTTGCGCTATGTATATAAGTTGATGTATTGTTATTAAAAGTTAGCGCGCTCATCCCAGATCCAGCCCCAGCAGCTGCTGGGCCCCCCTATTGCCCTGCTGGGTCATCCTATGCAGGTTGTCCCGATCCTGTCCTTATGCTGTAATAAACCTGCAGAAACTCCTACTACCTCGAATCTTGACTCTTATTTTATTGAGCTATCTGTTATTCATTCATACATTCAGAAATAGATCCGGTATTATTTATTTATATACCACATAATGGCGCCCGAATAGGGACTTGCCCTTTCCCCACGCGTCGGTGAAGCCACGCCGACCCCCTGACCCTCTGCAGCCGTGACGGAACTATACCGGCCACGTGCAGATATTTCTGCCTCAAGTATCCCTCAGGCCCACGGAGGAGACGGAGGAGGCGGTCCAGCATCCGAACGAGACGGTGGAGGAACGCGGCGAGTCCCGACCAGAGCCCAAGCCAAGAGTCCAAGGTCCGAGGTATCCGGAGGCCCACCCGTAACTGAAGTCCGAAGTTCGTCGTCCGTCGTCCAGTCCAGTCCGAGGCTTTTCCGTTCTTGCTGCCCGGTGAGTACCATTGCTGGGGTAGTATCTAGACAGGACCAATCTAAATTGACTCCTGGTCCGTGGGTTGGTGGTGCCCAGACTCACAAACGAAGTGTTCACCTAGGTGGATACGGGTCTTGATGCGTCCCTTTATGGGACCGGTCTGTTCCGTACTGTTATAGCAGTGCATCCAGTAACTCTAGTCTGTTCCGTTCTCGAGAAATTCTGTTCTGTTTCTGTTCTCAGTATTCCAGGTAATATTCTGTTCGACCTGTCATTTATAATGTTGTTCAATGTATTTCCAATGTCGTGGTATGCCTGAATTGTTTTCCCAATTGTTATTGTTTTTCGTGTATTGTATTGTGTTCCGATTCAAGTTTACAATGCCGCTCTTTTCCAAGTTACGTCAGTTAAAAACTAGAAAGGGTTTATTAGAGGAAGCAGTTCCTGTCCCGCCCAGGGACAGTCCAGGTCATTTTATGTATCAGAAACATGGCATAAGCGCCATATTGTATCTAGATTTATGGGTAGAGTATACCAAACAGTTAGACGAAAAGTATAGATGGCCCGTATCGGGTACATGGGATGCCGAATGTATCATGCGAGTAGAAGAAGCATTATGGAAAAAGAAAGCCAGACAGTCACAGAAAGATGCCATCGAGTTATGGCGTAAGGAAGCCCATAGAAGGACCGAGAAGGAAGTCAGAAAGTCAGAGTTAAGTAGAGAATCCCAGGAACGAGCTCAAGAAAGAGAATTAATCGAGATAGGTGAACAAGTCAAAGCCGAACAGTCAGACAGACAGAGGCATGCCCTCATTAAGGGTATGTATCCTCTTCTTGCCGAAGGTTTGCCAAAAGCGACCCCAGAGGCATCTAGTAATTTCCCGCCACCATTAGTTCCGACCAAGCTACGTCACAAACCGACCGCAGCTGATATTTTTATTTCGTCCTATCTGGACGACACAGTCCCCGAATATGCAAATCCTGTTCGCGCTCCGCCAGTCCCTGTAAACCAGGTAGTTCATGCTCCTCCAGACACCGGGGTGCCCTTAACAGCTTCCCCGGTCCAGCCCGCCATACAAGTCCAGCCCACGTTACAATTACCGACCCTGCCAGGACGAAGAATGTCAGTCGACGATTCTAGTCTAGGGGCCGCAGGAGGAGGTCTTCCTCAAACCCCGCCGCCACACAAGCGTTTAACATTACTCGAATTACATGCTCAAGCGTTACAGCGCACGCCTAAACATCAGTCTGTTACAGAAATCAGGCAAACCCTTAACGAATGTGTCTATGATCCAGTTCCAGGCGAATATAATATGGTTTTATATTCCTTACGTGTAAGGAGAGTGACCGAGTATCTAGTCACCTTACCGAATATGAAAGAAGATCTAGACAGAATATATCGTTTCATCCGTACAGGGGATGATCCAGAAAGTATTGGCGAGATTATGTCTCAAAGGAAAGCCGAGATCCAGCTCATGATATTAAAGTTCCTGATCAATTGTCTAATAAGAGAACAAGATTACCCGTCTAAAGATTCTGCCGAAATGAGAATCCTGACAAGGTGGAGTGATAATATAGCCGAGGGTAAGCACAAGACCGTCAGTGCTATGGAGAGTATGTACAAGAAGATCCGTAAAGAAATAATAAGGTTACACGACCAGCGTAAAGCAGCACAAGTAAGCGAGAAAGAAAGTATCTCTGATCCTGAAGAGGAAGACGAGAATTCCGCCAGAATAGCGTATGTAGGAAAATCTAGATTTCCAGATCGCCATTTACGTCTAGAACACAAGTCTATTGTTCATCATCCAGCACCAGAACAAGGTTCTCTAGAACAAGTATTCCAAGCTACCGATCACATTCTGAAATCACGAGTCGGTTACAGTGAATTAAGTACTATGCACGAACAAGAACTAGCCCGATCAGCAGTCCGATGGATTACTGATTCTACCACTTTTCCAGACGAAATAGTGGCACAAATGTTTCTGAAACTGCCCCCAGCCGAGCAACGACTGGTGGGTATGTATATGATCCAGTACCTCATTACTCTGTATGAGGGTCAACACTCTGATCCAGGTCCGTTACACGATATCCTGAACGAGTTACTCCAGTATAGATGGAGAGGTCTAGGTACCGATTTAGTTAGTGTCATTCTAGAACAGCGTCACAAGTATAGAACGTTTCTGAATCCGCATTTTGTTCATGTTTCACCCCCAGAAAGCAAATCATTCTACATAGACAGACAGAATCCGTTACGAGAAGTCCACCCAGTCCAAGGGGCGGGTGGCGAAATGCAACGAGTGTTTGTATACACTCCGATTTCAAAGATGGAACTTCTTGAAATGAAGAAATTAATTCCCTGTCATGACAAAGATCCAGCAGGGTTCCATAGAGAATTAAAAGACATGCTCCGTATGGGAGAATATACTTACCCAGATATCATTAAAATGTTAAAAGTCCTGTTGCCCGCAGGGGTGTATGAAAAGTTAAAGGAAAAAGAATGGGAGGTGGGAGAGAAAAAGATAGATTGGGCAGCTCTAGAAGCTGAAGACAAGGCACGAGTACCAGGTACCGGTCTTGGAGATAAATGTAAAGAATTACCAGAATTACTGATTCAAGTTTTACCTAGATTATTGACAACGAGAAAAGAAGACTGGGATGCAATCTCAGCCTGTAAACAGAAACAAGATGAAGATATTAGTGATTTTTATTCTAGATTTGAGAAATGTTTCAGTATTAACAGTGGTCTCAAGACAAGTAGTGAGTCATACCCTCACCTTTTCGTTACTAAATTAGTCGAGAATTCAAGTCCACAAATTAAAAACCGAGTTCTGAAAGTCGAAAGCACCTGGCAAGCAAACACCCCGTCCCAGATGCTCCAGATGCTCCAGTATCACCAGAATAGAATCAGGGAAGAGCAAGAACACGAAAGAAAACGTATGAAAGACACGAAAATGAAAGTGCTAGTTGCACAATCTATTCCTCAAGACAGTCAGAAGAGGGGTCCGAATCAAGCCAGTCATCCTGCCGCTCCCGTTAAAGGGAACTGCAATTATTGTAAACAGCCAGGTCATTTTATAAACGAGTGTGCAGTTCTGAAACATAATATAGCTACTGGTAAGACTAAAGAAAGACCACGTCCGTCTAGACAAGAACAAGTTTCACAGACTCCTCAGCCACAGAATGCACAACAGACAGTTCCCGCACCGCAGCCTATTGCTGCAACACAGCACGTTACATCGCAGATGTACCAGTATGCTCAGACAGAGTATCCAGAGTACCAGCCATATTCATGAAACAGCCTAGAGAGGGAGGTAGGCTTGCCTCTCATCGAGATACCTGTAGATCAAGAAGGTCCCTATGTTCACAGTCAAGTATTAGGGAAAGACAGAAAGTTTTTGATTGATACAGGGGCAAGTAGGACCACAATTAGTCATGCCGAAGTTCCAGGGGCTCCGCTCTCAGGCTCAAGAAATGTTTCCCTTGGATTTTCAGGAAAACCAATAGTTAATGAGATATCAAAGCCAGTTACTCTAGAAGTAGGTCCATTGTCCCGTACTACTGATCTGTTACTTACTAAGTCATGTCCAGAAAATCTATTAGGCATTAAGACACTGAAAGAATTAGGTGCAGTTATTTGCTGTTCCCCAGAGGGAATACGTCTGTTCCTACGTGACTTCAAGGGTCACTATGTATTACGAGATTTTGATTCAAGATTGTCTAAAGTTCCGCAGCATTTATGGGCGCAAGGTCCAACTGATGTAGGTTACATGCAAATCACACCCTATCGTGTGACTCTCAAGCAAGGTGTAGTGTTACCACGAATCAGACAGTACAGATTGCCACCTGAGGCTGTAGCAGCCTTATCCAAAATTATTGACGAGCTCATGGCTCAAGGAGTAGTTGTAGAAACTGACTCCAATGTATGCAATTCTCCGATCATTCCAGTCATGAAACGTACTGATCCTAATGCACCTCCAGTATATCGATTAGTGATTGATTTACGAGAGCTTAATAAATGTATTATTCCTCAGTACCCAGTTGTCCCAGACATTTCTTCCCTGTTAACAGCTATTGATTCCGAAGCCACGTTTTTCACTGTCATAGACCTCAAGAATGCATTTTTCAGTGTTCCAATTCATCCAGACAGCCAGTTTCTTTTCGGATTTTGTTTAAATGGAAGGAGCTATATGTTCACACGCGCTCCTCAAGGTTTCACAGAAAGCCCTAGTATTTACAGTCAAGCACTCAAGAGACAACTAGACAACATTCACATGCCAACTGACACTGCCCTACTCCAGTATGTCGATGATCTACTGATCACAGCCCGTTCTGAACGTGACTGCGAGCGAGCATCACTTACAGTTTTGTATTTTCTAGCCGAGATGGGACACAAGGTGTCCCCTTCTAAGCTTCAATTCTGTGTCCAGCAAGTGGTATACTTAGGACACTTGCTGTCCAAGAGGGGTAGGCAGTTGACACCAGACCGTATCCAGTTAATAGCGAGTCTTCCCCAGCCCAGAACCCAGAAGGAGGTACGTGCCTTTATTGGCCTTACTTCTTATTGTAGACAATGGATCCCCCAGTATGCATTCCTAGCCAAGCCACTGATACAGTTAACGACACAGGAGGCAGCCGTATCGACTGTCCTCCCTTGGACATCTGAACATACACTGAGTTTCAACGAGTTAAAGAAAGCTTTATGCCAAGCTCCAGTTCTAGCTACACCGAACTACAGTAAGCCTTTTACACTTTTTGTTACTGAACGCGAAGGTACAGCATTATCTGTTCTCACACAAGATCAAGCAGGACAATACAAGCCCTGTGCTTATTTTTCGAGCACATTAGATCCAGTCGCCCAGGCGTTGCCTGCGTGCCTCAAGTCAGTTGCAGCCACAGCACTAGCTATCAGACAAAGTGATTCCATAGTTTTAGGACATTCCCTGACAGTACAAGTTCCACATTCAGTAGAAGTTCTTTTAAACCGAACACAAACTCAGCACTTGACAATTGCACGTTTAACAGGTTATGAATTGACACTGTTCCAGCCACACATAGAAATTAGACGCTGCAACGTCCTGAATCCTGCTACACTGTTACCATCAGTTAATTCAAATCCAGCCACACATGACTGTGTGGAAGTAGTTAACATTACGACAAAACCAAGACAAGACCTGACAGACATTCCGTTACCAGATCCCGACCTGACACTTTATGTGGATGGTTCGTGTATGAGAACTAGTACAGGAGAACTAGTCGCTGCGTATGCAGTGACTACCGACACCGAAGTTATTGAAACACACCGTATTGATACCCTGTCCGCTCAAGCAGCAGAGCTAGTCGCTCTGACACAAGCCTGTATACATGCCAAGAACCTGAAAGTTAATGTTTACACAGATTCACGTTACGCATTCGGAGTTGTACACGACTTCGGAGTGCTCTGGCAGGAGAGAGGTTTTATGACTTCTCATGGAACCAAGATTCAGCATGGTCTCCTTATTCAAGCCCTGTTAGATGCCATACATTTACCGACATCCATTGCCATCATGAAATGCAAAGCACATACGAAAGTTACTGACATTATTTCCCAAGGTAATGATCTAGCAGATCGCACAGCCAAGCTTACAGCACAGAATCCAGACATTCCAGTTAACATAATACATACTCCAGATCCGATTACATGCATGACAGTTAAGGACCCTACACAAGATGTCATAGATATCCAGTTACATGCTACTCCCGACGAAATCAAGAAATGGTCTGAACAAGGAGGGGTCCAGACAGATCAAGGATGGTTAACGAAGGGTAGAGCCACATGGTTTCTCCCCGATTCTATGGTTCAAGTCATTATCAATACCGCACATAGTCCAGCACATTTAGGAGAAAAAGCTATGTTAGACAGTATCCAGAACATTTGGTTCAACAAGCATTTACGAGCTGCAGCCAAGCAGAAAGTCCGTACCTGTATGATATGTTGTCAGTTTAATCCAGGTAAAAGTGTCCCGGTGGAACAAGGTGGTTTCCAGCCCCCTGACCACCCTTTTGAGGTCCTCCAGATGGATTATATTCAGATGGAGCGATGTCGAGGTTTCAAGTATGTCCTTGTAGTTGTATGCGCTTTGTCCAGATGGACAGAAGCATATCCGGTTCCAGATTATACAGCCGCGACCACTGCCAAGCAGTTGGTTCGTGAATTCTTCCCTAGATATGGACTCCCTAGAGTCGTATATTCTGATAACGGCCAGCCATTCTCCTCTGAACTGATGAAGCACGTTTCCCTGTTGTTAGGGTACCAGTGGAAGTTCCATTGTGTACGCCATCCTGAAGCAGCCGGTCTAGTCGAGAGACATAATCAGACCCTGAAAATCCGTATTGCCAAAGTTTGTAAAGAAAAAGGTGTGGACTGGCTAGTAGCTCTGCCAGTTGCTTTGTTTTATATGCGCATGGTCGCACATTCCAGATCAGGTCTGTCCCCGTATGAGGTCGTATTCGGCCGCCCCCCTAATATGTGGGGTACTCCTAGACCCCGAAGTATTACCGATGTTTCATGTAATATGCTGACAGATTACCTAGCTTCCTTGATGTCTGCCCTCAACTCATGTCGTTCACAGGTTGCTGCCGCATTTCCAGACAATACCGAGGTGGCACCGCATGAAATCGTTCCAGGTTCCCTAGTGATGGTCCGGAATTTTGACCGATCAAGTCCGCTGGAGCCTCGTTGGAAGGAGCCCCGTCAGGTCCTCCTCACCACCCGTACAGCCGTCAAGTTGGAAGGCAGAAAAGGATGGATCCACCTTTCTCATATTAAACTTTTTAAAGGATTGAAATCCGTTTCTAAAAACATTTCCCAGGATTCGAAAGATTGCCAGAACATTGTTTTAAAGGACTGTCCCGCAAAAGACATTACTACAACCCCTCCCTGGTTAGAGAAAACTCCGCAGCAGGAGTATAAGCAAAAGCTCAGGTCTAATAAGTCAGTCAGTTTGATTGTATAAGTCCTCCCCTAGGTGAAACGGTTAGACTGTTTCTGACATGTATAAAATAGACCCCCATAGTGAGAGAGTCAGTCGAAGTTCAATTCAATGTATCGTTTTTCTGAGTTTCGTATTATTCATCAGCATCTTGATTTCCTGCACCAGCTATGCGTTCTATCTGTATTTTCCAGTTCCTCATGTAAATACGTCTGCTAATACTACAGTAGAGCACACGTTTAGTGATCTGCCTCCTCACGAATATTCTTACCGCCTCGCTATGCGCAACAACACATTTATCCGTATGTTACATTACTCACACCAGACCAGCAATGCCACTAATTGTTGGGTGTGTGGTCGACTCCCCCCTTTCCAGACACCGAAGGGAGTTCTGCCACTCTTTCCTTATCCATTCTCACATAATGGTTCGTGTGGAGCATGGTCCACGCTAACGTCATCCTCGACAGATATGTCTTTTCTTAACAGTACATGTTTTTCAGACAAGCAAGGTTTCCCCCACAGAACAGGTTTAGATCTAGAAAATGAAGTATATAATTTAGGTAATTATTCGTCGAATTTTATGGTCCTGAATGTTCAGTCTGATACTACTCCAGGCTTACCTGCTATTTCAGTACTACCTGTCAAAGGCGAATTATGTGTCCGTAGTCATGGTTCTGTACATGTAGGACATAGTGAATGTACTACTGTTATCCAGTATAGTGACAGTGGGAAATCTGTTTTCAAAGCTTCACGTCATTCTTATTTTATTTGTGGTCAAACCGCATATGTTCGTCTGCCCCTCGATTGGGAGGGAACCTGTTACATTGCCTTCCTACTGCCACCTGTTTTCCTAGCCCCATCTGATTATCACAGAAACACACATCTAGTACACATTAGACATAGAAGGGAGTCCCCAATTGTCGATTATACTGAAACTACTCTAGAACAGTATACAGATTTCAATAAAGGCTTCTTCTTCTTTGTAGGACCTGTCCAGAATAGTAAACTGATCCGTAGGTTAACAAGAACCCTTGAAGCTGTAGTAAATGAGACTGCCTCTGCTCTAGGTAACCTAACCGAAGAACAATCTGCTATGAGATTTGTCGTTTTGCAAAATCGTCTCGTCCTTGACGTCATACTGGCCGATAGGGGCGGGGCCTGTAGAGTCATCGGATCTAGTTGCTGCATTTTCATTCCAAATAACGCGCCGTCTGTGTATTCAGCTATAACCAGACTCCATAAAATTGCCCATCTGTTACACCAAGATCCAGGCACCTGGACATGGTCCGGTTGGTTCTGGAATATAATTTCCGCATGGGGATGGAAAGTCCTGTCCTTTCTAGGTATTGCAGTAGCGATCATATTCAGCTGCTGCCTCTGTATACAATGTGGCCCTGCGATTTGCAGCATGTGTGCTACCTCTTGTATTCCTAGTCCCAAGCCCCGTTCTAAATCCCGTTCCAAGACAATTCGAGACGAGCAAATGGTACTGTATGAAATGATAGATGGTATCATGAATATTGATGTTTCCTGATGGAAACGTAGTGACAAGGAGGGAATGTGGAAAAGTAAATTTTGCCATGTTCTGTGTCCCTACGCCTCATCCATCATAGGTTATGTGTGCATGACCAATATGCATATGTTATTCCCCATGTCTGATTAATGACGCAATTACAGTTGTGTCCACCTCTGATATGTCAGTTTCCAGTCCTCGTGAATACTACGAATATCAGGCCTATGTAAAGTTATATTGCCACGTTTCTCAGTGTGCACGTTATTTCATTATAAAGTCCCCGTTTCTAGGCCTCAACAGGGCCCGGACCACAGATTCAGCTCCTGTCTCCTGAAAGCCTCGCTGAGGAGCGATACAGCCCCCACCTGTATCCTCGACCCTTCACTTACTTCCTGCCTCGCAGTGCCCGGTGCAGCTTGGCTCTGCCTCTGAGTCTGCCAAGAGTATGTTATGATTCCAGCTATCAGTTCAGTCCTTCTTCTCTGCATTCCTAAGCTACTGAACTGCATCAATAGTTTCCGTCATTGTCTAGCCTATTCGGCTCCACGTTAGAGAAATACTGTATTAATGGTCATTTAATATTCTTCATCACGCACTACGTGTAGAATAATGCATGGTCCAGTCTTAGAATCAAGTTAGCTTTTCCCCTCATGACTTCTAGTTTATATAAACATGTTCCCTAAACATCAGATACCAGATAGGGTTCAGGCACATGTCGCTCCGACCCTCCAGACTCAAGTCTCTGCTCCTAGTACAGAGTTCGTAGCCCCCAGCTTCTCCTAGTAACACGTCATTGCCAGTTTACGCGCACCATTAGGTTAGAGGTCCCGGCTCCTTAGGTAGCCCCCTCCAATGATTCCGCCCATTCATGACATATTCTGTTACGTTTGCATCACATGTCCATGTATACTCCCAGTTACACCTACTTTTACTGTTATCTCTCGCGACTGCTACGCGTCACGCCTTCTGCTCCACCCACTGTTACGCCTACTGCAATGTAATGCTATGTGTTTGCGCTATGTATATAAGTTGATGTATTGTTATTAAAAGTTAGCGCGCTCATCCCAGATCCAGCCCCAGCAGCTGCTGGGCCCCCCTATTGCCCTGCTGGGTCATCCTATGCAGGTTGTCCCGATCCTGTCCTTATGCTGTAATAAACCTGCAGAAACTCCTACTACCTCGAATCTTGACTCTTATTTTATTGAGCTATCTGTTATTCATTCATACATTCAGAAATAGATCCGGTATTATTTATTTATATACCACAGGTTTTACACAAGTTATAGTTAGGAATTAGCATTTAAAAAACGTAGCAAATTAATTGAAAAAAACATAGGTTTTATATCAGTTATAGTTAGCTGGACAATTTACTCATACAAAACCATCGAAAAACCCACGTTATAGTTAGTTGTACTCACTATAACTGGTGCGCCCGCAAAGCACTGCTAATGACGTCACATATTACATCACTCATGACATAGTCAGTGACATCACTCATGACATCACTGATGACATCTCAAATGACATCACTGATGACATCACTGATGACATCATCCTTGTGAAAGAATGGCAGACCCTCTCTCAGTGTAATATAAGGTTTGATACACACATTGAAAAAATAATCAAAACATTTCAAAACAATGGAGAAACTAATTCCACTTACAACAAGCTATTCGGAAGTTGTAAAATATACATACACATTAACTCATTCACCAACATTTCTATATAGTTACTCATACACATACTCAATCATCATAAATACTCCTTCATCTATACATTTTATTACACAATGAAACTCATCCTTAGAGTTACTCACACACATACTCACACAAGCAAATAAATTATAAAACAACCGTACACTTGCTTACACAGCTATACATACACCACTACTCTTACTTCTACAGAAACGTACACATACTTTTTCACTAAAACAATCACTTATAGGAACAAAAACGTATTTATACAGAAACTCTTACAATCTCTCACTCTCACACATACTTACCTATATGCATCAATTTTTACTTATACAAATTTAAAACATATGTAGTTACTCATAAAGAAATGATTCAGACAGTCATTCACTTACTAACACACCCATACACACACTCATCCACCCATACAGTCCTGCACACATGCTGTCTTCAAAACATATACAAACAGTAAGCCACTCCTTCATTCATATATGCACAAAGTAATACCCCCCACCAAACTTAACAGACACTCTTACTAATACTCAAAAAACGAACTAATAACCCATATAGACAATCATGTAGCTACTCACCAACCCAAGCATCAGTCTATAGATAAAGGGAGACAGTGATACAGATATTTACAACTTTAAACAATAATTGCTAATACATGTATTTAGTAACATACACTTAATAAGTCAGTTATACAATCAATAGAAAAAACCCCATCCATTTAAACACTTATTTAACCGTTTGTTCTTCCATCGATGTTTAGGTATACATATATATATATATAAAAAAACAGAAAGACACACATTCACTGGATGATGTCATCAGTGATGTCATCAGTGATGTCATTTGAGATGTCATCAGTGATGTCATGAGTGATGTCACTGACTATGTCATGAGTGATGTAATATGTGACGTCATTAGCAGTGCATGGGAATTTCAATGGTTTTGTATGAGTAAATTGTCCAGCTAACTATAACTGATATAAAACCTATGGTTTTTTCAATGAATTTGCTAGGTTTTTTTAATTGCTAATTCCTAACTATAACGTGTGTAAAACCTATTGTTTTTTCAGTGAATTATATATATATATATATATATTACCTACTGGCGGTCGCCAGTAGGTAGTTATAGTTAGGATTGATTTCCATAGGGAAATCGCAACATTCTATTTGGAATAACTTTGGCGCCGGTTGAGCAATCGGCCTGAATTTTTCAGCAACTTTGCCTCACGGTGCTCCGCTCCTTCCCTGAAAGGGGCGATTCATCAAGCGGGGGCCGAGATAAAGGGGGGGTCCCAAAACGTGTTTTCCCCATGTTAATTTCCATAGGGCGGTCTGTCGCACTTTTAGCTCGAACGGCTGAATGGATTTTCACCAAACTTGGCAAAATTGTAGGGACTGGTAGCCCGATGAGCCTTTGCTATGTCTCAAGATATGTGCTCCAGAGGATTTTGAGTAATTTAGGTTAAAAAAAAATTATATATCTAGAGCCGCGCCCCGGTACGCGTACCGGGGAGCGCTCCGGGCGCGCCACGCGACTTGCGCACGGCAAGCTGATTGGTTCTCGGGTGTCTGTAAACATTCGAAACTGTCCGCAGCGGCCGCCATCTTGTGTCTCGGTAGGATTGAGACACAAGAGGTAGCAAAAATCAAAGGGGGAAATGAGCAAAAGGGGGCAGGGTACACCCCCCCTGACCCCCTAGGTTTGATGTGGGGGCCATAAAAGGGTCCCGCAGGACAAACATTTTTTTTTATTTTTTTCCGATTTTTGCGGGGGGAGCACCCGGTACGCGCACCGGGGAGCGTACCGGGGAGCGTACTTTGGTGAAAAATAGTGAAAATAAAAGTGTAAAATAATCATTTTGAGTGATTACAGGTAGGGTAGCTCTGAAAAGAGCTTTTGGGTTCTGTGGCTGTTTTAGGTACCTACAAGTACGTCCCACACACACCCACACGCACACAAGCCCACACCCCCAAACCCACACACTCCTCACACCCACCTCACACATCCACACTCCCACCTACACCCAAACACCCCACACACCCACACCCACACACACACCTTAAACATCCACATCCCCACCCACACCCACATACCCCACACACCTATACACCTCATCCCCCCAGACACACACACATACTTACACACCTCACAGACACACCCCGCACATCCCCCACACACACCTCCCCCACCCTCACACATGGGGAAAACTCAGTGAAACACTAAAATAATAATTTAAAGTGCTTAGAGGTAGGGTATCTCTGAAGAGAGTTGTTGTGTTGTGTGGGTGATTTAAGTACCAACATGTAGGTACCAATGCAGAGTCTTAAATTCAATGTACACCGTTTCCTCTGTAGATAATTTGCATGTTGTTATAGAAGTTATTGTGGTATATGGAATCCATACCATAGTCTGTCAGGAAAGCAGAAAGAACATGGAGGCAGGAGATGAAAAAGAGATGTCAAATACACATTGGAGATAATATAGTGGGAGAAAGGAAGTATCTATGAGCAAAATTACTATGTAAAACAAAAAAGTTGCACAGTATACTATAAGTCTGACTTTACATTATAATCAATTTGGTACTAGTTTAAGAATTACATATAAAAATGAATAATGTCTCAAACAATTTTAGAATTATTAAATATACATTTATTTTTGAGATTCATTTTCCAAATTAAATATAACGTCTAACATTTGACTGTCTCCGAAATTTCCTCTTTTTGAGTGAACATAACTTCCAACATTTGACTGTCAGAAACGTCCTCATATTGAATTAACAAATCCACAGATTCTACACATTGTAGAAGTTCATGGTCCCGTGATTCCTCCATGAATTCCAAGTCATTGGGTTCAATGATTTCTTCATTGTTCATCTCTAGGACAATTTCAAAGGAAACGTTTTGTTCTCCTTCCATTTTTGTGCTGAAATTTGCATAAAAAATAAAAATCAGTAGAAATATGGCACTGTTGGGTTTAAGTTCAGACAGGTAGTTTTGATTTTTTAACAGTGAAGTTAACTTTGGGCAGTGTATGGTAACAGGCAGGAAGTAGAAATATAAAAAAGTGCCTGTGAAGAAACGTAAGTAAATTCATAATTATAGCAGAGAAGCCTAAGTCAATCCATAAATATAACAGAGGAGCCTATCTCTATCTATAACTATAGCAGAGGGACAGTAAATAACTATCAGAAAACGTTTTTACAAATTAACTTAAAGTGCCCCTTACAAATTATCAACTTACTTTACAGAGAGGTGAAGAAGACAAAATGCGAAAATCCTTTCAAGATGTACCTCAGGTAGTTGTAGTCAAAATGGCCGTGTTTCCCTCTCATTTTTCATTTATATTCATGTACATAACCAATCAAATGTCAGGAAAAAAAAGTAGAAAATGAAAGTAACATTTTAATTGGTTGTAAATTCTAACACTTCAGATCTGTTTTTGTGAAGTAATTTACCTCAGGGTATTTAGAGAGGTCTACAGGCTAAATGGCTCAATGAAATTTCATCGAATTTGGGAAAATGGTAGGGATTGGTATGTAGTATGAGCTATTCTATATTTGGTGAAAGTGTCTCCAGTGGTTTTTATGTAAATTAACTTTTAACATTTTTTTAGAGCGCTTCCCGGTGCGAGCCCCGGTACGCGTACCGGCAGCGCTATGGCAGTCCTCCATTTTGTTTTTGGTAGATTTAAGACAGAAAATGGAGGACAAACAACATTGGGAATGAGTATAAGGGGGCACGGTAGGCACTCCCTGACCCCCTAGGTTTTCTGAGGGGGTTTTAGGAGGCCAATATAGGGTAAAAAAAAAAAAAAAATTGCGGGGTGAGCGCCCGGTACGCGCACCGGGAAGCGTACCGGGGAGCGTACTATGGTGAAAAATAGTGAAAAAAGTTAGAAAAAGATAATCATTTGGAGTGATCAGAGATAGGGTAGCCCTGAAAAGGGCTTTTGGGTTCTGTGGCTGATTTAGGTACCTACAAGTAGGTACCAATGCACAGTCTTAAATTCAGGAGGAATATTCTATTCCCCTCATCTGAAAAGTGCACACCATCTCCCCTGTAGATATCTTGCATGTTGTAACGCAAGTTATTATTGTATATTGAACCCATTCCATAGTCTCTCATGTAAGCAGAAACAGATTTATTCACATGTTTCCGTGCTTTCTCAAATTGTGGACAAAATTGATTGGACCACTTCCATTTCTGTCTTTGGCATATATTGGAATATACCAAGGCAGTTTGAGGAAAAAGTGCCATCAATTGATCAAAGGCGTCCTTTAAAAGCATTTCCAGACCTACCCCAGTCAAAGTGCCCAAGTCATTTCCTCCACAGTGCACAATTAAAAGGTCAGGGTGTGGCAAATGCAAAAAGGTTTTCACCAATGGTTTCAATTGGTGACATTTCAATCCTCTCTGGCCAATCCATTTAATCTTCACATTTGGTAAGTCAAGGTTGTGAACATTTCTGGTAGCTGCATACCTTTGAGCCCAGTGGATATAGCTATGTCCAATAATCCAGACAGAATACATGGTGAGAGGAGATTCTGATGCAGTCAGATGAAGTGTGGAAAAGAAATGTCAGTTGGAACAATAGGAGTTTGCAAAAAAAAACCTGTGGAGTTTCAGTGCTCTTGATTGGTAGAATGAGATAGTTGAAAACTGAAAGTTAGGGTGCATGGTTGTGTTCTGTGTAAGAAGTAATTTGAATGGTTAAAAAAAGTCATTTAAAGAAACCTTGCACCAGAAAAGCTGGTGTATTCGCAGGTCAAACATCCTTGCTGAGGTGATTTGCAACATTGTAGAATACACTTTTAACCCTGGGAGCTCAGTGAGGAGGGAGTTGCTATGGTAACAGGTAGAAAGGGCTGAGGGGGGAAGGGTGTTGGTTTGAAAATACAGAGGGAAGAGTTTTGATTGGTTACCATGAGCAATATGTGTGTAGAATTATAGGTTTTCTGTGCCTTTATGGTTTGCAGTGCTTGGAGAACATACATTTTGCTCTGCTAAAGAAATATTGGTGTGTGTATCTGACACTGTTCTGAATCTCCTAAAATATTTGTAAAGGTGAGTTATGATTCATTTAATATACATAGAGACTTGTATACTCTATGGAGAAGATTTGGAAGCAAATTGTGGTTTTTTAATGTTGCTTTGTGTCATGCTTTTTGATAATGCTTGGTAAAACGTTTTTACTGCATAGAGTAATTGTATTTTGTAAAATTGTGAAGTTTTAGTAGTGACATGGAATGCTTCTACATAGGACCTGTGCTGTGTTTTTTAAATGTGATGTCAAAAACGATTTTGGAAAAAATGAATGGCTTTTACATTTTTTTAAAGGAATAAAGAATGTGTGCATGTTTAAAGTAATTCATTTGACTCTTTACAATGATGTTGCCTGTGTTAACTCAGTGTAGGAAGCATATTGAGTTTGTTTGCATAGAGGAATTGTATTTTGTAAAATTGCGAAGCTCCATGTGAAAGCTTTTGCCTCAGTCTTATCCCTACTGTGAGGCAGATGGTTGTACATAGGATCTGTGCTGTGTTTCCTAAATGTGATGTCAAAAACGATTTTGGAGAAAATGAATGGTTTTTACATTTTTGAGTATAATGTGACGCAGAGGTTTAAAAAGTGACGCATCTACCTACATGCGTCACTTTTTAAATATGGGGCAAAAAGGTACATGTTTGGGCTTTCCTGGGGAGCGTAGGTGGTGAGGCTTGTATCTAAGAGTGCAGTGGACTAGGCTTCATGAAGCCTATCCCCGTCTGCATTCTTAGACACAGGTGTCAATTTGACTCTTTACAATGATGTTACCTGTGTTAAGTCAGTGTAGGCAGCATATTGAGTTTGTTTGCATAGAGGAATTGTATTTTGTAAAATTGTGAAGCTCCATGTGAAAGCGTTTGCCTCAGTCTTATCCCTGCTGACGCATCTACCTACATGCGTCACTTTTTAAATATGGTGCAACAAGGCACATGTTTTATGACGCCAATGCGTCACAAAAAGTGACGCATCAGTAGTGCAAAACTGACGCATGGCTTTATAAATGAGGATCAATTGTGTCATCTGTGTTACCTGAGATTAGGAAATAGATTGTGTAGATGAGGTGAGACATATCCAGAGGGACAGAGGAGGAGAGGTTTATGATCAAGACTGTAGTGGGAGAGAGGCCTTTCTCGGGAAGCATAGGTGGTGAAGCCTGTGTATAAGAGTGCAGTGGACTTAGACATAGGTCTCATCTTCTTTGTACTTGTGGACAGAGCTGTCTTCCACTATACTCTTCAATACAGGCCTCACCTTTTGTGCACCCCTGGAGAATCCTCACCTGATCTGTAACCCTGTATAGATCGTTTACTTTTTGTCATTGCTTTGTTGTTTGGTAATAGTGGTCTATAATGTGCTATTTTTTTCTTTAACACAGATTGAAATCCAGATTGGAAGAGTAAACAAAAATGCCCACAAGGGAAAGGAAAAGAAAAGAATGTAACCGCCAAAAATCAAAAACAACAATGGAATTACAGCACTCTTCCACAACAAATACTTCAAAAAACAGGAACCAAGCTCCTGGTAAGACAACTAAGTCTTTTATTCGGAACATATGTACTTTAAAAAAAAAAATGGACAGTATGTAGAAAAAGAGAATGACAGAGTAAATTTGAAAAGGAAGGAGAGAACCTCAAAGAATCCTACAACTGGAGCAGGAGAGAATAATATGTATAGGAATAGAAGGCAGAATCAGTTTAGAGACATTCGTAAACGAATGTTTCGCAATAGGGTGGTTTTAAATGTGTTAAAAAACATTAGGAAAGGTAAACAGAGAGCTGCTTTTTATAAGAAAAAGAAAAGTGTAGAGAAGATTGTTGATCAGGCTTTTGAAGTTAAGAAAAAATTATTTATTTTAGTAATCAATAGAATTAGGACACTTAACAAGACAATTGATGTTTTCAAATCAAACATTGGATGGAAAAGAGTAATTAGTCGGACTAATTTTTGTAAAGTTTTTTCGGGAGAATGGATGCACAATTCAAGTTGTGAGCCATTTTTTAATGAGGAGAGTTACTTCCAGGATAATGATTTAGTGCATGCAGTTGACACCAGTGGTCGAGCGTATGAAGTGAAAGACGGTTGTCCGAGTGAAAAAGAGAAACTTGTGCCTAGAGAACTAGAAGAGGTGTTAACTGATGAAGTTTTAGGGAGACGTACTAAGGGTCCAGTGTACACTTGGAAGTGTAGTAGTATTTGTAGTGTGCGACAGGAATCAATTGATTTGTTTTGTAATTTCTTACGTACATATAGTAAGAAAAGTCTAAAGCAGAAAGTGAAGTTGTTGCAAGACTTAGATCCTTGCAGAGTGAGAGAAATCACAGGTTTGCAAGGCCATTCACTGGCTTGTCTTTCTAGAAAAGTCTGTCAGAGTGTTTTTCATCATTTTAGGATGTTAGCAGTGCATCATACCAAAATGAGGAAATTTGTGAGAATGTTGTATTATGTAAAAAGTCCAGCACTTAAGCTTAAACAATTAAACAGTGCTCTTTTGCATGGAACTGAATTAGATGTGAAGAAGATTTGTGAAGAAATTGAGATTTGTTATTTTGGTGAAAAAGAGGACAGTGTAGAAATTGAGACAGCAATTCAAGGTAATGTGGAAGACAATGTACAGATTTCAAATACAGAAAAGTTTGAGCAGGAAATTAGCAGGTTTAAGGTGAAATCAAGTGAAAGGCCGAAATGTTACTTGTGTGTGTTGTCGACGAAGTCATTATAAGCATCAAACTAGATTAGTTGATTTATATGTAAATAGTGAAAAGATGAATAATTATGAGTGGAAAGATTTTGCAACTTATTTGTGGGTGGAGAATTGTTTTGATTTGAGTTCTGATCAGCATATTTGTAAATATTGTTATGAAAAATTAAATCAAAACAGAATGCCTGCTAGAGCTGTTCATAATAATCTGGAGTTGGTAGACATTCCCCGTGAATTGATGGATTTAAATGCATATGAGTCTATTTTGATTCAATGTGTCCATCCTTTTCAGGCAATTGTTCGCATGGAGCCTAAGATAGGGAAATTGCCTCCTACAGATTTGCAGAGAGGATTAAAGGGAAGAGTTGTTTATTTGCCCCTAGATTTAAAAAAAATATATTGATACAATTGGTATAGAAAAAGTAGAAGAGGAACCTTTAGTTATTCTAGTTAATGGGGTTCCAACAAAGAGTAAACAATTCTGGCAAGATTTAGTGGATGTTAGGAAAGTCAAAAAGGCAACGTTGTATTTAGTCAAAAACAATAAGTATTACAAAGATGTATGTGTTGCAGCAGAGGAAACAGCTGCAGATGAAGACAGTGATTGTTCAGGCGGCCAAATTGAAAAAGTTGGTGTGTCAAAAGTGAAGAAATATATGAACATTATACTGTTCATCCTTTGCATTCCAAAGAAGTAATGGGAAATGCAATTGAATTGTTTCAAATGAAAGCAGCAAAAGGAAGTCCCATTAGTGTATGGGAAGAAAGTTTGGAAGCTTGTTGTTTTCCACAGCTATTTCCAACAGGTCGAGGTGGACGATATGACGATCGACCACTTCAAATTCCTGCATCTGAATATCGAACTGTAAGATTATATGCTGAAGATGCAAGGTTTCGTCAATGCATTCCCTATTTGTTTCATTTACTGTATGAAAGTGACTTGTCTGGGCTTTCTTATGCAAAAAACCATATACTGAAAAGTGGAACACATCTGCAAAATGTTTCGGCGAGGGACTTTATGGAGAAAGTGAATCTGCAAGATAATATTTTAGAATCTCATCTAATCAATCTCATGGCATGTCAGCGTGGTACAAACGAGTATTGGTACCGTCACCATGGGGAATTGAAATGTATGCTAAGAAACTTAGGAACTAGTACATGGTTCCTCACTCTTAGCTGTGCCGAGTATGCATGGGAGGACTTACTTCAATTTCTACGAGAGGCAAATGCAAATATACAAAATATAGAATTCAAAACACCTGGAGAACTGTGTTCTTTGGATCCAGTGAATGTATGCAGATATTTCAATCATAGATTTGAAGCTATGAAGTCTTTTATTACCAACAAAAAAAATCCTCCCCTTGGAGAGGTTTTGGATTTCTTTTGGAGAAAGGAGTATCAAGCGAGAGGTGCTACTCACATACATATGTTGTTATGGATTAAAGATGCACCCAAATTTGGAACAGATTCGGATGAGACAGTGATGAGCTTCATGGAAGAGTATTCAACATGTGCTGTTCCAAAAACTACCGAAGAAAACAATTTAAGGGAACAAGTTTTACGCTTTCAATCCCATCGTTGTGGAAAGTACTGTTGTCGAAAATTCAGAAACAAGGACAAGTTCTACACAAAATTTCGTTTCGGCTTTCCACGACCAGTGATTTCTAAAGGAAGAGTAAATAATTTGATGTCTTCTCTGCGACATACTGTGACGAGAAAATCACCAAAAAATACATACAATTTCAAAAGAAACGAAGAGTCCAAGTACATCAACGACTACAATCCAGTGATTTTGTCCATGTGGAATGCTAACATGGATATTCAATTCGTTGCTGACAACTCTATTGCTGTGGCTCGATATGTGACGTCTTACATCACAAAAAAAGAAAAGACAGAACTGAAGGAAATGTGGGAGGACATTTCACATGAAAAGAGCCTAAGCAAGAAATTATACAGTTACAGTCTGAAGATGTTGTCGCATCGAGAAATTGGAGCATATGAATGTTCTGATCGATTGTCGTCAGCAAGTCTCTATGCGAAATCTAGAACCATCATTTGGGTAAGTCTAGGTCTTGCTGCAACACCAAACCGAGTTTTGAAATCTGTACAAGAGATAGAGTATTTGGCGGAGAAAGAACCAGAAAGTACAGATATTTTGAAGATAAACATGTTGGATACATACTATCCAAATAGAAGTCCTCATCTTGAGAACGCTTGTCACTATGAAGTTCTGCAAAGATATATTTATAAGAGGAACATCAGAGAAGATATCAATAATGGAATATATGGAATCATTGGATGTGAACGATGTCTAGAGAAACAGAAAAAAGGTCATTTGATTAATCATCGAAAATTGAGTTGTGAAAATCCAGACAAAAGAGAATTTTACTATTTGGCTCTTTTGCAACTCTTTAAACCATGGCGAGAAGAAGAGGAACTACTTGGAGATTTTCTCTGTTATGAAGACTCTTTTAATGCTACGAAGGATACCATAGAATGTCCTGTTTTTCCAAATTATCTGCAAATGTTGAATGAAGAAATAGAGCAAGAATCAACAATTGCTGCAGAGATTGCGAGAGACAGTTCTCAAGGCAGTCAGAGTTCTGCTTCATTGAGTCAGGATCCACTAGGAGGACCAATTATCCAAAATGAAGCTGCCACTGCCATGGATGAAGTGGAAAGAGCTATGGAGCAAGCTCAAGAGGATGTAATTAATTTAGAAGATTTGGTGAAACAATTAAACCTTGAGCAGAAACAGATATATGACGAAGTCACAGAACAGGTTGAACATGGATTGAGTCATGAGAAGAAAGAGTGGTCATGTACATCATTTAAGCATGTCCGACTGTACGTGAGTGGAGAAGCAGGAACTGGAAAAAGTTTTCTGATTAAAGCAATTGCATCTTATCTGCAGAAAAGGACTGAATCACCGCTGTCTTGTGTTGTTACCGCTCTAACTGGGCTGGCAGCACATAATATTAAAGAGATTTCTTTACATCGTTTACTGATGCTGCCAGTGGAGCATGATAACAAATTGCAATATCACAAGCTATCTGGAGATGTGTGTTCCGAAGTTTCAAGAGTCCTGAAGAAAATGAAACTTCTTATCATTGATGAAGTAAGCATGGTGTCAAATATAATGCTTGCTTTTGTGCATTTGAGAATGCAAGGAATTCTTAGAACAGACTATGATGTTTTATTTGGAGGAAAACATATTATTGTTTTTGGAGATCTTCTGCAGTTGACTCCACTGAAAGGACAACCTGTGTTCAAAATGCTCACGCATGAAGATACCAGGAAGTGCCTAGGAAGCATTGGAAACGTTAATATATGGTTAAACTTCAAATATGCAGAACTGCTTCAAAATATGCGGCAGGCAAAGGATGAAGATTATAAAAATATTTTACAAGATGTAAGAGTAGGAAAAATAAGTCAGCAAGGGAAAGAAGCTTTACATGGACGGTTAATTTCAAATTTGTACCCAAATGAAAACATTCTTCCAGAGAATATTTTTAAGAAAATTAACGAGACGAAATCTGCCATATGTTTGATGCCAACTCTGAAAGAATGTTCCATTTGCAACAAAATGTTAAATTTAGAAAATGAAGAGATAGTGAAACTGGAAGCTACAGATAAAATAGAGCATATGGGAGCAACAATTGTTTTGTCTGAAAATTTGAAATCAAAATTGGATTCATTAGAGAAGAGTATATCTAAAACTGCTGGTTTTGAAAAGACTCTGAATGTGTGTTTGAATTGTCGTGTCATTTTGAGAAGGAATTTGAATGTTGAAAGAGGTCTGGTAAATGGAGCAATGGGTCATGTTGTTGGTTTTGTGAATTACAAAAATAGAGATGGAATTGAAATTTTAAAAATTTAATTTGATGTCATTGATGAAATAGAACAAATTTGTCGTTGTTCAGCTAGATTTTTGCTCGTGAAAGACTTATATGTTCGCCAAAAACAGTTTCCTATTTGTTTGGCATATGCAGTGACAATTCATAAATCTCAAGGTTTAAGTGTAGATAGTGCTTTGGTGAACATTGGAAGTTCTGTATTTAAAGAGGGTATGGCATATGTGGCATTATCACGAGTCAGAACTTTATCAGGATTGTACTTGATTGAGTGTGATGAAACAAAGATTTGCGCAGATCTAGATTGTGTTAAAGAATACAATAGGTTAAGAAGAGAGTATGCTCCACATTTGCCTCAATATCCTCTGATTGAAAAACGTGTGGTAGGCCTAAAAAGAATAAATGAGAGTAATTGCAGTGAGGTAGTAGCAAAAAGACAAAAAGTAGATGAAACTGTAATTGTAAGCAGAAGAAAAAAGGATTCTGTTGAGGATGTTGTTGGATTTCAGTTTGAAAACAGTTCTGGTGTCAACTGCTATGCTAATGTAGTAGTTAATGTTGTTTTTTTTCTTCAAAATTTACAAAAACAGATTGTCGAAAATCAGGAACAAACATTGTGCTGTTTATTGAATTCTGTGTTAGAGAAATGTAGTAGTGATAGAGGAAAAATAGAAAGTGTTTCAGAAATTAGGAATCTTGTAGACATATGTTCAGGTCAAAATCAATTTTCACAGATAATTCAGCAGGATTGTCAGGAATTTTTAATGTATATGTTTGATGTATTGGAAGATGAAGGAGTAGATATAAAAAATCTTTTTAACCTTTCTTATCAATGGCAACATGACTGTGATAACTGTGCTTCATCAAGTACTACTACAATAGACTCTGAAAGATTTATATATTTGACTTTACCAGACTGCAAATCTGTGCCTTTTAATAATCTAGTTAAAGCAGCTGATCACAATATGGTGTGTACCCAATGCAAGTCTACAATGCTGTCCACATTATTTCTACAAAGTTATGGTCACTATGTCATTTTAATGTTCCAACGATGTAGACCTGATGGAACTAAATTGACAACTTCTATTAAAAATTTCGTGGCATCTCAGTTATCGATATCAGGAAGAACCTTTGCAACTGTAGCTATTATTTTTCATGATGGTCCTTCTACAACATCAGGGCATTACACATGCTATTTAAAAACTTCTAAAGGTTGGACCCAATGTAACGACACTCATTTGACTTTCAAACAACGTTTGCCTTTTGGCTTTATAAATTCATACCGAGTGTTTTTACAGCCAAAATTTAGGTGAAAGTAATTGGCTACTGAAGACGGGAGCAGTTAATAAAGGTGATTTTGCTGTTTAAAACTATATTCTGAGTAAAAGTGATCCAGGCAATATAAAAAGTTGACTTGTCATATAGGTATTGTAAGTGGATCTCATAGTATTTGATGTTAGTATGTTACAAAATGATGAACATTAATGAGTCAGAGATGGTTTTACAAATACTTAAATATTGTGAAAATGTTGTAGAGCCTTTCTTTCACAACATCGGGAAAAAGTTAATTTCAGAGTGCCTTAGAATTAATTTGTACATATACTCATACATCTGACACTATTTGGCCAAATGGAAAGGTGCAGGAATGAGTAAAGAGTCATGACTGAAAAAAGGAGTATATGAAAATATTGAAAATATTTCAGATGTTCTTGGAGCTTTTCTTCTAGAAAGTCGATTAAATGGATTTTTAAGTGAACAGCAAAGTACTTTCCAACGAGAAAAGGACCTCCATGATACAGTATTTGGCCTCAAGGAAAAGTAAGTCAATCTAACTTTAGCGTACATTTGTCATTTGTCAGTATTTAAGGCTTTTTTGAAAACACAATCTTTTAGATTGTGTTTTTTTTCCCGCTGTCATTTGATGAGTAATTTGAACTCACTGTTTTAAGTGAAATTCAATATATTCTGAGAACAGCAAAAATAAACTTTGTAACATGTTGTACAAGTTATTTTATACTTTGGATTGTGTAAATTAAATTGTATTCCCATTCTCTGACACTTATTTTCCTTTTTCCATCCTCTTTCAGCTCTTTTTAGTCACTTATAATGTCTTTCTCTCACTCTCTGTAACCCCCGTTCCCTTACTCCACTTCTTTGACAACCCCTCATTCTCATTTCAACTGTGTGTATCCCGTCTCTCCGTTGCATAACTTTTCAGCTTTCAGTCTCTCTGCTTTACTTCTCTTTTCCGGATTTTCCTCCTTTGCTCTTTTAGTAATTCCTGTTTACTCACTCAGCAGTATTATTGCACTCTATCACTCTAAATCACCCACTCTCCCTAGCTTATCTTTGTTTCCTCCTTACTTTTGACCTCTTCTTCCTATTTTTCGTTCACTACTTCTATGTCCTCAGTGTCTCACTCTACTTGTGTTATTTTCACTTGTGTTTATCTACCTTCTATCACTTCTTTTAACAACAACTTCACTGCTCCTCTCTCATCGTTCTTTATCCCATTTCTTTTACTCTGGTTCCATTACTATCCCTCATTTCCTTTCTTTCAATGTCCTTCTCTTTACTTTCATCACCAAATTATTTTTTCTCAGTACCACTGTTTTAGTCGTCTTCTCCTCTCTTTCCTTCTTTTTGCTCACTTACTCATTTCCTTTTCTCACTTATTGTACTCCACCTCACTCAGTTTTTCTCTTAGTGTGTCTACCTTATAACTTCCTCAGTCCATTTTCCTCAATCGTTGTATATTATCCTGTCTCCCTTCATCCTTTCACTCTATGACTGTTCTTCATTTACTCTCAGTTATCTTCTATTCCTCATTCTTCTAAATGCATCCTTAATTAGACTGTTTTCTGTCTCAGTCATTATCTTTTTACTTACTTCTGTTTCCTGATTTAGTTTTGCTAACTCACATTGTTTTAGTATCTTTCTTACATTCAGTTCATTTCTCTGTTCTTCTCTCTCTTTTTGTCAGTGAATCTATATGCCTTACTCTTTGTAATTTCCTCTTCTTCTATTTCTTTTTCTCTCTTTTTGTCCTTCTACCCTGTTTTATTTCCCTTTCTGTGTTCTTCACTCTAACTTCATTTCTAAATAGAGTGTTATGATTTTTAACCTCTTCATTTGTATCTTTTAATTTAAAATACATATTTTACTAATTATAACATATTTTTTCTTCTCTCTTTCACAGATACAAAGTGTAGTTAAAAAAATTAATTAAAGTTGTATTTATTATATGGTAAGTATGACTAAATAAATGTAGTTTGTCATCACCCTTTTGTTTAAGCTCACTAACATTTTCTCAATCTACCACACTCCTGTGTCTTTACTCTGCTTCCCTCACTTATTCTTATTCTACATGTTTACTCCCCTTTTCCGATTTCCCATCTCATATTCAACTTCTTTCAATCCCTTTTCTTTACTTCACTTATCCTCTAATCCCTTCCTTTGCTTCTTCACTCATTCTCTTTTTCTTAATTATTTACCTTACTCCTACACATACACCTCATCCCCCTTCCAACACATACACACACCTGTAACATACACCCCACACACACCACACACATACCTCATACACAGAAAAATCCTCCCACACACACTCCTCAAACACACACACACATTCCATACAAACACATACATCGCACATATTTACACCCACAGTCATACACTCCTCACACATATTTCACACACCCTCACCTCCACCCACACCGAAACACCCCACACAGCCACATCCACAGAAACACCTTACACACCCACACTGCGACCTACACCCACTGACTCCCTATAAGTCACACACACTGCATTACTTATCTTTTTTTGCTGTTTTACTCAATCCCATTCAGGTACTGTTTCCTTTACTCTCTTTGTCCTTTCTCTTTGTCACTCCACATGTGTTTTCGTAATTCAATTTTTCTTCCTCTTTCACCCCTCTTTACTTATACTACCTGGTCTTTACTCACTTTCCCTCATTATTCTTTATTTATCGTGATTCAGCCACTACCCTTCATTCTCCATTTTTTACTGTCTTTTCTTTTTCTTTTAACAGCCAATCACAGTCTCACACTATCTCTACTTTAGTGTTCTTCCTCTCTCTTCCTTTCTTTCGCTCCTTTAGTCATTTTACTTTTTTCACTTTCATCCAATTACACCTTCTCTATTTTTTACTATGTAATAAACAATCCCTCTGTGGTCATCTTGTAGTTCTTTTTCTCTTAACATAACTCTGTTTGTGTCCTTTCCTCATGCTAACTGCTTCATTAATTTTTTTTATTTTTTTTTGCTGGGGCGCGCCCCGGTACGCTTACCCTAAGGACATTGCGCTTACCCGTGCGTTCACCGGTACGCGCCCCGGGGTAAAAAAAATAAAAATAAATTGACATAATTATACAATATAAAATTTGCTTTAAAATTTATTATTTTTTATAACTATAAAGATTTGCTATTAAAAAACATTGAAATTCACTGAAAAAACCATAGGTTTCACACCAGTTATAGTTAGGAATTAGCATTTAAAAAACCTATTAAATCCACTGAAAAAACCATAGGTTTCACACCAGTTATAGTTAGCTGGAAATTTTACTCGCATAAAACCATTGAAATTCTCACGTTATAGTTAGTTGCATGTGTGAGTATGTGTGAGAGTATCTTTTGGATAGGTGTATCACTACATATGATGAGTGAGTATATGTATGAGTGACTATATAGAACTGTTGGTCAATGAGTGGATGTGTATATACATGGTATAATTATTGAATTGGTTGTTGTAACTGGTATGGGTATCTCCATTTTTTTGAAAATGTTAGTTTCTATTTTGGAATATGTGTTTCCAGGGTTACATTACCGTGAAAGGAGGTCTGTCACTCTGTCACAAGGATGGTCTCATCAGTGATGTCATGAGTGATGTCACTGACCATGTCATGAGTGATGTAATATGTGACGTCATCAGCAGTGCATTGCACGCGCAAGTTATAGTGAGTCCAACTAACTATAACGTGGGAATTTCAATGGTTTTATGCAAGTGAAATTTCCAGCTAACTATAACTGGTGTGAAACCTATCGTTTTTTCAGTGAATTTAATAGGTTTTTTAAATGCTAATTCCTAACTATAACTGGTGTGAAACCTATGGTTTTTTGTGTGAATATATATATATATATATATATATATATATATATATATATATTACCTACTGGCGGTCGCCAGTAGGTATATATAGTTAGGATTTTTTCTCTATGGGTTTTTTGAAAATTCTATGTCTAATAACTTTGGCGTTTGTGGACGGAATTGGCTGAAATTTTCAGGAAAATGGCACATTTTGTTTGTGAGCAGCCTTTGAAAATTTGGGGGGGGTTCGTCAAGGGGGGGCCGAGAAAAAAGGGGGGTCCCAAAACGCGTTTTTCCCATGTTAATTTCCATAGGGCGGTTGGCCTCACTTTTAGCCCGAACGGCTGAATGGATTTGCACGAAACTTGGCAAAATTGTAGGGACTGGTAGCCCGATGTGCCTTTTGTAGGTCTCAATATATGTGCTCCAGTGGATTTTGAGAAATTAACGTTTAAAAAAAGATATATATCTGTAAGCGCGGACCAGGCAGCGGTCTGGTTCGCGGACTTTTCGCGCAACGGAGCTTTGTGAAGCGAAGCTGATTGGTTCTCCGGCGTCTGTCAACATTCCAAACAGTCCGTAGCGGCCGCCATCTTGTCTCTCGGTAGGATCGAGAGACAAGAGGAGGCGAAAGCGAAGGGGCAAATGACCATAAGGGGGAATAGTAGATCCTCGCTGACCCCCTAGGTTTGATGTGGAGGTTTTAAAAGGGCCCCGCGGGGCAAAAAAAAAAATAATAATAATAATCGAACGGCTGAATGGATTTGCACGAAACTTGGCAAAATTGTAGGGACTGGTAGCCCGATGTGCCTTTGCTAGGTCTCAATATATGTGCTCCAGTGGATTTTGAGAAATTAACGTTCAAAAAAAGATATATATCTGTAACAGCGCTCCGCTTCGCGTACTTTTCGCGTTACGGAGGTTTGCGAAGCTGATTGGTTTTTCGGCGTCTGTAAACATTCCAAACAGTCCGTAGCGGCCGCCATCTTGTCTCTCGGTAGGATCGAGAGACAAGAGGAGGCCAAAGCGAAGGGGCAAATGACCATAAGGGGGCATAGTAGATCGTCCCTGACCCCCTAGGTTTGATGTGGAGGCTTTGAAAGGTTCTCGCAGGGCAAAAAAATATATACCGTTTTTTTAGTTTTTTTGCGTGGAGTGCGCTCGGTTCGCGAACCGGGAAGCGTTCTGGGGAGCGTACTTTCTTGAAAATTAGTGAAAAAAGTTAGAGTACAATAATAATTGTGAGTGATCAGATGTAGGGTAGCTCTGAGAAGAGCTTTTGGGTTTATGGTACATTTAGGTACTTATAAGTAGGTACCAATGCACATTCTTAAATTCAGAGTGAAAACTCTGTTGCCCTCATCTGAGAAGTGAACTCCATCTCCTCTGTAGATATCTTGCATGTAGTAACGCAAGTTATTGTTGTACAGGGAGCCCATTCCATGGTCTCTCATGTAAGCTGAAACAGATTTGTTTACATGCTTCCTCGATTTCTCAATTTGTGGACAAAATTGGTTCGACCACCTCCATTTCTGTCTTTGGCATATATTTGAATATACCAAGGCAGTCTGAGGAAAAAGTGCCATCAATTGCTCAAAGGTGTCCTTTAAAAGCATTTCCAGACCTACCCCAGTCAAAGTGCCCAAATCATTACCTCCACAGTGCACAATTAACAGGTCAGGTTTTGGCAAATGCATAAAGGTTTTCACCAATGGTATCAATTGGTGACATTTTAATCCTCTGTGGCCAAACCACTTAATTTCCACATCTTGTAAATTGAGGTTAGGTAAATTCCTGTTTTCAGCGTACCTTTGAGCCCAATAGATGTAGCTATGTCCAACAATCCAGACAGAAAACATGGCGAGAGAAGGTTCTCCTGCAGTCAGATGAAGTGTGGCAATGAAATGGCAGTTGAAAAAATGAGAGTGTAAAATGAAAAAAACTGAGGAGTTTCTGTGTTAATGAAGCAGTAAGAGTGATTGGTGGATTTTGATTGCTGAAAACAGAAAGTTAGTGTGCATGGATGAGTTCGTTGAAAGATGTATTTTGAGTGGCGAAGAAAAAATCATTAAATGAAAGAATGCTTTGGATATGCAGGTGCACTGAGAGTTCAGAGTTCAATTGCAACATTGTTGTGTGAGAGGTCTTGCAAGAGGTGGTTGCTATGCAGAAAAAGCAGAGAGGGGGCAGAGGGGGGAAGGGTTTTGCTTTGAAAAAAAGTGAGGGAAGAGTTTTGATTGGGTGACATGAGAGATCTGTGTGAGGAATTACAGCATTTCTGTGCTTTTGATAGCTGCAGACTCTGGAGTGCATACCTTTTGCTCTGCTGAAGACAAATTGGTGTGTTTCTGAGACTGTTTTGAAACTCAAAGTACTTGCTAAGGTGAGAAAAAATTTCTTTAATTTAGATAGAAAATAGTGTGCTTTAAGGAGAAAATTATGAAGAAAGTTGTGTTTTTCAAATGTTGCTTTGTCTCAAGTGTTTCACAAATAGATTTTGTTTGTTTGAGAAATTGTAATTGGAGAAAATGTGAAGTATTAGTACTGACAGGGCTTTTATGTGCATAGGAGCTGTGGAGTGTTTTCAAATTATGACTTGTAAATCGTTTTTGAGAAAAAGCAATGGTTTTAATATTGATGAGAAGGACATAATGGTGTCTGCTTCTTTATAAGGTAATTGAGAGTCTTTCCCATTTCAATGTAAGAAGTTTGTCTGTGGAGCAAATTGCTTGTAAATATGCTCCCACCTGTGCATGGCAAATTTAGATTTTGAATGTTTCCGTTACATAGGCATGTTAAAGGTGACTGAAACATGCTGCAAAGGCAATCAAAAAATGCTTTTATGTGTCTTAAGGACATTTTAAGTCATTTCCCCATGTGCAGTGTTTTCAAATTATGAGTTGAAAATCGTTTTTGAGGTAAAGGAATGTTTTCAAAATTTATGTGCGCCATATGACCCCAAATTTTTTTTTCAGGGGTGCAGCAGGGTGTTCTTGAGATACCCCTGCACCGTCGGAAAAATTCGTAATTTGCGATGAGGTAATTGCTAATCGCAAATTGCACCTTCATTCCTATGGGCCTCCTGCTGCATGGAAATGAATGGGTAATCTTGCTGAAATGCAAAGTCGAATCTGTATTTAAAAGGGTCTGCACCTCTGTACGGGTGTTCGCTATGTGAAGCACGAAAGTTTCACGGGCCGAACTCAAGGCCACCTCTCTCTGAGACAAAAGAGCTCTTATTCTTGCCATGCTGTTGAAATGTGCTCCCAAGGTTGGTATTTGTGGCCAGATTGAAAACTCCCTATGTTCATGTGTGGGAGGAAATAGAACATTTCTGCAGCAAATAACCCGTTCATTTACTGTTACGATAAAATGAATACTTTTAATTAACCCAGAACAATCTTCATTATTGAGCATCAAATAACTACCATTTTCCAAGAACTTGAACGTGGGGATGATAGCAGGAACTGGCGTGCCTTGCAACACGCAAGCCATATTTGGTCGGTGTTTGTTGCATGAACCGTGTAACTGTCTGTGCCTACACATTAGTGAATGATCTGGCGTCTCAGTGCATTCCTCTCCATTCAGATAAAGTTCTTGATCATCTTTGAAAATCTGTATGTGTATGGAAGCGACCAGACTTGATGAAGAAAACCACTACCTAAAGGTTAATAACGACCTATTGGTATATATTTCATACAATTTGAAAACTTATATAAAGCAAAAGGCAGCGTTATTAAACCGTGGATAAGGCACGTTGCCAAAGCAGTCAACCTTTTGGATTTATACTGCAAATGTTAAAGGAAGAATTACGGAGTAGGGCCTGTAAATCTTTAATAGACAACGAGTAAAATTACTCCAACCATCGTATTCCTCTAACTCCGGGATAGTAGGGGTGTTTAATTTTTTAGAAGTAGCCAATCCAAAGCATTTGGTCTGGGAAATTGTTTCATTCACAAACAACATATGTTTTGGGATGAGACATGCACGGTGGAAAGCCTCAGTGCCTTGTACCTGCCAGGTTCGTGAACCCCAAACTGATGTAGATCCTGGATATTTTTACTCTGTATTACGTTAGCATGGTCTCATTACTGGTTTAAACGCCATTTTTCCTTTTTTGTAACTTCTGCACACGACACTTAGTTGTTGCTTTAGCTTTCAGCCTACCTGCGTCAAGATCTATGCCTGCTTCAAGCAGGCGCAGGGTTTTGATGTAGCTTTGTCCTATCTGATTGTAAATGCGGCACACCGTGGGTGGCAGAGCAGCGGTGCACGTTAACTGGTGCATCCCTGGGGATGTGCTAGTTAATATAAATCTGTCCCTTTACATTTAATTATGTGCAGGGGACACAGAGTAGGTGAGGTTTATCCAAGGTTAAGAAGAGATGAGTCCTGTTCAGTGAAAAATTGGAGATAGGCTTCAGTATATTATATACTTAAGTAGTGTGTTAAGTTTTTGATGACTGTTATTAATTTACTGTTGGGTAATAGTGGTTAATAACATTTTTTATTATATTTTACCACAGATTCAACTGCACATTATTTCAAGATTTTAGGATGCCTAGCAAAGAAAGAGTAAGAAAGGCTGGAAAACGTCAAAGACAGCAGGAGCATGGAATATTGCAGCAGTCCTCTAACAAAAAGATTTGTCAAGTCACCAAGAAAGCACCGGGTAAGAGTCGAAAAACAGTCATAAGAAATATGTGTACTAAAAAAAATATTACTACAGAAAATGTTTCACTCCAGAAAAGGAGACCGAATTCAAATGGTAAGGAAAGGCCAATGAGAAATGTTACTGCTAGAGTAAGAGATAACTCTATGCATGAAAGTAGAAGGAAACAACAGTTTAGGGATATTCGTAAACGAATGTTCCGCAACAGGATAATTGGGAATTTGTTAAAAAATATTAAGAAAGGTCAGCAGAAAGTGGTTTTTTATAAGAGAAAAAAAATAGTTGAGAAAGTTATTGATCAGGCATTTGAATTTAAACGTAAGTTATTTATTTTGACAATCAATAGAATTAGGAAGCTAAACAAGGTAATTTATGATTTCAAAAGAAATAGTAGATGGAAGAGAATAGTTAATCGTAGTAATTTTTGTGAAGTTTTTTCTGGAGAATGGATGCATAGTTCAAGCTCTGAGGCATTTTTTAATGAGGAGAGTTATTTCCAGGATAATGATTTGGTGCATGCAGTTGACACCAGTGGTCGAGCTTATGAAGTGAAAGATGGTTGTCCAGTTGAAAAAGAAAAACTTGTGAGAACAGAGATAGAAGAGGTGTTAGGTAATGAGGTTTTAGGGAGACGTCCTAAGGGTCCTGTGTACACCTGGAAGTGTAGTAGTATTTGCAGTGTACGACAGGATTCCATCAATTTGCTTTGTGATTTTATACGGTCATTTAGTAAGAAAAGTTTGAAGCAGAAAATGAAGTTGTTGCAAGAATTAGATCCTTGCAGAGTGAGAGAAGTGATAGGTTTGCATGGTCATTCACTGGCTTGTCTTTCCAGGAGAGTATGCCAGAGTGTTTTTCATCATTTCAGGATGCTAGCAGTGCATCATAATAAAGTGAGGAAATTAGTTAGAATGTTGTATTATGCTAAGAGTCCAGCAATTATGCTAAAACAATTATGCGCTGCTCTTTTGCATGGTTCTGAAATAGATGTGAAAAATATATGTGAAGAAATTGAGTTTTGTTACTTTGGAAGTAAAGAGAATGTTGAAATTGACCAAGAAGAAGAGAGTAATGTGGAAGATAGTGTACAGGTTTCCAGTACAGATAATTTCCAGAGGGAAATTGCGACGTTTGAGGTGAAATCAAGTGAGAGGCCAAATTTCACTTGTGTGTGTTGTCGACGCACTTATTATAAGAATCAGACTAAGTTAGTGGATTTATATGGAAAAAGTGAAAGGGAAAATAATAGTGAATGGAAGGATTTTACAACATACTTGATGGTAGAAAATTGTTTTGATTTGGGATTGGATCAACGTGTGTGTACTTATTGTTGTAACAAATTAAATCAAAACCAGATGCCTGCTAGAGCAGTTCATAATAATCTGGAATTGGTTGAAATTCCTTCTGAATTGAAGGATTTAAATACTTATGAATCTATTTTGATTCAAAGTATCCATCCCTTTCAGGCTATTGTAAGAATGGAGCCAAAGACAGGGAAATTGCCTCCATCAGATTTACAGAGAGGATTAAAGGGAAGAGTTGTTTATTTGCCTCTAGATTTGAAGAAAAACATTAACACAATTGGAGTAGAAAAAGTGGAAGAGGAACCTCTGGTTATCTTAGTTAATGGGGTTCCGACAAAGAATAAGAAAATATGGCAAGATTTAGTAGATGTTAGGAAAGTCAAAAGGGCAACATTGTATTTGAAAAAATATAATAAATACTATAAAAATGTATATGTTGCAGAAGAGGAAGTAAGTGAGGAAGAGGATAGCGATTTGTGTGCTGGTCAAATTGAGAAAGTAGAACCCTGTACTAGTGAAGAAATATATGAACATTATAGTGTTCATCCTTTGCATTCCAAGGAAGTCATGGGGAATGCTATTGAGTTGTTTCAAATGAAACAAGCGAAAGGGAGTCCCATTAGTGTTTGGGAGGAAAGTTTGGAAGCTCGGTGTTTCCCACAGCTTTTTCCAACAGGTCAGGGAGGAAGATATGATGAGCGACCTCATCAAATTCCTGCTTCTGAATACCGGACTTTGCGATTGTATGCAGGAGATCCTAGGTTTCGACAATGCATTCCTTATTTGTTTCATCTCCTGTTTGAAAGCGATCTGTCTGGACTGTCATATGCAGTGAACCACATCTTGAAAAGTGGTATACACATGCAAAACATCTCGGCAAGTGACTTTATGGATAAAGTCAATGTCCAAGACAGCATTTTGGATTCTCACCTGATTAATCTCATGGCGTGTCAGCGTGGTACTAATGAGTACTGGTACCGTCGTCATGGTGATTTAAAATGTATGCTGAGGAACTTAGGAACTCCCACATGGTTCCTCACTTTGAGCTGTGCTGAGTATGGCTGGGAAGACTTACTTGAATTTCTACGAGAGGCAAATGCTAACGTAGAAAACATCGAATTCAAGACACCCGGAGAACTGTGCTCTTTGGATCCAGTCAATGTATGTAGGTACTTCAATCATAGATTTGAAGGTATGATGTCTTTCATCATGAATAAGAAGAATCCACCTCTTGGAGAGGTGTTGGATTTCTTCTGGAGGAAGGAGTACCAAGCAAGAGGTGCTCCTCATATACATATGTTGCTGTGGATCAAGGATGCACCTAAATTTGGAACGGATGCAGACGACTCAGTGATGAGTTTCATAGAACAGTATTCTACGTGTGCTGTTCCAAACGCAAAGGAGAAAAAAAGCCTAAGAGAAAAAGTTCTACGTTTCCAAAGCCATCGATGTGGAAAGTACTGTCGTCGTAAATTCCGGAACAAAGACAAGTTCTACACCAAATGTCGTTTCGGCTTTCCACGATCGGTGATTTCTAAAGGAAGAGTGAACAGTTTGATGTCTTCGCTGCGACATAATGTGATGAAGAAATCACCTAAAAACACATACAATTTGAAGAGGAACGAAGAGTCTAAGTACATCAACGACTACAACCCGGTGATTTTGTCCATGTGGAATGCTAACATGGATATACAGTTTGTGGCTGATAACTGTATGGCTGTGGCTAGGTATGTGACATCTTACATCACCAAAAAAGAGAAGACAGAATTGAAGGATATGTGGGAGGACATTTCCCATGAAAAGAGCCTCAGCAAGAAGTTGTACAGTTTCAGTCTGAAGATGTTGTCGCATCGAGAAATCGGAGCTTACGAATGTTCTGACCGGTTGTCTTCAGCAAGTCTCTATGCCAAGTCCAGGAGTATCGTTTGGGCGAGTGTTGGTCTTGCTGCAACGCGTAATCGAGTTCTGAAACCTGTGCGGGAAATTGAGTATTTGGCGGAAAAGGAGCCAAACAGTACCGACATTTTGAAGAGCAACATGTTGGATACATATTATCCAAATCGAAGCAGTCACCTCGAGAATGTTTGTCTGTATGAGGTTCTGCAAAATTACATATTCAAGAGGAACATCAAAGAAGATACTGAGAAAGGAGTGTATGCTGTAATAGGAAGTGAGGGATGTCTGGTCAAGCAAAGAAAATGCCACTTGATAAACCATCGAAAATTGAGTGGCGAATCTCCTGAAAAAAAGGAGTTTTTCTATTTAGCACTTTTGCAACTTTTTAAGCCTTGGCGTGCAGAAGAGGAACTGCTTGGAGATTTCCTCTGTTACGAAGACTCTTTCAATGCTGCCAAGGAGACCATAGAATGTCCTGCTTTTCCCAAATATGTAGAAATGTTGAATGTGGAAATTGAGCAGGAAGCAACGATTGCAGCCGAGATTGCCAGAGACAGTTCTCAGGACAGTCAGAGTTCTGCTTCATTGAGTCAGGATCCACTAGGAGGACCTCTTATCGAAAATGAAGCTGCCACTGCTATGAATGAAGTGGAAAGAGCCATGGCACATGCTCAGGAGGATGCGGTTAACTTAGAAGAGTTGGAAAGACAACTCAACGTTGAGCAGAGGAAAATATATGACGAACTTACCATGCAAATTGATCATGGATTAAGTCATGATAAGAAAGAGTGCTCATGTACGTCGTTGAAGCCTGTCCGACTGTACGTGAGTGGAGAAGCGGGAACTGGAAAAAGTTTCCTTATTAAAGCAATTTCATGTTATTTGCAGGAAAGGACAGAGTCATCGCTGTCTTGTGTTGTCACCGCTCCAACTGGACTGGCAGCACATAACATTAAAGGGATTACTTTACATCGTTTACTGATGCTGCCAGTGGAGCATGACAACAAATTAGAATATCACAAGCTATCTGGAGATGCTTGTTTTGAAGTTTCAAGAGTCTTGAGGAAAATGAAACTTCTTATCATTGACGAAGTAAGCATGGTTTCCAATGTTATGCTTGCCTTTGTGCATTTGAGAATGCAAGAAGTTCTCAAAACAGAGTATGATGTGTTATTTGGTGGCAAACACATCATTGTTTTTGGAGATCTTCTGCAGCTGACACCAGTGAAAGGGCAACCTGTGTTCAAAATGCTCACGCATGAAGATACCAGGAAGTGCTTAGGGAGTATTGGCAACGTCAATATATGGTTAAACTTCAATTATGCTGAACTGCATGAAAATATGCGTCAGGCAAAGGATGAAGTTTACAAGACTATTCTACAAGATGTTAGAATTGGAAAAGTGACCGAGCATGGGAAAGAAGCTTTACATGCACGATTACTGACAAATTTATATCCAGACGAAGATGTTGTGCCTGAGAATATTTTTCAGAAAGTTACTGAGAAAAAATCTGGAATATGTTTGATGCCAACTCTTGCAGAATGTGCCAAATTCAACAACAAAATGTTGCATTTAGAAAAGCAAGAGATTGTGAAATTGGAAGCTATTGACAGAGTAGAGCATATGGGATCAACAATTATTTTGTCTGAGAATCTGAAAACAAAATTGGATTCATTAGAGAAGAGTATATCTAAAACTGCGGGTTTTGAAAAGACTCTGAATGTGTGCTTGAACTGCCGTATAATTTTAAGAAGGAATTTACATGTTGAAAGAGGTCTGGTAAATGGATCAATGGGTAATGTTGTTGATTTTGTGAAATACAGAAATAGAGATGGAATTGAATTTTTAAAAATTAAATTTGATGGCATTGAGGAAGTACAGCTAATTGCTCGTTGTTCTGCTAGATTTTTGCTTGTAAAAGACTTATATGTTCGTCGTAAGCAGTTTCCTGTTTGCTTGGCATATGCGGTGACAATCCATAAATCGCAAGGTTTAAGTGTAGACTGTGCATTGGTGAATATTGGCAGTTCTGTGTTCAAGGAGGGTATGGCATATGTGTCATTGTCACGAGTTAGGACTTTATCGGGATTGTACTTGATTGAGTGTGATGTCACAAACATTTGTGCGGATCTAGATTGTGTTAAGGAATACAATAGGTTGAGAAGAGAGTATGCGCCACATTTGCCTCAGTATCCTTTGTTTGAGAAACGTGTGGTAGGCCGGAAACGAAGAAATGTGACCAATACTGGGGAGGTTGTAGCAAAAAGACGAAAAGTTGATGAACCTGAAATTATAAGCAGAAACAAAAAGGATTCTGTTGAAGATGTTGTTGGTTTTCAATTTGAAAACAGTTCTGGTGTCAACTGCTATGCTAATGTAGTGGTTAATGTTGTCTTTTCTCTAGAAACTTTAAAAGAACAGATTGTGGTCAATTCGGATCAAAGATTTTGCAGTTTGTTAAATTCTGTGTTAGAGAAATGTAGCACTGATAGAACAAACATAGAAAGTGTGTCTGAAATTCGAAATCTGTTAGACAGATGTTCAGGCCAAACACAATTCTCTCAAAATAGTCAGCAAGATTGTCAGGAGTTTTTAATGTATATGCTTGATGTATTGCATGATGAAGGTGTAGATGTAGATCACCTGTTTGGGCTTTCTTATCAATGGCAGCATGACTGCGAGAACTGTAGGGTATCAGCTACTACTAGTGTAGACTCAGAAAGATTTATATATTTAACTTTGCCAGACAGTAAATCAGTCTCTTTTAATAAGCTAGTAAAAGCAGCTGATCACAACATGGAGTGTAGCCAATGTAAATCTGAAATGATGTCCACTTTATTTATACGAACATATGGCCAGTATGTCATTTTAATGTTCCAACGATGTAGGCCTGATGGAACAAAATTGACAACTTTAATTAAAAATTTTGTGGCTTCACAGTTGTCAATATCAGGAAGGACTTTTGTAACTGTAGCAATTATATATCATGATGGTCCTTCAATAACATCAGGACATTATACAGCTTATTTAAAGTGTAGAAATGGCTGGTCATTCTGCAATGATTCTGTTTTAATTTTCAAAAAAAAATTGCCTTTTGACCTTAAAAACTCTTACCTGGTGTTTTTAAAACCAAAATTTTAGGGAAAGAATCTCGGGATGTGCTCTGAGGAATTTCAAGAAGTTCTTATGGCTCCTACACTATTTGGCCTTGAGGATAAGTGTAGTACAGAGACATAACTTCTAACCATAAGACTGGACGTCATGGAAAAATAACTGCAATTTGAATGAGTTCAGAAAAACTATTTCTTTTTATAAGCTAATTGAAGCAGCGAATCAAAACATGGAGTAGAGGGAATGTAAGTCTGCAATGCTGTCTACTGTTTTACATTGCTTTGTGATTAAAAGTGATGTAGAGAATTAAATAATTGTACTAGTCATAAAGGTAGTGTAAGTCTGCTTCATAGTAAGCAGTATCAGTGTGATAGGAAATGTAGAACATGATTGAGCAAGAAGGGGAAGATATTACTAGTCCAGGATTGTGTAAATGATCTTCAACATTTTAATTCTGAAAGTTGCGGAAATGCGAAAAGACGGGATTGGCTTACAAGAAATCCAAGAGTTATACATGGCTCTGACACGATTTGGCCTTGTGGAATCGTGTGGTAGAGAGCGAGAAGTCATTTATTGTATGTAACATGTTTTTGAAAACGATGGAGGTTTTCTTTCAGAAAGTGGCGGGTTGAAAGTAATAACAGCACAACAGAGTGTAAGCTGTTCATAGGACATCCTTGGCCGTCATGGAAAGTAAGTTAACTTTAAGGAGTTCTGAATTCTGATTTGTAATGTATGGGTTTTTTAAACACAATCATTTTGATTGTGTTTTTTTTTCCCCGCTGTTATATGATGAATACCTTCAAGTCACTGTTTTAGTGAAATTTGATACATTCTGAGAACAGCAAAAATAAACCATTTAACATGTATAATTAATTCTGTTCTGTTTGCATTTATGATGTACATGTAGAACTGTGTAGGAGGCATGGAGAAGGTGAGGCTTCTGTCAGTGTCAAAGTTGTTGCATACAGTGCTCATATTCTACGTAGTCTTTTATATTTCATTACTTTCACTGTTTCTGACAGATCTAAACATTTTTTTTTTAAAAGAACAGTAAGTATAAGGGAAGGAAACAGACAGTTATGTTAAAAGAAACACAGCTATAGGGAATAAACTAGGGATACTGTTACCCGCAATCCTCTGCTGATGATGTCACTGAGCATGTCATGAATGATGTAATATGTGACATCATCAGCAGTGGATTACGGGTAATAGTATCTCTAGTTTACTCCCCTATAGCTGTCTTTCTTTTAACATAACTGTCTGTTTCCTTCCCTTATACTTACTGTTCTTTTTTATAAAAAAAATTTTTTGGTTCGCTTCCGGTTCGCGTACCGGGGAGCGAACTGGGAAGCGAACTAAGAGAAATAGAGGTTGGCACAGTTGCAAATATTGTACCAATTTTTTTATAACGGGGAGGTAGTTCTGAAAAGAACTTTTTTTTAAATTGTTTTTGTTGTTTTATATTTTTTTTATTATTTTTCTGAACATTTTTTTTACTTTTTTTGAATTTTTCTGAACAGTTTTATATTTTTTTTGGTTTTTTTTCGGAGGGGGCAACGAAAACGATTCATTGTAAAGGGCTCAACAGGAGGAAGAAAACAAAAAAAAGAATTTATTGTTTGGTGAGTTTCGGACAAACATGAGCATGATTGTTAATAGCTCTGTTGATCAGAGTGATGCTACTTTCTGCGTAGCAAATGATTCCACTGCAATGTACGCAGACTTGTTTTACTTCACGAAATCTCGTTTGTATATTTGGCACCATCTCCCTGCCCTCTGGTCCCGTTACTTCCGGTACAACAGATCTTCTGGCCATAATAGGGAGATTATCTAGGTCGTCCTGTTCCTCTTCTTCCTCTTCTTGCTGAATTATAACTTTAGCAGGTGGTCCACTCTTCCTTGGATGTGGTGGAGGTGGTGGGGAAGCACCAGCTGAAGCTAGTAAAGAAGCCATTGCTCACTGGTAACAAAGGGTCTTTCTCTCACAATGATGAAAGTCAGAGTGAGGAAAGAAGGAGGGATTTTCACCATTTGGGAAAAAAAATAGTTCTCAACCAATGAAAAGTGTTCATTTTAGATCATATGACCTAGTCTTACATCATTAGGAAACCGAAAGTGAAATGAACCAATGAAAAGTGTTATTACCAAGTCACATGACCTGCTGTGTTTACGTTACGCGCTTTGCAGGGCCTCCCGGTTTGCTTCCAGAAACCTGTGCTTTGCGACTCGGTAAGCGTACGAGTTCGCTAACGTAGCACGTCATATGACGTATCACGCGACAACGCGAAACGTCATGCGGACAGGAGGCGTCACGATGTTGTTTTCTAACGCGGCAGTTGCGGTAAAGAAACGTTTACCGGCTCGCGGTCTATTTCGCGGCATCAAGGTCAGCTAACGGGAAGCTTCCCGATTCGCGAAGCGGGAACGAAGAAAAAAAAATATTTAAAAAAAAAATTATTCATAAACATATAAAATATATTTTTGGATTTAAAGAAGAATACATTTTACAGCTACAGATATTAGCTGTTAAAAAACCAATGAAATTCACTGAAAAAACCATAGGTTATAGACCATATATAGTTAGGAATTAGCATTTACAAAACCTTGAAAATTCACTGAAAAAACCATAGGTTATAGACCATATATAGTTAGGAATTAGCATTTAAAAAACCTTATTTTACTCACACAAAACCATTGAAATTCCATATATAGTTAGTTGCACTAACTATATATCGCGCACCCGTAATCCACTGCTGATGATGTCACATATTACATCATTCATGACATGGTCAGTGACATCACTGATGACATCACTGATGACATCTCAAATGACATCACTGATGATATCTCATTTGACATCAATGGTCACATCAATGATGATATCATTAATGTGACAATACAATGCATCTCCTCACACTTTAATATAACCTCTGTTACACCCAGTGTTAAATACAGAGTATAATTTTTGAAACCATTGACACACCAATACTAGTTACTACATACCCACTCACTGATTCCTACGTCTACACACACATTCACTCATTCACCCATACAATCATTCATACATACAATCACTCATCTTTACAACACTATCATATGCACTCATACACCTATACAGACACTCACACTCTGTCACTCATCCATGGAGTTACTCACACACCTAGTCAGTCCTGTAAAGAATCAATCACAGTTCCATTTTCTAATCTACACAGTTAAACATAGAGTACCTTACATTTTAAAACATATACTAACACATACTTACTCTCTTATAGAATCACTGATACAAGTACACATTGATCTGCACAGAGTCACACACCTCCCAGCCAGTCATACACACACTCAGTCTCCCATACAAATACTTGTGCAACCAATCAATAACCCATATAGCTACTTATATAGCTACTGATCAACACATGCAGCAGCTTGCACAACAACAGACATGCTGATGCACACTTTCAGACAGTTTAGTCACTAACCCGTGCATTTAGTAAGACGCATTTAATCACTCACTCATACAGTCAATCACGCACCTACTAAAACCTTCATTGAGACACTTATACATCCACTCATTCTTCAATATGTAAAACATATTTAAACTTTACAGAAACACATAATCACTGGATGTTGTCATCAGTGATGTCATTTGAGATGTCATCAGTGATGTCATCAGTGATGTCACTGACCATGTCATGAATGATGTAATATGTGACATCATCAGCAGTGGATTACGGGTGCGCGATATATAGTTAGTGCAACTAACTATATATGGAATTTCAATGGTTTTGTGTGAGTAAAATAAGGTTTTTTAAATGCTAATTCCTAACTATATATGGTCTATAACCTATGGTTTTTTCAGTGAATATATATATATATACACCAATTTCTCTCCCAAGCCTTGGAAAAGAATGTGACCATGCTCCGGGGGACTGGAAAAGCCGCTTTATTTGAATAGAATTGCGCAAGCATTGAAAGGAAATTGCTGAAACGCTTGGCAGACACGTTTCGTCCTTAGAATGGACTCTTCAGTGCCTGTTTCAGTTTGTTCTCCTTTGAGGGGCCCTTTGCTGTAAAGTTTTATCTTGCTGTGACCACTCCCAGTCACGTGGTTACGCCCCTATATATATATATATATATATATATATATATATATATATATATATATATATATATATATATATTACCTACTGGCGGTCGCCAGTAGGTATATATAGTTAGGATTTTTTCCCTATGGGTTTTTTGAAAATTCTATGTCTAATAACTTTGGCGTTTGTGGACGGAATTGGCTGAAATTTTCAGGAAAATGGCACATTTTGTTTCTGAGCAGCCCCTGAAAATTTGGGGGGGTTTCGTCAAGGGGGGGCCGAGAAAAAAGGGGGGTCCCAAAACGTGTTTTTAACATTGATTTTTCCATAGGGCGGTTAGCCTCACTTTTAGCCCGAACGGCTGAATAGATTTGCACGAAACTTGGCAAAATTGTAGGGACTGGTAGCCCGATGTGCCTTTTGTAGGTCTCAATATATGTGCTCCAGTGGATTTTGAGAAATTAACGTTTAAAAAAAGATATATATCTGTAACAGCGGACCGGGCAGCGGCCCAGGACGCGTACTTTTCGCGCAACGGAGCTTTGTGAAGCGAAGCTGATTGGTTCTCTGGCGTCTGTCAACATTCCAAACAGTCCGTAGCGGCCGCCATCTTGTCTCTCGGTAGGATCGAGAGACAAGAGGAGGCCAAAGCGAAGGGGCAAATGACCATAAGGGGGCATAGTAGATCCTCGCTGACCCCCTAGGTTTGATGTGGAGGTTTTAAAAGGGCCCCGCGGGGCAAAAAAAAAAATAATAATAATAATCGAACGGCTGATGACCATAAGGGGGCATAGTAGATCCTCGCTGACCCCCTAGGTTTGATGTGGAGGTTTTAAAAGGGCCCCGCGGGGCAAAAAAAAATAATAATAATAATAATCGAACGGCTGAATGGATTTGCACGAAACTTGGTAAAATATTAGGGACTGGTAGCCCGATGTGCCTTTGCTATGTCTCAATATATGTGCTTCAGTGCATTTTGAGAAATTAACGTTCAAAAACAAGATATATATCTGTAACAGCGCTCCGCTTCGCGGAGATAAAATTATATGTGTATTACCTAGCTGTTGCTAACACCAGTTAGCGACGGCTAGTAGGAGATAGCGACCATCTTGGGTCCCACTTTGCATGTGAGTGATATTTATCACTAATGACATGCAAAGTGGGCATGCCAAGATGTTAGCGACTGGAAACAGTCGCTAACATCGCTATCTCCTATTATCAACTTTTGGAAATATTCGAGATAAGCGCGAATATCTCCAAAAAGTAACAGCTGCCCTGAGCAGTTCTTAGCCATGTTATCCAATGGGAGGTGGATAACATGGCTAAGAGCATTAGCTCGGTAATGCATGAATATCGCGGAGTTTTCAGCGACATTAATGCATTGCGCTCGTTTTTTATCGTATTTGCGATAAACCTTGATAATAGCAAGGTTTATCTGCGATAATTTCTGACGGTAAAAAAATCTTTGCAATGCATCGTTAGGGATAAATATCGCTTAACTTTGGTAATATGCCCCAACGTCTGTTAACGTTCGATTCGAAGGAAATCAGGAATTGTTGAAAAACATTGTGTGCGCCATCTTGTCTTTTTTCAAATGCCACACTTTTGTCGTGCACGGCAGCCATTTTAGATGCCTTGACCAGATCCACTCTGTGAACGCTGTCGATCCTTAGCATGGCTCCCCACCCTCGCAAGCATCTCCCCCAGGCAGTGGTCACCCCCGCTCTCTGTTTTATGCATGGGTAATAAACCTCCCCCCATCTGCGCTGTTCTTCCCTGAGAATCACACCCTGTGCCCGCCCGACACCTCCCTTTCGCCCTATTCACTACCGCACCCTCTGACACTCCTTTTTCTCTGTGTCCGATTGTCCAGGCCGGTCCTAGGCTATCAGCTAGCCCTGCAGATGTAGTTTATGGCCACAGCTGTAAAGAATCACCCGTCTTCAAAGGAGTTATAGTAGATCAAGGCCCACACTCGATGAGATCCGTCACAGCAGAAGCGTTGCTATTATCTGAAAACCATTCTGTATTGTGATTGGGGAGGGGACCGAGCGTGAAGCGGAAGATTCCAGGGATGACTCTTTGTACATCAAAGTTTTTACAATTATGTGTCACATTAAAAATATATAGCACTCCGACAAAGTAGTAAGATTATAAAACTTTAATAATTTATAAATATATACAAGAAAACAAAAATAGTAATAACATATAAACATTTTTAGAGAAAAACAACGAAGTAGCGGTCGGCTGTGCGAATAGTCCCAACGCAGCACAACGTCCAGATTTCCGGCGTGGGGCGTCGCGGGGGGTGGGTGATCAGTAGCAAACTGTTGTGCGAATAGTTCCAAGGCAGCAGAACGCGCCGAAATCTAGATGACACAAAAGTGATGTCTAGTAAGTTGCCACCCAGCAAATAACGGCGTGGGGCGTCGCGGGGGGTGGGTCATCAGTAGCAAACTGTTGTGCGAATAGTTCCAAGGCAGCAGAACGATGGCACCAAGGTGATGTCCAGTAAGTTGCCGCACTGGTTTTGGTATCCTACAATGCTGCTCCGAATAACGGCGTGGAGCGCCCCGGGGGAGGCGGCGTGAACGGGCCTCTCCAGGTGGAGTCTCGTCTGTTGTAGTGGGGCGCCCCTTTACCGTTTCAGTTGCCATTCCGTCCGCTTTTGGTCCACTGTGTCAAAATCCGCCATTCAGCTGAGTTGCGCCCACTCTTGCGGTGCAGCGATAGGCGGCTGTCACAGGACTCTCAAAATGGCGGCAGGCTGTTTCCTTTTTGGGCCTGGTCCACTGAAATGGCCCTGGGACACCTTGGAAATCGGACGCTTGTCTGCTAGGTCTTGGACCCCATTCTCGAAAGCGTCCCCTCCGCCTTGAGAATTCATCAAAAGTTTTGGGGGCCCCGACTCCTGCAGGCTTCTGGTGGGGAGCGGCTGCCATGATTGCTCGCGGAATGACCACGACGGAGCTACGAGATGGTGGTGCTCTCATGGTGACGCCAGCTTCAGTCTGAAACATCCAGAAACAAGGTGGGGCTTTCATCGTTTGGGGGAAAAAAAAAGTTTTCATCCAATGAAAAGTGTTGTTTTTAGGTCATATGATCAAGCCTTCCATCATTAGGAAACCAAAAGTAAAATGAACCAATGAAAAGTTTTATAAACAAGTCACATGACCTGTTATGCGGCATAGGGTATAAAATGCGGAGAAAATACGTTGGCACGTGAGGCGGCGTCAGTAGCGGACCGATGTGCGAATAGGCCGAAGGCAATACAACGCGCCAAGATCCGGATGGCATCGAGGTGGTGTCATAGTTGAGAGTTCTGAGCAGCGGTTGTAACACTGTCTGAAGCTTATTTGCAGCTGCTGCAGCTTCACTACGCGCCAAGATCCGGATGGCACCGAGGTGGTGTGTAGGAAGTTGCCGCACTGGTGTGGCCATCCTACAATGCTGAAAGTCGGCGTGGGGCGCCCCGTTGGCCTGTGAGTTTGCGTCAGTAGCGGACCGATGTGCGAATAGGCCGAAGGCAGCACAACGCGCCAAGATCCGGATGGCACCGAGGTGGTGTCTAGTAAGTTGTCGCACTTCTGTGGCCATCCTACAATGTTGAAAGTCGGCGTGGGGCGCCCCGTTGGCCTGTGAGATGGTGTCAGTAGCGGACTGATGTGTGAATGGGGCCAAAGGCAGCGCAACAATATTTTCTACTATATTTCCGGTGTAGAAGAGACCACAAGGCGCTGAGATGCCAAGATCCGGATGGCACCGAGGTGGTGTGTAGCAAGTTGCCGCACTGGTGTGGCCATCCTACAATGCTGAAAGTCGGCGTGGGGCGCCCCGTTGGCCTGTGAGATGGCGTCAGTAGCGGACCGATGTGCGAATAGGCCGAAGGCAGCGCAACAATATTTTCTGACTGACACCACAAGGCGCTGAGATGCCAAGATCCGGATGGCACCGAGGTGATGTCTAAGTTGCGGACTGATGTGCGAATGGGGCCAAAGGCAGCGTAACAATATTTTTTGTATGGAAGATACCACTAGGCGTTGAGATGCCAAGATTCGGATGGCACTGAGGTGATGTCTAGCAAGTTGGTGTGGTCATCCTACAATGCTGAAACTCGGCGTGGGTCACCCCATTAGCCTGTGAGATGGCGTCAGTAGCGGACCGATGTGCGAATAGGCCGAAGGCAGCACAACGCGCCAAGATCCGGATGTCACCGTGGTGGTTTCATAGTTGAGAGGCACTTCATCTGCAGTGGGGCGCCGAGATCCGGATGGCACCGAGGTGATGTCTAGCAAGTTGCTGTACTGGTGTGGTCATCCTACAATGCTGAAACTCGGCGTGGGTCGCCCCATTAGCCTGTGAGATGGCGTCAGTAGCGGACCGATGTGCGAATAGGCCGAAGGCAGCACAACGCGCCAAGATCCGGATGTCACCGTGGTGGTTTCATAGTTGAGAGGCACTTCATCTGCAGTGGGGCGCCGAGATCCGGATGGCACCGAGGTGATGTCTAGCAAGTTGCTGTACTGGTGTGGTCATCCTACAATGCTGAAACTCGGCGTGGGTCGCCCCATTAGCCTGTGAGATGGCGTCAGTAGCGGACCGATGTGCGAATAGGCCGAAGGCAGCACAACGCGCCAAGATCCGGATGTCACCGTGGTGGTTTCATAGTTGAGAGGCACTTCATCTGCAGTGGGGCGCCGAGATCCGGATGGCACCGAGGTGATGTCTAGCAAGTTGCTGTACTTGTGTGGTCATCCTACAATGCTGAAACTCGGCGTGGGTCGCCCCATTAGCCTGTGAGATAGCAGTTCTTTGGATTTGGGCCTGGCTCGTCTGCTGTAGTGGGGCGCCCCTTTACCGTTTCAGTTGCCATTCAGCTGAGTTTCGGCTGCTCTTGATGCTACAGCGACAGGCGGCTGCAACAGGACTCTCAAAATGGCGGCCTGTTCTTTGGATTTGGGCCTGGTCCACTAAAATGGCCCTGGGACACCTTAGAACTCGGACGCTCGATTTTTTTTTCCTTTCCTGTACATGCAAAAAAAGGTAAATGCCCGGTACGTTACACGCTTCATCTGCCACGATGAACTCTCTAGAGGAACCGAAAAAAAATATAGTTGTGGTAACTATACCATGCATCGTCATATGGAGAGGTGGCACCAATTAATTATAGTGCTGCATAAAAGAGAGATTTGGAGGAGAACCCCTGACCTGCTAGTACATTCATCAAAGAAGTGGCACTGAGAGCTTCAGAGGCAAGGGAAACGGTCCCAAATATTTAGAAGAACTTTGGAAAGATTAAAATGACATGTTTAGATTGTGGCAAATTTATTTCATGTGGACATCTGAGTGTTACTCTAATAAATACAGCATATGAACATCATCATAGTCGATGGTTGGTAGAGACATTTTGACTATATCCTGGACCTGCCCGTCCTCGCCCAAAATGGCGCCGGAATAAATGGGACTCGTAACTCCTTGTTGTGTACTGGTTGCAGAACCTTGAAATCACGAGATACGTATGCAGTTTTGAAGCACATGGCGGGCGGGGACGAGAATTGATTGAATATTTCGACATCCCTATTGATATTAAGTTCTGATGTGTTATTGATTACTGTACTGTTGAAAGTTCGAATTAACGTCACCCATGGTACTTGCCCGCAAATGTATATCTAGATAATTTTATTGTAACTGGCCCTGTCGTATTTTAATTATAAAATGTACGTCCACCGATTCCGTAACTGTTAGACACCTTAGTTCTTGCAACCTAATGGCCCGCCCGTTACGTTCCTCTACAGTGTAAATGTCTATTCATCATATACGATTACAGTTTGCTCCGTGGCCGGCCCACGTGGTTATAGGCTCGTATTTGTATAATGAAATTTTCACAATAAAGGTTTTTAAAAGAAAACATGGTAGTAGTATATACATTGGTAAAGTTTTTAATAATAGTCACTGTTTTAGAATCATTAAAAGGCAAGTGAAATAAAGCAGACCAATTACATGAAGGGTAAAAGGTATAATACGAAGGAACGCAGTAAAGATAAATGGTCAAGGGCTGTTGTGTTTTCTATTCCTGCAACATAAAGTGATCGATAAGAATCTCATATTCAGGCGTATCGGCGACTAAGACAGCAGGTCGACCCTCTTTTGCTCAACGGCTCCGTCATGGGACGAAGAAACGCTCTTTTTCTCGAAAAAAGAATATATTTTACTTGCAGGACAGTTGTAAAATTTCCGGGAAAGTACATTAGCCTGGAACATTATAACATATATTTAAGAAAAAATAATGTTCGGAAGTAATGAAAAGCGTAATTTTTAGGTCATATGACCAAGCCTTTCATCATTACAATAAGAAAAGTAAAATGAACCAATGAAAAGTTTTATTAACAAGTCACATGACTTGTTATGCTTACGTTACGCGCTGCGCGCCCCGGATGACTTCCGGATGCGCTAACGCGGCGCGTCATATGACGCATTACGCGACAACGCAGGTACAGAATATAGTCAAAATGTCTCCACCAACCAGCGGTCGGAACACAACCCCTTTCAGCAGGCTAAATAGTTCTGTTAAATGACAACAGAAGGGACAGGCAACAAGAACCATCAGTCAAAGAGGGGAGGGCTAGTTCTTCTCTACCGGGTTACATTGGGGCGCTACCGGAACTGATCGAATTGGTAGTCTACAGTGTTTCTGGATGTTTCAGACTGAAGCTGGGGTTAGCATGAGAGCAGCACCATTTCGTAGCTCCGTCGTGGTCATTCCGCAACCAATCATGGCAGCCGTTCTTTATCGTTATTTTGGGCGGGGTGGGTGGCGGAGCAGAGCTGTTTTGCAGCCATCATTGTGTGGAGTTCAGTTCATCTCACTAGTTTTGTATTTGTCATGAGGGGTTGTTCCTAATGTTTCTATTTTAGCGAGGTCAAAAAGAGATCCCATTAGTGGCCTACTGATTTTGCTCGATTCCTTTTCTTTTTTTTTACACGATTTTTCGTTATCTGCAAAGACTAAACAGAGTATTGCGACTCTGTGTTTGTTTGTAAATAGAGAATGAACCAAAGAGAACTAATTCTAAAACAGTAAATACTTGGATAACAATGAATCAAATGGAGAGAGAAGCAGGCACGACGGATTACAATGGGGGCAAAGACCTGCGTTAACTACCTTTCACTATCTGCAAAGAGAGAGTACTCCTAATAGAAATGAGGGGGGGGGCACCATTCAAAGCAGATCAGTGTGCATAAACACGAAAATGTTTTCACTTACCACGTACTTGACATTCGACAGCTTATGATATTTGCTATTAAAAAACCATTGAAATTCACTGAAAAAACCATAGGTTATAGACCATATATAGTTAGGAATTAGCATTTACAAAACCTTGAAAATTCACTGAAAAAACCATAGGTTATAGACCATATATAGTTAGGAATTAGCATTTAAAAAACCTTATTTTACTCACACAAAACCATTGAAATTCCATATATAGTTAGTTGCACTAACTATATATCGCGCACCTGCAATCCACTGCTGATGATGTCACATATTACATCATTCATGACATGGTCAGTGACATCACTGATGACATCACTGATGACATCTCAAATGACATCACTGATGACATCACTGATGACAACATCCAGTGACTGTATGTTTCTGTAAAGTTAAAATGTGTCTTACATATTGAAGAATGAGTGGAAGTATAAGTGTCTGGACAAAGGATTTAGTAGGTGCATGACTGAATGCATGAGTGAGTGATTAAATGTGTCTCACTGAGTGCATGGGTTAGTGACTAAAGTGTCTTAATTTGTGCATCATTATGTCTGTTGTTCTGTAAACTGCTGCATGTTTTGATCAGTAGCTATATGATTAACTATATGGGTTACTGATTGATTGTCCAAGTATTTGTATGGGAGACTGAGTGTGTGTGTGGCTGGCTGGGAGGTGTGTGACTCTGTGCAGATCAATGTGTACTTGTATCAATGATTGTATAACAAGGTAAGTATGTGTTAGTATATGTTTGAAAATGTAAGGTGCTCTATGTTTAACTGTATAGACAAGAAAATGGAAGTGTCATTGATTCTTTACAGGACTGACTAGGTGTGTGAGTAACTCCATGGATGAGTGGCAGACTGTGAGTGTCTGTATAGGTGTATGAGTGCATATGATAGTGTTGTAAAGATGAGTGATTGTATGTATGAATGATAGTATGGGTGAATGAGTGAAGGTGTGTGTAGACGTAGGAATCAGTGAGTGCGTATGTAGTAACTAGTATTGGTGTGTCAATGGTTTCAAAAATTATATTCTGTATTTAACACTGGGTGAAACAGAGGTTATATTAAAATGTGAGGAGATGCATTGTATTGTCACATGAATGATATCATCAGTGATGTGGTCATTGATGTCAAATGAGATGTCATCAGTGATGTCATCAGTGATGTCATTTGAGATGTCATCAGTGATGTCATCAGTGATGTCACTGACCATGTCATGAATGATGTAATATGTGACATCATCAGCAGTGGATTGCAGGTGCGCGATATATAGTTAGTGCAACTAACTATATATGGAATTTCAATGGTTTTGTGTGAGTAAAATAAGGTTTTTTAAATGCTAATTCCTAACTATATATGGTCTATAACCTATGGTTTTTTCAGTGAATATATATATATATATATATATATATGTATATATATGTATATAAGCCCTACATGGCCCTTGCCCCTCCTATCTTAAGCACAGATTTGCTTTTTACCAGCCGACCCGCCAGCTGCGATCTGCCTCCCTCAGACATGTGGTTATTCCCAGATTCAAGAAAGTTCGACTGGGGGGGCAGTCTCTGACGGTTCGTGCAGCTCAGCTGTGGAACAACCTACCTGAGGCCTTAAGACACTCATCAAATCTTGCTAGCTTTAAAAAATTGCTAAAAACTCACTTATTTATGCAGACTATGTAAGCTTTCCCTTGCTCTAGCTGACACCATGACCTTTTCATCGCGCCAGGACAGTTTCGACTAACAGCGCGCGCTATAAATAAACATATAACATAACATATATATATGTGTGTGAGAGAGAATTTTTATAGTTAAGCACCTGTAGGACTATGGAATTACTAACCTGCAGACTTGCAAAAAAAAAATCCCTTTTAAAGGTAACATATGGCAACAGCTTAAGCAGGTCATACTCAGTGTGCCAGTAGAGTAGCTCCATAGATTGCCTTTGCTAGACTTTTAGCACTGTACGTACCTATAGGGGCTCAGAAGAACTGCCTTGAATATTATGAGAAAAAAGGTAATCGCTGAGTTAGACTGGGACATAGTTAGAGCAACATTATGGATATTACCTTTGCAGGAGCATTTAAAAAAAATCAAAACCTCAAATAAGAATAACTAACATCAAATACCCATAACTTTATAACTGCTGACCCTTCACCCTTACATGGTGATTGTAGTGTTATAACAAACTTTTTGTACTAGCCTCCTCCATTCCACAATAATTCCTATCAATAATTTTGCTATCATGCACAGAATCTGTTTTATGACCACTTAGGATTTGGTTTAATGATCCTCTGTAAATAAGAAACTCATAACAAATATTTATACAATTAATCTAACCGCAAATCGTTTACATAGTCAGCGATTGGCCAAGATCCAGCTCGATGATAAACACCTCTGTGAAGTGCCACTATGATGGCTTAATTTACGGATGCATGCCATGATGAACATAAGCATCACTTCTTCTGCGTCAGGGCTTGGGTGGTAAATGCCGTGCACTGCAAGCATTAACCCTGAGAGTCACAGCTCTCATTCCGATTCTTTCACTTATTCCGCGTCAGGGCTTTGGTCGTAAAAGTTGTGCAATGCAAGGATAACCCTGAGAGTCACAGCTCACATTCTGCTACTTTTACTTCTTCCGTGTCAGGACTTGGGTGGTAAATGTCGTGCACTGCAAGCAGTAACGGGGAGAGTCGCAGCTCCCATTCTGCTCCTCTCACTTCTTCTGCATCGGGGTTTGGGTGGTAATTGTCGTGCACTGCAAGAATTAACCCTGAGAGTAACAGATCCCATTCTGTTCCTTTCACTTCTTCCGCATCAGGGCTTGGGTGGTAAATGTCCTGCACTGCAAGCATTAACCCTGAGAGTAACAGCTCACATTCTGCTCCTTTCCCTTCTTCCGGGTCAGGGCTTGGGTGGTAAATGTTATACACTGCAAGAATTAACCCTGAGAGCTACCGCTCACATTCAGCTCCTTTCACTTCTCTGCTTCTGAACACTGTTTTCTGACCACTGTCACTGATTCATCACTGTTGTATGAAACGACCAAACACCACAATCAGCTGTGAATATTCAGAGGTGTGCTTATTAAATTAGTTCTTCCTGCAGGGACTCAGTCAGAGTGTGTTTAGTGTATAGGTTTTAGCACTAATCCTTCCAGTTACCTGAAAATACCCTTCTTAGCCAAAGCATTGTTCCCAGTGCTGCTTTTACAGGTAGCATGAACAGGAACCATTGGATGTTTTTCTTTTTAACTCTACTTCATCAAATAATTGCTCTTAAATGTTTTTTCCCCTGTGTGTGTTTGCTGATGGCTTTGTAGGTTTAATAATAGCCTAAAACTACTTCCATATTCACTGTTCTTGTATGTTTTTTCCCTTGTGATTTTTTTGCTGATGTCTTCGGAGATTTGATACTTGACTAAAGCTCTTCCCACATTCATTACACTTGAATGGTTTTTCCCCTGTGTGTGTTCGTTGATGAGCCATGAGATTTGAGGAATCACTAAATCTACTTCCACATTTACTGCAATGGTATGGTTTTTCCCCAGTGTGTATTCGCTGATGTTTTTGGAGGTCTGCTAACCGACTGAAGCTCTTCACACATTCACCGCAATGGTATGGTTTCTCCCCTGTGTGGGTTCGCTGATGTCTTCGGAGGACTGCTAACTGACTGAAGCTCTTCACACATTCATTGCAATGGTATGGCTTTTCCCCTGTGTGCGTTCGCAGATGTGTTTGGAGGTGTGAAAACCGACTGAAGCTTTTCACACATTCACTGCAATGGTATGGTTTTTCCCCTGTGTGTGTTCGCTGATGTCTTCGGAGGTCTGCTAACTGACTGAAGCTCTTCACACATTCATTGCAATGGTATGGCTTTTCCCCTGTGTGTATTCGCTGATGTCTTCGGAGGTCTGCTAACTGCCTGAATCTCTTCATACATTCATTGCAATGGTATGGCTTTTCCCCTGTGTGTGTTCGCTGATGTGTTTGGAGGAGTGATAACCGACTGAAGCTCTTCACACATTCACCACAATGGTATGGTTTTTCCCCTGTGTGTGTTCGCTGATGTGTTTGGAGGTCTGTTAACCGACTGAAGCTCTTCACACATTCACTGCAATGGTATGGTTTTTCCCCTGTGTGTGTTCGCTGATGTGTTTGGAGGAGTGATAACCGACTGAAGCTCTTCACACATTCACCACAATGGTATGGTTTTTCGCCTGTGTGTGTTCGCTGATGTCTTCGGAGGTCTGTTAACCAACTGAAGCTCTTCACACATTCACTGCAATGGTATGGTTTTTCCCTTGTGTGTGTCCGCTGATGTGTTTGGAGGAGTGATAACCGACTGAAGCTCTTCACACATTCACTGCAATGGTATGGTTTTTCCCCTGTGTGTGTTCGCTGATGTCTTCGGAGGTCTGTTAACCGACGGAATCGCTTCACACATTCACTGCAATCGTATGGTTTTTCCCCTGTATGTGTTTTCTGATGTATTTGGAGATTTGATAATTGACTGAAGCTATTTACACATTCAGTGCATTGGTATGGCTTTTCCCCTGTGTGTGTTTGCTGATGTCTATGTAGGATTGATGATTGACTAAAGCTCTTCACACATTCAGTGCAATGGTATGGTTTTTCCCCTGTGTGTGTTCTCTGATGATCTTTTAGGATTATTAACTGATTAAAGTTCTTCACACATTCAGTGCAATTGCACAATTTTTCTCCTGTGTGTGTTTGCTGATGGTGCTTTAGTAGTGATGACAAACTAAAGCTCTCGCTGCATGTGTATGATTCTTTTTTCTTGCTTAGTGTTTTTGGGATGGATATATATTTGTCTACATCACATGACCGTGTTTCCTGAAGGGCCAACATGGTTGATAAGCTACTTGTGTTATTCTCACATTCCCTGTATGTCTGTGGTGTTTTGGATGCTTGATTTCTGATTGAACAATAAAATACAAGACTCACTAAATACCTATCACATTCATAGTAAAAGTAAGGCGCCTTTCTGGGTGATTGCGTCCTTACATTGGATGACGGCTTTGCGTGCTTGTGGGTAAAGATTTGTCTTCCTTCTGGTCGGTGCAAATTGGGACAATACTCTGTGCTTTAGAGAGCAGAACCCCTCTTTTCTTTAGCCTTCAGTTCTTTGGTTCCACTTCGTTGTGCTTCTCCCTGGTTCCTGTGCTTTGGCTAGAAAGAGTTAACAATACACTGAGAGCACTGTAATGCAACTTGTAATGTTTACAGCTACTCCGAAGAGTGTCCCTGGGCCGAGAACAGGTCTGAAGAGAAAGTAAATCTGGTTGTTTCAAACATGGACAAATAGCCAGGTTTTCAATCTTTTTTTAAACATTGTCATGCTACTAACAGCGCAAAGCTCAAGAGGGAGTTTTTCCAAGCTATGGATTCCAAATAGACACAAGACCTTCCTCCAACTTTCATACCGACCTCATGTTCGAAACAGGTGTTGGACGCTTGCTTATACAGCAGGTGGTTTGTCAGTGTTGTTGCCTTAATTCTGTCGAGGGCATTTCTTCTTCTTGTGGTGTGGAAGAGTAGAGCTCAAACTTGTATTCACTGAATTGCCTTTGACTGTTTCTTCCTGGATCTGTCCTCTGTCTCTGATTTCACTGATATTTTCTGAGCTCCTTATTTTTGACTATTTTTGATGATTTGCTGTGTTATCTTCATTATTCATAATCAATCCGGGCATTTAGGCTTATTTTCTGTTGGATGTAAAGAAATTAAAAATTACTAAATGCAAATGTAATGGAATGTGAATACACAATATTCTGGGTGTAGAAGAAAGACATCTCTGCTTTACCATATCTGAAACTTAACAAGGAATATTTCACCATACATGGATATTTCACTGAAAGTTCTGTTGAGCAGGTCACAGCTTATTTACTCATAAAAAGCCAGTGATTTACCATTGTTCACAGAGTAACTTACTAAAGAAAGGGAAGCCACTGAGCCCTCACATGCTACAAATACAGTTTTAGCTAGATACACATGGAGATTTAGCTAGATACTCATTTAAACAAGAACAGATTGTGAAAAAGAGAGGAAGCACAAAGCATTGCAGTTAGGTCAATTTCATGAAGTATCTACCAAAGGGTCCTCAGGACTGTCTTACTCGTGGTGGCGGTCTGACTGACACCACGCTGGGGGTCTGACTGCCATAATATGAGTGTGGTGGTGGAACCGCAACGAGACCTCCACCTCCACCTGAATCAAGTATCCTGCATCCGCGGTGGTCTGCAAATGGCCTGAATATACGTGCGGTACATATGCTGGCCCTGCTGAGCCTATTACAATCTGCATATCCACTGCCCGTTTCATGGTGGGGACACCACCTTGAAAAGGGCAGTAGACATGCAGGTAAAGGGGCCCTAGCAGGGCCTCCTGACAAGTCTGAGCCTAGGGTTGCATGCGGGGTGCACATGTTGTACCTCTCTGGAACTGCACCCTCGTTCCTGCATGGTGTGGCAGGCAAAACATGGTGCATGCCATACAGTGCAGGAACGTGCTGCAGGCACTCTCAGGGCGGTGGTATGCTGTTTAGGATCTCCTATGGACCTAACACAGCCGCTGCCATGAGACTGCAGCTGCACCACCCTCCCTGGATTAATGTCATAATCCGGCGGGCGGGCTCAACAAGGGCTTGGCGATCTTCCTGGGAACACCATGGAGGTGGTCCCATTGGAACACCGCCAAACTCGTAATAAGGTCTTAAGTCACCTTCAACACTTTCCACAGCCCTCCTGGTTCAAGCATTTCTGGATCCTTCTAACTTGGAAAACTGAAGCATTATCCTGAGATGAGGTGGATTTTCTATCGGCATAATATATATCAATCGCCCTTAAACTAGTGTCTGATTCTGAACTGATTGACAACTTAAACAAGCATTGGCATAGCCAATAGGTCTCGCCCACGGCACCTATTAAGTGTTTAGCCATGCAGGAGAATAGGGTTTGGGGGAGTGGGTGGGTTTGCTTAGACTGGGCACTAATCTTTGAAGCTACTGTATGTGGAGTTGTTCTTTGCAACACAAATCAACTACAAACAGAACCAAGCATATCCACACACACGTATAAGCATACACACTCATGCAAGTAGGCAGTGAAGAGGGAGCATGCGGGCACCTGATCTGCCAACCAGAGTCTGTCCCCAGCTCCTTGTGCTGCCCAAGCAGAGCCCCCCGCACACTGCACCAGATGCCTTAGGCACGTCTCTTTTATTATCCGGAGTGACTAAATCGATGATATCATGGCTACTGTGACAGTAAGCACTGTGGCACTGTTAATTGTAATGTTACTGATGCTAAATAATAAATAACGTTTTTTTTAAAAGCACGTCTCTTTAAACAAAAAAACAAACCAAAAAAGTTACAAAAAGAAAAATATTTTTAAAAAGGTGCCAACTTGGTAGACAATGTAGGTCCTCAGGCAGTGTGTCTTTTTGCCGGGTTTAACATAATTCCAGCTGCGTCCAAAGGTTTGAGGGTGAAGGGCAGGGGGGTGCTGGACATGGCAATCTGGACTTTAGTGAGGGGTGGGGGTTGATGTGATGAGAAAGACAAGAATTGGCAAGATTTTGTTCCAGCTCGACATTTTAAAAAAAAATTAAATGTCGCAAATTGCTAAACTGGCAACCAGTGTCCATGGCGGGGAGAGATCGCCATGCTAGGCATATATTGGCTTTTACAGCAACAGTGAAAATCTCGTGCTGAAACAAAGAGGCCCGGTCTCGATCAAGGGAAGAAAGAGAGAGATGGGTCCTGCAGAAGAGTTGGCGATTTTTGACATCTTTTTTCCCAGTCCTTCCCCTCCCCCCTCCTGCTCCTCACCGGATCCGTTACCCCAACACTGATGCCCCTCGTGTATTGGCTTAGCAGACAAGCATTGGCAAAGCCAATAGGTCCCGCCTTTTGGCTTTGCCAATGCTTTTTGCTGACTCTGTTTAGCCTTTTAACAAACAGTGGTGTGCCGTGGGGGGAAAGGGTGGGGTAGCACCTCACGGGCCACCGCAAGTGGGTGGAAACAAAAACAAAAGGACAATGCGAGGAGGGTGTAGTGTAGTTCCTATATTCCCAATAGGCTCTGCGCATTGGAATAATATAAACAGCAGTGTAGACGTAGGACTGAGGTCGACTAGGTCTCTACTGACTATATTAGACTTAAGGTTTGCCAGCTAGCTCAGAGGTCACTAGAAACTTTCTCGAATAAACGAGGAGGAGTTTAACCTCCCTGGATAGACAAGAAGGGATTAGCTTCTGACAACCATAAAACATGACAACTTTGCTCTCCTAGAATAAGAGTGTATCTCTAGAGTTGTGTGAAAACAATAGACAGCTATTTCACTCAGTCAAATGTGCGTACTTAGTTTCACCAGATTGCAGAGAAAAGAGAGACGGGCGTTTTCAATAAAAGGTGTTATTTATTGAGCAGTCTTCTTCCTCATGCAAGAGAAATGAATTGCCACAATTACAATACTCATAGTAAAGTAAAGTGCGTACAGTAAAAGGAGGATTATAAAATAATACTGGAAAAAAGCATTGATATGGTTTCTTAGCCATATGATACTTTAAAATGGATAAAATATATACATACATATATACATTGACTAATCGTACTCAACTGGTGCTTCTAAATACGCCTGCCCCGGTGTACCTGACCTAAGCCTAATACGTGGGAAGGAGTAAGTAAGTAGCAGTTTAAGTTAAGTTTGTTTTGCCAAGAATCTGACTCAAGAATTCTCTTTTAAGGGTTTAGTCAGCTCCGTACCTGGGTAAATAGAAAGCAGGAGGTCTTGTATCTCTCTCTCAGGACTCGATATCCCAGTAACCCGCGAAGGTATCTGGAAACACCGGAGCTGGATTTCTCGGCAGGAGAAAAGACAGCGTCTCTCTCAGTGCGTCAAAGAGGAGGGGCAGCGTCCGTGGGCTCTCGCATCAGCTGGGCTCTCGGGCAAGTAGATAGCTGCTCTGCTCCAAAACCACCACTGTGTCTTTGCTTAAGGCAACGCTGGTATATTTATACCTGAAAGGTGCCGGGTTTGACGTAAGGTTGGACATAAGACGTCAATAAAGATGTCACTAAGAACTGGCCGTTCTTACAGTGCTTTACAGGAGTTCTAGGACGAAATCAAAACAAAAGCAAGGGGGATTTCCCAGGTTGCTGGAGGTTTGGTTTTGTTTAGAGACCTCGTTGTGCTTTCTAGGGGGCCGGGGAAGTAGCCTTGCTCAATGTGACAGCATGTGCTACGACTGAATTATGGATATGATTACTATGCCGTTGTATGGATATTATTGATTATAACCGGACAAGGGCATAACATAGAAATATCGATTCAGGTTCCTTGATAAAAAACACTACAAGGGCAGGAGCATGTTTAACACAGACAAAGGAGGGGGGCGGGAGCAAAGGTTATGCGAACAGCAGGGGGCGGTGGGAGCCTGGTGAACATGGACAATGGAAGGGGGAGGGGTGTTACCTCTTGGGTTGCCGCAAGTGGGTAGGGGGAGGGACAAAGGGAATGCGGATAACGGGAGCATTGTGAACATGGACAATGGGTGGGAGGCGGGAGCAAAGCAACAGGAAAGTAAACGAGCATGGCCGGTAAAGTGTGTTTAATTAGTAACCTGATCCATGACGAGGAATGCAGCTGCCACCCAGCGCTCCAGTGCTCGCTCCCGAGAGCAAAAAATCGCCGGAGTGATCCTTTGGAGAATAGGTTGGACATGCACCTGCCTTTGGCCATTTAGGTGCTTTCGTTATTGAAAGACACACGCAAAGGCCAATCCAATGTGTGGGAGGAGTCAGACCCACACGGAGAAGTTTAGAGTGCTCACAAGAAGCCTCCCATAGTGCAGCACAAAGAGCACTGCACAAGGCTCGACATAAAAAGTAAGACTTTAGTTCTTCCTACAGTATTTCAAGTTAAGATCCTGTTGTAGTTCAATCAGCAGCTCCTTCCACGATTTTCGGTAAAATAGAATGAGGGATTTATTGCAATTGCCTGTCTTTATATTGTGCACACTGATAAAGCAAACAAATATGAATTCACGAAATGTATTATTCAACTATATCAGTCATTTATTCCTTTTAGAGAATCCATCACAACCAATAATTTAACTGCAACAAAAGCAATGCAAGCACCATCCAAGCTAAGAGGCGATTGTAGCACCGTTGTGAGTGGATGAATGTCTTTTTCAAATCACTACACGCGCCGCCGCTACCCTTGGCCCGGATTGCACCTGTTGTGTGAAAGCACTGGATAATGCTTGCGCGATACAGTATCTTGCAGGGACTGAAGAATGCATGGCTCAGCAGTCTGTCTGCAAAAACCCTGAAGATGCATGCATGATTCAGCAATCAGAGCACAAATATATCTGAAGGATGCATGGCTCAGCAGTCTGTCTGCAACAACCCTAAAGAGGCATTCATGACTCAGCAATCAGAGCACAAATAGATCTAAAGAATGCATTGCTCAGCGGTATGACAGCAAAAACCCTTAAGAGGCATGCATGACCCTGTAATCAGAGCACAAATAGATCTGAAGAATGCATGGCTCAGCAGTATGTCTGCAAAAACCCTTAAGAGGCATGCATGATTCAGCAATCAGAGCACAAATATATCTGAAGAATGCATGGCTCAGCAGTCTGGCTGCAACAACCCTAAAGAGGCATGCATGACACAGCAATCAGATAACAGATATATCTGAAGGATGCATGGCTCAGCAGTCTGTCTGCAAAAACCCCTAAGAGGCATTCATGACTCAGCAATCAGAGCACAAAAGATCTGAAGAATGCATTGCTCAGCAGTGTGTCTGCAAAACCCCTTAAGAGGCATGCATGACAGCAATCGGAGCACAAATATATCTGAAGAATGCATGGCTCAGCAGTCTGTTTGCAAAAACCCTTAAAAGGCATTCATGACTCAGCAATCAGAGCACAAATAGATCTGAAGAATGCATTGCTCAGCAGTATGTCTGCAAAAACCCTTAAGAGGCGTGCATGACCCTGCAATCAGAGCACAAATAGATCTGAAGAATGCATGGGTCTGCAGTATGTCTGCAAAAACCCTCAAGAGGCATGCATGACTGCAATCAGAGCACAGATAGATCTGAAGAATGCATGGCTCAGCAGCCTGTCTGCAACAATCCTTAAGAGGCATGCATGATTCAGCAATCAGAGCACAAATATATCTGAAGGATGCATGGCTCAGCATTCTGTCTGCAAAAACCCTAAAGAGGCATGCATGACCCTGCAATCAGAGCACAAATAGATCTGAAGAATGCATGGCTCAGCAGTCTGTCTGCAAAAACCCTAAAAAGGCATGCATGACTCAGCAATCAGAGCACACATATATCTGAAGGATGCATGGCTCAGCAGCCTGTCTGCAAAAACCCTTAAGAGGCATGCATGACTCAGCAATCAGAGCACACATATATCTGAAGGATGGATGGCTCAGCAGACTGTCTGCAACAACCCTTAAGACGCATGCATGACTCAGCAATCAGAGCACAAATAGATCTGAAGAATGCATGGCTCAGCAGTCTGTCTGCAAAAACCCTAAAAAGGCATGCATGACTCAGCAATCAGAGCACAAATATATCTGAAGGATGCATGGCTCAGCAGACTGCCTGCAACAACCCTTAAGAGGCATGCATGACTCAGCAATCAGAGCACAAATATATCTGAACAATGCACGGCTCAGCAGTCTGTCTGAAAAAACCCTTAAGAGGAATGCAAGACTCAGCAATCAGAGCAGAAATAAATCTGAAGAATGCATGGCTCAGCAGTGTGCACTATCACACTGTTGCGACGCATGCAGGCAGGAGGACTCTAGCATCACAAATATACTCTATGTAGGAAGAATAAGAGGCGATTTCTGTCCGTGCATGCACACACTTATGCTGGGCAAAGGACGTGCACGGCTTGTCTGTGTGCACACAACTGCGCTGTAGAGGATACAAACATAGCAAGCATAGCTCAACAGTCTTGTGCACAACTGCACTGTACTGGATCCATGCAAGATGTACGTGGGGGTGTGGTTTGTGTGTGTGTGACTATCACATGGGTTGAAAGCAGGATGGCGCAACAGTGTGCACAATTGTACTGTGTTGTAGTATGCACAACTGACCTGTACAGCAAACCAGGTAAGAGTTAACAGTGTGCAGAACTGCACCATACAGAAGCATGTAAGGTGTAACTGTTTCTACAGCAGTCTATATAAAGCATGTATGGTACTAAAGTGTGTGTAAAATTGTACTGTGTAAAAAGAAAGCATGGCTCAGCAGTATGCAAAAATTATTTTCACACTAAGCATTTAAGACCTAACACTATGCACAACTGCACCTTACACGAAGCTTGCAAGGCAAGAGAGATTGCTGCATGGTTGGCTATAGGATGCATTGAGGGCACAGCTCAGCAGTGTGCACAACTGCACAGTATCATAAGAATACCTGGTTAAGAAAGGCGCAGCACAGGGTGTGCACAATTGTGCCATATAGAAATTATTTGTGGCTCATCAGTGTGGGCACAACTGAAATGAAGATGAAGCACGCGTGGTTCAGCAGTGTGCACAACTACCCAATATACGAAGCATGTTTGGCTAAGCAGTGATTGCCCCATTACAGTGCGTAGAAGTATGCAAGTTCAGCCGTGAGCGTCTGACTGGAAGCATGCAATGCTCAGCAGAGGGGTTACAATAGTGGTGTTTAGGGATGCATGGCTCGCCATGGTGCTAAATTGCACTCAAGGAACCATGTATTGCTCAGAAGTGTGTACTACAGCAAAGTACAGTGAGCATGCAAGGTACTGCAGTGTGCACAAGGGTACAGTAAATGAAATGAGCTTGACTTTTAAAACAAATAATCAAACAAATATTGAGAGAACACACGGTTTAGTAATGCATGCATGATTAAGTAGCTACTGCTAGTTATAGCAGAAATGTCACAGCCAACCGTGTGTGACTACCCAGATCATATATGCATAGGAAACATGCACTGCTCAGTACTTTTTTTCGTTCCTGTGTGTCTCAGCACAAAGATTGGGTGTGGGATGCTAACCTCTGTGTTTGTAGGTTGTGCATGCACCGCTACGTGGCCCACGTTGTCAGTTTGGTTGCTAGAAAGCGTACACTGCGCTCCTGTCAGTTCGCTGACCCTGTCCACGCAGGGATTTACTTTGCACTCGGACAGCGGATCTAACAGAGCAGAGAAGTCACTGCAAGCCCAAGTGCCCTGTTTATGCTCTGCCACAAGCACATGCAGACCCGGATGCAAAGTGCAACAATTACCTGGGGGCTCCCATGAAGCTCAGCATGTAGAGGGGGCCCAGGGGCTGAAGCATGGCTGAAGCATGGCTGAAGCGGGGCTGTCTGCTGATCAAGGAGGAGAGCTCTGCAAGGTGCTGCCGTGAGACGATCATGCTGCTAAATCTTTTTCTTTTTAATTACTTAAAAACGAATCAATGGATTTGCATCAAATTACAAAAAGAGATATTTCTGGACCAAGCTCTAGCTTGCTGCCAAATTTGGAGTAATTCTGTTCAGTGGTCCGGCCTGTAGTCATGTCTAAAAACCCCTATGGGAAATTGCATGGGGAAAAGGCATTTTGGGACCAACCTTTTTCTCGACCTCTACCAGCGAATGACCTCAAAGCTCTCCAGACAGTAGCTGAATTGAATGGTAAACTAGCTTTAAAACTTATGTAGACTCATCAAATGGGGCCAAAGTTATTAGCAAAACAAAAAAAGGTCCTAACTATAACTACCTACTGGTGACAGCTAGTGTTATTTGTGTGTATATATATATATATATATATATATATATATATATATATATTGCCGCTCCGATATCCTTTAACTCCAAAAGAAATCCGGCACTCACAGGAGAAGTTTCTAGGTTTGTTTAATGACAGCAAACAAACACTAAGCAGACAAACGCGTTTCGGTTTCCTTCGTCAGTGTCTACTACTGACACGAAGGAGGCAGGTTTAAAAACAATTCGTCATTTCAAGCATGTTCATAGAAAGGAGACTTAAGTAAAACCCTGTGAGCAAAGTTATACCATTGTCTATTACATTCTGATACTATTGTAAAGACGACATATAGTAATTTTATACATTTTAAATTACAATTCGCTTATTTACATTTATAACGATTGATTCGAAGACCTAATTAATCACATGATTAATGTGCCTTTTATTTCATTACTACGTCGTTTTTATAGGTGTGTTATAAAGCCGTGGATCGGCATTTCTCACAGGGTTATTCCAAATTATCACATTGTCAGGCAAAACTCTCCTCCTCTTACTTTCCTAAGTGAGATGATAATTCTTCATTTTTATTAAGACCTGTCGGGGCCTTGGTTTGTAGATCGATTATATAACGGGACTCCAACCGTCTTAGTCTCCGTAGTCTATCCCCACCCCTTGGGTCCACAGGTACACAGTCTAGTGCAAAATACTGTAGTAATTCTCTTTTACTTTTGTGTCTAATAGCAAAGTGTTTCGCTACGGGATAATTGAAATCCTTATTTACAATAGCTCGTTGGTGCTCAAGTATTCTGAGTTTCACATTTTTGACTGTACTGCCTATATATTTCAGTCCACATGGACATATTAGGCAGTACACAGCATGGGTGGTTTGACATGTGAGAAATTTTGAAATTCTTTTCTTATCATTCACCCCTGGTATCTCATATGTGGTTACTTTTCTGCTGTTCTCACATGCCTTACACTTCCCGCAGGGGAAGAAGCCTGGCATATCTCTTATTCTCCCTGTTGTGTCTATCTTGTCGCGCAAATGGCTGTGTACAATTTTGTCCTTTATTGATCTCCCTTTCCTGAAGGTAATTAGGGGTGAGATTGGGATATCCTTCCCTATGATTTGGTCAGTTTTAAGGATATGCCAGCTTCTCTTAAGTATTTTTCTCAGGTGGTTTGAGTCTTCTGAGAAGGTAGTAATCAGCCTGAATTTCCCTCCATGTTTGTCTTGATCCCTTTCTCTTTCTTTCAGTAGCTCTTCTCGAGGAATTCTCTCTACCTTTTTAAAGGTTTTTTCTAAGAGATTTTCGTTATATCCTCTAGATTTAAATCTACTTATGCTGTCTTGGGCTGCTTTTACTTAAGTCTCCTTTCTATGAACATGCTTGAAATGACGAATTGTTTTTAAACCTGCCTCCTTCGTGTCAGTAGTAGACACTGACGAAGGAAACCGAAACGCGTTTGTCTGCTTAGTGTTTGTTTGCTGTCATTAAACAAACCTAGAAACTTCTCCTGTGAGTGCCGGATTTCTTTTGGACACAGGCACCCGCCCACGAGTGCCCCGGTTCCTTGACGCAACAGAGCGGCATATATATATATATATATATGTATATTTTGCCATTAAACATCTTTAAAAACACAGACCCTGGAGTGCGAGTCTTCTTGTGTGACTGCAGCGCGGATGTTAGCTGTCAGCCCTTTCGAAAATATATATATATATATATATATATTACCTACTGGCGGTCGCCAGTAGGTATATATAGTTATGATTTTTTCCTATGGGATTTTTCAAAATTCTATGTTGAATAACTTTGGCGTTGATGGACGGAATTGGCTGAAACGTTCCTGAAAATGGCACATTTACTCTCCGGTCCTTCCCTGAAAGTTTGGGGGGGATACGTCAAGCACGGGCCGAGATAAAAGGGGGGTCCCAAAACGTGTTTTCCCCATGTTAATTTCCATAGGGCGGTTGGCCTCACTTTTAGCCCGAACGGCTGAATGGATTTTCACCAAACTTGGCAAAATTGTAGGGACTGGTAGCCCGATGTGCCTTTGCTATGTCTCAAGATATGTGCTACAGTGGTTTTTACGAAAATTAACTTTGAAAAAACATATATTGGGCTACATTGGGCTATATATATATGTTAGAGCCCAAATGTAGCCTAATGTAGCCCAATGTAGCCCAATGTAGCCCAAAGATGGCCACCAGAGACAAAAAAAACAAATGTAGCCCAAATATCAGCCAGATGTAGCCCAACTATAGCCCAATGACAGAATGTCCCAGAGTGTTCTAAAGAACAACTAGAGCGCTAACAGTCTTACTTATGACAAAAGTATGGCACACCTGAAGTCATCTTGATTGGAATAAAGTGTTAACACTTAAAACATTTAATTTGCAAAGGAACAAAATGAGGGGGTTCATTTTGCCATTGAAATTATGATTAGTGCTGAAGAAAGAAAAATTAGGGCACATTTTGAGTGACTTCTCAAATCCTCTTATATTTCATTAAAAAAATTCTGATATGCAGTCTCCCAAGATGGCCACCAGAGACAAAAGAGCCCAAATGTAGCCCAAATGTAGCCCAATGTAGCCCAATGTAGCGCAAAGATGGCCACCAGAGACAAAAAAAAACAAATGTAGCCCAAATATCAGCCAGATGTAGCCCAACTACAGCCCAATGACAGAATGTCCCAGAGTGTTCTAAAGAACAACTAGAGCGCTAACAGTCTTACTTATGACAAAAGTATGGCACACCTGAAGTCATCTTGATTGGAATAAAGTGTTAACACTTAATACATTTATTTTGAAAAGGAACAAAATGAGGGGTTTCATTTTGCCATAGAAATTTTATATATATATATATATATATTCACAGAAAAAAACCATAGGTTTGAGACCATATATAGTTAGGTATTTGCATTTACAAAACCTTGAAAATTCAATGAAAAAACCATAGGTTTGAGACCATATATAGTTAGGTGAATATTTTAATCATACAAAACCAATGAAATTCCCATATATAGTTAGTTGCATTAACTATATATTTCGCGCACCCGCAATCCACTGCTGATGATGTCACATATTACATCATTCATGACATGGTCAGTGACATCACTGATGACATCACTGATGACATCTCAAATGACATCACTGATGACATTGAGGTTCCGTGACGATTTTACTCGTGTTTGTAACATTGTCGTAAATACATAATTTTGGTATCAGTGAACCGCAAATGATCCATTTAGTATATCCTGGTGTTTTCGCTATGCTACGAGCAAGAGCACTCCAGTTACAAACACATTTCTGTTCTACCCGTGGCATCCATCTTAGAACACGGAAGCCATTTTGTATTCCTTGCCCTCACATAGTCAATGGACACGCAATGACCTCTTTTTCATTAAAGGACACGTAGGCTTTAACCGGCGATTCACCTTGCTAGTGGCACGTGCACCTTAGGCCAGCAACGCTGTAGCAGCATGACTCGGCAAAAACTGCCTCCCCAGCCTGAGGCCAGTCCTGCTATACTGGTTCTTGTGTTCGTTGGCCTGATCATGATTAGGCGGCCGAAGCTGGTAACCGTACCCATTTACGACCCACAAACATTTCTTATCCTGTCTTTCTATCTTCTGCACCTGGCTCTGCTCCTTTCCTTCTGGGCCTTTATTAGGGGGAGGTAACGAAATTTACGATGAGGCGGTCCGGGTCTTGAATGAAGAATTGACATGGGATTATGATGGACTAGTGGGAACCCCTCATTTGTAATGTTTTGACATCAGATACTGTTGACGATCCCTGTGCAACGCCAAATATTTATTGTTTAAGACACGAATGTTTAGAACTGTGGTAACACGTAAAGAATTTGCCTGAAGCCCAATATTTAGTATATAAGGAGCAACCCTCTTTGTACAAATTGAACAGGCTCCTAGATACTGCCAATGTGTAGTTTCTGTGACTTCTGTGTCCCTGCAGTAATAAACCTTTGGTCTTTGACGCCACCATCGAGAAGCCTGTGTTTCTGTTTGTTTGTGCACCAAGACAGGTGGAACTCCGGGGTCTTCGGGTGTTATCCCTGACACCTCTGGACGGAACCAAAAAGTCCAGAACTCCAATTGGCGCCCAACGTGGGGCGACGTCATTCGGTACCGGTCCAAAAGCCTGAAGAGTTCGAGGAGCTTCGTGTGAAGATTTCAGAGGGAGGCGCCCCACTTCATCGATCCCGGCATATTGCAAAAGTGGCCCCGACGTTCTCTTCCACGAGGGTTCCCGTTCAGACGGCTGCAGTGGTCCGTTGCCTTGACCGTCGCCCTGTCTTGGACCCGAGGTGCAGTCCTCAGTACGGCGAAACGTGACGGGTTTCTCCTTGGTGACGTCTTCAGTGCCTCAGTTAAGTATTCAGTGGTTGCTAGTTGGTTATTTTGTAAGGGTTGCTCCTATTTGGATAATCCTTTTAGTTCTCAGTTCAGTTCAGTTCTGTAAGGTTATCACTGGTTATTCTGGTTACGATAATCATTCTGTTCAGTTCAGGTATCGATACATTTGTCAGTTCTGGTAGGCCTAAGTTCTTGGTTCGAGTGCGCATCTTTTCTGTTTGTGTCTTGTTTGTTTTGTGTTCCGGATTATAAAATGGTAAGTCGGAAAAATTGTATGTTGTCTTGTTTTAGTTGCAACAGTGATTCCCGGTTGGAGGACTCGTGTTTGGTTCCTCCGATTGGAACTCCCCTTTATGATCTATATTGCAAATTTGGTGTGGGCCCTATCTCTTATAACGAGATATGGATCCGCTACACAGAGAAAGATGGTGTCCTTAGTTGGCCACTACATGGTAGTTTCGAACCTGAAGTTCTCGATAATCTAGAAAGAAGGTTGTTTAAGAAGAAAGCCCGGCCGGCAATGTTTGATTCTTTCCGTTATTGGCGAAAAGAATCTAAACAGAGAGAAATTAAAAAGTTGAAGAAAGAACAGAAAGAGCAAGAGTTGATTTTAGAACAGTCTGCTAGGCAGCTGCAACTCAACGAGTCTGAGAAAGCGATGGAGGTGGCCGATAGAGAGCGTAATTTAGCGATAGACAAGTGCTATCCTGCTTTACCATCGAGTACGGCTAAGATAGTAGAGGACCCTGAAAAGGATCCCCTGTTGTCTTACTTGTTACGATCACCCCCACCGTATGCACAGGGTGCTACGGCTCCACCCATACCGAATGTTCAATTACCGGTTGCTGGACAACCTGGTGTCCCTGTTCCCGCTCCCCTGAATCAAGTTCCTGTACCTCCTGTGGTCAATAATAATGTTCCTTCGACAACCCCTCTTCTAGGGTTGCCGGCTTCTTTACCTATGCCTGTGTCACTCACACCTGCTGCTTCACAAGCTATTTTTCCTGCTACTCTTACTGTTCCTGATCTATCGTGGAAGAGGTGTGGCGCCGCGGCCAGGGCGACTGACGCTGGAATCTGGGGACCACGGTTCGATCCCCGGCTCCAGCGGCAGGTCAGCCTAGCACCATGTGACTCTGGGCAATAGCTCGCTTAATCTTCCCGACGGCCCCCCAGCGCCTAGAGACCCTTACGGGTGATTGTGCGCTTTACAAATGTGGACTTTACTTTACTTTATCTGTTCCAACTGCTACTCTATTTACTGCTTCTGCTAATATTATGACTCCGCTTTCTGTTCGTCGAAGAATCACTGATTCTGTCTCTAATATTCTATCTCCCTTCTATAAAACTCTGATTAAGACTCCTACCTCTGACTCTGTACAGAGACGTAGTCAGCTTCCCAGTACTGAAGAAAGAGGAATATTAGATTCCACTGCTCTTAGATGGGTTTCGAAAGTTGGAAGATATAATGTACAAAATGTATTAGATACATTTATGCAATGGAACGAACCGACACAACGATATGTGTTCGATGAGATGTGTTTCCTTCTACGAGAGGAATTGGAAGAGGATGACCCTGAATCAAATCTAGGAGAATTAATTAATGTTCAGAAAGAGTTTGCTGCAGGTATGATAGTTGGCCAGAATATAAAAGAAGCGATGGAACTGATTTTAAGTTATAGGAATGACCCATCCCTTCGTTCACCGAGAGAATTAGAGAAACGTAGTACGAAACGAAATCGTCAATATCCAATGAGAGAGGTTCCACCAATTTGGCGTGAAGCTGTGCAAGCTAACGCAAACCTTGGTATTGCAGCCGCTCCGGCCCAATTCCAGAGAGTATGGATACATATTCCATGGAAGCGAGCTGAAGTATTAGCAGTGAAACAGGCTTTGCCAGATCCGCGTAAAAATCCTGCAGGGTACTACAAAGAGTTGGCTCAAACAGTTGACGCTTGTGTATTGAATCTTGCTGACATAGATCTGCTATTTGGTAATGTAGTACCGCAACCAATTTGGGCTAAAATTCGTAAAGAGAATCATCCAGTTGCCCTAGGTGGTGACTGGGCAGCTATAATTGCAGCGGATGGTCAACAAATAGGTGGTTCCAAACCTGAACCTTTAATTGCTAATTTGCCTGGTAGAATAATCGATTTAATGAAAACCTTGATGCCAGCATTGCGCGTTAACTGGGACAAATTGTCCGCGTGCAAACAAAAGAAAGACGAAAGCGTCTCCGACTTTTTCACAAGATTCGAAGAGACTTTCGTGGATCATAGTGGTCAGGATATGAGCACAGAAGGAGGCCAGAGATTATTTGTTGATAAATTTGTGCACAATCTGTTGCCAGAACTTAGTGGTAAATTAAAGAATTCTGAAAGTGCGTGGGCTGTCTCTACGACTGCGCAAATACTTGCGACTGCTCAGTACTATGAAAATAGAGATAAAGAAGAGAAGGAAAAATCAGATAAAAAGACGAAAGATTTAAAAACTAAAGTACTTTTACAGCAAGCTTATCCGCCTCGCATGAATCAAACTAATATGCAGCAAGGGTCATATCAAAGAACGGATTATAATTTTCAAAGGCCACAATACCAATGGAATCAATGTGCTTATTGCAAAAAGGAAGGTCATTACAAAAGTGAATGTCCAGTTCGAACGCAAAATAATGCTGCGGCAGCTCAGAGAGGTCGTGGTAGTTCTATGCAAAACTCTAGAGGTCGAGGACGAGGTGCTATGCCTCCGCAGACGAGCGATCGCCCCTCTAATTATTTCGACCAGCGAAATGGACAATCTGCCCAACAGAATAGGTCTCCACAGTATCATGTCGAAGACTATTATGAAACTAGTGAGGAAATTCAGCAAAGTGAGTACTAGGACAGCCATGGACAAAGAGAGGGAGTAGTATCAGTTCCAGTAGATCAGAGTGGGCCTTATGTCGCAGTAGCAACATCAGGTATAGTCGAACCGTTTCTGTTGGATACTGGTGCAGCAAAAAGTTCTATCATACATGCGAAACTCCCTGGCGCACCTTTGTCTGGCTCAACAAACGTTTCAGTAGGTTTTTCGGGCGCCCCTGTTCACAACCCTGTTTCTGGTCCTTTGTCTATTTCAGTTGGACCCCGTCAATTGAAAGCACCCCTGATTTTGACGACAGGTTGTAACGAAAATCTGCTTGGTTTAGACTTGTTAAAACGCCTGTACGCGACATTGTACTGTTCTCCAGCAGGAGTACAGCTTACGTTGGGTAAAAGAATAATATCCCCGATGTACTTGTCGATGGATGCGCTCCCACCAGAGCTGCGTTCACTCCCTGATACTCTTTGGGCGACTGGTCCTAATGATGTAGGTCTATTGGAAATTCCACCCTATGTAGTAACTTTGAAAGCAAATGTCAAACTTCCACGAATTCCACAATACAGAATCTCTAGTGAAGGTGAGCGTGCGCTCCTACTGATAGTACAAGACCTGATCAAGAAAGACGTTATAGAAGAAACTAGAGGTAATGTCTGTAATAGTCCTGTACTGCCTATTTTGAAACGAACTGACCCTACAAAGCCTCCAGTATATAGGTTTGTAATTGATCTCAGAGAGGTTAATAAAATTGTGATCCCACAGTTTCCTGTGGTACCAGACATTACTGCATTGTTAACGTTGATTCCTGCTACAGCAGCATGGTTTTCGGTTGTCGACTTGAAAAATGCCTTTTTCAGCATTCCGATAGCCGAGGAAAGCAGAGATATCTTCGGTTTCTCTCTAGGAGGACGAAGTTTTAGATTTAAACGCGCTCCACAAGGCTATTGTGAAAGCCCATCCATTTACAGTCAAGCATTAAAAAGCCAGTTAGATTCCGTCGTACTTCCTCGTGGTTCTGTTTTAGTACAGTATGTCGATGATCTTCTAGTGGCTGCCGATGACAAGGAAACTTGCAAAACAGCTACGATTTCTTTATTGCATCACTTGTCAGATTTGAATCACAAGGTGTCACCTTCAAAAATGCAATACTGCTGCCAAGAAGTGACCTACCTAGGTCATCTCTTGTCAAAAGAGGGAAGGAAGTTGACCCCAGAGAGAATAAAAGCAATTACACAGATGAATGTTCCTAGCACGCAGAGAGAAGTACGTGCCTTTTTAGGTATTACCTCATATTGTAGGCAATGGATCCCAAATTTTTCTCTTCTAGCAAAACCATTGGTAGCCTTGACTGGGAAAGGTGTTCCGAGTCCGGTACCATGGTCTGCTGAATGTCAGCAGAGTTTTTCTGAGTTACGAAATGCACTGTGTTCAGCACCTGTATTGGGTACACCCGACTACAGTAAGCCATTCACGCTCTATGTCCACGAGAGAGGAGGTTGTGCATTGAGTGTTTTGACGCAGAAATTTGGTGATAAACAACGCCCTTGTGCGTATTTTTCATCAACATTAGATCCAGTAGCTAGAGCATTGCCTAGTTGCTTGAGAGCTACAGCCGCAGCTGCAGCTTCCATTCGACAATCTGCTGGTTTAGTAATGAACAACATGCTAGTAGTTATGGTTCCTCATGCTGTGGATACACTCATGAACCGAACCAAGATGCAACACCTTACCAGTGCTAGATTATCAGGTTATGAACTGACACTGTTAGCTAGTCATATTCAGATCAAAAGATGCAATGTATTGAATCCAGCAACATTGTTGCCGACTAGCGAAGAGTCGAGTGATTCCGAACCACACGACTGTTGTTTCAGAACTGAGGAAGAAACAAAAGGACGAATCGACCTAAAAGACACTCCGTTGTCAGATCCAGATGGCACGTTGTACGTTGACGGGTCTTGCTTCAAATTGGAGAATGGTGATGTGACTGCTGCTTATGCAGTAACAACTTTGAGTACGATTGTGGAGACTGCAAGAGTGAGTCAGAATTCTGCCCAGGCTGCAGAATTGATCGCGCTAACAAGAGCGTGCGTTTTAGCTAAGGGAAAGAGAGTGAATGTGTTCACAGATAGTCAGTACGCGTTCGGCGTGGCTCATAGTTTTGGCCGTTTGTGGAAAGAAAGAGGTTTCATTACGTCCCATGGGACTAAGATTCAACATGGTCAGCTAGTTAATGACTTGTTGGAATCTCTAACCTTGCCGACTGAAGTTGCGATTGTGAAATGCAGTGCTCATAAAGCAATCACGGATGATGTTGGTCGTGGGAATGCTTTTGCTGATGAGATTGCAAAACAGACAGCTAGAAATATGATGAGTAGAATGTATGTTGCAACGTCTGCCAGATGGATTTCTGAGTCTGGAATGTGTGAAGACACAGTGGAAAGCGTGAAGGAAATTCAGAAAGAGGCGACTGAGGAGGAAAAACTTGCATGGAGAGAGAGCACGGGTAAATTGGACTCGAGTGGGTGTTGGATTGACTTGTCGGAGCAACAGCGTTGGATGCTGCCTGATGCGTATGTGCTTGCAGTAGTAACGATGGCACATGGAACAGCGCACATCAGTTCAAAAGGGATTTGTAAGATGTTGGCTCCGGTCTGGAAGAATGACGGGATTAGTAAGTGTGCAGAGAGAGTGGTGAGAAATTGTATGGTATGCTTGATGCATAATCCTGGCAAGGGAATCCCCACACCTGCAGGTCACTTCGCTCCTCCTTCCTGCCCCTTTGAAGTGATCCAGCTAGACTTCATTCACATGGATCGTTGCAATAATCTGAAATACGTCCTAGTGGTAGTTTGTGCTTTCTCCAGATGGATCGAAGCATACCCGCTAAAGGACAATACTGCCTTATCCACTGCCAAAATTCTTCTTAAAGAATACTTCCCCAGATACGGAATGCCACGGATTGTATGGTCAGACAACGGAAGTGAGTTCGTAGGGAAAGTTATGCAGAGTGTGTGTGCCGGCCTAGGGATTAGACAGAAATTTCATAGTGCGAATCATCCCCAGTCCGCGGGTTTAGTCGAGGGTTACAATGGCACCCTTAAACTAAAACTCGCTAAGATACAAGCATCCACGGGTTTGCCCTGGCCAGACGCATTGCCTTTGGCTTTGCTATCAACAAGAGCAACTGTACATTCTAGAGTAGGGCTTAGTCCTTACGAAATAGTTTTTGGCCGTCCTGCAAATGTTTGGGGGGTACCTAGACCGAAAGAATTTAAGCAGCTGGAATACCCAATGTTAATTGATTACCTTTTCGACTTGACTGCTAAATTGAGTCTTATTCACCAACAGGTTTTCGATGCATTGCCAAAGCCACCGGAGAGTCCAGGCCATCAGCTGAAACCGGGTGATCAGGTGGTCATCAGAAATTTTGCAAGAACAAAAAATCTTCAGCCCAGATTCATTGGCCCTTTCCAAGTCCTGCTAGCAACGAGAACTGCTATTCGTGTGGCCGGAAGGAAAAATTGGATCCATACGACACATGCTAAACGTGTGCCTCTGCCACTTCCTTACGACAACTGGGTAAAGAAAGGAATCGGTGCCTCTGAAACGGAACAAGTCCCCAGGTTCATACCTTTCAGCGATGCAGAACTAATCACGGATTCACCAAATTCTGACTCTCCTCCTGAAACTGCTCTTTTGAACCCTGAACATTTGTCATCTGCACCAAAAGAACATTTGCCATCTGAAAACGTGAACATTGCAACGTCAGCTGAAAATACATTGTTTCCAGATCAGACAGCTCCTGCAAAACTGAGATACAACTTACGTTCTCGCAATATGGACAAATAAAGCAGGAAACTGCCTATTTTCAGATTTGAATTTGCTATACATTACCTCCAGCCAGGAAGTTTGCTAATACTTTATATTGTTTCTTTTTGTTTTAAAAATTGCCTTGCCGTCTGGGTAGCCGTAGGGTCGTGGCTGTGTGCCTAGTTGAATCTGCGGGGGTCAGACACAAGGTCGATCTTTCTGTTAGTTCTGGGAACTCCCAGGGCTGATAGAGGCATTTTCATCTACGTACACATCATCAGTGGTCGCGAACGGTCGTAGAAGATGGAGCTTCCTGAGCTACAACGAGAAAATGTAATTTATGTTCGCAGAAATAGACTGTACAGAATACTTCACAGCAAATGCTTTCTGATGCAATGTGCAGTTACATTTTTAATTGTTTTGATAACGTTGGTGGGTGGAATCGTCTTTGGTGTACATTTGATTTTTATGCCAGTAACTACAGTACCTCCCCTTGATCCTACTACTTCTACGGTTTCTTCTATGCATTCTTTTCACTCATTTCCTGAACACGAACAAGCTCGACGCTCAGAATTTATTAACAATACATTTGTACAGCTCTTGCATCAACACCAACTGATAGTTAATACTACAGACTGCTGGGTGTGTGGCTTGATACCTCACACTATGGATAAAGGCATTCCCTATCTAGTCTTGCCTTTCAGCTATAATGGATCATTTCAGGCCTTTCAGACCATTTTTTCATATGCCCTTGAGACCTATCCTCCGCGTCCACCACGGTCCACTAAATACAACTCAGCCAACAAAGCTTTAGTCCAGGGAATTATTGATATGATTAAAGACGTCAATAATACTCCATCTTATCCTAGAGATGAATTACTGGTGTATTTGAGTTGGAACTCTACAGAGTATCGCCTTAGTTTGGGAGAAAGCAAGCGTAAAAGCTCCACTTCAGTTTGGGTCGTGCCTCACCGAGGTCAGGTCTGTTTGCAAGGAAATGGGAGAAATCCGAGAGCTCAGCTAGGGAGGAGTGAGTGCGTTGAGACTTACGTATTTCCGTCTAACTCCTCCCCTGCCTTTCTGACTGCTAGGGGTACCTACTTCATTTGTCAGGACAGAGCATATACATGGCTGCCTGCTGACTTTTCAGGTTCATGTTATATTGCTCGATTGTTACCCCCGACATACACTGCTTCTTCAGATTATCACAAAACCAGAGTAGCAAGAGGTGTCTTCAGCAAGGAAGATACCGCTGGTCAAGAAGCTGGAGACTTTTTCAAAGGTTTCCTTCCGTTTTGGGGGCCTATGGCCAATAGTAGAAATCTTCGTCAACTAACACGGGTAGTTGAATCTACAATTACAGAAACTGCTGGTGCCCTTAGTAACTTAACAGCTGAGCTTCAGGCGGATCGTCTCATGACGTTGCAGAACCGTATGGTTCTAGACGTAATACTTGCAGATCGAGGTGGGGTATGCAGAATGATCCAATCGAGCTGCTGTGTCTTTATTCCAAATAATGCTCCAACAGTCTATGAAGCAATCTCTAAGCTACATAAGATTTCCGACTCTATACACGTAGATAAGGGAAACTGGTCCTTTATGGAGTGGTTTTGGACTCTGGTATCAGCGTGGGGATGGAAGGTTCTGATGGTCATTGGTGTCATCCTAGTATTTCTGTTCTCGTGCTGTCTTATTCTCCAATGTGGTCCCGCTCTGTGTAGCCTCTGTGCTGCAACCTGTTTCAGAAAACCACCTGCATTAGGAGAAAAGGCACGAGACAGGATGATGATACAACAACATGTCACTAACCTAATGAGCATAGAATTAGACTCTGACTCTGATATAGACTGAGTAATTGCCTATGTAAGGGCAAAAGGAGGGTCTGAGGTTCCGTGACGATTTTACTCGTGTTTGTAACATTGTCGTAAATACATAATTTTGGTATCAGTGAACCGCAAATGATCCATTTAGTATATCCTGGTGTTTTCGCTATGCTACGAGCAAGAGCACTCCAGTTACAAACACATTTCTGTTCTACCCGTGGCATCCATCTTAGAACACGGAAGCCATTTTGTATTCCTTGCCCTCACATAGTCAATGGACACGCAATGACCTCTTTTTCATTAAAGGACACGTAGGCTTTAACCGGCGATTCACCTTGCTAGTGGCACGTGCACCTTAGGCCAGCAACGCTGTAGCAGCATGACTCGGCAAAAACTGCCTCCCCAGCCTGAGGCCAGTCCTGCTATACTGGTTCTTGTGTTCGTTGGCCTGATCATGATTAGGCGGCCGAAGCTGGTAACCGTACCCATTTACGACCCACAAACATTTCTTATCCTGTCTTTCTATCTTCTGCACCTGGCTCTGCTCCTTTCCTTCTGGGCCTTTATTAGGGGGAGGTAACGAAATTTACGATGAGGCGGTCCGGGTCTTGAATGAAGAATTGACATGGGATTATGATGGACTAGTGGGAACCCCTCATTTGTAATGTTTTGACATCAGATACTGTTGACGATCCCTGTGCAACGCCAAATATTTATTGTTTAAGACACGAATGTTTAGAACTGTGGTAACACGTAAAGAATTTGCCTGAAGCCCAATATTTAGTATATAAGGAGCAACCCTCTTTGTACAAATTGAACAGGCTCCTAGATACTGCCAATGTGTAGTTTCTGTGACTTCTGTGTCCCTGCAGTAATAAACCTTTGGTCTTTGACGCCACCATCGAGAAGCCCGTGTTTCTGTTTGTTTGTGCACCAAGACAGGTGGAACTCCGGGGTCTTCGGGTGTTATCCCTGACACCTCTGGACGGAACCAAAAAGTCCAGAACTCCAACATCACTGATGACATCACTGATGACATCATCCAGTGACTGTGTGTTTCTGTAAAGTTTAAATATGTTTTACATATTGAAGAATGAGTGGATGTATAAGTGTCTGGATGAAGGATTTAGTAGGTGCGTGACTGACTGTATGAGTGAGTGAATAAATGTGTCGTACTAAATGCATGGGTTAGTGACTAAACTGTCTGAATGTGTGCATCAGTATGTCTGTTGTGGTGTAAACTGCTGCATGTGTTGATCATTAGCTATACGAGAGGCTATATGTGTTATTGATTGGTTGCCCAAGTATTTGTATGGGAGATTGAGTGTGTGTGGGGGTGGCTGGGAGGTGTGTGACTCTGTGCATAGATGTGTGAGCAGTTGATTCACTAGGTGTATGAGTTCAAGAGTGCATGTGGAAACAGCTACATGGGCGGTTGACTGTGTGCATGAGTGTATTGATGAGTGAATGGATATCTCAATGCTACATGTCATAGTAAGTACATATGTAAAACACAGTACATGTGAGAGTTGGCATATATAAATAACTGTGCATGAGAGCCAGTGAATGTGTGAGTGGCTGTATGGATCATTGTGAACTTGTATCAGGGATTGTATAAGAGAGTAAATATGTGTTAGTATATGTTTGAATAAGTAAGGTGTGTATAACTGTATAGTTGAGGAAATGGAGGTGAGATTGATTCTTTGCATGACTGACTAGGTGTGTGAGTAACTCCATGGATGAGTGACAGTGTGTGAGTGTCTGTATACACTGAGTGTATCTAAGGTTATATTAGAGCCTGAAGAGGTTCATCGTATTAGCACATGAATGATGTCATCAGTGATGTGATCAATGATCTCAAATGAGATGTGATCAGTGATGTCATCAGTGATGTCATCAGTGATGTCATCAGTGATGTCATTTGAGATGTCATCAGTGATGTCATTTGAGATGTCATCAGTGATGTCATCAGTGATGTCACTGACCATATGACCAGATATATATATATATCATTTGAGATGTCATCAGTGATGTCATAAGTGATGTCATTTGAGATGTCATCAGTGATGTCATCAGTGATGTCACTGACCATGTCATGAATGATGTAATATGTGACATCATCAGCAGTGGATTGCGGATGCGCGAAATATATAGTTAGTGCAACTAACTATATATGGGAATTTCATTGGTTTTGTATGATTAAAATATTCACCTAACTATATATGGTCTCAAACCTATGGTTTTTTTCATTGAATATATATATATATATATATATATATATATATATATATATATATATATATATATATATATATATATATACATATATATATATATATTACCTACTGGCGGTCGCCAGTAGGTATATATAGTTAGGATTTTTTCTCTATGGGATTTTTGACAATTCTATGTCTAATAACTTTGGCGTTTGTGGACGGAATTGGCTGAAATTTTCAGGAAAATGGAACATTTTGTTTCTGAGCAGCCCCTGCATTTGGGGGGGTTCGTCAAGGGGGGGCCGAGAAAAAAGGGGGTCCCAAAACGCATTTTTCCCATGTTAATTTCCATAGGGCGGTTGGCCTCACTTTTAGCCCGAACGGCTGAATGGATTTGCACGAAACTTGGCAAAATTGTAGGGACTGGTAGCCCGATGTGCCTTTGCTAGGTCTCAATATATGTGCTCCAGTGGATTTTGAGAAATTAACGTTCAAAAAAATATATATATCTGTGACAGCGTCCCGGGTAGCGCTCCGTTTCGCGTACTTTTCGCGTTACGGAGCTTTGCGAAGCGAAGCTGATTGGCTCTCCGGTGTCTGTAAACATTCCAAACAGTCCGTAGCGGCCGCCATCTTGTCTCTCGGTAGGATCGAGAGACAAGAGGAGGCCAAAGCAAAGGGGCAAATGACCATAAGGGGGCATAGTAGATCCTCCCTGACCCCCTAGGTTTGATGTGGAGGCTTTAAAAGAGCCCCGCGGGGCAAAAAAAAAAAAAAAAAAATCGAACGGCTGAATGGATTTGCATGAAACTTGGCAAAATTGTAGGGACCGGTAGCCCGATGTGCCTTTGCTGGGTCTCAATATATGTGCTCCAGTGGATTTTGAGAAATTAACGTTTAAAAAAAGATATATATCTGTGACAGCGTCCCGGGTAGCGCTCCGTTTCGCGTACTTTTCGCGTTACGGAGCTTTGCGAAGCGAAGCTGATTGGCTCTCTGGTGTCTGTAAACATTCCAAACAGTACGGAGCGGCCGCCATCTTGTCTCTCGGTAGGATTGAGAGACAAGAGGAGGCCAAAGCGAAGGGGCAAATGATCATAAGGGGGCATAGTAGATCCTCCCTGACCCCCTAGGTTTGATGTGGAGACTTTAAGAGGGCTCCGCGGGGCAAAAAAAAAAAAAAATTTGTTTTTTTTTGGTGGGGTGCGCCCGGTTCGCGTAACGGGAAGCGGACTGGGGAGCGTACTACAAGGAAACAAGAATGATTGACTTTTAACTTATTGTATGTTTATAGACTTTTTTTTTCTTTTTTTTCTGCTGAGTGACGTCTCGGCCTATCTCCACGGGATGCAGTCCCTACCATCTCGGCGTTTAAGCCGAGGGGGACCGGTAGTGTGGGAGAGATAACGTCTGTTAACGTTCGATTCGAAGGAAATCAGGAAGTGTTGATAAACATTGTCTGCGCCATCTTGCCTTTTTTCAAATGCCACACTTTTGTCGTGCACGGCAGCCATTTTAGATGCCTTGACCAGACCCACTCTCTGCACGCTGTCGATCCTTAGCATGGCTCCCCACCCTCGCAAGCATCTCCCCCAGGCACTGGTCACCCCCGCTCTCTGTCTTATGCATGGGCAATAAACCTCCCCCCATCTGCGCTGCTCTTCCCTGAGAATCACACCCTGTGCCCGCCCGACACCTCCCTTTCGCCCTATTCACTACCGCACCCTCTGAAACTCCTCTTCCTCTGTGTCCGATTGTCCAGGCCGGCCCCAGGCTATCACCTAGCCCTGCAGATGTAGTTTATGGCCCCAGCTGTAAAGAATCACCCCTCTTCAAAGGAGTTACAGTAGATCAAGGCCCCCACCCGATGAGATCCGTCACACCACACGCGTTCCTACTATCTGAAAACCATCCTGTATTGTGATTGGGGAGGGGACCGAGCCTGAAGCGGAAGATTCGAGGGATGCCTCTTTGTACATCAAAGTTTTTACAATTATGTGTCACATTAAAAATATATAGCACTCCAACAAAGTAGTAGGATTATAAAACTTTAATAACTTATAAATATATACAACGCAACAAAAACAGTAAAAACATTTAAACATTTTTAGGAAAAAAGCAACAATGGTCAGTAGCTGTGTTTTGTGCGAATAGTCCCAAGGCAGCACAACGTGCTGAGTTCTGGACGGCACCCAGGTGATGATGCCTGGGTGCCGCACTGGTTTTGGGTATCCTACAATGCAGCTCCGAAAAACGGCGTGGGGCGTCCCGGGGGGTGGCCTCGTCAGTAGCGGTCTGTTGTGCGAATAGTCCCAAGGCAGCAGAACGCGCTGAGATGTGGATGGCACCCAGGTGATGTCCAGTAAGTTGCCGCACTGGTTTTGGTATCCTACAATGCTGCTCCGAATAACGGCGTGGGGCGTCCCGGGGGGTGGCTCGTCAGTAGCGGTCTGTTGTGCGAATAGTCCCAAGGCAGCAGAACGCGCTGAGATGTGGATGGCACCCAGGTGATGTCAAGTAAGTTGCCGCACTGGTTTTGGTATCCTACAATGCTGCTCCGAATAACGGCGTGGGGCGCCCCGGGGGGGGGGGGTGAGGCGGCGTGAACGGGCCTCCCCAGGTGGAGGCTCGTCTGCTGTAGTGGAGCGCCCCTTTACCGTTTCAGTTGCCATTCCGCCCGCTTTTGGTACACTGTGCCAAAATCCAGCATTCAGCTGAGTTGCTCCCGCTCTTGCGGTGCAGCCATAGGCGGCTGCCACAGGACTCTCAAAATGGCGGCCGGCTCTTCAGATTTGGGCGTGGTCCACTAAAATGGCCCTGCGACACCTTGGAACTCGGACGCTTGTCTGCTAGGGCTTGGGCTCCATTCTCGAAAGCGTCCCCTCAAAAATAATGTTCGAAAGTAATAAAAAGCGTAATTTTTAGGTCATATGACCAAGCCTTTCATCATTAGAATAAGAAAAGTAAATGAACCAGTGAAAAGTTTTATTAACAAGTCACATGACCTGTTATGCTTACGTTACGCGCTGCGCGCCGCGCCCCGGATCGCTTCCGGGAAGCTGCGCTTCGCGCACCGGAGCACTTCCGGATGCGCTAACGCGGCGCGTCATATGACGCATTACGCGACAACGCAGGTCCAGAATATAGTCAAAATGTCTCCACCAACCAGCGGTCGGAACACAACCCCTTTCAGCAGGCTAAATAGTTCTGTTAAATGACAACAGAAGGGACAGGCAACAAGAACCATCAGTCAAAGAGGGGAGGGCAAGTTCTTCTCTACCGGGTCACGTTGGGGCGCTACCGGAACTGATCGAATTGGTAGTCTACAGTGTTTCTGGATGTTTCAGACTGAAGCTGGCGTCAGCATGAGAGCACCACCATCTCGTAGCTCCGTCGTGGCCATTCCACGAGCAATCATGGCAGCCGCTCCCCACCAGAAGCCTGCGGGAGTCGGGGGCCCCCAAGACTTTTGTAGAATCTTCAAGGCTAAGGGGACGCTTTCGAGAATGGAGCCCAAGCCCTAGCAGACAAGCGTCCGAGTTCCAAGGTGTCGCAGGGCCATTTTAGTGGACCACGCCCAAATCTGAAGAGCCGGCCGCCATTTTGAGAGTCCTGTGGCAGCCGCCTATCGCTGCACCGCAAGAGCGGGAGCAACTCAACCACATGGTGAGCGAGATGCTGTAGTCGAAAGAGCGGGCGGTAAACAGCTGAATAGCGGAAGAGGCACAGTGTAGCAAAAGCGGGCGGAATGTCAACTGAAACGGTAAAGGGGCGCCCCACTACAGCGTGTCTTTAGGTGAAACGGATTGTGGGACAAGGTCAAGAATGGAAGAGTCACTAAAAGGCAAAAAGTTCCGCTTGACCCCGGGAGCCGGCCACCTATGTCGGGGGCGATCTCAGGCCACACCAGGGCAACACGACTTGGGGAGGGGTCGGAGCCAAGCGCCCCCTCCGAGTCCGCGCCATCACACCGTCCCTCGGGGGCCTCCGTCAAGCGGTTCAGGGTGGCACCGCATCACATTGTTTTCAAATGCAGTCACGTCCTCAAACAGCCCCCACTTACATTGAGAATAGTGAAGCTGTAGCAAGTGCAAATAAGCTTCAGACAGTGTTACAAGCACTCCTCAAAACTTTGAACTATCAGAGTGCATGAGTTTCATGCTCGATCGATTGAGCTAGCCGGATCGGGCACCAAAAAGTATAAAATAGTTATGTAAATAGTTATTTAATAAAATGTTTTACCCTGTTACTTTGCTGGTGTGTTGTATATATTTGTAATATTTGCATAGAGTTTATCGCTATTTTGGGCGGGGTGGGTGGCGGAGCCGAGCTGTCTTGCAGCCATCATGGTGTGGAGCTCAGTTCATCTCACTAGTTTCGTATTACTCATGAGGGGTTGTTCCTAATGTTTCTATTTTAGCGAGGTCAAAAAGAGATCCCATTAGTGGCCTACTGATTTTGCTCGATTCCTTTTGTTTTTTTACACGATTTTTCACTATCTGCAAAGACTAAACAGAGTATTGCGACTCTGTGCTTGTTTGTAAATAGAGAATGAACCAAAGAGAACCAATTCTAAAACAGTAAATGCTTGGATAACAATCAATCAAATGGAGAGAGAAGCAGGCACGACGGATTACAACGGGGGCAAAGGCCTGCGTTAACTACCGTTCGCTATCTGCAAAGAGAGAGTACTCCTAATAGAAATGAGGGGGAGGGGGGGGCAGCATTCAAAGCAGATCAGTGTGCATAAACACGAAAATGTTTTTACTTACCATGTACTTGACATTCGACAGCTTATGATATTTGCTATTAAAAAACCATTGAAATTCACTGAAAAAACCATAGGTTAGAGACCATATATAGTTAGGAATTAGCATTTAAAAAACCTTGAAAATTCACTGAAAAAACCATAGGTTATAGACCATATATAGTTAGGAATTAGCATTTAAAAAACCTTATTTTACTCACACAAAAACATTGAAATTCCATATATAGTTAGTTGCACTAACTATATATCGCGCACCCGCAATTCACTGCTGATGATGTCACATATTACATCAATATATATATATATATATATATATTTCAAAACGAAAAAACCTCCAATCCTGGGTTTAGTTACAAATGAGAGCACTCCAAGTCAGATAACGCGTAGGTTTTCACACATTTTATTCTCCGTGAAACCTCAGCAAATTCAATCCACAAACGCGTTTCGGCGTTCACCGCCTTCGTCAGTGTAGATTGACACTGTTTCCCAATTACATTTAAACTAGTGACCATTGATGATCATGGTCACGTGTTCCCACATTATCATCGACATAAACAAAGGTACATCAAGTAATTCATTCATTGCTTACACGGCGGCCATCTTAGCACGGTAAATAATTCATTATAATGCATTGAATCATAACTATCATACATGATTACTCTACAAAATCAAACTTTTTCGTGCATTCATAAGATGTAATCCGCACCACTGGTACCTATAGTATGATTTTCACACCTAACTCATGGTGAAAATCAAAAAATGTTCACAATTCAGTAAATCACCAAACAGTCAAAATCAAAGTTCAATGAGGTTTTGACAATCTAGCCCTGGATGGGCACAACGATATGTTCGTAATTGTAACACCAATGTGTTTTATGATCCTCACTTTTATACAATACTGAAAATAACATATTAGTTCATAATAACTACTACTGTTCAGGTGACTAACGTTTAGACATCTCTGTCTGTAAAAAGGGACTATGTACATCAGATTCCAGGATTCAGAAAGAGTTCCGGGACAGAGACGAGTACCTCAAAAAAAAAAAAAAAAAAAAAAAAAAAAAAAAAATATATATATATATATATATATATATATATATATATATATATATATATATATTCCTGTTCACAGCGCGCAGCCACTGCTACGCAAAGGCACTCTTCTTCGATAGGAAGTAGATCACTCCAGTCACTCTTTGCTCTTTCCAAATCAGTTTATTATTTCAATTGCTGCATAGTGAATAGGGGCAAAGGAAAAAACCCAACGCGTTTCGGCGAAACACTCACGGGTAGTTCCAGTGAGTGTGCACAAACATTAAATAAAGTTACATGTGACAAATAATAAAAATAAACAGAGGACTCAAGCCCACTTTTTCGCGGCCATCTTTGAGTGGTGTAAATGTTATAATTCTAACATCTGACCAGCTAAATCATTTCATCAATTTGAGTACTTATATTAATCTCCATAATAATCTTAGTAGGTAGATAGGGAGTTATTTACAAGACACCCGAAGACTTTCCAAGTCCCGACTTCCATGTCTATTTACAGTATAACAAAACATATAGTGACTGAATTTATACCACGATTTGACTCGTATCCTCTAGACGAGTCCTGCAAAAGAACATATACCATGCTCAGCATAACCACCTTCTTGCAACCGAATTAACACTTCCCTAGTGGGCAACGTTCCAATTAATGACATTCCTACATGTTTTATACAGTCACAAAACATATTGCCGGGATTATGTTGTACATTCCCAAGTGAGATTTCCAAAATAAAGTCCAGAAAATATAATATTCCATTCTCATTGCCCCAGTGGGGTTCTTTTCCGGTGAAACGCTACACTCCCATGTCCTAAAAATAAGAGAAAAGGAAGGGGCCGATCAGCAAAGAATAGTAATATGTGCTACTATGTACCACATCTGACCTTTAGAGGGTCCTGAGTCTTCAATAATAGTGAATTAAAATCAAATGTGTGACATAAAATCAAAACAGTTTAAAATGTATAGCGAAGCACATTAGTTAACCTAGGGCATATGTACATCATGACAACTGACAATATATACGTGTGTCATATCAAAAATAAAGCAAATTCTATACACCAACTCATTTGATCATCAATTCAGATATCCTTGTATCATAATTACATAATTCTGAGTCAATCACCTAAGTGCCATTTCATTTCTTCCTCAGAATTAAGGCCTCTAAGTATTAGGGTGTCCAGCTCAAGAATGTATCTGTTCTCCATTTGTCTCAGCTTCCGAATCTTATCATTTCCTCTGTTCATATTAGGCAGTTTGTCAATTACGAAGAACTTGAGCAGATTTCTGTTGCTCCTGTGAAGTTCTTCGAAGTGACGAGCAACCGGTGAGGTTTGATCTTTGTTATCAATCGCTCTCATGTGTTCGAGGACACGTTTCTTCGCTGGGAACATTGTGCTCCCAATGTACTTCCTAGAACACGGGCACACCAAAACAGACACACAGTACTCGGATAGGCATGTCAAATGCTTACTGATCGTCTTCTCTACAGCTTCCACAGGAAAAAAGCCTTTTTTGACATTATTGCTATACTTGCATGCTTTGCATTTCATGCAAGTATAGAAGCCTTGAATGTCACTACTTCTTGCTGTACTGGTGCTCACCTCATTCTTGCTTAGTTTATCTTTAAGTGAATGGCCTTCCTGTAGGTCATATTTGGATTATCACCCAAGGCCTCCAACAAAGTGGGTTCGGTCTTGAGGACATTCCAATGGCGTTTGAGACTGCTCTGTACCTGCCAAGATCTGGAGTGGAAGGTGGATATAAATCTTATCACATCATCTTTTGCTGCTTTTGATTTATTGTCAGCAACCAACAGTGAGGAGTGGCTGATTTTGCTGGCTTTGCTCAATGCTGCTTCTATGATAGAGGATTGGTATCCCCTCTCAATGAAACGTTCTTTCATGCACTCACTCTCAACCAAAAAGTCCTGATCCGTGCTGCAGTTTCTCCAAGCCCGGAGGAACTCACCAAAAGGAATGCTCCGGATGAGGGCTTTGGAATGTCCACTCTCCCCGTGCAGCAGTGTGTTACCGCAGTTTCCTTGCGATATAGTCTGGTGGTTAACTTATCTCCAGATGCTTTAACAACTAAATCAAGGAATATCATATTGTGAGTATTCATCTGGCCCTCAAAGGTAAGGTTAAGATCATTCTTGTTGAGGTCAGCGATGAAGCCCTCAGCATCAGTCTGTGAACCCTCCCAGATGATAAACAAGTCATCAATATACCGCAGCCACAATCTCACGTGGCTGCGGTACAACGGGTGGGTCATCTCTACTTGCTGCTCCCAGCCTGCCATGAATAGATTGGCAAAACTGGGAGCAAAACAAGTTCCCATCGCTGTACCCTGTCGCTGTCTATAATGCACATCATTAAAGACAAAAAAGTTTTGCTCCAAACAAAACCTCATCATTTGAACGATCATCTCAGTATGACTAAGATACGAGATAGATCGGGTACTCAGGAATTTGCGACAAGCCTTGATACCATCTTGGTGTCTAATAGATGTATAAAGGCTACAAACATCAAGTGTGATAAGTATGTAATTGTCATGCCACACAAAATCTGTCAGCTTATTGATAAAATCCCTGCTATCCTTGAGATGGGAAGGTATTTTCTCAACAAAAGGGCGAAGAAAAAAATCAATATATCTCGACGTGTTCTCCAACAGAGAACCTATCCAAGACACAATAGGCCTGCCCGGGGGATTGGTGGCATTCTTATGTAGCTTGGGCAGTAGATACAACACTGCTACTATGGGGTTGTGGTTTAAGAGAAATGCATATTCATTCCATTCTATAATGCCTCTTAGGCGCCAATCATTTAACATCTCACAATAAGTACTATTGCATTTTTCAATTGTCTGTAGGGAAGAGACTTCATAACAATCCGTAACATTCAATTGTCTCATACCCTCTCTGATGTAATCCTCTACATCCATTAAAACCACATTCCCCCCCTTGTCCGACTGGCGGATGACAATTGTGGAGTCATTCTCTAATGACTTCACGGCTAATCTTTCTGATTTGCTCAAATTGTCATTCGACCAACATTTCTTTTTGGCCAAGTCTTTAAAGTCATTGATGACCAGTGATTCGAAAGTATCGATACTACAAGCAGGCAACGTAGGATTGAAGATGGATTTGGGCTTAAAAGAGTTGGGACATCTAAGGTCTGTTATAAATCCAACGGCACTGCATCATTTGGAGTATTCACCGGTGTACCGAACTACAAGTCCTTCATTGCCATTAATGTTTCAACCTCTTCAATGGTCTCACATGCTGGTTCGGTGCTTGTGACACCTATAGTAGCATTTTTGACCTTAAGTAAATTCCATTTGTACAATCTCAATTTTCTTGTAAACTTGAACAGGTCTATACGTTCCTGGGAG